>NC_090926.1:292121506-292746506 GCF_040938575.1 Ambystoma mexicanum | reverse complement strand
ATAATTTAGAATAGGGAAAAATCAAAGGTATAAATATATGCAACTCCGTCACTGGATCTCCCACCCAATGGTGAAAAAGGTAGGAGTGAGGGCTCTGTCTGGCCTGGAGCTAACAATTCAGGAGGGGGCAATCACGAAGGGGATAACTAGCCTATATAAACTACTGATAAGGCACAAGCAGCAGACAAACTCCCATATAAGGAGAACTGGGAAAAGGATATGGGGGAGGCGATTACAGTAGAAGAATGGGGCCAGATTTGGTTGAGAGCACATTAGCTGTCTAAATCTGCGGCGATCAAGGAAACGGCGTACAAACTCTGCTACAGATGGTATATGTCCTCCTACCGACTACACAAATTAAATGCAAATGTCCTCCGGAATGCTGGACACAATGTGAGGGGAGGGGTGATCTGTTCCACATGTGGTGGACGTGTCCAAAGGTGATAACATACTGGAAAGAAATCTTGGGGCTCATCAAAGACATAACAGGAATGGACTGCCACTATTGCCAAAAATAATCGTACTGGGTGCAGTGTCAGAGGGAAGCTATGCTGCATCCGGGAACAGGGCCGCCTTAATAACACATATATTGAAGGCAGCGAGAATAACATTAGTGCAACGATGGAAGACTAAAGAAGGTCCCACGATGCCCTAGTGGTGGGTCAGAGTCTGGGGAATTATGGTTATCGAAAAAATATCCACCCTTAAAGCAGGGAAATGTCTAAGATTTCTGTCTATTTGGGACCCCTTCCAGGACTATGTGAAGGGCAGGGAAGCCCACTTCTTCAAACCCCGAATCCTCAGAAACATCCATGTCCGATGAGAGACTATGGGAGAACAAAACTCACACGCCGGACCCTCAGGGAGTTATAGAGCGAAATAGAGGACTTGATGGCCAAAGAGGGAAGGAGGAGGGGAAGATGGGACGGAGGGACGGAGGGAGTAAAGAGGGTGGTGGGAGTTATAGTTAAATGTTACGAAAATGGGAGACAATTCCTCCACAACTAACAACGTCCAACTTGGAAAACAGGTTCCATCTATGTATTTGTATAACATAGCAAAAACTGTTGTATGTTGTAAATGCTTATGTCTCCTCTGAAAAATAAAACTGGTTAAAAAAAGTGCATAAAATGCATGACATTATAAACATATACTTGTAAGAATATACAGACTTATACATAGATTCATTTACATGATAGTATACGCTGTAAGGCTTTTGAAAAGCTTACAGTAAGTGCTAAGGTTTGGTAAAAGTGCATAAAAAAAATTACATTACAAGCATATACTTCTAAGAATATACAGTCCTGTACATAAGTGTAATTATTTCATATCTATGTAGATACATTCAACTGAGTAAATAGTTAATATAATTATAGAACACAATTCATCATTAGCCTTAAAATATTAAATGAATATGCTAAAATTGGTACATTTAATAAAACAATTTAAATCACAGAATATACATAGGTTAAGTAATTAAGGTACTCCATCACAACAATGAGTTGACACTATGTGGTCTTGTATCTATGGTGATAATGCATAGAAGGAGAAGTGAAGATAATATAGTCTGCGTTATTAGTCTTCTAGTAACTTTAAGCTAAAAGAAATTGCACTGTTGCTATGTTCAGTGAGATGTTATTTGCATTAAATATATGGATCCACAGTTGCTCTTTAGTCAATCTATTGAATTCTTTAAGATGTTTAATGAAAGATAGTTTTCTTAATTCTACCAATGATAAGCACTATGTGAATAAATATTGAAGTGTTTCTTGATGTTCCACTTTTTTGCAGAACCTACATCTAGTGACAATGTCTATATATTGTTTATAGATTGCTAATCTAGTCTTTTTTGGCCATAAATTTAAACTCAATCAAAGAATTGCAGTGGCATAAGCCGGATCTGGGAATTTGGTAAGGTGTGAAGGGAGATGGTGCATGGCTTTAAGTAGGAAAGCTCCGGATTTAAAAGTAGCATAAGAGTTGCATGTTTCCCATGTGACACCAGTCCCATCTCCACAGCTTTAATTTAGCTTTATCGGAGTCTTCTAGTAATAATTCTGGAGATATATCAGTATAATCAAGAATAGTCTGACAGCAAGTTTTCCATATTTGAAGGGGGACCAGGTGTTGTGGACAAAAGAGCTGATTTTAATTGTAGTAAGAGATTACAAGTGGTTGAGGTAGAATTGAGACATTTTCGATATGCAGCAAGGCATTGCCAGGATACAATTGCTGGCAATGAAATAGGTTTGAGTTTATATCTGACAATGGCAATGGGTATACTCAGGGGAATGGATAATATCTTCTTCCAGTATGCTCCTTCAAGAATGTCCCATCTTGGGGAATTAATTGGAGATTTGGACTGAGCTCCACATATAATTATAGGAACCACTTTGAGCTTATAAAAAGATATTGCCGCTTTGTAGGAAAATGTGCCATATTTAAACTGAAGTGCTTTTCCTTGAGTGGAGAGTAATTTCATTCTACTTTTTTAATTCATCTTTATATGGCTGATCTGAAAGATATGTATTAAGATTCACACCGAGGTATTTGTAATTCAAGACTTGAATAACTGAAGCGTTGGATAATTTCCAATTGAATTTGAAGCCAGATTTGGGGAGATGATGGTGAAATATTAAGATATTACATTTAGCGGTATTAATAGACAAATGGTTACTATGAGTTTAGGTGTCCAAGGCAGATCATTTTCTTTGGAGACCTATGGGAGTCTTGTCTAATATCACTAAATCATCAGTGTATAAAACAAAGCTATTTCTGTTGATCCCAGTTTTGGAGGGAAGGACCGAATTGACGTAAAAGCTGTCTCAATGTCATTAATATAAAAATTGAATAAAATTGATGCAAAGATACACCCTTTTTTAATCCTACGCATGTCGAGATCGGTTGAGATAGAAGGCTATCGGTAGTGAGCTTTATTTTAATAGAAGTACCTGTATAAAATTGATGAATAAACTACATGGTAACAATTATGTCGGCAATGTCCATTGTCTTAGCGCCCTTCTGCAAACTATATGAAGCACTAAAAGAAGAGTTGCAGAACAACACAGCAATCCTTACCAACATGATAGCAAAATTGTCACATGTGGAAAGTTACATAACAGCTGTAGAAGCACAAAAAGGTATTCAGGAAACGCTCTGGGAAAATAAAATCGAGTTCCTGGAAAGAAAAATAGAACAATTGGAGAAACAAAACATCGGCCCCGCAGTAACCCAAGATCTAGTAGCAGGCAAGCACGCGACAGTCAAACCTCAGAACCTATGCGTAGGACTAAATATGCGGATGACCAACACAGAAAAGAATATGGCAAATCAACCATCAATCAAAAACAAATTAGCAACATCGAGTGCATCACGCTCACTTTCCTGGGATAGCAACGTGCAACTGGGACCGCGGGTGCCAACCTTAAAACAAAAAGCAGAGGCGAAGAAAGATGAGAGTTCAACCCGGGACGGTCTGTCCCTGTCAAAATCTCTCGCTCAGAGGTCACCGAGGACGGCAGAAGATTTTCTGTTGGATTCTTCGTTGATGAATGTCTCATTATACGAGGAACAAACTCAAACAGCCAGTAGATTACAGGTGGCTACCGCCTTGCCGGCAACCAAAATAAGGAGGGAAGAAAAAAGTAACACAGAAGAAATAAGAGCTATGAGCGACGAAGAGGTTAAAGGGGAAGGAGTAAAAGATAAAAAGAACTCTTCCAACAAAGGAGTAGCCAACGTGCGAACTAGTAAAACTCAGAGGGACAACAAATACACGCAGCAGAGCCAAACTTCAAGAAGCAGAAGCAGTCCGAGAAAACAAACGCCCACAAGAGTAACGGAGAAAATCGAACCAGCAGAAAAGGGCGTAATCCGCCTATTTAAGATGGAGCAACAAGACCTCAAAAAAACCAATTTAATCTTAAACCGGCCAACCATCTTGCAGATCTTGAAAAAATCTAAGACTCTCAAGGGCGTGAGAACAAAAGATCTAGTACTGATCGAACCATACCACAAGGGCAAGATTGCGAAATCTTACTTGCACGTAAAAGCTGAGAGTATCACACACATGGACAAATCGGTGTTCGAAGACCTCTCATCGATGGGATTTCGGTTGACCGAATTAACAAAGCCGCAGCAAGAGGAGCAAGTCCAAAAAACACCAATAGTCAACAATCACAGAGTACATTACCATTCCAGAACAGAAAAACGGTATTGTCAGAATCGATGGAATAGAAGGAAAGAGGACGAGATTTCTCGAGACGACCAGAAACACCGCCGAAGACCAACACCGTTTGACCAGGAAGGAACCTGGAAGTACGAGAGACCAAGATCGCACCCACGAAGGGCCTCGGATTATACCAAGCGACCGTACGAAACGAGACCAAACAGAAACAGTGGGAAAAAGGATGAACCATCAAAAGCAAACAGGCACGACAGTGTAGAAACACCAAAGAGGATTTCGGCGGACAAAGCAAAGGACACTCGTCCAATGAGAGGCCCGTGGGACTGGATTACATCTACCTGGTCAAAGAAAGCTGTCAAATAGCAACAAAAAGGGCTGAGCCTCGAGGGAGAGAATGCAGCGACGCCCTCTAAGAAACGGCCCGACAAAGACCAGTACAGTGTAGGATCCTGGAACACCAGAGGACACAACCACTTAACAACACCCGGAGACGTGAATCTGGGGGCCTTTGACATTCTATGTCTGCAAGAGACGTGGTTACTGGAGAAACCAACGCTGCATGGATTTTGTTTAGAAATCTCTGCGGCAGTTAGGGGTCCTTTAGGAAGACCATCATCGGGCCTGTTAACAGCCATCAAAAACGGCCTAGGTTTAGACCCACTAAAGAAATGGAGAGAATCCTACGAAATGCTGGTGACCTTGTCCACATGGTCCCCAGCCACGGGGAAAAGCATGAGGGCCAAAAGGAACGCCTTGGCAATCATAAATTGCTATTGGAACCCGCAGCGTACGACAGCGAAAGTCTTCTGTTCCTCTATGAGTGCTACCATTGATCAACTTTATGAAGAGTTTGACGAAATTGAGATTATGATATGCGGCGACTTCAACGCCAACTGCAATAAAGCAACTGAGAGAACGTGGAAGACCTCAACACTGGAACGTGGAAAAGCCTGGTTGGAAGTAATCAGCTCCAGAAACCTACAAAACATAGCAAACTTGTTTCCAAATCAACAGAATTTACCTACCTGGGAAAGGGGAGCATCAAAAGCAACCTTAGATTATATTTTCACCTCGTCAGCCCTGGCAGCAAACGTAGTCAGCTTTAAAGTTGTAAAAACAACCAACAGCGACCATAACTTACTCACGTGTACGTGGGGCAGTCGGAGACCAATGAAACTCGTATATAAAACCAGGGTTGAAACTAATGCTCAACAAACTCGATTACGAATAACGGAAGCCAATATCCAACAAATAAAATCAGCTTGGGAAGAAAAAGTAACAGCAAACCAACGTTATAAATCAAGCGAGAAACCAAACTACCTTCCTCTCCTTGCACCCTATCAAAAACCAATAGGAACTAGAAACCCAGCGGCCTCTCAACCCAGCCATGTATACAACAAAGAGCTGGTTGAACAAAGGAAATTAGGCCGACAACTAAAAAGGAAGGCAAGGAAATCAAAAGCTGAACAAGACTGGGCAAATTGGAAATGTGAAAAAAAAAGGTACACAACTTGGCGAAAACAATCTAAAGCAACACAGCACCAGTTGGACGCAGAAGAAATGATGAGAAAATTAGCAACCAATAAATCCAGTGACTTCTGGTCCCTAATCAAAGAGAGCAACTGGGCATCCAATCTAGCGCCGACAAATGCAGTCTCAGAAGAAAAATGGCTGGAATATCTATCGAGAGAGTTCGAGAAACCCAAGACATCGGTTGAGCCCCTGGAAATAACAAAAAACACAACATGGGTGTCGACATCGAACGCAGAAGACATTGAAGCAAAAATAAGAAACCTCAAAACTTCCAGAGCACCAGGTCCCGATGGTCTCACAAACATAATGCTA
The DNA here is from genome assembly GCF_040938575.1 of Ambystoma mexicanum. Lineage (NCBI taxonomy): Eukaryota > Metazoa > Chordata > Amphibia > Caudata > Ambystomatidae > Ambystoma > Ambystoma mexicanum. The sequence continues at coordinate 292,740,475 of NC_090926.1, read as the reverse complement.
AAGCAATTCCCGAAGGAATGGTCAGAACTAATTGGAATGATATTTAGCATTTGTGAACAAACCCACGAAATTCCGGAGTCTTGGTCTAAAGCAATCATCGTCCCGATTTATAAAAGGGGCTGCCGGGAGGACCCCGTGAATTACAGACCAATTGCGCTGCTAGATATCTTAGGAAAGATCTTCTCCTCTCATATCTTGGACCATCTGAGGATATGGGAAAAATCGGCAGAGTGCAAAGACATCTTACAAACGGGCTTCCAAAAAAATGGAACAATAGCAATCAACATCTTGATAATAAACATCTTTAAAGCAAAAGTTAAAGAAGGGGCGCCAAAAATCTACTTAGCTTTTGTAGACCTGTCAAAAGCCTTTGATAAAGTGGACAGAAACATGCTATGGAAAAAATTGGAAGCCTGGAAATGCCCCAGATCACTGCTCAACCCACTAATAGCGCTTCACACAAACACAACAGTAAGAGTAAAGCTTAACCAACAGGGAACCTTATCGGAAGAAATACAAGTGGAAAGGGGTGTAAAACAGGGGTGCCCACTTGCTCCTGCACTCTTTATCGACTATCTGGGGGACCTGCAGTACTCAGAAAACAAGATCAGAACGTTTCCACCTAAACTAGGGAAAACCAAAATTCCTCGTCTCCTATATGCAGACGACGTGGTTCTGATTGACCAGACGAAAGTGGGCTTGCAGCGGAAATTGACAAATTTGACAAAATACCTAGAGGAAAATCACTTGGAGATAAATAAAAACAAAACAAAAACCATGACACTGGAGAAACAACAGAAAAGCTCTATAACAAGGGAGTCCTGGTTTTTAGACGATACAAAAATCGAAAAAGTAAATAACATCAGATACCTGGGATTTGAACTAGATAACACACCAACAGACAAAGCAATGCAAGCTGCTCTCTGGGATAAAGCGAAGAGACTGACAGCGCAAATGAGAACGTTGGACAAGAAATTTGGTAAATTTACGCTAACCCCGGCAATACATTTCTATAAAATGAAATTGGTGCCCGCGTTGACATGTGGAACGGAAGCATCATTGTGCATCCCGGAGAACATCTGGAACAGAATAGAAGGCATGGTCTGGAGAACCATTCTGGGGATTCCCAAATCAACCGCAATAACGGCTATCAGAAGGGAGCTTGGATTAATATCCTTGGCCTCGATAGTCGACATTAATGCAATGAGGCTATTCAGAAAAATCATCCTGGCTGACTCTCTGCCAATCTATGCATTGATTAAAGAAGAACTTGATACTGGAAATTGCAGCTTATTCAAGAAGTGGGCAGATTCTAGAAAGGAAAGGTTGTCTGAAATACTGTGCACGGAAACAGACCTAAAAGAAAACCCAGATAAAATCAAACGGAAACTCGAAGAAAGGGATTGGATCAAAACAATAGAGGCAGCAACAGAAAATAAACTATTACAACATCTTCCACCAACGTTCAACAAACCAAAGGTTCCAATGAAATACGTGAGTAAATTCCCGGACAAGAAAAAAAGACATTTGTTTATGAAAGCAAGATTAAATTTACTACAAACTAAACAAATACTCGCCATTCGAAATATGGCAGAAAACCTAGTATGTCGACTATGTAAAAACCCAGACACTGTGGAAACGATCAGACACCTAATCCTAAACTGCCCCTGCACGAAACAGAATAGAACAACCTACCTATCACCGTTGATCACGAATCAGTGGATGATTCAAGAAGAAACTTTGTGGAACAGACTCATCGCCGGTGAAGCCACTAGGTGGACAATAGCCATGACAAATTTGCTCGAAATGGCTTTCAAACAGATAAACGAGGCCCGGCTCACTGAATCTACTGAAGCAGAGCATGGCTAGGGGAACCACCAGTCAGATGACTTTGGAGGTCTCCCACAAGCACTTTAATAAGTCGGATCTGTGAAAAACCATTGTCGAGAAACTCATTTTCAATGAAACCAAGAGGAACAAATTGCAGAACAAAAATGTGCCACACTCTTTTGACAAAATTACAGGTTTTTCCTGAATATAAGTCAAATAAATAAATAAAAAAAAAATAAAATAAACTACATATGAGGACATTTTGCATTTAAAAGTTTTATCCATAAAAATTCATGAGAGACTGTGTCAAAGTCTTGTCTAAAATCAATTAGGGCTAAAGGACTGGTTGTTTGTTGGCAATAGCTTGCCTTTTAATTGCTGATAGGATTGTTAAATTTAGTAGGGTTCCAACACCTTTTATGAAGCCTGATTGATGCCTATCTAGGAGGTTGTTATCATCCAGCCATTTCGTGAATGCACGAAAAATAAGTCTCGCTAAAATGTTTCCTGGCATGTCAAGGAGTTCTATTAATCTATAATTAGTAGGATTGTTCCTATCTCCTTTCATAAAAATAGGAATTATGATGGCTTCTTGCCAGGATGGAGGGATTCGAACTGATCGTATTACTTCAGTAAATATTATCTCTAGGATCGTTGCCCATTCAGATGGATGAGCCTTTGAGGTCACATTCGTCAAATTATCAGGCCTGGGGGCTCTAGATGAGCTCAGTTTTTTAAACAACATGGTGATGTCTTCCTTTATCAAATCAAATTTTTCTGAAAGATCAGGTGGTTTAAGAAGTGGGCTGGATGGATGGAATATGGGTGTATTCACAAGGGTGTTGAAATGCATGATCCAACATTGTTCATCGATGGTATTAAGCAGTAGCGAAAGAGAAGTGTTAGACTTGGAATCATTTATCAAGTTCCAAACCGCTGACTTTTTCATTAAAGCTGTTAACATATTTTCTGCCTGAGCTTGTTTCTTAATAGCTAGAATTTGTTTGATTGTGTTCTTATATTCGGTTCTCAGCTTCATTCTCTGATCTGCATTATTGGGCTGTGATAGAGATCTTAACGCTTACCGCAATTTCTTTTTAAGGTCTTGAATTTCTGAGATGTAATTATATTCATGCTTGAATGTAGGCCGGGTGAAATTACGGTTCGATTTAAATGAAAACGTTAAAATGATGAGTGTAATCGATTCCTTCTCTTGAGTCCTTGTCTATAGAAGGATGAGCCAATCGATGCGTGAGCTTGGCTAAATCAGACACCCTCCAGGCAAGGTTATTTCGGACCCGATTGAGTGTCAGTGGCTATCTGTAATGATGTTGGGATGGGAAACTGTGAGTAATCTACTGAACCTCTAAAATGTGATGATCGCTTGCTGGATTCGAGATGTAGTTGCGATTCAATTGCAATTGTGATTAGCAGACCTGAGGCCAGTCTCCCTCTAGGTGCTTTAATCGCCGGCACCCAGGTCACGTGTAATCAGGCCAGATGGGTTTGGATGTGATCCAAGTCTCTTGGAGCATGACATCACAGATGTTAGGAAAGTCCATTTTGGATGAGATAAGGTGCAAGAATCCTCTTGTGATCCATACCGCTAACGAGCATGGATGGAATTGAGATGGAATGTGATGCTAGTTTGTAGAGAATTTTACAGCGGTTTGGATGGCCTCAGATAGCCATCTTCATCTGGATTTGGGCTTGGATGACAAAGAGTGGCTCTTATGTTGAGGAGACAGTGCAGTAGTACCCTTGCATCTACAGCATTGTTGCTGAGATGGTTGATTCCCTTGTCTGGTGTCTGAAGATGATGGCTGATCGGGTCACGATTGGTGAATCTCATCTTGTATGAAAAGTGGTGGGGGGGGTTCAGATTTCTATGCGTAGGCCATGTTGTTTTAAGTCATTTCGGGTTGGCCATACCATATTTTTTACAATTCTAGACGGAATGTGTAGTTCTACCATGTCTAGATCAGAGGGATGCAAATACCTAATTGAGTCAATGTCTTCCGATATAATGTGTTCAAGTCCCAAGATGGAGTAAAATATTGTTAACAGGGATGATCTGTTGGGGTATGGATCGGATCGCATTGCAATCTGTCCATCATAGTTATGATTAAAGTGTCAGTGTCTGAAATTATGGACTCATTAACACTTAAGGCAGATGGCTTTAGAGAGAGATTCTCTAATGACGGGTGTGTCTGTTTTGCGATAGGATGTGATGTAGAGTTATCTTGGATCTCAGTTTGCTCTGAAACAGTGGTGGCACTGTCCTACTTTACGAGTAAACCCAAAGTAGCGGCACGCTTTTGAGCCAAAGTTTTAAATGCGGTAGGTTCCACATCAATATCGATGCAAAGGGTTTGCTTAGGTTTGCTTGTAGGTTGTTGCAGACAATGAAGACTTTGGTGGACAATTTCTATCATTGGTAAAGAAGATGTGGTGTAAATAGAAAGATTCATCAGGTCGGAATCTGTGATAGTCGCAACGGATGGATCTTCGACTACTGGTAACAGGCAAGAGTTATTCACATCCGTAATCATATCACAATCTTGAACAATGCCTCTAGATACAGCCAGTTGACACAATGGAGGGAGAGCAGCGATTGCAGGTTCCAGAGATTGATTATCCAATGGTGAAGCTTGATTGCTCTCCTCTATATCAGATGGTGGTAGACTGTGTTTCGGAGTGGTTAGATTACTTAAAAATTGTTTTGTTTTCTGATTGCAATTGGTTTTATTAGGCACAGATAGAATCCTTGTTTTCTTAACTGCGTGTTTTGTAGTCTCACGGCTACTTTTATTTTGCTTTTTTCTTCTTTTTTTCTTTTGTTGTTTTGGTTGGAAAATGTCAAATAAGGGAATTTCAGTGTTATACATTTCTTGGTTTGCTGGAGACATGGGTTGCATGTTGGATTGATTCAATGGGGATAATGGCGAGGGCACTAGGATAATGGACTGGAGTGAAACAGGTTTAGGCAGAATGCTACTCTCCATCCCGGTCATGGGCATGGACATGACAGGTTGAAGTGTTCTACACATCAGTAGTTCAGCAGCGTTAGATTGGTGTTCGGCGTTTGTAGGAATAGTCATCCATTTGTACGCAATCCAGTCAACTTTATCTACCAAAGATTGAACAAGGATAGTCTTGGTTGTGATTTTTTGATTAAGAAACTCATATAGTTTGGTCAATGAGCGCAGTATCCATAGTGATGGTTGAAGGAAATCCGAATGAGGGTCTCGGAGCTGGCTTAGAAAAGGAAGCCACTAAAGCTAATTCAGAATCCAACTGAGATATATTTCCAGCTCACTCTTCATTAGTATATAAGTTCGGGGAGAACGAATAACTGGGGTCGTGCATGCTTACATTGTGGTGTCAGATAACATGCAAATGGGATTAAACGAGTCAGCGGGCCGAAAACACGTAAAGTTAACCGTGGTCGGTCCACGAACCGCCCTGATGTTTGGCTTTAAGTTTGTGTCCAAGGATATGTCATCTTTGGAGATCAAGCAAAATTTCCTAATATCAGAGTTTGCAGTTTGAAGGTGCGGGAGTGTGTTATCATGTGTTTGTTGGGCTTGAGCTGAGGATGGTGATGCAGCTCTGAATTGGTTGTTTAGATGAGCGGGAGTTGCATGGGGCATACCAGTCGTGAGGTGATTTGCCGCCATAAATGCTAACAAGGAGCTGTGATCCACAAATAACTTTTCAAATCAGGGATAGTCTGGGGGCAGGGAGTAGGGCTGGTAATGAGGGCGGTATGCGGCGCATGGCACTGTGGTTTGCAGTGGACAGCACTCCGCATTCCGTACGCGCTGCCGCCTGTATTTAAGGTGAATCACGTGATGGATGGGCGTGGCTGAGTGAAGAGGTACAAAAAATGAAAAATAATACATTTTACAAAAGATACAAAGTTAATAAAGGTTCTGAAGGGATATTGATGGGGTAGTAAAAGTACGCAGGAGGTTTTTTGCAAATGGGTGAGAAGTTTCAAATGAACAAACCTATTGACAAGCAAATTTGTTGTATATGCTATTGTGTGTCTGTGTGGCCTCATATACTTAGCATGTACAATACGTAACTTCGGGTAAGAATCAGGGAGCACGTTAGTACATTACACAAGTACAACGTTCTTTCATTGTCAGGCATTTCAAAGCCTGCAGCTTTAACGTGTTTCACAGTTCATTGAATTTTTTGGGGGGGTGTGGGAAAGGGCAGATAAGTGGTTGGCAGGGTTGGGTATAGTTAAAAATAGGTGCAGGAGGGGTGGATTTGTGGGGGGAACCCCGACCGAAAACACCCCTCAAAAAATAAAATGTGATGACACGTTTAAATTGCATGCAGGCTTTGAAATGCCTGACGATGAAATGAAATAGAAACATTACACAAGGAAAATATGAGATTGCCATTAGCGGAACATTCGAAGGCGCACCACCAGATGGATGATAAGGCCAAAATTATGTTTGTAGGCCTAAAAGGCCTACCCAGTAAACCAAGGGGTGGCGACAGACAGAAAGAGTTAAGTAAATTAGAGGCTAAACTAATTTGCAAATATAGAACAGTGTTGAAAGGATTGAACTCTGATCATGAGATGTGGGTCTTTTTGTAAATTATGGATTCGATTTTAGGTTTGTGAACTACGCGATTGTTAACAACATTGTCAGAAGGATTGATATTTATGAATTATGGTCAAACATTGAGTTTTCTTTGATGGTTCTGCGAAATCGAGATGAGAGACAAATTAAATACTTGCAAAGGTTTGGGAAAATCAAGATTAGTAACATTCTGAAACTATTCTGTGGAGGTCCACCAACAAGACTTAAAACTTTTTTTTAAATGTCATGGTCAGGCAAACTATATTGTTTCCAACAGGTTCTTAATTATGATAATTTCAAAATTCACGTATCTATTCACCAAACAATTGATAAACAATGATATAGTGATAAAATACTCGTATGATTTAGAGAATGGACTATAATGACATTAGAATCACTTGTGTTGGAGAGTTTTGTTATTTATTTACCTTCTCATGGGCTTCAAAGAACGACCGTAGTATTTTCATTGACAAATCGGGAATGTAAAAGTGAGAGGTTGTCGGTCGGCGGACCTGCTGGGAATATAATTATTTTCCAAATTTGGTTTTGACAGTTGAACGATAGATATGGAGATAACATTGGATTCATGAGGACATGAAAGGTATTAACAAATCTTTGAAAGTATTGAGGCACTGCATGAACTACCAGACACTAGAGCCCAATATTCAGGAGTTTGCTATCCTGCTATGGCTGAATTATTTAGCGGGATAATGAGGTTGAAGAGACTTGTGCATTGGGCTGTTAGTAAATGCTAAACAGGGGCGGGTCTATGTAATGACACGCCACCAGGAGCCTATCATTTTTTGCTGGCTTCAAAAGGGCACCCTCGCTCCGCACGGAACGCTGTGATAATTAAATACAGTCAATTTATAGGTAAGAGTTTTGAGAATCTCCGGATTCTTGAGATATGGTTATGCTTATTCAATTCAGGAATGTGTTATCCTGTTGTAGTTTAAGCAATCAGTGATATGGTGAGATTTAAGAGATTCACTCGCAAGGATGTTATTTTATGGAAATTAGGGGTGTGCCCATGTCATGACATGCTGTATTGGAGCCTTCATATTGAGGTTGGCTCCAAAATGGCACCCTCGTGCCGCACGGAACGCTGTGAACTGCAAACTGCTTCGAGAGCACAGTTTCAGTTTGGTACAAGTGCATTGTGAAATTAAAGACATTATTAATGAGCCCATGCTGTCACATAGCAGACTCGTTGTGAATGCTACGATTAGAAGTATTAAGAATATTAGGATTCTGGTAGGGGAAGATTGAAGTTTGTAGCTGTGGTTAAGACAGTTTCTGGTGCAAATAACTGAGGTTAACTAACCAATGGACTGACCATGGTACTTCTTTCCAGGATTGGTGATAAAGAAGTATTTGTTGTAACTATTTGGGAGTCTATGAATTCTTTTTTTTTAAAGTAAAGGGGCAGAGCAATTTAGATAAGGAATCAATTGATATAGCGAACAATGTAACTGTCAAAAAATAGTCCATAGGCGCCCCTCTGCCAGAGCGAACACGGCCCACTGGCCTGTTCTTTGGGAAGGTACCCACTTGAGAGTCCTCATCCACACTTTAGCTAACTGTACCTTTCACAGATGGGAAATACCCACTTGCATATCAGTCTTTGTCCCGCCCACATGGGCAGTCCAGCATCGAAATGCTATGGCAATTCCCCTCTGAAAGAGTACCAACAGCAACCCCATACACGTGTTTCAGCCTTGTTCGGCATCATCAGTGTGGTGGAGCTGTGCCTCTCTGCAGATCACACAGCAAATACTCTCCTTCTGTCCCAGCTAGCAGTGATCTTGGTATGTATTCTGGCATCTATATGAACAGGAGTACAAGCCACTTCTCCGGTGTTCCTGCCTAGCTTCTGCACAGCAACTTCCATATTGCATACTTGCCACCATTCTGTGACTAAAAAGATGTAGGATTTTTCAAGTATGAAAAATAATAATTCCCATAACAATGACATCACAGGAAAATACAAAACATACAAACAACACAACATGGAAAGATGTTGAAATGTTCAAAATGTATAATTCTGAATGCTAACACCAAATTATCGACAGATGCTGTGTGATGGTGTTACACTATGCCACTTGCTTTCACTGCTGGTTCACCGAAAGGTTGTACTGGCAAGAGTGCAGGAGAGAGTCACGTAGCTGACAGGTCAGTGGATTGGTCTGAGCCCAATCAAAGTAATCACCTACTAGCCCACTGTACAGACAGACTAATTAATACATTGCATGCTTTGTCATGGGCTGGTCTCAAGCAGTCTGCCTTAGAATCACATAAATTACTTGCCACTGTAAAAAGCAGAAGGATCTGTCATTGAAATCTGTAGGCGGTAGGGCTGCTTCAAAAGCAGTAGCCTACTGCCTAAATCTGTAAGGGTGGCAAGTATGATATTGTGCAGAGCAGCTTGCAACCCCTCCCATCAGAATGGAGGTCAAGAAACTGCTGATGGGCCATCAGTCACTGAATGGTTTGTACCTGCATTCTGATGGGAGAGTAGGTGCAGAGGGTGTGGGTTGATGAGGTGCACAAAAGCCTCTCTGCAATAGTACACATTAACTTTTATAGCCCCACCCTCCCCCACTTTTGTTTTGGCCCCCTATGTGCCCCTCCTAAATTTGATTTCTGGCGACGCCACTGCACTGAACTGGATCCCTCTCTGCGCAAAATAACCACTTCTTGAAGCGACGTGCAACATATATCCTCGTAAATCCACCTAGTTAACGTGCAGGGAATTGGCTACTTTCTATCAATTTCGAAGGAATAAGTGTCGGCTTGCGTCTGCAGCGAGAACACCGCGGCTCCTTCCTTCACGCTCTTTAAACGACACGCAGTGGAATAAGATTTAGCCTGCGGGAACAGTAAGGTGACGTACATCGACATACGTTGTATGGGACGTAACGTGTAATACACGTGACGACCACGCATTGCTGGGTGCGTTCCTCTAATGGGAACTAGTCACTATAACCCGGCCAGGTCTCTGTCCCGGTGGAGACGAGACACTGAATGTCTAAATGTTGTTGCAGGTCTCAGAGCAAAGGATAGTTTGAAAGTTGCTGCAGAACACGGCCTTGATAGAGATGTATTACTGACTCATGCCCAGAGTCAGAGGGTTGCTCCAGGATCCTGTACAGGAGGCCACTGCAGGTCCTTAGTCCGCCCCCTGGGCAGGTGTAGTGCGTGTGTGTGTGTGCAGCGATCTGCGCACCTGTCTTGGCCCCAAGCGCAGGGGGTGTGTCTAAGCGCTTCCCCCTTTTCTCCGCCTCCAGCTGTTGATTTACCTGATGAGTTCTCCGAAGCTGTTTGCCTCTCAGCTGTTGAGCAGCTTTCATTCCTGACAGGTCCTTCTGTTGAGAGCTGCGCGCAGTCCAGCGAGAGTGCAAAACTCATCAGAGGAAATTGGTGTTTAGTAGGTTGCCTGACACCAATTCCTAGGCCGCACTGTGACCACTGCTTTCCGTACCCTGCTGACTAGACCACTGTTGCAAGCCCTGGTCTCCACCAACTCTGTCTGTCCTACCGGCAGTTCGTTATTTTAAAGTAAACTTGATCTAGCTTGATTCTGTCCTACCGGCAAGACAGGCTTCGGCACGCCTCCTTCTACCCTGATCACTACCCCCCTTCTGGGACACAGTTCTCCGTCCTTACTGGCAACCTCGTTGGCCTGGTAGGATCTCTACCTGTCGCGTTGAAGACAAGAAGGAGATACTGTCCGTAAAACAGCCGGCCAATATGTCCAAGAAACAAAAAGGTGAGTGATGAAGGAGCCTTCTGTGAGCTGAATATGTGCTGCCATTCATCTCAGTGGTGATTATTTGTGTCTGCCACTCATCCTCACTCTTGGTACTTCTCAGTGAGAATGGGTCCCTGGGAAACCTTCTGTTCTGTTTCTAGATAGTTAAATCCCACGTTCTCGTACTTTCGCTGTGCTTTAGGTCCCTTTTCCATGGAACATAATTATTCCCTCATTGCTGCACCGTAAACTCATTGGGGGTCACCCCTCCTCACTGTGTTTAGCCGTTTCATGTTTTGTCATCTAGAGCGCTTGGAGAGTGGAGACCCTGCAAATGGTACCTGTGTCCGGTACATCCTATATAGGCAGAGGAGTCCTTCTGCCCTTACCCAAGTGTGTTAGTCTCTTTACCAACATGATGACACCTCGAGAGCACATCTTCTGTCCGTGTCAGCCCTTGGTCGCTTACAAGTCCTTGTCAAGTCAGTGGCCCTCTCTTGTATAAAATGTACGTAGCTGCTCTTGCCTGTGTGTTGACGTTATTCAATGTTCCGACCTCCAGCTCAACCCCTACCTATTCATGTATCACTTATTACTTCTGTAAAGGTGATTAACGATTGACCCAGTCTTGTTGTTCTCATGTACGTACAGCATTTCTGTTCAAAGCAAACTTTTCATCAGTGGATACGTTTTGCTCGCAGTGACTGTCTTTTGCCCTGTCCCTGATTCCTTCTAGTCTTCCACATTTATAATGGTTCCCCTCACATTCTTCCTGTGTCTCCTTCAGGTCTCACCTGCTTGTTTCTAGCCCTATTCCAGTGCATGATTTAGCAGTATCTATTTGTAACATTTGTTCCTGAAGGGTCTCTCATGTTCATCCTAGCCTGGGTCCTCTTTTTTTGTTATTTGATAAATGTTTATGGCTGCTCACAAACCTCAGTGCTCAAGTGAAATAGACCCTGTGAACAAAAATAATAATAATTAGCCTGAATTCCCTGGCTGCACAGGGTCAATATGTGCTACAGGCCTTTCATTATCCCCGCTTCCATCAATCCTGTTTCCAGTCGTCCCTGTGCTGCCATTAAGGTTCTGTCGAAGTGTGTGTGTGTTGCTGTCCTTCTCTCGCCCACAGCATGGGCACCGAGAACCCTGTTGTGGTGGTGTTTTTATCATGTCTTGGTGGTTGTGCTTGGGTGAATCCTCTTTTATTGGTGGGTTGTTGTCTTCAAGCTCCTCAAAACTCACCCCCTGGCTCCACAGAGTGATTGTGTTCCAGTGGGTTTATGTGCCAGAGAGTTTTAGCAGATGAACCATTGAATGTGTGTTTTGTTTTTTTTTAGTTTTTTTTAGGAACTAGTTCATGAGGTGGGCCTTCCGGGAAGCGTTAGACTAGTGAAATGGGGAATTGGGCCTTTTTGGTGTACTAACTTGTTTGTAGTTAGTGTTACTCTTCCTTTGAGAAATTAGGTGGTGCTAAAGTACCACCTATAAACTGAAAATAATCTATTAGAGTAAAGTTGGGAGGGGGATGGGCTATGAGGAGGGACAAACAAAGCTTATGTGTTTGTTTCTGTAACCACTGATTAAGTGCCCGCAGCCTTGCTAATCCCTATAGCAATTCCCATCAATTTCCTGCTCTTCCGTGCCCCAAAAAAACTTCCTGGGATTTCTTTGAGCTATCTTTATCAAGCAATAACATCAGACTGTGTGCTTTGAAGTGTTTGCCATGCCATTTATGTGGCGCTGTAAATGGAAGCCACCGATGTCCTAGAAATGTCTTCATGATGTGTGCCTTTTAGCTGCTTGATTTTTGAGCAGTATGTGTGCACTTTACTGGAGTCCTGTTAAAAAACAAGTATTGGCAAAGCCAACAGTTTTGACTTGTGCACTGTTATTGTATGCCCATGTACTCTCAACCATTTTTCTGCTACTACCATTATTGTCCGGCTAGTACCATTATGGTGGTGCCTGGCAAATGCCTACACAAAAGACACAGCTTTTGCCATTGACAATGTTTGTTTTGTTATAAAACTCAGCCGTGTATACTAATGTACCCATTGCTAAGATCTATGTGTGACCTGCAGATTTTTGTTTTGAATCTCAATGAATACTCTCACCCTCCAGTAAGCACTATGGAGTAGTGCTGGTGCTTAATGCTGATTGAGCTCAGTAGCCTGACCATACATGTTTATATTTTATATGTTCGATACACTAACCATTGAAAGGGCATGGATTTGGTGAAGGCTGCGTGGCCCAGTGTACTAGCACCTGCCGCACGGGAAGAAAGCACTCTAAACGGCTTTCTCACCCATGGGCGAGGGGTTTGTAGAAAAAGCAGGAGACTGTCATCACATGCTTTTGTGCAGGGCTCAAAATGTGCACTCTCCATTGGCTAATAATAATTGACTCTTATCCAGTAAGAAATGGTGTGCTGCGTATATGTGTAGAATTGAGGTGGCAAGTGACTTTTTATGGCTGGCTAGTAGCTTGAAACTTGGTATTTTTGCCTCTGCTTTTCAGGATTTATCTTGACATTTGCAAGAATATTAAGGTGCACCGTGGGTTCTGTTGGGGAACGTGGGAGGCATGTTTCCAAAGTCTTATCATAATTTGTTAATTCAGATCACATTTGTCCCAGGTGTGAAGTCCATGCTTGCACCCCTTTGTTCCCAAAAGTTGGAATGACCATCAATTGTGTTCACTATCTGGAAGGTTTCTCAGACACTCATCCAAGCGTGCCGTTATGCTAACCAAAGCTTCCTGCCATCTCCTTATATATAGTTCTAATGAATAGTCAGTTTAATGTGCACCCAAATACCGGATCTGAGCTCTCGGTGGCTCATCCTACGGAATATATTTCTCTTTTCTTGGTTGCTGGTATCATTCAGCACCCAAGTGTCATATTCGCAAAGTTCCTATTCTTTAATTGTGTGCTATCCCTTTTTCGTGGGACACATCCGTGGCTTCTGCGCCCAGCAGTCGGCATCCCTTCTTTCTATGGTACCAAAACAGACCACCCCCCACATGAAGATGCTGGCAGAGATCGCTACCCCGGTTCCTCTATGCACCCATTTTTTCTGGGTGAATGCACTGTACACACCACCACCTCTACACTTTCTTTTGCCTTTATAAATGGCACACACATGGTGGCGCAGAGCAAGTTTCACTTGTGGTAATCAGTCTCTAACTCTATAATTTGTTGATTAAAGATATTCCTTAGATGGACAAAACATATTCACCATGTCGATATATACAAGGACCTTGCCTTTACTTTACCAACACATGTGTAGCTCATCACAGTGCAGGCTTTTTTTCAGAGCAATCCACCTCCTCTCCCAGTGTACTTGCAACATTCTGTATCCCAACCGTTTATATATCCTTGTGTCAGGGGTGCAGACATAAGGGTTTCTCTTACTATAGAGCAGTGATCTTCAAACCGTTTTGACCTGGGCCCCCCAGAGAAAAATATGGGTAGGCCGCCTCCCACCCCAAAAAACAGCAAAATGGACAATAAGTCCAAATGGCTACGAACTATTGCGCGCCGTCGCCGCACTCTGCTCCCAATATAGTCCCTGCCTCCCCCACTTGCTGGACTCACTCATCCCACTCCTAGCCCAGGCCTTGGGCTCTCCCCACCCTGCTCCCACAACTATCCAATGGCTCTCCCCACTCTGCTCCCAGCACATTACCAGGGCCAGTGGCGGCTGGTGAATTTTTTAAGTGGAGGGTCATAAATTCCCCAGATATTCCATAGCGTTCCAGATTGGGCTAACAACTCCATCCCCTCAGAACTCACAACTTGGATGTTATGGGGGTGGTAAGTGGAAACGTGCGGCTAGCCGAATCACTCCTCGCCTGGCCACGTCGGGTGCAGAGGATAATGATTGCCTTGTGTCTGTGTCTACTCTCTGCCGTGTACTCTCTCGCCCAATCCGGAACTGTGGATCTCTTATGGAGCCATGCCGAAATGTGAATAATTGGGTCCTGAAGAAAATGACATCAATAATATCAGTCATCGAAAACGGTTGACCCATAGTGATTATGACGATATCCTTGAAGTTGTGTTAGGATACACTTGTTACATTTTTGTTTATGCAGTAATCTGCAATAAGTGTCTGTGCGTAATCTTACTTTTATCCCGCACATGGGATGTCTCGATTTTTTTTTTTTTTTGTATTTTTATTTTTTGTATCCAGGAGTGATCAATAGATGCTTCTTGAGCCTGCTACCTAGTTGGTTAATAAAGCTAGGTGAAACGCGCCTTGGCAGCTTGCATCTTGGGAAAACACATCAGACAGGATTAACTAAGAATACTTGTCTGAGATCACCCCTTTTTGGATTTTTAATTTTTCAGAACTCATTCAGTGTGTCATTGGTTATTAGGGACAGTTCTCTCCCTCTATCACTTTGTAGATAGGCGGCGCACCACCGGCAACCTAGGGAGAGCCTCTCCTGACCGGGTCTGGGTGTGCTTCTTATTGAGGGACAGCTTGAGTGGTCTTTACCCATTTGCTTGCATAATCATGACAATGTATGCTTAAGATAGTGCTCCATAGTCCGTTCTGATGTGTTAAAAAGCTACGGGATATAACCGCAGGAATGCAGGTGTTTTCCCACCCAGACTTTCAATTAGCTACCCTGTTTGTTGTATCTTGACAAATGCATGCCTGTTACCCACACCCACCTGTTTTTGAAAGAGCTGACCCATAACCACATGCAGTCGTTTTGCAAACCTTTGTTGAGCACCCGCCCTGGCGACCCCCACAATGACAACCTAGGCTTTCAATAAATAAAGTGTCCAAAGTGTTTAACATCCCATACCAATATTATTATACTTGCATTTTTTTTTGGTTAAGTACTCCCCGTACCCAGAAGGTCTCGGAGCAACTTGCAATTTTCAGAAGGTGGGAGGCGAAAAAGAAGTTGCATTTTTCAGGACATGATGGTAAGAAAGGTTGGATAAAGTTGCCAGTTGTCCAGGCAATTTTGCCATTAAAAAAAAACTACCCGCAGTACAACAACCCCCGTCAAAAGCACAGTTTAACAGCAGGCACCAGATTTCAACCTTTTGTTGGATATGGAAAAAGCAGATCATTCTGCCCCTCCTGCACTTATTCAACAGTTGCCTATGGTCTGATGGTGGTCTAACCACATAAAGGCAATACATCTGAGAGAAAGAGGATAGAGGGAAACAAGGAAGAGAAAACCACCAACCATTCAAACTACCTTCTTACGCAATCGCCATCTGATAAACTTTACCGCAAATGCATACTTTCCCTGGGAGCCAAAATGAAATCACACTTAATATGAGTATGGGCAAACTCTTCGTCTCCCCTCGCCCCGGCTCCTGACACTGGTGAGAACCATGCCAGAAATCCTGAGGCACTGTCCACAAGATCCAAGCATAGCGACCCAAATATATCCTAGTTCCCTACTGACCTCCCCAGATGTTGGCCAGATCATGTCTACATCAGATGAGACTGTAGTGTTTGAAATGTTGCTTCATTTTTCCGGAAATGACATGTAGACTCTTGGTGCTCTAAGGTGTGTGTAGGCAGTGATGAGACCTATCCATACGCTCCTATTCTCTGCACACACATACAGGCCGATTCATGAAATTCCTCACAAAAGTGTCGCACGCGGCTGGCGCACAGCGTGCCCGTGCGAATGTCTGCGCCAGCCGCGTGCGATAAAATCAATTTCCGCACACAGCGTATTCATGGATTCTCGCCTCCAAAAGCAGACGTGGCGCAGAGTGGCGCAGCGACCCTGCAGCAGCGCCAGTTACGCCCCCAAGAACGCCCTTGCGCAAGGAAAAGCCATCAAGATCGCAAAACCATCGCAAAGGGCTGTGCCAACCCTGTACCAGTTTACCAGACTGGCAAACAGCAAACGCAAAGCGGGGAACGCGTATTACGGGTTTCGGGAACACGCGTGCGCGAGAAGTTTCACACGCGATCTGGCCTGGGGGAGCGTGTGCGTGTATTTCAGGGGTGCGCGAGAAGTTTCACACGCGATTGGGCTGCGTGCGGGTATTTCAGGGGTGCGCGTGAAGTTTTATACGCAATCTGGCCTGGGGGAGCGTGTGCGTGTATTTCAGGGGTGCGCGTGAAGTTCCACACGCGATTGGCCTGGGCGCGTGTATTTCAGGGGTGCGCGAGAAGTTCCACACGCGATTGGCCTGGGCGCGTGTATTTCAGGGGTGCGCGAGAAGTTCCACACGCGATTGGCCTGGGCGCGTGTATTTCAGGGGTGCGCGAGAAGTTCCACACGCGATTGGCCTGGGGGAGCGTGCGCGTGTATTTCAGGGGTGCGCGAGAAGTTCCACACGCGATCTGGCCTGGGGGAGCGTGTGCGTGTATATCGGAGGTGCGCGGGAAGTTTCACACGCGATTGGGCTGCGTGCGGGTATTTCAGGGGTGCGCGGGAAGTTTCACACACGATTGGGCTGCGTGCGGGTATTTCAGGGGTGCGCGCAAAGTTTTACACGCGATCTGGCCTGGGGGAGCGTGTGCGTGTATTTCAGGGGTGCGCGTGAAGTTCCACACGCGATTGGCCTGGGGGAGCGTGTGCGTGTATACCAGGGGTCCGCGGAAAGTTTTACACGCGATTTCAGCAGGGTACGTGTATTTCAGGGGTGCCGGGGAGTCCTACATGTGATTTGGCAGTGTGGGTCCTCCCAGGTGTTCCCTGTACACCCTCCACGGCCCCTGCAGGCAGCCCACACCACAGGGGACTACCCTGCATCCCTGGTCATGTCCCGCAGGCAGCCCACCCAACATGGGCATGCCCCCCAGCAAAGGCACATGTCTCCTTGCACTAATGATCACCAACTCATGTCCCCTTGCACACCCAACCCCAGAATTGCGGGGCACCTGCCAGCAGGCCCCCACTCATGTCCCCTTGCACCCCCACCATTGCGGGGCACCTGCCAGCAGGCCCCCACTCATGTCCCACTCATGTCCCCTTGCACCCCCACCCCCAGCATTGCGGGGCACCTGCCAGCAGGCCCCCACTCATGTCCCACTCATGTCCCCTTGCACCCCCACCCCCAGCATTGCGGGGCACCTGCCAGCAGGCCCCCACTCATGTCCCACTCAAGTCCCCACCACCCCCACCCCCCAGCACTGTGGGGCACCCTCCACCAGGCCCCTACCCATGTCTCCCACCACCCCCACCCCCCAGCACTGTGGGGCACCCTCCACCAGGCCCCTACCCATGTCTCCCACCACCCCCACCCCCACCCCCCAGCACTGTGGGGCACCTGCCAGCAGGCCCCAACCCATGTCCAACTCATGTTCCCCACCACCCCTACCCCCCAGCACTGTGGGGCACCTGCCAGCAGGCCCCCACCCATGTCCAACTCATGTTCCCCACCACCCCCACCCCCCAGCACTGTAGGGCACCTACCAGCAGGCCCCCACCCATGTCCAACTCATGTTCCCCACCACCACCACCCCCCAGCACTGTGCGGCACCTGCCAGCAGGCCCCCACCCATGTCCAACTCATGTTCCCCACCACCCCCACAACCCAGCAGTGCAGGGGCACCCTCCACCAGGCCCCCACCCATGTCTCCCACCACCCCCACCCCCCAGCAGTGCAGGGGCACCCTCCACCAGGCCCCCACCCATGTCTCCCACCACCCCCACCCCCCAGCAGTGCAGGGGCACCCTCCACCAGGCCCCCACCCATGTCTCCCACCACTGTGGGGAACCTGCCAGCAGGCCCCAACTCATGTTCCCCAGCCAACATGTCATCACAATCTAGATCCCTGGTCCCTATGGTCAGCCTCCAAATGCAAAACACCCACCCGAGTATTGCATCCACCCACTCAGAAATGGCAATTACATGACAGAACACCAATTGCAAGTTTCGAAACAAACACATGTCCCTCACATACACCCAATGGGTGTCAGTGAATCTCAAAACCCATATCATGATATGCATGAAACCAATGAGATGATACTACACATTGAAGTTCGATAAACAAAAAATATGTATTAAAGGAAACATAAATAGATTCAAAAATAAATAAACTGAAATGGGAATGTACAAAAATGAAAAGAACCATGTCCGTGAAAAAAAGCAAAACCAAAAATCATAATCCAAAGTAATGGTGTCCAAAGTCACTGTCCACAAAAGTACATCCAATGGGAAATAATAATTGAAAGCCATTGCTCCATGGGTAAATTGTGAAAGAAAAATTAAATCCAACAGTGAACTATGTACAGACGAACAAGCCAGGGTCCATTATCCCAACAAAAGAAATGAAACCTATCTAACAACACTAACTAATAAAATAAACTATATACAAAAATGGGGCCAATGTCCAAAAGGTCCAAAATAAATAAAAAAAAAAAAAGGAAACCTAACACTACCTACATAACTATGTACAAGGGCAGCGGGCTAGTCTGACGGCTCACTTTTGGATGTCCCGGGCCAGGGCATCATCGAACTCCTGCTCAATGTCCCAGAGGCGGTCCTCCTCCATGGCCCCGAGGGTCCGCAGGGCCGTCGACGTGTCCACCTCCAACCCCCTGCGGATTGCCTCGAGGCACTCGGCCTGCCTCAGGGCCCTCCGCATGGAGTTCTCCGCCCTGACCATTGTGAGCCGTTCCTCCTCTGCCCGCTACCGCTCCGCACCTATCTGCTGGCCCAACCGCTCCCACAAGGAAGCCACTCCCATTCTAGGGTTCTCCTGCCCTCCGGCCGATGCCTGCACCCCTGATGTTGATGGCCCCGAGCCATGATGCCTCCCACGTCGAGCCTGCCGCTGCCTCCGACGCAACTGCCTGTGCCAGCACGACGGCATCCAGGCTGATGGAAACCACTGACGCCGTCGTGCACGTGCCCTGCCCGATGATGCCGTCACATCCTCCATCTGCTAGGGTCCAGTTGCTGGTGTGTCCACCCCTGCTGGACCTCCGACTCCCGACTGTGGCAGGGATGGAATCCCCACCGAGGTGGCTGCATTGGTCCGAGACCCCCGACCATGACCGCTCCCAACTGGGCCACGTTGGCACGGTGCTCTTCGTGATGACGTGCGTGCTCCCCCCGGGAAGCACGCACCTCATCACGAATGACAGCCGTGCGCAACGCGACACCAATCGGGACCTTCTCCATACGGCCAGGGGTCCCCTCGTCCGCAGGTGGAGGGGAGTCAGATGACATGGACATCCCCCCTACCTGCGGACGGGCCTGGGATGGGGCATCCCTGCTGGTGCATGGTGGTGCAGTCACAGTGTCCGGGACAGTGACATGCACAGGCACCTCCACGGCGACCTGTGCTGCCTCCTGCCCCTGCCCCTGGACTGCACCACTTGCACCAGCAGGGATGCCCCCACCAAGCCCCATGTGCGGCTCAGTAGCGGCCTCCTCCTCCTCTGTGGAAACCACCAACCTGGATGGCTCCACACCGTCTTCCGCCGTTGCAAGCCCCTGTTGGGGCTCACCCACCCCTTCCGCTGCAGCCGTGGGGGCATCTCCGCTGTTTAGCTCCACAGCGCCGTCACCGCCCTCTTCTTCACTTTGCGCTGAGTAGAGGGAGACATAGAACACAAGCATCAGGGTACTGTACAATGGTCCCCTAGACAGGAAGCAATAGCAGATGAGTGGCACTGTCAAAGATCATTTCCATCCTGTCCCTCCACAACACATGGGTCAGTGCAGGCAAAACACATGCAGTAACAGGCATGGCGCATGCTATGGACATAAGCAAACATGTCCAAGGGACTCTTGAAGCATACAATGTTGTTTTTGGACTCACATGCATCATGGGTCATGCCTATCACATGCACACACTTCAACGTACTTTCATCCATCTGGACTCGTACACCCCAGACACAGTGGATGCAAGGATAACTAGGCTGCATCAGTGAATCTGAACATTGTCACAGACATGTGTCATGCATCCATGGCATCCACAAGTCACAGACACGCAGGTCAGAAACACAGACATGAACACCATACATGTACATGGCATCTGCACCCATCCCTCACCCACACCCATGTCCAGGAACAGAGACTGGCATGCTCTCATGTGTCCATTCCGCATAGGGCTCCCCGTGTTACATTTCAACACATACACCAACCGTGTGCTTCACACATTACTGGTCTCGCATGCATGACCATGATGTCCCTGCACACACACACGCGTACATGGCCTATGTCACACATACAGGCAAGTATCAGACAACCAGCAGGCTGCAACATGCCCTGTCTCACACAGCAATGCTTGGCCACTTACCGCTCGACTCCAGACGGGTCTGCCTCTCAAGGATCTGTGCATGGAGCGCTGGGCGTACGCGTTCCAGGACCCTCAGCTGGATGGTACTCATGCTGCCCCGGCCCCCCTCCACGAGGCGCCGGGCCTTCATGAGGGTCCTGGACCTGAAGTCCTCCCAGCGCTTCTTGACTTGCTTGATGTTGCGGGTTGCCACCCCCTCCGCGTTGATGACAACCACAAAGTCGTCCCAGATCCTGTCCCGTCCTTCCTTGTCGGCGCGTGGTGATCCGAAGAGGGCATCATAATGCCCCAGGACAAGCTCCACCAGGACACCAACTTCCTTCTGACTGAAGCTGGTGGCCCTCTGCCCCTCTGGCTGGGGGTCGCCAGTGGTCTCGGATGGTGTTTGCCCCGACATGGCGACCCCCGAGGCAGGCGTGGGTGGGCAACTGGGTCCTGGGGCTGGGCTGTGGAGCGATGGTATCCCAGTCGGGAGTGTTCTGTTCCAGCAGGGGTGGACACAGCAACTGGACCCCTGCAGATGGCTGATGTGCAGGCACCAAATGGCAGGGCACGGTGGCAGCAGGCAGGCAGGCAGCAGCAGATGGCTCGTGGGAGGCTGCTCGGGGCTCTGGGGGGCAGTAATTCGGCCTTTTGGGCAGGAGCGTGGTCTTCCGTGTGCTTACGCGTGGCCAGCTTGATACGGAGTGATTTGGCACGTTAAAATTCTGCACGTCAGCGTGTGAATCGAGGAAAGGCCCTTAGCGCGTAAGCGCGTCAGCACGCATACGCGATTCCATTGGACCAAAGGCCCTTAGCGCGTATGCGTGTCTGTGACGTATCGCACACGGGCGTTGCTTTTCGTGGGATGCGGTGCATGTGTCTTGCAGGCGTTGGGGTTCACACGCTATTACTTCACAGCGGGTGGGTGTTGGCTACGCGTTCTTCTACACGCAAGGCAGACGGTGAGTGGTACCCTGCTCCCCAGGCCCGATCGCGTGTAAAAACACCCGCGAGCCCCTGAAATACACGTACCCCGCTCCCCCAGGCCCGATCGCGTGTAAAAACACCCGCGAGCCCCTGAAATACACGTACCCCGCTCCCCCAGGCCCGATCGCGTGTAAAAACACCCGCGAGCCCCTGAAATACACGTACCCCGCTCCCCCAGGCCCTATCGCATGTAAAAACACCCTCGAGCCCCTGAAATACACATACCCCGCTCCCCCAGGCCCGATCGCGTGTGAAAACACCCGCGAGCCCCTGAAATACACGTGCCCAGGCCAATCGCGTGTGAGAAACTTCTCGCGCACCCCTGAAATACACGCGCCCAGCCCAATCACGTGTGAAACTTCCCGCGCACCTCTGATATACACGCACACGCTCCCCCAGGCCAGATCGCGTGTGGAACTTCTCGCGCACCTCTGAAATACACGCGCCCAGGCCGATCGCGTGTGGAACTTCTCGCGCACCTCTGAAATACACGCACACGCTCCCCCAGGCCCGATCGCGTGTGGAACTTCACGCGCACCCCTGAAATACATGCACACGCTCCCCCAGGCCAGATCGCGTGTAAAACTTCTTGCGCACCTCTGAAATACACCCACACGCTCCCCCAGGCCCGATTGCGTGTGGGCCTTCTCGCGCGTGTAGGACTTTGGCGCACATTTTTTTCCTGCGCAGGGACGCTACCGCCTGCTTTCGTGTGGCGGACATGTATGGTCCTGTGCGTGTCTTTGGCCGTGCACTGTTTTTCCCTATTCAATTCCATGAATACGTCTTGTAGGCGAGCGTGTGGGCGTTCTGCGCACTTGCCTCCTGTACTTCCCCTGTGACGCCCACATTTTCACGAGTTGTTCCCCATTCTGCGTGTGACGCCCCGTGTTACACCTACTTTTGTTATGTGCGCCGCGCTATGTGCGAATTCGCTGTGGCCTTATCGCACGGCGTTCGATGACCTGTGCGCCAGCGTGCGCCGCGCACTTTTTCAGCGCACATCCCACATTTTGCGCGTGCATGGACTTCCATGAATTGATGTGCGATAATCGCACTTGCACTGCGATTTTCGCTATTTCACTGCGAATCGCACGTTTTCGCACGCGTGCGCCGTTTTTTCGGCGCACATTAATTCCATGAATCAGCCTGTTAGTCTGCTCTATAAGTTATCCTGACTTTGCATCCCTATCCCAGAATAAAGCAGTGCTGAAAGACATCAATGCGGAAGAGCCAGTCACTAACCCATATAGTAGAAGATTACAGCCGTTCATTGCTCACATCGTTGAAAAGCACCCTGTGCCAGCTCTGCGTGCCCCAGACTGATGTCTGGGGCACGCAGAGCAGGCACAGGGTGAGAGCCTCAGTGCTGAGGTGTAGAATCCCAGCTGACCACTCATCGTATCACACTGCACGTCTCCCCTGTGCTGAAACACAACTCCAACATGCATTGGTTTGTGGGATGCCATGATAATGTTGCGCCGTTACTACCAGGATACATGCAGCACCCCAACGCCACTGACCATCATGTAGCCCTGCAGCCCCCAGACACTGATTAGCTGGCTGTGGCATCATTTTGTTTACCTACAGTGACACACCGTTTCTAACAAACAATAATACATCTTAAGTGTAAGGTATAGAAGGAGAAAAGGGGAAGGTGGCAGTCTCCTCCAGAGTGCAGTCAAAAACCTATAGAGTCGGCCCCTCCACAGTGCCCTCAATAAATGCCCCGCACACCGTGCACTGTGCCCACTGAGGGAGTGAAATGGGCAGAGACAAGACAAAGAGCATCATAACACCGAAAACAGCACATTGAAATAAACGCACATATTCAAAAGCCCATCAAGATGGAGATCGCCTTTGCTTGGTATTCAGCAGGGTGGAGAACGACAGGAGCATGAGCAACCGTCATTCAATTATGGGCAATACTGAATTGGTTTCTCTTGGACTTTTCTGCCCAGTTCCATATCTAAGCCACTACCTCATTTGGGTCAGCAGCACATCTCCCACACACAGGGGACTATTTCTTTAGGGTACTAGGTATTCCAAGGACCACCTTCAGGTTTGTCTCTCTCGCCAGTTGCATAGCCCCATTGATATCCTTTCTCTTTTCCACCACAAGTTTAGGAACGTCCCGATAGAGAATCTGGAGACCGGTAACCCCGCCTCCCCCCACCCCCTTGTCTGTTTGAAGATCCTTTCTTTGGTAGACCTGCTTGTAAAAACCATGATAATTTGTCTGAGCTTCTCTGCCTTACGCTGTAAGAATTGTCCATGTCCATACATCTAGGCATGACAAAGCCTGGATGTATGTACTAATTGAGCACTTTGAGACCCAGAGCCAGGGATGGACTGGGAACCAAAAGGGGCCATGGAAATAATTTTCAAAGTGGCCCCATATTACACATTTTCAGCAAGTCCAACCATTTTCCTATGGGAACATTTGGAAATATCACACAATAGAGGCCCAGGGTGCGGAGGCCTACCAGGAAATCTCCAGAGTTCCCTATAGGCCAGTCCACCCCTGCCCAGAGCAGGCACAGACCTAATCACCCCAGGTTCTTTGCTAACTCCAACATGCAAGGATTAAAGCAATTGGTCTTGGTGTCTAGCTCTGTATTTTGAGCGCAAAGTTTCTTCATTTGAGACTCCCTTTCATTGTATGCCTTAAAGCTAAAGCTGCTAGATAATGTCACTTTCAGGCCACGAAAACTCATCTGCCTCATGCAGCCTTCCTACAAGGCTGGTTACTTTGCCTCACAGTTCTCACAGGTATCCTCATTTCGTTGCACCTTTTGCCAACCTGGAAAGTCAAGAGTAGATGTCTGCTGCACTTGGAACCACGTCAGCCATCTCAACTTTGTTGTGGGCAGGCCTCAAAATGTGCACTTTCCACTATTTAATGGTGATTGTCTCTCGGTGAGTAAGAAGTGGTTCTGTGTCTACGTGGAGAATTGAGGGGGTGATTGACCTTTTATGGTTGTCTAGTAGAAGCTTGCAGGTTGAAATCTTTCCCCTTGTCGGGTTTAGTTGCTTGGATTTTCTTGGCATTGAATTCTCACTGTCCGCAATCCTTTTCTTTGTTACGGTACTTGTCTGCCACTCGTCAGACGTGAATAAAATTTCACAAGCCAATCAAATCCATGCCAGGAGGAGAGCAGGAGCTCACAGCCTATGCTGCTGTTACGGGGCATTCTGTAATATTTTTCTTTGAGCATTCTAGAGACAGATTGCCCATTCTACTTGTGGGCCTTCCTAGGGTAAGAAATGCTCAGGGAAAGGTGTGGACTAGGAGTCTCGGAGCACATGAAAGCTTGGATGCTGACCCTAGAGGGCTTTTCCAAACCGTTAGAGTGCAGGCTGGACTGCCTGTATACGAACACCAGGGAGCCGGAATTTGGTCTTCCCAAATTGTTTATGTGCATGGTCTAGACTGTAGACTCTCTGAACCAGACACCTGAACTTTCCTGGCAGTGGCCAGTTTGACAGTAGGCGGCGCGTTCTGTTTACCGGGACACTGGGATAATTGTGCCTGAGTTGCAGAGAGTATTGGCAGCAAGAGCCTGAGGCTTCCTCTTAATGCAAGCTGCCATGGCTGCTTCAGACCAGGTGCTAATCTTCCAGCTCCCTTTGAGGTAATGTAGCTCTTAGCGGCTGAAACTTGGCCGAATTTAAATATGCTAGAGAGACAGAGATGTGTCTGAAATTGCCTCCGGGTCGGATGAAGAAGCGGGCCCAAAAAATGCTACTGCCGTTTCCTAATCCAAGGCAGAGTGCAAGCTTTACATGCACACATCTGCGACAGGTCATCCGTGCAAGACCCCGCCACTTCTACAGATCGGTTGCCGCTCAGCCTGCAGGAGGATAATGTATTGGACAAGCAGCAGCAGTATACGCTTTCCTCAAATATTTACAGCCCAGTAAGCAACCTCAGCGAAAGATTTCCAGAACTGGCACTGCATGGATAGTTACCCTTCGGCTTGCACAGAACTAGTACAGGCGTCAAAAGAGCAAGTTTGTCGCCCCCACAACGGGTAGACATGAGATCAATAGGGCAAGATTCCCTCCCGTCCAGGGTAAGTAAAACGAAAGCCACTGCACATTTCCCTTGCAGTGCAAATTTCCCTCACACAGAAGGCGCTATAGGGCAGGCAGCTGCAATTGTATGCTTCTCTAATACTCATACTGCGCAGGCCTCAGTAGTGTGCATACTTCTGTGTCACAAATGCGAGATGCACTACCAGTGAAAGCTTGACTGGTCTACAACCGACAAGGCAAGGGCAAGCTTCCCTTATACAGAATAGATATAGCACTAGAGGCAAGGTCAAGCGTTTCTCATACACGATACTGGTAGGGCTCCACCACAAACGCACAGGCACGCACACTCTCTAGACTCGCAGGGTCGTCCAACTTCAGGCCTCCACGGCTGGAAACCTGATGGGTTTTCAGGGTATCCCTCATTAATATTCATGAGAAAAATGTGCATACATTTAGAATCTATCTCATGAACATTAATGAGGGGATCCTGAAAATCAGAAATTGATCCGGTTCTCGAGGCCTGGAGTTGGACATCCCTGCTAGAGATACGTGAGAGAAAATTGTGTTGATGGAGGCCACACCAGCGGATAGGCAGCACAGGTGCCCTTCCCAACAATGAAATAAAACAATGCAAGACTCTGATTAATGTTTGCATTAATTAACAATGTTTTCATATTTATTGTGAAAAGGTAGTTTAGACGCGATCAGTCAAAATAACCATGTCTGAACAAGATAAATATTTGCTGGTGGCGCCAGGTAGACATTTTGCCCAACTGCCACTGACCCTTGCGCAGCAACCACGGGGAAAATGAAGTGAGAGGACTGTAAAAAATGTAGAATATAAAATAGGAGTAAAGATATTGTAGACTACCATGCCAACCCAAATGGCAAATGACGACATGAAAACCGCAAACATTACAATAGAAAATATTAGGAACACGCATTGGCAATGCCAACAGTTGGGCATTTGTGTAGGCATGGGAAAAGCACTTGCCAGGCACAGCTGTAGTATTAACTGGCCATTGATGGTAGCAGGTGCAAAATGGGGAAAGTACCTGGGAATCTAATAGCAGTGCCTGGCAAATTCCTAATACTTATACACAAGCCAAAACTGTTGGATTTGCCAGTGCGTGTTAATAACAGGACTTCAGTGAACGACACGCAAAGTGCTTATAAATGGGATGGCTGAAAGCAGACCTGGTAAGACACATTTACTACACCAGTAATCTCCAATTAAGTAATTAACTCTCAGAAGACTGCTTTGAAAAACACTGGCAGGCACTTGAGTGCAAAGTTTGATGGTAAGGCTTGTTTAAAGCGGACTCAGAGTTCCCATGTAGAGGTGTTTTGGGCGGGGAGGGGAATGCGACCAAAAGGTATCCTGATGCTATAGGCTCTCGAGAGGAGAGCCTGGCAACCGATAACAAGAAGAGTGAGAGTAAAGAGCACCCACCCCAAGTTCATGGATTAAACAGAAACTTTTAAAAGCTTTTCAAAAACGCAGATGGTCAGCAATGTTCTGAATAGACAAAGGAAGAGAGTTCCACAGAGCCGGGGTGGCGACTGAAAACACTCTGCCGCCCACGGTAGATTTGCAGAACCGAGGAACATGAAGGAAGTACAAATTAGCTGAGAGAAGATTACGAGAAGGATAGGATCTTCTCATTTTTTGGCACAGGTAGGAGCCTCTGAACCCTGAAAGGCCTGGTGAACCGGGCAGAGGAATTTAAATGTAATGCGACTGTCAATCGAGAGCCAATGCAGCTTCCGAAGAACAGCCGAAGTCTGTGGAAACTCGGGGAGCCCCACCGCTAAGCATGCTGCTGAATTCTGAACAACATGCAAATGCTGAAGAAAAGTTTTTGGCTGCTGCGCAAATAAAGTAGTGTTGCATTAGTCCAGTGTCCATCGCCACAGTAGAGACCACGCAAATTGGCTGGTACAAATGGAATGATCTTTCTCAGTCTTAAGCCTAAGATTGGCGTCCCTAAATCTGGTCCTAACCTGAGGTTCAACCGAGAGAGAACATACAATTTTAATGCCAAGATTTTTCAAAGAATGAAGTGTGGCAGGGAGAGAACCCAAAAAAGGAAGGCCAAAAATCAGCTGACCATGGCAAACTCTCCCGGAGGTCGGCACCCAGGACCATGATCTCAGTTTTCTCAACAATAGAAATTGCTCAAGCATTAAGCTTGAGACAGTTTTTCTGCATCTTGCCTCTGATGTCAGACAGGCAGTTACTGAGATGGGATAGCAGCATGTTCCTGCTCATGGTGAAAGCGACACCTAATAGCCCAAACTAAAACAGTGTGCAGTGAAAAGTAGCGGTGGGAACACGTTGGCACTAATGCATGCTTTGGGGGGCTCAGGATCTCTTGGTCCTATATTAAAATATAGGAACTTCTTGGTGCACCTTACTGAAGTGTCTATGTGCAGCGGAGGAATTGGGCCGAAAAAAGACAACAGCAAAGCTCCGGCAAAATGTGTCTTGCCGGATGTGCTGCTAGAATTCTAATTCCATGGGGCTGGCACAAGAAACTTATAGATTTGTTACCAAGCGAGCCTCACGCACAAACGCAGCTCGCGATTTTGAAAGACTCGGATACACCCGACACGAATGCAGAAACAGACCAAGCCTCACATCCGGTTCAGAAGCTGAACAAATTGGTATGTATGTTTTGCCATTTAAAGACTTTTTTTTTAATTGTTAGTGATTTTTTACCAATAAAAAGAAGAGTTTCAACTTGCGTTACTCATTCTTATTTTCCCAAAATGCTCTTTGCTTGCACACAAATTACCAGGCTTGGGCTCCGTTACAAGATACTGAGTTGAGTGACGAGGCCTGGAGCCACGCACCACCCGCAGGAGAGCGTTCCCAGAGTATTTTTTTTCCATTTCCAGCATGCCTATGCGGACATTAATCTCATGCTATATTTTGTGTCACAGGCAGCACTATGGAGTGGGAATTTGGTACTGCGTGGTTAGGCACGTCTTTCTCCCTGTGTCTGAATTTGCAGGGTTGCATTGTGTGCAGGTGCGCAATGAAACCTACATTTCAGGGGTGGGGTGCGCAATGAAACCTACATTTCAGGGTGGGGGGGTAACCCTTCCAATGTTGGGAGAGGCGCTAACTTTAGGGACAGTGGAGGAAGGGCAAACCTATTTATGTGGGGGAGCTAACTTTTTTTAATGCATTCTGGGACTAGTCTAGTGCAGCTTCAATGTTACAAGCAGTTAACTCTCTCCTTTAAGGTTTAAAGCACCCACTTATGGACTGCTGTGAGAATGAACAATCTTTGGTCCCCTCTACTGATCACTCCCCTGACATGCTCCACATCGCAATTTCAGTTGCTTAAAAATGTATGCATAGGAATGAATACAGGTGCTAACAGTGAAATGCTTTACGTTAGTAATTGCATGACATTTAATGGCCAAGCCCAGGCGCCATTGAATGGCTGTGTCCTGTTCTGTCCCGCCACGGCTCTGTCGTTCCGCCGGGTCTAGTCAACATATAGCCCGACGTTTTGGTGGTCGTGACGGGAGGAGGTGAGGGTGGGATGGGGGTCGTGCTCCAGCCCGATCAGCTCAATGGTGTTGTGCCACTGATTGTGCATGCTTTACCTGTGTTACGTTGGGCAGAGTAAGGAGCCCAGTTGAAGACGCGTATTTAAAGATGAATAGTGTTTGCTTACTGCTGGGGGATTTGATTGGTGATGAGAGAACACCACGAACGTCCGGCAACTAATGGAGGCAGTCGGAGCCAGAGCGGAGTGACACTGCAAGTGCTGGGACAGCCTAAGATCCTGCCGCGGGCATCCGCGTTGGCCAGACGCTGGGAGCGGCCGTGACGTGGCCAGGGCGGCCGCAGCTCCAGCTGAGCCGGTTGACATGCCCCAAGCTGCGCTCCGCTGAGGTGTCGCGTTGTTTCCATAGCTCGCAATGTTCCCGGCATAATGATTACTCTCCATTCTGCCACATCACTTCCCGCAATGAAGACAACCCTGCAAATACGCGCGACGTGCCTTGATGTCATCATGTTCAACCTCTCGCTGCTTCTTTCGTTTCTCCTATCTGCGCTCATGAATAGCTAGCGAAATAGCTCAATTGGGGAGCGCTCGCTGCAGAGAGGTCTGTGTAATTGGTGATATAACAACCGGGGGACTCCGTGAAGGAGCGCACGCTGTAAAAATGGAATGCTGAATCTGCAAGATTTTGGTTCCAAGCGCCCTAAAAACAAACTCTTGTTAGGGTGACTAGGAAGATGACTGCTCATTTTTTAAAAACATTTGGCAAACGAATGTATTCTGGAGCAGGGGAGCCAACTTTGACCTTTCCTGCTGGGTGCCTAAACTTTTAGTCGCCACCACTGGCTGACCATTTTATTACATTAATGTGCGCATGTGGGTTGGAGTGCAGGTTGCCCCCCCCCTGCCCCCAATCGCCCCCTTGCCCCCAGATCGTGCAGGCCCAGCAATGTGCATGGGTCCATTAGTTGATTCATTGATCTTGAATTCCTTGACGAAATCATTCAAGTTCCAGTCATTTGTGCTGTGAAGTGCGTCATGTATTCCTACTCCCCTAAACTGCTGCTGCTAATTTATTGTTTTGTTCCCTAGAGTGGGCAGATGCCTTTAGTAAAGGCCCCTATGCACTATTGGTGACCTGGCGCCTATAGTGTTTTTTTCATGTGTAACTCTGCAGAACATTATAAAAGGCATTACTTTACACCCAATTTTTTACAAGTGTGCTATGAAACGTACCTTTTTAACCCCCTCGTCACAACCTCACAAACGGCCTTTGTCTGTTCAGAGACTGTGGCTACACTGGGTCGCTTGCTAATTAATGGGAAATATAAATGTTGATGCATATTCCTTTTTAAACAAGAGATGGGGGAGCCAGAGATTTCATGGGTAGGGTGAAGCCTGGGGGTCAGTCCTAGCTTTAGGAGCCCACCACGGGCCCAGACTGGGGAATGGCTGCACAAAAAGACTCTGTTCAGGGTGGTGGGGGGCTGGGGGAGTGTGCTGTGTCGGGGTCAAAAAAGAAAGTGACAAACCATCAATAATAATAATTATAATTGGTTATTTACACAGAGGTTTCTAAGCGTGGACCCGGGGATTGAACCTGTGTTGCTCCACGTCGTCTTGTCTCCAAGGCGAGTGAGTTGCCCCTGAGCTATCCTCCCGAGACACTACGATAGCAAGAGACAGTTAAATATGAAAAGGGTGAGCTTTAAAGTGAACATGTGTCACTTTTGTCAATCTATTTAGCTGCAAACTCTGTCAGGAAAGTGCATTTGAAAAAGCGTAGCATGGCCATTCTATTTATCTGGGGGCATGGAGGTTCACAGACTTATGCTTATCAAACGTGAGAAGGCCAGCCACTGCTAGAGAGTGTGGCGTGTGGGCGGGGTGGTCTCTCAGGTCACGGAGCTCCACGCATTGTGGCCCTAAAAATGTCCTTAATTACGGCCCAGAAGCATTTCCAGCCCCCTCTGCTCGTTGATCTTAGCATGCCTTTGTCTGTATTTCCTGCTTTTTCCAGTCACCGATGGCACCTCTTCACAAATAGTAAATAAAGGGTTCTTTGCGGGAGCTGGGAAAGTCTTGGCAAAATGGGGACCTCCGGTCTTCCTAAAATACCAGACCAGCTGTTGCTAGACCAAAGGCATGAGAAATTAAATGAGATGCAATGCTCAGGACAGATCAAGCAAGGTGATCCACGATGAAGAATCCATCATGGTGAGCATGTCTGAAATGTTGGGCAAAAGGTGGCAGTTTTCCCACATGCTGACGCTCGGGTCTCAAGTAAATAGACGTTCTCACAGCCCTGTTGGGCTTAGTCATAATGCTTCCCAACATCTTAGGATACTCTCCCCTATATCTCACCTGGGGTTGGGCGTCCACCTGTATTTGGAGGGAAAGTGGGTTTACTCAAGGGGTTTTCCCACTGCATTGTTATACATCATGTCATGGGCAAAATTCTATTTTTAAGTGCACCATGGTCCTCCAATCCACTCACCTGCGACCCTTTTTCTGTCAGATTTAACATGCTGCAAAATGTGGATCAGTTCAGGTATGTCTCCCCATGCACCGTCCGATATTTATAGGACTGTTCTAATGAGCCCTTGGCCTCAAGTCAGAAGCCTTCAGCTGGCTCACCTCTCTGGAGGATTTTCTCAAACATCTACTTTGATACTTGAAACCCGAGTCTAGAAACATTTCGACCTACATCTCACCTGTTTTAATGGAACACCATGACCCCATGCATGCCTGGATGTGCACCTGTAATATGACTTCCACGTCTTCCTCCCCAGCCAATTAGTCATCTTTCACCAGGCGTATGCTTTCCTTTGCACCTCATTTTTGTCGGGATTCCATTTCCCCACACATTTCTGACACTGCACTGAGTGGGGGGGGGGCACTGCTTTGCATTTACAAGGTGTCCCTTTCACGTATACACCTGTAACCACCACTTCGGCGCGTGCCATTGGAAGGGCTTGGTAATTCTGTCTCCCATACTCCACCTTGTTGTGGTTATTGTTACAAACTTCGCCTCTTACCACCTCTTCCTCCTGCACCCCACCACCCATGCTCACAATCTGTATGTGCCTAGGTGACATCTACACAGTGTGTACACTGGTAATGATCCCCTGCAAGGCGGTGTAATTGGCCTACCAGTCCTTCCTGCACCTTCTCATTTGACTATGCATCAACACCTGGCCTCTGATGTATTCATCCTGCATTCAAGTCAGATTGTCCTGGGAAATCGTTAGCCTTAAGGTGACCCCATGGTTGCCCATCATCTTTCCCTTCAAATGTTTTCACAAAAAGAAATAGTACCTCTTCAACACCACATTACCCTTCTGACCTTAGTGCCCTGTCAACCTAGCCCCCCATTAGGGTGGGGTCTGACAGACTCCTGAATATTTGCAATTATCATTGTTGAATCTACCAGCAGCGGCTCATGTACTTGCGAGGATTCAAAGCACTGCTCCTGTACTATGCTCTGGTCTCCTGTTGCTGGCAGAAAGTCATGGCAGAGAGGGGAGATTCTGTAAAGTTATCAGTGGTTACTTTGCTTTGCTGTGTTTCACTGACTGGTTGTAATAGGTGTGCAGTGTTGGTCTCACAGTGCCCCGAACCCCTCCACGCCCAGCTTCAATACTGAGTTTGCAGTGCTGGGCTCAGCATTTGCCTCCAGCTCATTTTCATGCAAACTTAACTTATCAGTCCGATACTTAAGTTTGCATGACAGTGAGCTGGAGGCAAAGTGCCCTTAATTTGCTGCGCAGAGTGGGTGGAACCCTTGTGCGTCTGCACCCCTTGAGCCTTCACTGTATTACAGTGGTGAGCAAGGATGGGGCCTGAATTTTTTTATTTTTTTTTATTCCAAGGGGCTAGTACCCGGAGCGGCTCGTGGCCAGCCCCTGTTTTGTGCAGGCACTGGCCCGAGAGCAGGGTCGCCCAGCTCTACTTTAAACATGCATGAGTGAGTTTGCAAGATCTTTCCGCTCTACGGTTGTACGCTCGATGGCAGCTTTTATTTAAATTGACAATTTAGCTCATTGGCAGTCTTTCTTTAGCTGTGTTCCGAGGCTAACAGTTTGCATCTTCTTTCAGCTATTTTTAGTGTGCGATATTACAAGAATTGTGGATGGGTGCTGTTAGGATATAGGGAGTATGGCATTTCTATAGCGCCTATTCCCATTGGTATGGACTCAAAGCATTGTAGGTGAACACCCTCGGGGGACCGAAGTCTGTGTAATGAGTGATTCATCAGAGGAGTATGGAATGTGTGTGTGCATTTTAGCCAGTACGAAGGACGGTAGGTGTGGCCAAGTGCCTGCTTGCGACCCATTTCAAGCAGGATTGTTGATGGGTGCTGTTAGGATATAGTGAGAGTATGGAAGTCCAGGTGTCTGATTACGTGTCCAACTAGATTGCATTTTTGTCATGGGATTGGCTGCATTCTAATGGCAGAGGTGTTGTGCAATGTGTCATCAAGTAGCTTGTGATTGCAGATGAGTGTGGTTGGGCGCCCGTGCCTATGACTATCTTGATTTGACATGAAGTGTGATTCGTACCTGAGTGTTCTGGAAGGTTTCTTGTTTTGTTTGTTCCTGTACTGGAGTCCTTTCTCTGTATAGCTCAGTACTTTATTTGAGGTTCTCATTGCTGCCCCAGCCTTATTGACTGGGGGTAATTAGCATAGGAAGGGGAAACTTGGTGGGGTATAGCCAGGTCTTGAAGGCTTTCTGGTAGGCAAGGAGATCCTGTAGGTGGCGGATGCTGAGGTAATCGCGTTCCATAATGTGGGATACTGGATGGAAAAGGAGAGCCCCCCCACCCAAATTCTGGTCGATTTGCAGGGGGAATGACGAGAAGTTTGGTGCCTGATCTCACATTTGTTGTGGTGTACACTGTAAGGTTCTATGTCTTCATGCCGCACACCCTGCACTGCCTGCAATGAATGGCACGTCCTGAACACTGCTCCCTTTTGCACTACACTTTACTGCTTGTGCAGCCTTTTGACCTTCACACCGCCTCCTCTGATGCCACTCATGCTGTTCCCATTTGTTCTCTCAGTACCTACCTTTCTCCCTGCCCCCAGCACTGCTTGCCCCCACCCGATCCCTCCTCTAGACGTCGCTTTTGTTTTCTTTGTTTGCATTCCCAAAAACCGCACCCTCCTGACCACACCATTCCTCTAGTACTGTCTAGTCTGCTTCCATGGAGCCCCCCTGAGGATGCCTCTGGCATCTGTGATGGCTGCGTGTAGACGTTTGCAACAGTGCCCACTTGTGTGCGTCCATCTCTGGCACTCAGTACAGATCCTCATTTGCAGGTTTCTGTTTTCCTGCTGAATTGTGTATCTTCTGTGGTCTTTTTTTAGAGGCAGTCTTCATTAAGCGCAAGTACCACATGAATGCTCTATAGTTGCTCTATGCCAACAGTAAATCCGTGGCTACAGAACAGGTGGAATGTGGATCCAAAATCGAAGAGGATTGGGAGGTCATTGGTAAATCATTGATATTTGTGAGTCTAGAGGCTGATCTACATTAAAGGAGGCAATCTATGACTTACTTGTATATTCTTTTTCTCCACTCCAGTTTCTTCGTGGTTGGTAGTTTCTGCACGTTGAATTCTGCTTTTCACCTTGCACTTGTTCTGTATTTCCTATACCAACTAGCGCCCCCCCCCTTTCCCCATTACTTGGCACTAGCTTTGATCTTTGCAAGACCTGTGAATGATGAGTTCTTTGTAACCATCATTTGTCTTGTGCTACCCCCTGCATGAACCCCCACCCTCCCCACTTGGGGCACCACAAAGTAACTGTTTTGCAGTGTGCGCTATACAAATCGACAACACTTAACATGGATGGGCCTCTAATGCTCTAAGGATCAATGGTATCTTTCATTTTGGATTTCAGTGTTGTAGCAGGACTGGATTGTAGGGAGTAGGCTGTTAGTTTTGTACTTTGTTTTCTTTGATAGCGTGGGAAGGCGTGAAGCCCTTCAATCTTGTCGGTTACCTGGATAACTTCGATTTATGTCTGTCTTGTGTGCATATGTATTCCTAGTCGAGGGCTTTGAAGAGAAACCTGTTGGTGCGAGGGGAGGGTTTTCTATGGTTTATTTTAGCAGGGATACATTTATAATTGTTCATTCATAACGCGGTTAATACCAGGAGTGGTTTCTAAGCGCAGGATCGGGATTCTAACCTGCGTTGTCTTGCTTCCAAGACAATGCGTTGCCCCCTGAGTTATCCTTCCTCCCCCACATTTCTTAAGATGGTGGCATAACACCTTCGCCTCACACAGCATTGGTGGCATAACACCTCACCTAGCCTTCTTGATTTGGTACAATAAGTAGCAGAACATTCTACCCGCTTTGAGAGGCTATTGTGTTAGCCTCTTTACATTTGTTTGCTTGGGTCGCTGGAGTATTTTAGCTTTGGCTTTCAGTGTAATGTTGCTGCCATTGGGTGGCATGCTATCATTGTACTAGTTTATACATTGGCTATTTAGCTCCTGCGTTTTGCCAAGGAAAGAGTGGTTAGTTTGAAACCAACAACCACCAGGAACTACCTTTAGCTCCCCAGTTCAACTGGTCCCTTAAAAACATGCATATGCGACATTAACTTTGAGCGTTTCATCTGAACTAATTTATTTCCAGCTGCTGGATGAAAAGATGACTCTGGCATACCGGTATGTGACCGGCTCTCCCCGTTTTGCTCGCTTTTCTAGGGTAACCTGCATTGCCTAACCCCTCCACATTTGATATTATCCCACTCACTAGCCCTCGTTTAATCGCGCTTAGCCAACACACCAATGTATGACTGACTTCCAAGCATTTCATATTAAATCTTCCACAAAGCACAGAGAAAACACATTTGAGTTGTCTGTTTTTCTACCCTCTATTATCTTCCGCCCCCTAGAAGATTAACTTGGGACACACGAAGAGCACTGTGTTGGGATAGTTGGGCAAGGCACATACTGGAGTGCCAGAGAATTTTTGGAAGCCGAACGGGAGGTCGAAAAGTATATTTCAGACCCTGAGCCTGTGGGCAACCACAAGCGTTAGAGCCACACAGTGACAAGACCGTCTCGGGGCTGAGAAATACTGAATGTGAGGCGGAGGAGGTTTGTAAGATGTCAAGGGGAAGAAAGAACCACCAGGAAGCTGTATGTCTGAGTGATGAAGTGCAAGCAGTCTAAAGGAGAGACTGAGGAAGACTAAAAAGTGGAAACGAGCGGAGAGAAGCCGTACATGTGGTTCATAGAGAGTAGGAGCCACAGGCCAAACTTGGCAGGGTAACGACATAGATGAGAAACTCCATGGAAAAGAGTCCAGTGAAGAGCATATGGGAGAGAGTGAAAGGAGAAGGAATGCTGAGGTGCAGTAACTACAGCCATTGAGTAAGTGATTGGATAGAGACCCGCTGCGTGCTAGCACTTGGCAGAGGCAGGGAGTTTCACGAATCATTAGAGTGGGTGATTGAATGGAGGAACACTTCATGCTGGAACTGATGCAGAGTTGCTAAGCACTTAAGAGTGAGATAGTAATGAATAGCCTTACATCGTGGTGATTGCAGGCACATTTCCTATCTCCACTGAGATTGTACTGATTACGCACTAAATCCTGGGACTTGGGGCCAAGGTCGGAGCCCTATTTGAAAAGGAACCGAACAGAGCAAAGTGTGATAATATATTGGAGTTTGACAGTCAAGTCCTGGGTGGCATTAGTATTATGGCTAAAGGCCAGATATTAGACTTCTGAACAATTGGTTTAGAAAATAGTCATTAAACTGTATTCAATCTTACGCTTTTGTGTAGTTTGCCATACTTGCCATTCAATATTGTCCACCACAGCTGTTCTTGTTTTGCCACCCATTAAAATGTAAATGGCTTTTCCATGCTGACATTGAATGCTTTTCTACCCTACATTAACATATCCAGAATGCCTCCTTATTACGGTTCAACCCAATTTCTGCTGTCCTCTCCACTCGTCACTGCCAATCACACCTGTGCTGCAGTGCCATTGTCCTTCTCTTCTGCTTTGTATCTCCCCACTACATACCCTTGCCCTCCCCATGCCTGCGGCTGCCTTTCTGGCTCGGAGATTGACTACATTCTAAGGTCCACTAACTCTGAAAGAACGTACCTTGTTTAATTAGTTATGTTTGTAAGGGCTATTCTGTTTTGCATAGTGGCTTTGATTACATAGATGGTCTTGTGGCCGAAGGTTGTGATGCAGTGTTTGAATATGTTGCTTCTGGGTGTTGGGGAAATAATGTCGAGCTGCCATAAGAATTGTCTATATGGCAGTTGAATGCAACATCGATTGGCACCTGGTTTCAATCGTCACTCTAGTTTTCCAATTTCAAATGTAGCAACATTGATAACGTTATGGAGTGGATGATGTGTCATCATGACATAGGCGCAAATGAACAAACTTGCACCAAGAGTTGGGGAAGACCAAACCCTAACCACTCTGTGCCAACTAGCCAAACTCAACAATGCTCGCACTCCGCTTACACCAGCAAGAGCCTTGTGAAGATTCTGCCCTATGAAAACCCCCTAACATGCTAACAGTGCTTAGTGTCTCTCTTTGTGGATAATTCATAGCCCTTTTTTAAAAATACTTTTACAGTATCAAGGGGAAATGTCAGACCTCCATGTTATAGCAGCAGGGGTTGCCTGGTCCCTTATTTCCTGCAGACTTTGAAGTAGACAATGGGACTTTGTCTGCTTAGTGGGTCTATGTCCCTCAGCAGGGTTGGGAAGTTGCTGCAGATCCAGCCAGCTAGAGGCTGAAAGTTATGCTCATGTTCTCCTATCGGCACAGAGCACTCGGACAGAACGGTTACATGGATAAGCCGTTGACTGAAAATTATAGCGGGCCTCTCTTTACCAAGCCCTTTTCAGTATGTGTTCAAGTGCTCTGACTGGCCTTTCACTCCATGCTGCATCATAACATTGTCACTATAAAATCCAGTGAGTCCCGTAACAACTTTCTAGGGGGAAAGGGAGTAGTTGTAGGCTCTGGCAATTTTGAGAAACCGGTTGACCCCACTGCCACTACCTTCACAGTCACCAAGGCAATGAGAGGCTGAGGGTGGGCTTCAGTCTTTGACTTCTCTCAGGGGAGATGAATGAACTGATTATGACAGCACGGTCTCTCCGGTGCTGCTGGATCGAGTTAATGGTATGGGAAATTGAATCCACCTGTGGCGGCCCCCTTTAAAATGTAGCTCTCATCACCCTTGCCTCCATAAGCAACCATTTCCTTATTGTAAAAGAGGGTGGCAAGTAAAAGTCTGTGCCAAGTGTTTTTTTTTAACTGCTGATCGACCTCCTGGGGTAGTGTGCATCTTGCAGTTGAGTGTGGCGCTGGGAGGCATTTCCAATAGGTAGATTTTTACTGCTAAATTGAAAGACACTTTTCAAAAGTGTGTGCTATATGTTTTGGAGTGGGGATGTGTTGTGCTGTGTGCGGAACCTTTGGAACTGGGGGCTAGGTGCGTAAAATGCAAAACAATTCTGGAAGGGGGCAAAGGCAGAAATGCCCATTTGGAAGACAACAGCTGTCTGTTGTTTTCAAACGAAAGCAAAGGGGGGTAAAATTATAGCCAGCCATCTTTCCAACTACCTGCCCAAGCCGAGGACAGGTTTTCTGCTGATTTTTGTGTGTGCTGTATATACTGATTTTAAAAGGGTCAACAATTAGATGATGGAAGCTCACCTTTCCCCTCTCTACCAGATATTCTAGCTGTCTCTAGTGATTTCTATAAGAGCTGCTACCAGGCTTAAGTGTCCATGTAGATCCAGATGTAATCACCTGTTTAAAGTTGCTCAACAGACATTTTGCGAATTGATCCAAATCTTATCGGGAGAGATGAAGTTAGCAGTAGACCATCAAAAAGTAAAAGGAACCTTAGGACCTGCATTCCTTTCTGTAAATGTACATATTCACAACTCAGTAATGTACAGCCTGTTCTCCTTAAGTGTATTTAGGCAGCGTTTAAAGCTGAATTCCCTGAATCATGGGATCAACATTTATTCTTCCCATCTATTAAGAAGGCAGTAGCTGCGAGCGAGGGCCTTGCCGCCCT
Organism: Ambystoma mexicanum; assembly: GCF_040938575.1. Classification (NCBI taxonomy): domain Eukaryota; kingdom Metazoa; phylum Chordata; class Amphibia; order Caudata; family Ambystomatidae; genus Ambystoma; species Ambystoma mexicanum. Next base: position 292,701,420 of record NC_090926.1, on the reverse strand, counting down.
ATATCCCTCAGTTGCAACTTTTCAAGTACTGACTGAAATCTTCGAAAGTAGACTCCAACCCTGCATGGGAGAATATGACCTATTGCCTCATCCACAGACTGGGTTCAGAACTGGAATAGTGATAACCAACCTGTGCTTCAGATTGAACCGAATTATATGCATGAATGAAGAATGGCTAATTTTTTCAAATTATTTATGATGCCGCCTTTGATTTAGTAAATCACACTTTGTCGGGCGTTCACTTTGCAAAATGAGTCTTGACCATGGATTTGCTGAAGTACTCTAAACATTTCACACACACATTGAGCTGGGGGGTGGAGGGGAGTGCCCTAGCACGGACCTTTAGTCCCTACATAAATGATCTGAATCCTCATTTAGCAGCACTAAAACTGGATGTTCAAAGGTGAAGAGTGGTTGGGAGGTGCTCATGACGCTGCAGCCTTACTATTGGCTGATAAATAGCCTACTCCTTTTTAGCCCTGTATAATCTGGACAAGTCTAAAGTTGGGTCTTTTGAAGGAAGGAAGCTACCAAAAGTCAAGTCAGCTGTACATGAAAATACTCTTGAGAGTGGAATCGCATACAATTTTAGGAGTATATATTGCAAACACCATTAATGAAAACCACATATCAAGGGGGCAACCTAATGAAGGACAACTCAGTTGGTATTGTCAGGTTTAACAGGAAATGTTGCAGGTATGCTACTGCACCAGCTTGTGAGAAGTTTTTGGTCTAGAATGGGACAGAGTCTGTAGCATCATCTGGTGTATACATTTCGGAATCCATCAATCCCGGGCTACTTGATGTGGTGGAGATGGATGTTTATAATTTCTTGTAAAAACTGCCAAGAGTGTACTCCTTGCTACCTTTGAAGTTGAACTTTGAGTTTGCTAAAAAAAAAAAAAGGGACCCCATGAAACAAAGCTACAAGGTCATTCCTGGTACACAATAAATCAAATCGGACAAACAGACCGTGAGCATATATGTGTGAATAGATCTTTTGTGATGTAGGAAAAACGAATACTATACGGTCACGGTAAAACATACATTTGACCTGTTGACTAATTACATCTTTAAATACATTTATTAGAGTGCTAAATGTCGCCTTAAAAAACGGACTCGCAACTGCGAGTAAGCATACAATACAGTACATCAAGTAGAACACATAAAGTGGCATGTGCTTATTCAAAAATACAAACCTACATTGTACAGTTCTAATATCTTTTCATAAAATAAATGTGCCTTATTGGAAATACAGCATCACAAAAGACCAGACACTAAAACAAACGGTCGTACTCTATTTTCTTAATCGTTCTATACAGCACTAAACAAATACTGAACTTATAATGTCACAATTCAACACCATATATATAACACTTATAAAAACCCGACATGTTTTTTTCTTCAAACCTATGTAATGAATTCTGGGAAATTCTTCAGGGGAAGACAAAGGCCTTCTTAGCTGATGACTGACTTCATCCGTTTCGTTCATGAGGTAGCCTACAAAAGGTGCATGGTGATTATCAGCGATTATCCTGCCACAGCAACTATTTTGAATTGGAAGGACAGAATTTAAATACCACCAGTGGCTGCAGTGACTTTGGGCCACAGCAACTGCTAGGAAGGCATATGTGACCTTAGAATCATTCCTGTTGCACTGAAGAACGGGTGCTGCAGTTGTCGGACTGGTGCATCAAGAGAACATGGTTCCTTTTGCCATGGAGCATTTTATCAAGTAGGGTCTTCTCAGTAGGCCCCCTTTTTAGAAACCCCATTACCCCAATCTTTTTATTGTTTAATCAAAAAAGCCAGGGCTTTCACACCCTTGCCAGATGGCATCCCGTGACACCCTCTTTATTGAATCTTTATGCCATTTTACTAACTCTATCAACAAACTCGTCATAAGGACACTGAAGTGGTTCAGCTATTTACATGACCTTTTAATGTACCCTAGTGTTGTGACATGCAACTATTTTGTTTCTAGGTTAACCATGTCTTTGACAGAGTTGCGCCATTTGCCGCTCTGAAGCCATCTGGCATGAATGTAATGTAAATAAACGTATTGCGCGCAGATCAAAACTGGAAGGGATCTGGGTGCTAATAGCCAAACCAAGAAAAAAATACAGGACCACGCACTCTCCTCAAAACAAGGCCTTGAGAGCTCTATGAAAGCACATATGATCCGAAATCTCCCGCAAGTAAGCAGGGATCGAATTCCCCAGTGTGTAGGGGCTAGGACGGAGAAAGAGTGCCCTCCTGCTCGAGTTTTACAGAAGGGCGGAACGTGCAACAAATTAGCAGCGGCTGAACGCAGAGAACGTCAGGGAGCACATCGATAGACTGAAGAAAGATGGGGCCCAGTGAGAGAAAAAGCACAATGTGCAATGCAAAGTGCCTTAAATTTGATACAGCTTTTCACCAGAAGCCAATGAAATGTAGCCAGTAGAGGCGAGGCGGAAGACCATCCCGGGGCATTCAACGGCAATCGTGCTGCAGAATTTTTAAGAATCTGGAGCCGTTGGACCAAGAAGTCAGGTTGACCCAAGTAGATGCCATTATTGCAGTAGTCCCACAAGCCCATTATAAGAGGCCACGACTACAGTAACACAGAACTGCAAAGGAACAAAAGGAAACACTTTCCTTAGGAGTCTCAATATGAAGAAACACACGTTACAAACTGATGCAATTTGCCCCTCTATTGAGCCAGAGGAAAGCTCTTAGCGAAGGGGCAGGGGGCTGGGCAGGGTCGCAAAGATTCGAGCCAGAAATCAATGCCAGAAAGAATGGGTGTTTGGTGGACCGGCTACCAGGATCTCTGTTTTCTCACTCTTAAGCCTCAACCAAAGGACTGCGCAAGCCAAATATTCTATGGCGAAAAGGCTTAGTGTGCTGTACCCAAGCTCTTGCCTCACCTAGATGCAGCTCTTCAGGGACTGATTCAACAGGTCAATCTCTCCATACATAATGCCCGACTCTGCTTGGTCAAGGTCAAAGACTTGCACCTCACTGGAAGGGGACCAGGATACAAGATTTAGGCCGAGAAGGATAAACAAAATCAGTTTAAACTTCTTTCGTGTTTCAATTATATGAATGTTAAGAGTTTATCTATTCTAAATGTGCTCAAAAGCGATAAACCCCTGTAATTGGTAATTGTTCTGCTATATATTTCCCCTGAAGTTGGACCCAAAATTCCAGAAGTGGTTATGATACTCCACATTTGGGACACTATATTCTACATGGGCACTCAATGATGATTTGTTCAGTGGTAAATTAACCTTTTTGCAGCTGGTATGTATCCATTTTGCAAACCTGTCTGTCTTGTATTTCTTAGTCCTTTCAATTGTTGCTTATAATTGGTGACCTTTACAGCTCTTCTCCCATTCGTCTTTCCTCCTTACATGAGATAATAACAGGCCCCAAACACGTTATTACATTGCATTATCTACTGAGAGGAGCAGTAACTGCGGGGCAGCTCAGCACGTCCTACAATCCTGCTGGGCAGCCTTGTGCATATTTGAGAAGAATGGTTATTGCTTTAATGTCTGCAGAGCTAGAGTAATGGCTTGCACACCTGCTGCAGAGATATGCATGCAACCCACATGTTACGGTGTCTACTCTGCTTTTTGCCCTTCCACAATCGATTTAAATTAGGAACTTTGCATTGGCCTCATAACGCATTTTCCATCACAAACGGTTGGTTAAATAAATATCTATTTAGCACAAAAAAGCGAGTGCTGTGCTTGGGATCCGAGCCTCTACAACCTGTCTCGGACTCCCAGCTAGATCCTGCATAGGATGTCTGGTGATCTGAGTTCCTTGGTTGGGGCTTTGAATGCTCGAGCCAGGTATAGTTGGGCACTGGCAGACACAGGGGCGGAGTGGTCTGTGGCTCCTCTGCGCTGGGCATCTGGATGATCTCCAAGTGGTCATGGGTGGGCTCTGCACACTGGAGACATGGAGCTAATGGGTTGGGGGCGGGGCGGGGGAATCACTAGACAGTACAGTGATTTGGGCTCAGAGGTCCTGGCACTGGGAGTCCTCTGGCTTGACTATAGATGGTCCTTTTGGATTAGCCACTGAGGAGAGTGACCTAGTGATACGGGGGTGAGAGGTGAGGCTGGTTTTGGTTAGATACCTCTGGGATCATAGCTCCCAGATACTGGGTGAACAGAGGTAGGAGCACCATGGGGGCTGTCCTGGAGCCAGTTCTGCACCAACTCTTAATGTCGCCTTCGTGTCTGTGTAGGGAGGTGGAGGGTCTGTACTGGGCCTCTGTGTTTGCTGGGGCCCAAGAGCTTTGGCATGGCCAATGGTGGGTCCTATGGTACAAGTTCAATTATGGGCCTAATATTTACTTGAGGTCCTCCATACTGACCAAGGGTTTTTTTTGTCCTGGGCTCTGTGTTCGTTCCCTCGGACAGCATGGGTATTGGAGTCCTGGGGCACTAGACAGCAATGGTCCGAAGCAGTGACACACATTGGTCCAGGGCACTGGAACCCTTGGAGTGCGTTTTTTGGATGTCGCATACCTAGACCCGGTAAATTCCCTTGGGGGTAGAGACGTACTGCAGTGGAATATTTTAAATGGGTACGTTTTGTTGCCTGCTGGACACATGATGTTTTTAAAACCAAAGACACAATGGCGCCCTTATTGTTTATTGATTTTTGTATTTTGTCATCGCATTCTTTTTTTCCTGGAACTACAGCGCTTTCCGCTCAATGTGAATTATGTGCATATTGTGTTCCATGTGAACACACTGAGGCCCATCTTCCACGGAGTTCAAGATATGCCGAAAAGCGATTTGGCTTTTTGAGAAGCTGCATCTTTAACCAAGAGAGGATTCCCTTTGCCTGCATTCAGTGTACACTCGGTTAGTAATCGCTGTGTGTTCAGGGAGAGGCTTGTGAATGTGGGAAAATTACTTATGATTTTATTTTTATTTAAGTCTTCTCCATCCCTCGTAATCCTTATAGAAGTGCCTCAGCCTTTGCTCTCTGACAACTTCATGTGGCGTGTTTGTGGTCATCACATTTCGTGTCCATTCCATCATCTGTGTAGACAGAGGCGTTAAGCTTTCTGCTGATAATTACCTCTGCGTGCCTCACACCGTTTTTGCTTTCGACTCTGAACCTTCCTTTATGCACCTGGTCCACTTCTTACTCCTAAATCTCTATCCCATCTATCCCAGTCAATTGGGACGAGTGAGGTGATCATGTGAGTGGCAATTCGTCTCTCAGCTCTCCTCGCCCGCAGCAAATTCCATTCCTTGGTTCACCTTCCTTCCTTAATCCGCACTCCTTACAGCATTGTCTTTAGTACAGGAAGTGACCCAGAAAAGGAAGCTTTGGGCATGGGTGTGCACATTCATTTCACAGGTGCGAGCAGGAAACCTATACTCTTTGACTGTTACACAAATGGTGAACAGTTGAAAAAGCTCTTCTACATATACGCATGTGCACTTTCAGTTCAATGGTGTGCATGTTCACCTGGGAACAGTATGAACAGTAGATGTTTGAAGATCATGCGCTAATTACTTATCATTAGTCTTCGTTCTTCTGAGACCTATCCTTCCTCCTCACAGTCCTTAGTTATGAAGGACTATTTGCTCACTGGGTACCATCCTATACGACAAGCCTGGAAGCAGTAGCCAGCCTGAGTCCAGTACTGACTGGCATATGCAGGAGCTTGTCTGGGATAGTGTGATCCACTATGTTTGAGGAGCCTTTCCTTAGTAACTGGGTGTGCTTGGAGGGATGGTCCGCCATTGGCTGACCACCTCTATGTCTATTTCAATGTGTGTGCTGGAATACTATGTTCGCTAACTGCCTCCCGAGGCTCTTAGACACTGGAGCAATATTCAAACAATATGATATTCTGTGCTCCTTCGCTAGCCCAACTTGTACAGGTTTCTGTCCTAAAAGGCTTGACTACTCTGGACATTCATCAGGGGCAGACAAACTCTATGTATGTGCAGTGTACTTGACTGTAGGAGTCACCACAAAGGGTATCATAGTCTTCTCAATTTTCCTAAATACATAAAAAGACATACTTAATTGTGGGCGAATTACCTAACTTGTCAATATTCGTGAATATTCCCCGAGCATTTGTGTGCGTGTGTGTGTATATATATATATATATATATATATATATATATATATATATATATATATATAGTTTAATGCCTTGAATAAAACTGGATATGGCATAAGAACATTTGGCGAATGGTGAATTGATTTATTTCTTGGAGATCCATACTGGCGTCCTAACCGCGAAGAGTGCTGTCCTTATGTGGAGAAATGATATATATATATATATATATATACTTAGTAAAGTTTGAACTTAGTTTTTCTTACTGTCCTTTCGACAACTGTACACCGCAAGATCTTCAGCAGCAGCTTTCGAGGACAAGACCATCCGTTGATGACGACGACTCCTGTCTCGACTAACTTTGCCTGCAGCCTTTCCAGGCCCCAACATGCCTCGGCCCTGCACAGTAGGGAGAGCGAGGGAGGTTCATATTCCATCTCACTTAGAGAATGCATATTCCCCTACACTGCCATACATTTTGCCAGGCTGCCATCTTTATACACTATGGAGGATACTCCTTTTAAATTCTGTCCTTCCTGTAACCGGAAGTTTCCCTGGAAGGATTCACACCATGCCGAAAAACAGTGCAAGTCTTGCAATCTGTTAAGGCCGAAAACTTTAAAGGGCCGCAAGACTAAACGCTGGGCCCACCTCACCATGCAGGCCAAGGCCACCATGGACATTGAGGGAGCCTTCAGAGATGGCAGCATCGGCATCCTAAGGGGCGCCCAGGGCGATCGGGATCAATTGGATTCCCGCATACGAACTCCCGACTCCAACAGGCAGGCCGGCAGTTCTGCTACAGAGATGACTCCCGGTGGCTCAAGCACCCCAGTACACACCACACCAAGCACATCCCCCATGGCCAAAGTCGACCACGTTGTCGACCGATAAGCCACACGCAGTGTCAAAGGGAAGTTCCAAACATTCCCTGTCCTCTGGGCCATCGCAGTTGCGATCACCACATGACAGGCCACCGAAACAGTCAGTTTTTCGACACATGTCCAAATCTGGGAAGTCCTCGGGGTTCCCGCGACCGGGCGTTGTAAGACGCGTTGATCTCCGTTGGAAAAAGCTCTAAAATGATCGACTTAAGCAAAAAGCATGTCCCAGACACCCTACTGATGGCCAGAGCGTCGAAAAACTTCAACGCCCCATGCCTCAAATTTACAAGGTACTAATAGTGGGGTTTATTCGACCCTTGAGGACACCCTATCAGGGGGAATGCATCATAAACAAACCCCTGCCCCAGAACCTCCACTCACACCTACTCCCTCAGTGTTGCCAAGCTCCTCCCAATGGACCCCAGGACAATTTGATACAGTAATGAGGAGAATGTCCAGTTTTATACATTTCTTTGATGAACTCCCAGATCAACTCCACAACCTTCAGAGCCCCCCTCAAGATGAGGCAGCAAGCAAACAGCCCGCCGCCAATAGAGCCTGCCTAGATGCCACGCAAGCTACTACCTCGACCTATCAAGACGTAGGTCAAGACTCATATTATTATGACACTCAGGGGTCAAGAGGACACAAGGTACCGAGACCAATACATATGCATCATCCAATACCCAGACGACACCAACCAACCGGTGGCTGACACCCCTGTACACAACCAGCTGCAGTACAATGACCTGCTCTTAAAGGCTGCAGAACACTCTAAGATAGATCCCCAGGAAGCTCAAGTTGATGAAGACTCCGTAGAGGACATCCTTGGGGATAGGAAATCTGCAGCACAGTTTCTCCCTTTTCTTCAATCGGTCCAGAGGCATATTCAGCCCTCACTACTCACTCCCAATCTGACGAGGGCAGTCAACTCGCGCATTGAAAAGGTTTTTCAACCAGCCCCTTCGGACCCTTTATACATTGGAGGGCAGACAAAGCCTGACTCTCTAGTCGTCACCACCACAAGAAAGAGAGTGGGAACACCTCTAGCCTTTGCCGAAGCCCCTCTTGACAAGGAGAGTAAGACGATCTACACTCTGGGCAGGAAAGTAGCTTCCTCAGCTGCTTATCAAAGAAGAATAGCTAATAATACTACGCTGTTATCCAGCTGCAATTACCACAAGTGGGATGAGGTTTCACAACAAATAGACTCGGTTCCAGAGCCCCTAAAAACACAGCTCTTGCACATTATCACTGAAGGGAGACAGGTAGCAAGCTGCACCCTTAACAATAACTTAGAGACGCAGCAGACAACGCAGGGCAGATCGTGGCAGAAGATGTATTAATCAAACACCATGCATGGCTCTGTCAATCGGAGACCAAGGCTACCCTTTTAAACATACCCAACGCTTTATTTGGCAAAGTGTTCGTAGACATGCTAAAAAGCACAAAGGAGGAATAAGACCCCCTCAAATCCCTGGGAAAACTCCCTAGCAAGCCCTTTGAACAGCTCAAATACATGCAGGTTTAGTGGATTGAACGCCTAGCGCTCCTCCAATTACAACCAGGGTGGCCAGAATTCATTCTGGGGTTCTTCGCAAGGGTAGTCCTCCCAACAGTGCTTTCACAGGAGCTAAAGAAGGTCCAAAAGGAGGGGCAGATCCTCCTCCTCCTTCTCAAGAGTGGGCTCAACCCCTCCTAAGCAATAACCACCCGCTACAGGTCCCCTTCCATGCATCTCAAGTAGGTCGTATTTCTCACTTTACTCATGCATGGGAGGGGATCGCGTCAGACAAGTAGACAAGGGGCTATTACAAACACCAGCCAACCACCCGGCAAGACAAAGACATACTACACAGGAAGAACAACACATCCCGTTAGAAGAAGTGAAAGCACTGCTACTAAAGGATGCCATAGAAATCATCACGGCGAACCAGGTAAACAAGGGTATTCATTCAATGTACTTCCTTGTGCTAAACAAAGACCTAACAATGCGCCCTGTCCTACACCTGCGCCCTGCAAACACCTATGTCAAGCCACAGAAGTTCCACATAACTACGCTACAGGAAGTAATCCCACTGCTAAAACAGTGGCACTACATGGCAACCTTGGATATGGAAGATGCATACTTTAATGTTCTCAGCTCACAGAAGATTCTTGCACTTCAAAATAGTGAACCAACACTACTAATTCAAGGTGCTACCCTTCAGCATAGTCTCCGCTCCAAGGGTATTCACCAAGGTACTAGCGGTAGTGGTAGCGCACCTATGCAGAGAATCAATCTCGGTGTACCCTTATCTGGACGACTGGCTGATAGCAGGGGAATCCCCCCAAATTTTCAAGCAAAATACCCAAAGAACAATCAATCTTCTGTTCCAATTAGGATTCTCAATCAACGAGAAAAAATCAAGTCTCGTTCCAAGCAAAAAAAAACAGTTCTTAGGAGCTGTCATAAAGACAGAAGAGGGTCTACTCTTTCCGTCAAATTAAGAGTGCAAACATACTTCTGCAAATACCTCAGTATCTAGCTGGTCGCCAAATAACTGTATGCAAAGCAATGCGTTTACTCGGGATGATGGCTTCATGCATCTACCTGGTCCCACACGCATGGTTGCACATGCGCCCATTGCAAGAGTGGTTAGTGAAACCGGTGTCTCGGGCAAGCGGTCAGTGGGGCGATCTAGCGGTTGTTTTGCTAACCCTAGTTCAAGCACTACGCTGGTGTACGAAGGAAAATCTGTTGAAGGGGAAAACCTTTTCACAACCCTATGTTGCAAACTTTGTCACTACAGATTTTGTTTAGATATTTCAACCTTTGTTGGCTTGAAATCCTTTCAAGGGCGATTCTACTGTGCCAATGATATTCTTTGTGCTCGGATCTGCACTCCAAATGACTTTATTGTGGCTGAAACAATAATGTCTAAACATTTTTTTCTCATATGTTGTCACTTGCAGTTTGTGCGACTCCTGCACCAAATATAATACGATAGATTCTTAGTTTTTTGATTCATAGGCGATTTTATTCTTCATGTATTAGTTTCATACATTCCAAAAAATTGGCACTACAGATGCATCACTTACCGGGTGGGGAGTCAATTACCATCACCACACAGCGCATAGCCTGGGGCCCAATATTACGGAGCAAAATCACATAAACCGCTTAGAGCTACTGGCAGTGCTCAAAGCCCTACACGCTTTCCAAGTGCATCTGTCAGGTCAGACAGTTCAAATACTCACGGACGGCACCACTGCCATGTTTTACATAATGAGCAGGGGGGGGGGCACACTCTCCAAGTCTGTCCAGGCTAGCAAATAAAATGTGGAAGTGGGCACTCAAGCAGAACATGTTCTGCACGTTGCAACATGTTTCAGGGGAACTCAGTTCTCTGACAAACTCATTAAGCAGATATCCTCTAACCGTAGAGCACGAGTGGCCGCTCAGCAGAAACATCTTAGACAATATTTTCTTGCTCTGGGGCCATCCTCCCTTAGACTTGTTCGCCACAAGCCAAAACACACAATGCCCAGACTTCGCATCCAGGTTTGGCCAAATGGGATCCAAGGGGGAACGCCGTGTGGATGAACTAGTCAGGGAAATTTGCCTACGCTTTCCCCCCAACACCGCTACTGAGCAAGATAGTGAACAAAATACACTAGGAACAAATGACACGAATCCTAGTTACTCCTATGTGGGCGAGACAACCTTAGTTTCCGCGTTTCTGCGCAAACTGGCTATATGCGATCCAATCAAACTCCCTTGCCCCTACAACATGCTTACCCAGCACGGTGGGACATTACACCCACACACACTCTCAATCCATGAACTTGGCAGCTTGGCACCTGAAGTCCTAGAGTTTGGCCATACCTTAAAGGTGTATGGAAATCCTCAAGGAGGCACGCAAACCAAATAGCAGACACTGTTATTTTAACAAATGGAAAAGATTTGTAACATGGTGCCAGTCAAAAAATTTGAACCCGATGGAATGTACTCCATCACACATTCTTCATTACATGCTCCACTTACTAGACTCCGTTCTAGTATTCAACTCCATAAAAGTTCATCTAGCGGGTCTATCCACGTACACCACTTCCCAAAGCAAGGTGTCTTGGTGGAAAGTCCCTGTCATTAAGGCATTTAGCCCATCACCCCCCATTTCAAACCCACCGCCAGAATGGGATCTAAATGTGGCACTTGCAAAGCTCATAGCCCCCCATCCCACCGTTAAGCCTATGCACAAATCCAGCCTTAAACACCTAACATACAAGACGGCTTTTCTGGTGACCATCACCTCCATTAGAAAAGTCTGTGAACTACAAGCTTTGTCAGTGCAAGACCCTTTCTTTATTATCCACAAATACAAGTTGGTACTAAGAGCACACAAGGTTTTCACCTAAGTTCATATCCAAGTTCCATGTGAACCAGTCCATTGAACTACACGCTTTCTTTCAAAACCCTTCAAACTCAGCTGAGAAATAAGGAGGGCGGTTAAAGCCGCTACGAAAAGCAGACCAACTGTTTGTCTCCATAGCACCCGGCATGGAACGGGATCACATTAAAAAAAAAAAAAAACGCCATCTCCAGATGGATAGTGAAATGCATACAGCTCTGCTACTCTCTATCAAAGAAAAACTCTGCCTTTCACAACAAGAGCTCACTCTTCCAGGGGTACAGGAGCTACTTTGGCCTTTATTGCAAGAATCCCGCTGAACGCCATTTGCAAAGCATCTACATGGACCTCTATTCATACTTTTACTCAGCACTACTGCATTGACACACATTCTAAAGCAGATTCACAGGTGGGACACGCAGTGCTAAAACATCTATTTGCGGCTGTACCTTCTCACAACCCACCACCTTCTCCAGACACTGCTCGCTAATCTATGCATAGCATGTGATTGAAGCAGATTCACAAGCTTCAGAAGGGATACATTACTCACTGTAATCATATTTCTGATGCTTGTATCTGCTTAGATTCTCATGCACCCACCCTTCCTCCCATGTGGATAGAAGGTGCATATATGTTTTCTGGCTTTATCTACTCTTATCTGCTTCATTACATCTGTACTCACGCTACACTTCATGCTACCTTATGTCAGAAACAAAACAATCGGAGGTACCTCGACACGTGAAGAGCCACGGGTACAGTAGACTTCACACTAGGGATAGTATTACTGGCACGCCCTGTCAACGTCCCTTTTCGAGTTTCGAAAAAAAAATGTAATACTCTGCGGCTACCACTAGATGTTGCCCTATGCATAGCCTGTGAATCTAAGCAGATAGAAGCATCAGAAATACGATTAACTCACCGTAATGTATCAAATCTATATATATAAATGAATGATGCATATGTCACCAGTGTGTCTTGAATTAATCATAAAGACCACCTTTCCCACCCTCTTACTATTCTGAAATAAAAGGATGATACCCCTACCAGTGTTAATTAAACACATGATACCTTATGTAACCAACGCAGAACATGAGTAGGCTTGAGATTGCTTAACCCCAGCCCAGAGTCTCACAGCAAGTCCAGAGTCTCCAAGGATCAGCAGTCCTTGTACAATCCTCAATCGGGAAAGTTGCAGAGAGCACTTTCAGATTTGCTTCTATCCCGCAGGCAGAGTCCTGGGTACCAATTGTCTTTGCAGCAGGCAGGTTGGTACAAATATTAAGTCACTCCAAATGTTACCCTTGCATTGCTGGTGGAAAGGGCTTGCTCCTTGCTCTATATTCTGCTTAGTGGCTGAGCACTATGGACAGACTAATAAGGTTCTAGCAAAATTCTTCTGATGTCCAAAAATGATTCCATGGTGAGGGTGGTCTTACCCCCTTATATATGCAATCTGCTACAGTGGATCTGTTCCCTTCCAGCATTCTGCAAGGGGGCTCAATCATGATTGACGTTGAAAGCCTTTAACCCTGATGTCCTAAAGCTGTCCCAAAAATATTGATATTTTTGGGTTCAATGGCGATATAAGATATATATATATATATTTTTTTTTTTTTTTTTTTTTTAAATAATCACTTTCACTATGGGATCCTTTCTTTCCCGTGGGATCTTAGTGATGCCGTTCACTGGGTCACTCGTGGTCTCACTCCTTGGCGAGGTATTACTCGGTTGATTTGGAATGTCTAAGAGGTTTCACGAGGTGTTGGTGATGGTGGATAGATTTTAGAGGCACCAATTCATTATGGTATCTCTGACATGTTTGTGGATTAGGGTCCGCTTTCTGTCTTCTCAGTAGAGGATAGTTATAAGGTATTAATAACCTGTCTACGCCACGTTTAATAATAACACGTTGGCAGTATTGACCAATCATATAATAAGAGCATTTTCAGCTTGATTGATTCAGTGTTCTTTTGTTTACATCTAGGTGTGCGTTGTTGGTGTATTCTACATATCTCTTTCTTGTCCATATACAATCCATCTGACTCTGCTGGACCATAACACCCCTGAAGAATTTCTGTTTACTAGATGTGATACAGAAAGAAACATGTCGGGTTGGGGATGTTTTGTTATTCATGAACAAAATTAGAAGTCAAGTCTACCCGAGCCAGGAAAGTTCATAATTACATAGAACAGGCTCTTAGGTGTTATATTGACGGTCCTCATTAATGATGGATCAGATATTGTATTATGATGTTTTAGATTGTTGGATGTTTTATTGAAGAAAAATTGTTTTACCATTGTTTGTATTATGAATGATTTTTTGATGGGCTTGTGTATGTATGTGGTATGGTTGTAGTGTGGTTGGATGTGTTTTATGGATAAGAATGATGTATCAGATCAATCCGACAATGAATTGGAGGGATTGATCCACATGAATTATTGTTGATATTATTATTGATACCAATGTTATTGTATGTTTTTTATTAAAATATGACTTTTTCTAGAGATTCATTTAATAAATGTTAATACATAATAAATACTAAATTATTTGAGTGTCTAGAGGGCTCAATTTAATTGTTTCTCCTCATAGAATGCTCATATGATGAGAGATGTAGATGCTGTATGGCTGTTGGGAGCATTCCATATTTAGCATGAGTATGTAGGTTTTGTTACTACACCAACAACAGCCACCTGAACACTTTATTACTCTGACCTTTGATGTTATTTTTGTGCATGTTCTATCCAGGCCAGGTCACAGTAGTTGGATATTCCTGGTATCCCCTGTTACTCTTGTTCTTTGATATAAGATATATATCTCTATTGTTTATTTGGGTTAAATGCTCAGTTGTAAGTCGCCAACTACAGGTGAGATGTGACAAATCTCTTCATAAGACATTGATCAAAATAAAGTGAAAATACAGGGTTCCTCTTCCTATTGTCACAGCTGTGTGAATATCAAAATGTAGATAAAAAAATGTAGTATATGTAATAGTGTGTGTATATGTATATCTCGTTAACTATTTTGTCTCATCCTATATCGATTTTAAAAATATATCTCCAAAACTCTATATATCGCCCAGCTATGCGATACCCAGAGTGCTTTGTCTGCAGGAAGTGGGGAGGGGGCACAGGAAGTTTGGGAGCCCAAGGCAATCCCAAGGTGGTGGAATTCCTCTCTTGCTGGAAAGTCCTCTCATTAGTTACTCTACTCCGCCTCCTTAGTCTATGTGCCTGCATCATTAAAATTCTCTGTTAATTACCACCCACGTGTGAGCTCTACATTGTTCTGACAGGGCTTCCCTTTGAAGTAGTGGTCCCAAGCTAACACACTGGTGAGATTTCCTGTCTTCAGGAATAGCTGATACGCCTTTGCAGAGCAATCAATCTGACTGGTTTCCTGAGCTGGGCCCAAATGGTTGTTTTGGGTGAAAGCCAGTTCCCAAATTTGCTTGTTTACTTTCAAACGTATTAACATTTTTATTGCAGAATAAGCAGATGCGAAAATTTAAATAACTTGGGCTCTATTCATGCCAGCTAGCACTCATTTGGAGGGCATTGTCTTGATATAGTTCTCTTCAAAGTATGGTCTTCTACCACTGTTGTAGTCGACTTGGCAAACAAAAACTGTTTTATAGCTTTTAATGAACACATCCGCTGTGGAACTTTTTAAAGTGAAGCCCCATTGCTGCTGGTGTTCCAACAGTGCAACATGCGTCTTATATATAGCTGTTGTAAATTCAATTATACGCCCAATGTCCTGTGGGCCCATCTTGGTGCAAACCCCCCAGCACACGTTTGTAAAACAAAGCATTGGCTGACAGGGATTCTGTTAAGCAGATCTGACTTTCATGGCAGAATCTATTTACTAGAGCTCCTACATTTCCCCAAAACTGGGTGAGATTTCCCCCCAGCAGATGGAAACTACACCAGAAAGAGACCTACTCAAGGGTTTAAGAGTACCAAGGCCAGAAAACCCAAAAAGAAATACAAAAACCTGGAATTTATGGATCAGGAATACTACGCGCTACACATAGGTGCAGTCAAGGCTCAGAAAGGGCCATTTCAGGTGTAAAAAGAGAACACCAACAAACCCAAGAATGTAGACCTATTCTTTTTCTTCAACCTCCTAAAGTCGAGTCTCAAAACAGCACTTTGGTGCCTATACTCAATCCGAAGAATCCCTCCCAGACACGCTCCTGAGCAAAAGATTGTTAGAATCAATACCTACTTGAGGAAGAATATAGTGCAGAAGGCAGTATCTATAACCTCCATGAAATGACCAAGCATTAACCCAACACTGGTCACTGTTCTGCAGCTCATGATGGACAGGGAGCAAATGAAGAACACATGTAAGGAAGCAGCATCCACCCTCAGAATTGTCACAAGTTATAATGTAAACGGGAAGACCATGTTAATGTTAAAGAGGATGGTACTGTCTGATACACGAGGCAAATCACACAAAGTAGACCCTGATGTGTAAGAGCTGCAAAGCTACTCTATTGATTCAACAGAGGAAACTGAATCTTGTGTTTCTGAATCTCCAATTTAAGACCAATGCATATATAGCACCCTACTAAAAGGAGTGGCTGCCTGTTTAAATATTAGCATATCATCGTGATGGAGAGGAGAAGGATTTTATTGGAAAGATTGAGCAATCAAAGCCACTGTCTGGATACATGAGCCTCGTGGAGTTCGTTTGGGCCTAAGTGAAGATGCCATCTCTGCCAAGGCAGTTTATCTGTGCATTGAAAACAGAAATAAACCATTGCACTCCGATCTGCTCTTAATTAGAGGGCAGCTACTTGCAGACTCCTATGACCACCACAGCGAAATGATGGAGCACAGCAATACACTCTACTATGTAATGCCCAACAGACAATCAGAGGAAGGGATTCTTTGTTATCGGAAAAATGATGACAATCACCAAGGGGTAAAATGTGCAAATCGCAAATGTAACCGCTTTGGTCAACAAGTACGACTGAGCACCAGGGCTACAGTGCAGAACTTAGTCAAGGCCATGCTGGCAAGCATACAGGCAAAAGCTTAAGCTATAATCAAGGTGGCAGGCAGCATCAAACATCCTCAAAAGTGCCCTAGATGTGCAGAGATGACTAAATATTGGGCGGCAAGCGTTTCAGTGCCCAAGTAAGTGCTACTCACGGGTGTGGGTAGCCAACATGAAGACGACATCCCAGACACTGTTCATTAAGAAATAGTTAGCCCACTTTGGCAAGAAGGTGGACGCGTGCTTATGAAAGGCAAAGAAAGACCAAGAGAGACTGAAGGCGACAGGACAGCTGTCCGGGTAGGATTTGTTCTGCCATGGCGCAGGCAGTATCAGAAAATGTTTTTGCCCACAGCAAACATCTGGGTTAATCGATCATGTGAGAAAGAGAGAGAGTCTGAGACTTTGCCCATGCTCGGGAAGTGAAAAGACAAGTGGATTTATAGTAGAGCGTTCTTGTGGAAGTCGACATAACTTATCCGTACTACAGATCACCAAGGAATAATCTGCCAAAGCCATGCTACCAATTACTATTTATGCTGAAGTAACTGCTGTAATACAAAAGGGGCCATAGAAAATGTGACTCCGCTGGAGGGGAATACAGCAATTGACTCGACCCATTTTCATATCCCCAAGAAAAACCTAGCGATTCGACCAATCCTTGACCTTCATCCTACAAACATGTTTGTCTAATTGTAGAAGTTCAAATGACTGTCGCAATAGGTAATCACGTTTCTGAACAAAATGCATTATGTGGCAATCCCATATATGAAATATGCATACTTTCGTATTTCCATGTGTCTCAGACACAGGCAGTATCTCAGGTTCAAGGTGGGGACTCTCACTACCATTTTAAAATTCAGCCATTTGGGATAACCTCTGCACCATGTATGTTAGCACCATGTATGTTCACAAAGGTACTTGGTGGCCACCCATTTACGTAGACTTGGTATACACACTTGCCCCTCCTGGCTCATAAGTGGCAACAGTGCCAGCAGTGCTTCCAGATCACCCAAATGGTAATCACACTTCTTCACCAATTGAGTATTTCAGTAAGCCATTTCAGCCCATTCTTAAGTGTTTTGTCTGCAGGCAGTGGGTAGGGACCAATGAAAGTGTGAGTAACTGCTCTACAGGGCTACTCCAACTCCTGCTCCCTCTCCCGGTCTGCCTTGTATTAAAGAAACTCCAATAGTTTCAACCCTGTAATTTGTACGGCCAATTGTCTACTTTCGGTTAGGTCAGAAAACTAAATCTTAAAGGAAGTGATAAGAACTTAAGCTGTCTGGCAACTGGACACAAGTGAGAGAAGTTTGGAATGATGAATTTTGGTTTCTCACAAATTACCTGCTTTGACTCGATGACAATCACCTAGACGGGTCTAATATTAATGCAACGTAACTAAATCTCTACATCTGGTCTTGCCAAATGGTAAAGTTTACATATGAAATGTATACAAGTGGTACAGGCACATCTTATAAAATATTGAATAAAAAGAACTACCCCAACCCCCTCCTTCTCATGGTTGCAGCTCTGGTGTTAGCAGGGGCAAAGTGAAAATAAGGCAAGTTACCTGCTGCAGCCGATGTACCTCCAATTCCTTGGGCTGGAACGCCATTAAAATATGGCAAAATCACAAATGAAGTTTTTAAAATCTGTCTAGGCATAAACACCTCAGTAGAGTAAAGAGAGTTGAAAAAGGTTCTTGGAATCTTATGCTGTGCACTCTTGTGGTGCAGTAATGGATAAGGGTGACCTTCATGTGTGGGAAGCCACAGCACTCCTCGTAGCTGCACAATGCAGGCACCTTTTTGAAGTGGTACATACTGCTTACATAATTCCTGTTTTGTGCAGTTTGAAATACCAAACACTCCAAGAGTGAAATTGAGCAATGGCTCGGGCGCTCCAGCACTCTATTACCTTTGTGGGTGTGGTTTAGGCTAAGGGTCTTGCCACCTTGCGTTAAAGGTAATGTAAAATGTTTAACTCTGTAAAGTTGGACTGTGCAATACAGAGAAACATTTTGAGTTTTTTGTGTATCGGAAGATTAATACATATGAACCATTTCTGATCTGATATGGTTGTCTAGGGGAATATACAATTGTACTTGACAAAAAGCTTTTGATATCATTTTATTGTCAACCTGGTTTCCACTGATTCGTTCCACCGTTGAGTCCTTTTTGTGTATCGGCTTTCTGGCACTGAATTTCTCCCAAACAAACATTAACCATATTTGTTCTCTCTGGGAAGGCGTGTTCCCTTTCCATGAGGACAGGATTTGCCCCCAGGGGAAAAGAGGGGGCCAGTGCCTCAAATGACAGTCCTACCATGACAATAAAGAGATCATATCGGGGTTGAACCTAATGGAGTTTCTTTAATACAAGGCAGACCGGGGAGAGGGAGTAGGAGTTGAAGCAGCCCTATAGAGGAGTTACTCACACTCCTAACCACTGCCTGCAGACAAAGCACTCAGAGTTTTACATCATCCACTAAAGAAGCTTGTCACAGCTAAGACTGGACCCTTTCAGAAAGCATGAAATGGACCAATCTGCTCTGAGAAATTGACTTTATAAAGTAGGGTGTAAACCTCTTTGGACATACAAACAAGATTTCACCTGGAACTTTACTGGGGTACAGTATTCCCAGTCCCGTGCCATACAGGTGAATATTCCCTGTCCCGTGCCATACAGATGAATATAAAGACCCATAGGAGCGAGGAAGGGGGTGGTAACCTTTTTGGCGGAGAAAGGCAGAAGGAGGATCCACCTTATCCTTGGTGACCATTAGTGGGGTCCCCCAGCACTGAAGAGGCCAACACACCACTCTGGGCTCCTTGCCGATTTGATCCCATTTGAGTAGTTTTCTTGCTTCTGCAGGACCTCTTGAGCTGCTTTTGACACTAGCTGCTATTTTTTTAAACGATTCGAGCCATAGACTATCATTGCCTGCATTACAGCTGTCTTGGAACCTGGCTACAGAACCGCATCACTTCCACTGGACCTCGTTGGACCGACTCAACCTCTTTGAACCACCAACCCAACAATTTCCTTTCCCGTTCTTCATTTCACGGGTTGGCATTCAGTTTCTACAAGATGGCAGCAGTGCTGTAAACCCAGAGAAGCAGTGGATAGGGTTTGAAGGGAATAAAAGGGTCGGAAGAGTTTAAGTGACCAGGTAGCTGGGTCTATTGCTGAGATTAGCACCATTGTAATGTTAGCACCATTGTAATGATTAACAATGAATAGGCCCCCAATGGTGTGACTGGAGGGCTTAACAGCAGTGAAGGATTGTATTAAATTTGCAAGTATAGACTGGGTGGACTGTTTCCAATGTGAAGAATCCAGCGTGGCTCGGTGAATAACTTCTGGAAACAGAAAATGTGGGGGTGGGATAAAGGGGAGAGGCTAGCAGATACTATGGAATTGAGGGTTGCTGACCTTGGAGATATACGGTTGAGATTGTAAGCTATTATTTCGAAAAGCCACGATCTGTGGCATCTGCATTCACATGGTTCAAAGCCTTGTATTGGAAATGAATTGTTACATCTCTCAGGAAGGCCAGTTGGTAAAATGAATGCCAATACCAATCTATGTATGTAATCAGAGCCACTAGCTGGTGATATTTGACTCTTGGCAAGTAAGAAATGGTGTTCTGTGTGTTTGTTCTGTGAGGTACAAAATCTGAGAGACCATCGAATCAACTACTCACAGCAGCAGCATTCCCTGCACCGCGGCACGCACACAGCCCCCCTGGACTGATTTCTCTCCTCTCTTCCCCTCGGATCTCCTAAAAATGACCGCCTCCCTCAAACCTACTTCTTACTCTGACAATATTTCTCCATCATTAAACAATTTATGGGCCCGGCGCTCAATGGGCTCCTCAGCATCATCAATACTTCCCTTGCAGATGGATCATTCCCGGACACCCTCAAGACTGGTCTCATGTGACCTCTTTTGAAAAAAAAACGACCCTAGATCCAGACGACCTGGCACAAGCTCATTGCGAACCTCCTGTTTATTGGCAAAATCTTGGAAAAAGTCGTTGCTACAAAACTAATTGCCAGAATCGAACAACTCCACTTCCTAAATGACTATCAGTCAGCGTTCCGCCCAAACGGTAGCATCGAGACAGCCACCACACAGGTGGTGGATGATGCGCTCCAAATCATGGGTAAGGGTGACTCATGCCTCCTTGTCCTCTCGGCTGCATTCGACACAGTCGACCACTGCATCCTTCACTCCCTCCTTGCTGACAGGATGGGATTCTCTGACACCGTCCTGAATTGGTTTACCTCTTACCTGGCTGTCCAGATGAACACATTTTAACCTTTACATGGATCCTCTGGGCACTCTCCTCAAATATCCTGATGCTGTACATGGGAGTAAATAGCATGCAGGACATAATTTGTCTCTGCGATTAGCTAGTCCTCGTCCGGTGTGGATGTCGACTGCCTACCCCAAACTAAACCCATGCAAGACTGAATTGGTCCTAATCAGTCCGCCCGCTAAAAAACAACTTGTCCAACAATGGTTCATTGATATGCGCCTAGAAGGCGTTGATCCACAGCTCCCGGACTCAGCAAAATCGTTAGGCTTCACCATTGACAGCAATCTGTCCTTCCAGAAACACATAGCCAAGAAGGCCCAAATAGCCTGGATCACAATCTGTACCCTTTGAAAAATCAATCCCTTCATCCCGCCGTAGGACCTCTGGACCGTAGTGCAGGCCTTTGTGGTCTGGCACATAGATGGGGAGAAATGTTCTCCTGATTGGGCTCCAAGCTGCTCGGAGCACGGAAATTTGACTGAATTACCCCCATCCTACGCAAACTACATTGATTTCCACTCCAAGCCTGGAAACTGCTTAAGACTGCATGTGCCATCTATAAAGCAGTCACGAGTAGCTCACCAGCTTACCTGGCGGATAAGCTCTACATATCTGGTGGCACATGCTCCTCGTGCAGCAAATCAACCAACTGGCTTGAATCACAACTCGCCTGAAAGGAGAGGACCCACAAACAATCCTTCTCTTGTCATGCACCCTCCCTCTGGAACTCAGTCCTGGTGTCGGCTGGAAATGCCCCCACAATTCTACAATTTTGGAAAACTCTCAAAACATGGCTCTTTCAACAACACCTGACCAAGAACTAATTCCAATGGATGCACATGCCGACGCACAGAACTCTTAGTACTGCGCTACTGTTAAAAGATGGAAGCCCAAATACTGGCTACCCATGCTCTGTACAGCGCTGCTCCCGAGCTAGATGCGTGCTTTAAACAATAAGATAAAAAAAATCAAATATGTATAGAATTGAGGTGGCAAGTGACTTTTTTTTGCTGGCTAGTAGTTTGCAACTTGAATATTTGCCTCCTAATATAATACTACTATGGAGCTTAGCCGTGAGTTTGTGTTAGTAGTGTGACATAAACCTGCTCATGTCTATGTTCTATGGCAGCATTTCATTTGAAGTTGAGATTGCTGGGAGTTTAACACAAATAGCCACTGCAGTCTAGCCTTGAGTGTATAGCTACCGCAGCAAAGCGTTGGTATTTGACATTAGGGCAGCCTGTAGTTCGCAAATTTGAATACTGCGACAGAGCCGAATTAACTTAACGACCAAGGAAGGATGAATGGCTAAGTACCATTCAAAATAGGGTAATAATAACACCTATTATTATGGCACTTACAAGCTGGAGTAGTCTGAAATATGACTCCCTTGAAGTTCTGAGTAGTGGAATTGTGGAACCCACAAAATATACTATACCCCTGTTTGCTCTGATTGTCAGGATTTTCTCTAAAAATCATCTTTAGGCTTTTATTAAAACATTTAAATCTCAGGATAAATGCTACATTTCAATAACTTGAATCAAGAAGAGTTCCTAAATTGTTGATTGTATTGTATTTGGTTATTCATATAGGGCTATTTGCCCATTTGTATGGCCTCAATGTGCTTTTTCCTGGTTGGAACGACCTCAGGGACCGTAGTCAATGTCTCAAGGGAAGTTCTAGAAGTTTAGTTTAGGAGATGCATGTGTGCATCTTTGCTGGTCTAGGACTTGGGTGGCTGGCTAGGCTTCACTAAGCAGCCCAGTGGTCCAGGCACATGGGAGGGCGCTTTTGGAGGTTGCGATGGAGAGCTATTGTTGAGAGTTTGATGTTTTTCTTTTCGTTGATAGTCGCTGCATGCTAGTGGCAGAGGTGTTGAGGTACGTCTTGTGTTATCAGTGGGAACGGTTATGTGTGCTGCTTGACCGGATAGCATAGCCGTAGCTGCATTCTATGGTGCCTGGGTGCTTGGTCGTGCCTGTGGCCTGTGTCCTCAGTTGTGGTGTAGGTATACATATCAGAGGTCTTCAGGGATTATACGTACCATGGTTTTCTGAGTTGTATGGCTGGTGCGATTTCCCCATTCAGAGCGGATGGGTGGTCTCGTCATTCATGGTCTCTCTAGAGAAAAGGGTTCTAGGATGCGCCTGGCGTCAGTGGGTGGGTGTTTATATTGCGTTGTGCTATGGTGACGGGTGTGGGCTACCCTGGGCTACTTCCTATTGTTCGTGGTCTCTCGTGTGGACGGATCTGGTGAGCGGCGGACACGGTGAGAATGATGCGGGTGTGTCGCAGCAAAGGCTGCTGGTTTACCTGGAGTACTTGTCGGGTGGGAGTGTTGTTGTGGCTGGGTGTTGGTGTGTCGAGTGAAACCGCTGCGAAAGCTGCCGCCCCCTGTGCTGTAATTGGTGCAGGTGAGTTGTTTCAGTGGTTTAGTCTTGGGGTAACATGGATCAGGGGAGTATTGGGAAAAGCCAGGATTTGAGGGTCTTCCTGAATTTCAGGTGAATTTCAGGTGGTTTTCAGTTTTGCGAATGTGTAGCGGTAGGGAGTTCCGGATGATTGGTGCTTGGACGGAGAAGGAGGAGGTTCCTGGAGGGTTGGTGGGGGACAATTTTGTCTCTGAGGAATTCCGTGCCGGTGTTGTGGATTGCGCGGTGGGTGATGCACATGGCTTTAACGGTGGTGCGTCGAGCCATTGGGAGCCAGTGGAGGACTCTCAGGGTAGGGCTGATGTGTTCTCTGGCGGGCAGGTTAATGAGAAGGCGTGCTGCCGCTTTTTGGATTCTTTGGAGTTTCCTTAGTTGGTATGCCAGGGCACCTACGTAGAGGCAGTCTGCGTAGTCTAGGCAGGACAGGATGATGAGTTGATGGCCAAGAAACGGTGGGGATAGGTGAGGTAAGGGAAAATACGCCAGAGAATCCGTAGGTGATAGAACCACGTTTTGGATACGCTTGTGGTGTGTTGGGTGAGAGAAGTCTGAGTCCAATGTGCATCCAACCATGTTAGAGATTTCCAGTGTTTGTCCTAGTGGTTTAGGTCACAGGATTGGCTAGGGGAGGAGCGCTATTTACCCTGCAAACTAGGATTTCTGTTTTACCAGGGTTGAGGATGAGGTGGTTGGTCGTCATCCAGTGGTAATATCAGAGAGGTATGATGACGGGTCTGGGCTGCCAGACAAATCCATAACACTGGAGCTTATCTGCCAGTTCTATGTGATTTTACTGAATTAAATTACTGATAATGGCTTTACAACAAAACTTTTATAACAAAACAATATCGAGTTCTTTCTTTAGTGGGGGGTCCTCGCACAAAACCCTGTTTACCTATGCTTTTAAACCCACCCCAAGCCCCTCCTCACCCGTTTTAACCCCTTTCCCCACATATAAATGTTTTATTTGATATGTTTTCGTGATTATTGTTTCGTTATTAAAGTCATTCTCTGTTTTTTATTAGTTAAAATCACTGGGTACCTATGCCCTGTGAAGAGCGCGGTATGTGTTCGTGGCAAGGTCTCACTTGATCTGAATTGCACCGCAAGTTGTTTGTTTGTGTCCTGTGTGATCTTTACATGATATTTTTTAAACTAATCTGTAAGGAAGTAGATATTTTTAAAATTGCATAAGCATGTAATATGATTTTACTTTGCGAAATGGTTTTCAGTACGTGTCCCTATTGGAATTTAGAATAATCTTCTTGTGCTCCATTTTTGATTGAAAGAATGTGTTGATGTGTAAATGAGTGTATGCTGTTAAGGCCTCTGCCATATGACAAAGATGTAAACGTAATGTAGAGGTCTGTATTGCCAATGGGGTTGGGGCAAACATATTGTTCATCGAGCACTGAAATACCTTACCATGGCCCTTGCTCCCCATATGCCTTTTTACATATAACCTCAAAGTGTGTGTTGATTTTACTCAGTCTTGGTTTCATTCACTCCACTACAGAAACTGCATTGTGCGCAGGATGAACACATTATCTGCCTCCTGTCATTTGTTTCAAAGAGTTCTAAACCTATTGACTCTTGGGCCTTTGTTTTTAAAAGTGATTCTCATCAACCCATATCTATTGAGTGCTGCCAGACCCATTCACTCTAACAATGTTACTTTAGATGAGGCGTGCCCGACCAATCAAGTCTGCTCATTAGATGGGCTAGGTGAGCCCTACTTCAGTATCCCCACTTCATGTTTTTAGCACCATTGACTCTCTGTAATCTCAAGTGTGCCATTTTTTGGTGGCATGACCACAGTGAACGAGTCATGGAAGACATTAAAGCTCCAGCTGACGTGGAGGGTCCCATGGTCTTCAGTCTTTGCATCAACCATGTTATTGAAGCATCACAATAGGATGAGCACAATTTGTTTTATTTCTGTCTGATGCAATAATATAGTAGGCTAAACTGATGGTTGTTTTGCTCAGGATGTGTGCCTAGCTGTACTTTAATATGGAGTATTGCCATTACTCTTGGGTTCGGACTATTTTCATGATGTCCCATGCAGACATTGGTTAATCTGAGACTGTATGTGCCAAAGCAATTTCACGGTCTAGGGAGGTTGGTTGATACTGCTCTGACAGTGTGATAAAGAGATGGCCAGGTAAAACCTCTCCTAAATACTTGGTTATCATCAGCCTCTGACTTTAAAGGGTTGCAAGCTACTACAGGCGAGCTTCTATTAGCCATACCCTAAAAAGATCAGGCATATAGATAATCTGTTCCTGCTCCCGCACCACTACAGCACCCTAAACAATGATTTCTTGTAGAGCTTAAGAACGGTCCTTGATCATTTTTAAAACTAAAGGTACTGCTTCACAATGATGATCGGTTTAGTTTATGCCAAATCTTTGATTTAAGGCTGGCAAGTAGCAACTGCCTTGTTGGAAATCTTATGTTGCCACTTGTGATAGGTTGCATGTGCTTGTCGGGTAAAATTCTAGCTTCCCGAAATGTGCGCTCGAAATTTAAATTTGTTGAACGGGAGCTAAAAGCAACTCCTGGATATCTGCCATCATCCAATCGGTAGGAACAATCTTTGGGGACTAAGGAGCTTAATAGCCCTTTGCTTTGACATATGCTTTAAATTACTTCTTTGTATCCTAATGCTCCTTGATGCATGTTTCCAAGCACATCAAGGTAATGGCAAATCTGTTTGTATGGCATGAGTTTGCCGAAGAGTCCAGAGTAGCTCCTGGTCGCTAATGATATTAAACTAACGAGGCTCTTCAAGGCCTCAAGCAGGAGCCAAGTAGTTCTCAGCAGTTTTGAAGCCTGCCTTTCTCCTTATTTACATCTACCATGCCAAAGTGCCACTACTGGGATGTCCCCCCTTGCTTCCTCTTTCTCACTGGATCCACTCAGTCGGACATGGATTAATTGCACATAACTTTATTACTACATGTTGTAGGTTTATCCTTGGGAGATATTGCTAAAAGAAGGTCTTAAACCATTAATGTTAGACATTTACTGGCATAAAAGAAACACGTTTTTAGGTTCCTCTTGCAAACCTAACCTGTGGCAATTTCACCCAAATTCTGGTGTCAATCAGCAGAATGGAGAAGAATAGGGCCCATCTGATTTGGTCCACTGTATGTCAGCATTGCTCCCTATTGGAGTGAGCACATTAGTGTGTGCGTCTCCCCAAGCGCAGTGCCTTCAGCAAGAAAGACCAAAGGCAGTAGCAAATGAATGAAGTATTTCTATCTCTTTTTGGTTTGGGGAGAGCATCAGGTGTGTGAATACAATGCAGACCACATAACTGGCTGGGTCTCGGAGGTGGAAAACCAGCAGGAATATCCCGAGGTCCCTGGAAAAGACAGCCCACCAACCCCACCTGCAACCTCTCGCAGGCATGCACATTGGCCCCCGGCCCTTTTGCATGGGAGCACAATCCACTGAAGAACTGTTTTTGAATCATTTGGCCATAACAACTAGTTGTTGCTGGATTCCCTGGGCATGGCGAGTAAGAACCCCGACATCTTGGTATTTCCATGGCAGAACTGGCCTGGGGTTGCTGTCTGTTGGGTCTGACCAAAGGTTTCTTGAGCTCTTGTGCAGACCGGAAGTGGCCTGTCACTTTGGCCTGTGCTGCTTCTTTCGTGGGTAGGACCAAAACCGATTTGCATATGTTATGTTGATTTTATACCGTGCACCACTACCACCCATGGGCAGTTCCAAGGCGCTCAATATCTGGTCCACTTACCTAATTACTAAAAGCACAATTGACAGATTCCCAGCGGCATTCCCTCTGGTGATGATTAATTCAAATTAATTTCTGTTGTCTTTTTGGTGTCTATAACTAAGATGGCAGTCATTAAAGGCACTTGCTACAGGCATCTCTGAGCAACTGGGTCACAGGTTTTAAAACCCTCTACACAGGTCACAGGTTTCAAAACCCTCTACACTAAACAAAGGTCAATGCAAATGACCTAATAGGGCATAAAATAAGCAGTGTAGCATAGCAATTTGCTATGCAATTCTGCAGGTTTCCTACTTAAATTGACACTTGTGTAGCAAAGCTAGCTATTTAAGTTACCCTGTTCAATGAAAGCACAACTCGCCCTGCATACCTCTCTTGCTCTCGAGGCTCTCTTAACCTTCTTTTCTCTGTTCACTTCAAGTGCTAACGGAGAGAAAGTTCAGCAGCAGTCATCTCCCCCACTCTTAAGTGCCAAAGGCCTGTGTGTGAGTGGTAGGCAAGAATTTCTTTTTCATATAATTGCAAACCAGAAGTAAGCGGGATGATACTTTTAGTGATACTTTTATTAAGCTAACTATATACTGTCTGGCAATGACCAGTATGTGTTAACTTTGTATTTTGTAAAAAGACAGTCATGCAATTCCATTCCTAAAAATGTAGGTTGTTACATAATGCATCATTACAGTATTGATACTGTAAAACACTACATCTCCATGCATTACATTTAAGTTTAGGTTTGTGTATCTAAATATCATAGTGTCAACTATATTTCATTTTGTTGGGCAAGATGCATCGTATTGACGAGTGAACGCTTGAAAAAGTGCATGATCACACGATCAAATGCTTTTGATCACAAACCTAGTTCTGTGACCTGCTAGTTGCATCCATCTGTGCAACTGGTGCTCAACCCGTGAGCTGATCCTGTACTCCTTGACATTATAATTTTATCACCCTGTTGCTTTATACCAGCTACCGAGAAAGTGAGATGGCCACAAACTATAATATTCCACCTAGTTTGCCCAGTTCTCTGCTTCCTACTCCATACACTCTGCTTCCTACTCCATACACTCTGCTTAGTCTTTTAGCTTTTACTTTCTTTCCTCTTACATAATGAATACACAAAGCTAACTAAATGTTTATGCAAAGTAGTGACAAATGGTTCCATCCAGTCTGTAAATCTACGGATATACTGCATTAACATACACTCTAGTTAGCCTCCAGATCTCATTTTGCTTTATGATTGCATTATATTTTAGCACCTGCAGGAGACAACTAAACAAACTGTTTTCAGAGCCTTTTTATCATATCTTATTAGTGTCCATTCATGCAGCTAACATTTTACATTTTAAAGACAATCATCCAGGGCTTGCAAACTCTTTTCGCCCACTCGCATAGTCAAGTAGATTTTATAAATGGTAAGTACCATTTGCAAGGGATGTTTGAAACCTTTATTCAATATTTACTTTGTTTGCAGTAAATGTCAAATATGAGTTTCACTGTGCATGGCTGGCCTCTGGTTGGCAGCAGTGTGCCAAACATTAAGCAGGTTTGTAGTGACATGCACCATTTTACAGAAATCACATTTAAATTGGGGTTGAGTGCATTTCCCTTGGGTCGAATAGGTAAGTTACCTGACCTACAGGTCTAGCTGAATTTTAAAGAATCTTCTCACTAATGTCTTATTTCAGCGGTACGCAAAAACTGCTGTATTGTTGCTCATTTCAAGTCTTCAGTACAAATAACTTAAGGTGACATTAACAATATTAGTACAACATTGCTCATCAAATGTCTGTTTGCTAGTCAATAAAATTTTAATTAGCAAACGTGGCTAATCAACTTTTGAAAAATAATTTATACCTTGCCCATTAAGATCGCTTAAGGTAATGTTGTTATCCCGTCATGGATAACTTGAACATCCCAAATGATGTGTTCTTTGGTAAATTATTTTCTATCTGCTTCTTCACTTGGCCAAATCGTGTGATACGGGCAACTTACTCCTTCTCAATACCTCTGTTCCTTTTCCCCCAAAATTATGGGAACCCTTGGAAACAGTGCTTATGATGTCAGTAAGGGCTATCAACAAACTAAAGAGGACCCCAGCAGACTCGGTGTTAGTGGGCATTCTCTCGAGTTATGTAGTCCCAGGCACGTTGTCGGCTTAATACAGTTTGGCCAAGTGTGGGCCTGGGCCAAATCACTGTTCCATATTTGCGACATCTCCAAGTTGTTTTATCCTGGGCAAATAACTTTAAGATGGGGGCACATACTAACCAGATAAATGCTGGCAAAGCGATACAAGAGGCACTAAACTGGACAGATTGAGTGCACAACCTCTTATCAACCAGCAAATGTCACACTTTTTCTTGTGTACTACTTTGTTCTCTCCCGTCCCCTTTCTTCCATACTTATGGGGTGTCCCGTGCCAAGCAGGAGAAAGAAATGCCACACATGGAACTAGTGTACTACCTGTTTTTCCTTAACTGTTTAGTATGTAATAGGAAGGACAACTGGCTTTGCCAATGCGTGCCATTGTTAATGTCCTTCTATTTTTCAATTAGTTAGAATGTGTGCCAGTGATCATGCAGTTTTACTTTTGAGTCTGAAGGAATTGTGCAGATTCAGTATCCTACCCACACGTGCAACGCATGTTGATAATAACAAGGAAGATGCAAAAGGACTGCTGGTACTGTTATCGACCTGGGGAGTGCACTGATGGAGTTGGTGATCAGAAAAGTGCAAGAAGTGTTGGTGCCTTTAAAACTAAGAATTCCATGCTTTAGTGAGGTTTTGAGAAGTAACTGCATTTTGCCATTTTAGGTTAAGAAATTGGCAGTTTATTTTGGACAAGTTGGCGACACTTGCCACTTTCTTTTTTCCACAAATTCAAGGCCTGGATAATGCACATTCAGAGCCTTGGGAGCTGTCTGTCTTGGTTTGAAAATGCTATCTATAGGATAGACCTGCCACGTAGACCAAGACGTTTTCCTGGAGTAAAGGATTGAGTTTCGAGCTAATTTGTATATCCACAAAGCATTGTCCACCTAGCTCTGAACTGGAGGTGCACTTGCAATGGTGGCTAGTGGGCGGCACTTTGCGGTGACTATATATACAAAATATTTTGCTTTATAAAAAATCTATATGCAGAACCCCAACTCCCCCAGTTATGTTTGGCCATCCATGCTGCACTAACTAACGATTCCATCAGCGATTGGGCACAAAGAACCAGAATTCTTAATGCTAGGTTACTAAACGGGGGGCATGTGTGCAGTTCGGTTACAGTGCAGATACCCTCTCTCCAGTGAACAATATAGTGCCTCCACCGGCCAGCGATTAATGAAGTGGCAGAACCTCCATAATCTCTCAACATACAACTCTGCATTCGCTACGCCTCATGCATGTTTATAGGGACCCTTCATGATTTTAGACCTGGCTTTGAGTACCAGGGAATAACATATGGTGCACCAACTATATTCAGTTATCTGAATCATGGTGTTACACTATTCTCACAATTGATTCGTAACAGGACAGCGCTGGCTAATGGGCCGCCTATTGCCGGATCCGAGATCCGGCATCAAATCTCTTCCCAGACCCCAGGATCCGGCTTGCCTCTGCCTCTTTACTTTAATACATTTGTATTGCGCAGCAATGAACCCGTAGGCATGATGGCGCGGACAAGACTGTCACAACGAGTAACAAAGGGGAGTAGGCAAACGGGGATGTCATGAGCGACACTCTCAGCCCCGGCAAAGATCCCACACAACCCCCTGTGTGAGATATACAGAAAAAACGATTCTCTATGTCCCTTGGTTCAGTGAACTGAGGGACAGGTAGAAAAGTTTTTCTCAGCAACTGAGTGTTCGTGTTAATTGAGCCCCTTGCCGTTCTTGTATTTTGTGTGGCCCAGCGCGCCACTCTTGCCCTATAGCAAATAAAGGGCGCATTGCCTCCAGCTCGCTGTCATGCAAAATTAAGTTTGCATGACATGAGCTGTAAGCATAGCGCCTGTTTGCTGTACGGAAGAGGGGCGGGTGGGGACAGAACTCATGGTGCTATTGCCAGCCCTATTTACAATAGGTGCAGGAATGCCATGAACTATTTTAGTGCAGTTGCACCTGTGAGTTGCAGGTTAACGCCGACCTCTGCTGCAGGATCATGAACTCCTTGGCTCCACTGCAGCAGTTTTACTGTGAATGATACCGTTCTCAGTGTTAACGCTTACCCACAAGACCACACAAATTGTCATCAAAGCACATGCCTCATATTTGGATATTTTGTTTTCCAGGGAATATTGCACTATAGATTGCTGTGTTTAAAAGGTGAGCACCTTTTATATTTTGCCAGTGTAGTTACTAGAAAGAAAGCAGCATGAAAGAAATTGTACCATTTTAAAACTATCATTTTGAACATTTCCTTTGAGCAGAGGTCACCTGCCAGCTCTACCCCCTCTGAGCTCCACATCCTCAATCCCTGTCTGAAATCTCTGCCCCTCTCCCCGGACCTTGTGGGATCCCCCTTCACATTTTTCCATTTCCACCACTGTAACAGGATACCCAATTACGGCGGAATGTGTGCTGATGGAACGCCATTAAACCCAGTCTGGCAATCTTCATAAACCTTGCATTGTTTACCAGGCCACCAAAAGGGAGGTTAGCACCGGTAGCAAAATTCTAGAAACCCACGTGAACGGAATGAAATATACTTCTTTAGAAGGCGAGGGGAGCTGAGGGGAAACACATCACTGCTCGTCACAATCCAACACTTCTAATATCCCCTTCGATCACATGCAGTGCTTTTATTCCTTCACTTTAGTTGTGTAAATTGCTGCCAGCACAGACTGCTTAATAGATTCTGTATCCCTGTGGCACTGCACAGACAGACTTGTGGGACATTTTAATCACAATGCCGCACTGACCGCTTTCCTTCAAATCTAGAGCATCGCTGTGGAACTCCAATGACAAACTGTAAGGCCTCGGGGAGAGGCACTCGTTTTAACACCGCTCGGTGCTCGGGAGATGCAGATCATCAACCTGCATTCAAAATAGGTACCAAAATTCCTATTTACACGTACCACATCTTACTCCACCAATAGGAATATTGATATATATCATAGAAGGATAAGACGGTAAACTTTGTCTACTTACACCCCTCTCCCTCCCCCATCAAGTAGAACCCTCTGAAAGATTTTCCAGGCACTACAAGTCTTGACAACATAGACTGCGTGCAACATTCCAAATTTCAAAAAACATTCTGTTTTATTCAAAATATTTAAATTAAAACATGAAATACTACCCTCACGTAACACAGTGTAAATGCTAACACTAAAACCTACAAAATCTAAAAAGCTAGACTTCAAAATAAACACATACCCAAGACACAAACAAAATCACAGATCACAATACCCAAAAAACCTAGATGTGTCAATAAAAAACATATAATCCCAACATGTTTCTGTTCTTTAGTGCCCCTTTCGGGCGAACATTCTCCAGGGGAAACTTTAAAACATCCAATATTCTTCTCAACACCTTGTTGAATGGGTAGTTTTAGGCAAACAGCCTGCAAAGAAAAGAGACAGAGGAAACTAATCAGTCCCACAGGGGAGGGGGTATTACCAAATGTAAGTGTGGAGTCGGCTCAAAAACGGGAGCAGCTCCACCAGAGGTCTAAAAATCAAATTAAACCACTAAGATTTACCTTAACATGGTGAACGTTCAATGCACGTCTGTGAATGACCGATAAGCTAGTTTTTCTTCATTGAAAAACCAAAGTACTTCAAAAGGTGTCCTAGTCCGCTGAGATATCGTCACACCTGGAAAGAACACATCAAACTGCCAATGAGCCATCCATACTATTTTAGCCACATGTCACTAAAGGGCAACAGTCATGGTGTGTTCGGAAAATGACAAAAACTGAGAAATACCTTCACACTGGTGAAACAACCCACAACGTGGGGCAACGAAAGGGATTCCCTTGTTGTAACACACGGATCCAATCCACAGAAAACTGTACAATGCCAAAGTACCAATCTGCAATTCAAACAGAGACAATGGCAAGCCAACTGAAGATCACTACAGAGTGTCCCAAAACACCACAATTGGCAGAAGTTGGAGTGCAAACCATGGTGCTCGATATTTAGGTCTAATGGGGTGCCGAACAGGGTCCCACAACCAAGCCACCCATGGTCATGCATTCAAGTTAACGGCAAACATCCTGCTGGACACAAATAATCCTTTCCAAAATGAGGAAAAAATGCGTAAACATGCGTGCTGACAAGCTGGGAGTCATGGAGTTGCAAAAAGCAATGCCCAGCAAACCTCTACTTCACAGGTGCAGCGTGCGATGGAAAATGAATAAAAGGTGCGGTGGAAAATGAATAAAACTAGCCCACAAAACCGACCATCACGTGTCTAATGTGTTAAAGAGACAGCATGCTTACCTTTAACTTCACAATAGCACATTCGCTAGTGACTCGCGGAGGTTAAGGACATATCGAGCGATTCCTGCATGCATTTATGCCAAATATAATGACAAGGTCCGGATAGCAACACGCTGTTAACTTCCAGGCAAACACTGAAAAAGGACTACACTCTACAGCGGAGCACTCGCTGACCAACAACACGGTGGCCATATTTGCATGAAAACACCCAGCAACTAAGGCAAGCAGTGTTGAGGGAATAAGTGCAAAGAGGGGGCACAAACAAACAAAGCCTGTAACACGTTGCAGATGTAAAGCAGAAACATATTCAAAATATATATATATCGATATGACAAATACAAATGCTGAGAGGTTGCAAGCTCATACTGTACAGCAGAGCACTCACTGACCAACAGCACGGGGGCCATATTTGCATGAAACCACCCAGCAACTAAGGCAGTATTGAGGGAATAAGTGCAAAGGGGGGGGACACAAACAAACAAACAAACCCTGTAACACGTTGCAGATGTCAAGCAGAAACATATTCAAAATATATATATCTCGGTATGGCAAATACAAATGCTGAGGGGTTACAGGCTCATGTAGGCAAAAGACCAGGCATGGCCAAAATTGCAACATGTATCATACAAAGGATGGCTTAAACCAAAACATGATCATATCATACTTTGATGTTTGGCTAACTAAATGCCAATCAATACTTTCATTGAGCCCCAAAACATTGCTTTGCAATTTTTAAAAATAATTTTCTGTTCCAGGTTAAGCAATTTCTGGTCAGTCTCAGCTTTCCCATGGCCATGCACTTTTTTCTATATGAGCCACGTAAAGTCATTACAGCCATGTTTCATATTGAGGAAATGTTTCACTAAAGGGGCTGCAATCACTTGATTTCTAAAGCAGCTGCGATGTTCTACCAGGCAGACTTTGCATTGTCTATTGGTCTTGCCAACATAATGTAAGCCACAAGGGCACGTAATTAGGTATACAACATTAGATGTATTACAGTTGGTCATTTCATGAAACACCCATTTAAGATCTGGCAGAATTTGTATTGATCTGATTTCTTTGGTTTGAGCACACATACTACATTTACCACACAGAAAATGACCTTTTATTTCAGGTAGGCCCCACAGTCTAGTTTGTCTCACCAATGGTATACTTGTTTCAGTCACATCATTCCTAATCAAAATGTTCCTTAAATTCTGACTTTTTCTGAAAGCCACCAAAGGAGGCAAAACTTCTTTTCCTCTGTACACCTTCTTCCATGTTTTCATCACAATAGATTTGATTTTGTAAGATAAATTGGAAAAAGTGTTAACAAAAACAGTACCAATCTTTCTATTCATTTTCACATGTTACTCCAAAAGAGCCTCCCGATTGTTATTATATGCTCTTTTTGAGGCAGTCTTAATCACTCTGGGTGGATAGCCTTTGTTTAACAGTTTTTGAGTCAGTGCATCCGTACTATGGCAGAAATCCTCTTTCCTACTGCTGTTCCTTTTCAACCTTAAAAACTGTCCAAAAGGTAAATTAGTTTTTAAATGCTTAGCATGATGGCTATTAAAGTGCAGAAGAGAATTCTTATCAGTAGTCTTGGTATAGGGCTTTACCTTTAACACACCATTGTCATGGAAGATAGTAATATCCAGAAAATGAGTCTCAAACTCACATATAGATCTGTTGGTTCAACCAAGCCACAAAACACTCGGCTTCTTCTCTCGTGCCATCCCATATAATAAGTATGTTGTCTATATACCTCAGCCATTAACTCAAATGATGGATATGAGGTTTAGTGGCTGGGTATATCACCATTTCTTCAAAGTATTCAACATAGAGATTAGCTAGGTTAGGGGCCATGGCCGCCCCCATGGCAGTACCTTCTATTTGTTGGAAAAAAGTACCCTGAAATTGGAAGAAATTTTGAGTTAGGGCAAACTCAGTACACCACATGATAAAGGCACTGCTCACAGGGTGTCCATCCTCTCTGCCTAACAAAATTTCTTCAACCACCTCTAATGTAGCTCTTTGAGGTATCATCGTATAGAAGGATTGAATATCCAAACCTATCAATAAAGACCGGCCTGGAACAAATTCAATGTTCTCTATTTTGTTAATGGCGTCGGTGGTATCCCTCAAGTAACTTTTCATTTTCAATACAAACGCTTGCAGATAAAAATCTGCGAACTTGGACAGTGGTTCCAGAATGGAGTTGACCCCAGAGACAATAGGACGACCAGGGGGGTCTACTAGTCTCTTATGTACCTTGGGCAAAATGTAGAACACAGGTATCCTACCTTGTTCCCTGGTTAACAACTCAGATTCTTGTTTGCTAATCATTTCAGAATGATGCTAAAGTAACTTTTTCTTTTATGATCTTAGTCAATCTAGCAGTGGGGTCCCAAGTGAGTTTCAGATAGCTCACATTATCAGAAAGAAGTCTCTCACATTCCTTTATATAATCACTGCGATTCATCAAAACAATAGCTCCCCCTTTATCTGCTTGTCTGATGATCAGATTCTTATACTTAGCGAGTTTTAAGGCAGAAGCTCTCTGAAGCTTACTAAAGTTCGAATTGATTTCTCGCAAGACTCTAACTTACGAACTTCCACCAACACCTGTCTTTCAAAAACAGTCGATTCGGCCATGTGAGAATGGCTGGGGGCACAGAAAGTAGACGCATTACGCAGACCACTGCAGTTGTTGCTGTTGTAGCCCTCGTGTTCACTGAAATATTCATTGAGGCGTACTTTACTGTGCGAAATTCAAAAGGATCATGGGTTTTTCGTCATTACAAAGCTCAGGCCCTTGTTGAGAGTATTCTCTTCTTCTGGGAAGAGTATATGATTAGACAAGTTAATCACCACTGATTCCTTGTCCGACTCCTTGTCCTGACCTGATTGTCCCAGTCCCCTCGATTGGGGCCCTGTCCTAAAAAAGGCGTCCTTTGTTTTTGTCTATTGCCACCTCTCTGGCCCCTTCCTCTGCCCGGGGTGGATTGAGCTGAAGGTTCATTGTCTACTGTGCTCTCTTCACCTGAGCTATATGAAGTGTCCCTAAAATGTACACGTCTATTATTTTTGGGAACCTGAAATGTATTACCAAATTTGTGACCCTCTACAACATAAGGGAAGGCCTTTTCATGGTTGAAATTGGTGAGGTCTTTTTTTCAGCCTTTTAACCCTTTCTAGGGTAGTATCTTTTTTAAAGTCTATTAATCCTTTGAGATGTTGTTCTAGTTTTACTTTAAAAGCATCTAGATCAAGATCTTTTCTCAGTTCTTCTTCCAATTTTGTAATATCTATCTCTATTTTCTTTGAGACTTCAGTGGCTTTGTCAATGATTAAGACTAACCAATCCCTCCCGCACTTGTTTGATATGTAACTCCATTTCAATTTGAATTCCTTGTCTAGAAATAGACATGGCTCATTTCTCACTATGAGACCCTGCCCCAGAGGTTTTAACCTGAATGATATTCAAAAAGCTCTTTCGAATGAATTGTGTCCTCCAACGTATTCCTCATCTTTGACATGTTGTGTCCAGCTTCGGCTGCTTTAGAAACCGTTTTCGACAGAGCATGCCCTGCGTCGATGGCGTCGAGTCCATGTCCTTCGATGGCCTCTGTCGAGGGTGATGTCATCGGAGGTTATATATATAGCACGCACGTCACCCGTTGGCCTCAGTTAAATTCTTCCGCAAACGCGTTTGCTTTGTGAGAAACTCGCCGGGGATGGTACTTTATAAAAGTATATTTCTGTTTGGTTTTTCGAATACTCGATATGTCATCGTCATCTACAACATCGACTCCTCGGTCCGGTTTCAAAAAATGTAAGGACTGCGGAATCGAAGATGTCCATAACCGACCTGCATCGAATCTGCCTGTGGTGCCTCGGAGAGGGCCACGATACGGCACCATGTTCCAAGTCTCAGTGCATGACGGGAAAGCCCTTGAGGGAATGAAAGGCGAAGCTCCAGGTAGGAAAGGTTTCCAAACCCCCTAAGCCCTGACCTGCTAGGCTTTTTACCGATGAGTCGAGAGACGACTCTCCTAGGAGGAAGAAGGCCAAGCGTTCTATGTCTAGGAGTGGTTCCCGCCACTCATTGTCATCTTCGAAGAGATCAAGGAGAAGGCACCGCCGGTCGCCTTCATCAATGTCTTCGTCGGACGGTTCCCCCGTGAGGATGGCATGCCCGGCCAAAAAGTAGACACCTGCAGACTCGGAAGCTTTCTGTGTGGAAATGCTGAAAATCTTTGAGAAACGGGTCGTACTCTGATCAAGGCTTCTACGAAAGCCAGGAGGGAGAGGTCTCGGCCGAAAACTTGCCCGCCCTTGAGCCTGGTTGAACGGCGTGATGCCCATCGAGAGTACTTGAGGCCTCGATAAGATAAGAAATTGAAGGATCACTCAAGACATGAGGAGAGATCGAGGTCGTTGACGCCTTTCGAAGCCCTCGATGCCGTTGGTGCCTATGACGCCCATCGGGTCCTCGACCCCCTATTAGGCCATCGATGCCGGTGTCGACATCGAAGCCAAACTTGTTGACGCCAGCTGTGCCCCTTTTTCCAGGTCAGCCATTGATGCCTAGTGTTCCTCTGAAAAAGTTACTGGCTAAAACGAAGTCGACGTTCTTCACTAGAGATGTATACTCCTCTCCCGAAAAAAAAAAAAAAAAGATTTTTTCAAGTCTCTGACTTCCATCCTTGAGGAGGAAGAACGTTCAGGTGAAGAGGATGCATCTTTTGGTCTTCAGTACGGTACACCAAATGTGCCTGAATGCCTTATTTCAGAGGAGAGTAAAATGAATCTTTGTGACAATTTTGCACAATGCTAGTGGCATTGACACCTCTTCTGAGTTGGAGTTCGGAAGGCCAGAACCAGGAGAGCATGTGGAATACTTGGGTTGGTCTAGACCTCCAGTACCTTATGATAAGGAAGACCTGACTGACATTCTGGGCAAGGGTCCGCCTACAGATCCAGTCTTGCCTTTCCATGCGGCACTTCAGAAAAGGATTGCCAGGAATTGAGAATCTCCAGAAACTAATCCGGCAGTTGACAAAAATCTCACAAAGAAATACCACCCCTCCAGTAGTGACCCCGGCTACCTGTCCAAACACTGCACTCCCGATAGTCGGGTGGTCCAGGCAGCTATGGCTACCTTAAAACAGGCAGCGTACCCTACCGTCCCTCCTGATGGGGATGATAAGCATGTAGATGGATGGGGGCGAGAAAGATATTTTTCTGTAGGGAGCATGGCATTAAAATCTGCCAACTCCTCTTGTGCCCTTGCAAGATTTTCGTACACTCTGTGGAAGTGCATTTCTATCGCGGCAGAGCATATTCTCGAAAGGGAGGAAAGGGACGGCTTCCTGGCTATAGTTAAGGATGGCAAGGAAGCCATGCGCGAGCTGCTTCAATCTGGATTGGATTCTGCAGATGGCATCAGCTGGTCCATGGCTACCAGCACCATGATGTGTAGATTTGCGTGGTTGCGGAAGTCGGGTTTTGCACCTGATGTGCAGGATAGACTTCTCAACATGCCTTTTGACGGGTCTCATCTTTTTGGCAACAAGGCTGACGAGAGCCTTGAGAAGTTGCAGACCTCGAAGGCGGCAGCCAAGTCTTTAGGCACTGCTGTTAGGTAACCTCAGCCTTTTCGTGCTAGCGGACAACCTTGGAGGGGTAGATCTTTTCGCTACTACTCCTCATTTGGAAGGGCGAGAGGAATGGCCAGTCAAATAAGCCAAAGAAAATGTCCTTGTGTTGGACGAGGTAGAGGGACCAAGCCAGCTCAAACAGCAGCCTCTTTACCATCGGCCGCTGCAACAGCCGCTTCAAAACCACTCTGAGGGCTTGAGTTACAACTCGCCAGTTGGCGGCAGGCTTTCTCAGCATCTGAAAGAATGGCGAGACAGTACTTCCGATGCTTGGACTCTGGAAACAATAGCCCACGGTTACTGCCTTCCTTTTCTAAAGAAGCCCCAGATCAGAATCCGCTTCTTGTGCAGGAAATTTTAACCCTGCTAGAGAAAGGCGCTATAGAACCGGTCCCTGTAGTGGGGAGGAACAAGGGTTTGTATTCCCCATATTTCTTTAGTCCCAAAAAGGACAGAGGACTGAGACTAATCTTGGACTTGAGATACTTGTTCAAGTTCCTCAGGAAAGACAAATTCAAGATGGTCACTCTTTCTCAGATACTTCAGGATATCCAACTCCAGGATTGGTTGGTGTCATTGTACCTTCAGAATGCTTATTTTCATGTGCCAATCCATCTCAAGCACAGATAATACCTGAGGTTCGCAGTTGGCGGCTCGCACTTTGTTTCCAGTCCTGCCATTCTGGTTGACCGCCGCCCATAGGGTTTTCACCAAACTGATGGCGGTGGCGGCAGCGAGTGTCAGGAGGGGGGGGGGGAATTGACGTCTACCCCTACTTAGATGATTGACTGATCCGGGCGCGTTCTTCCAAACAAGTTCTGGATCATCTTAACGTTACCTGCCACTTTCTTCATAGACTGGGCTTCTACCTCAATTACAAGAAGTCCCATATGATACCTTCCCAAAAACTCCAATACATCGGAGCTGTGCCAGATACATCCTTGGGAAAGAGCTCGCCACCTGAGGTGAGGGCTTGAGACATTCTTCAGATGGTAACAAAATTTCAGAGTGCACAGAGTCTTCAGGCCTTCGAATTTTGAGGTTGCTCGGCCTCATGGCATCCTGCATTTTTCTGGTGCCGGAGGCCCGCCTGAGAATGAGATCCCCTCAATGGGCTCTAAGAACACAATGGTCCCAATTCTCAGGAAGGATGTCGGACCGACTTCGGATTTCAACCAGTGTCTCACAGGATCTTATTTGGTGGGCCTGCAAGGGGAATATTCTGAAGGGAGAACCCTTTTGGCAACCACGGCCGGAGATAACAGTAGTGACGGATGCCTCACTCACGGGGTGGGGAGCTCACACCAGCGATCTGACCATCAGCGGTCGTTGGTCTCCACCGGTGTCCAAACTTCACATCAATCCTTTGGAGCTGAGAGCAATCAGACTAGCGCTGAAGGCTTTCCTGCCCTCGGTACGGGGAAACAGTGTCCTGATAATGACAGACAACACCGTGGCCATGCACTACCTCCACATGAGGAGGTGTAGGGTCATTACTTCTGTGCAGAGAGGCAATGCAGCTCTGGTACTGGGCTATTCAAGAAGGGATATCCCTATCGGCGGTTCACCTGGCCGGAGAGAACACAGCGGCGGATGCTTTGAGCAGGCAGAGCACAGTCTCCCACGAACGGGAACTAGCTCAGGAAGTCCTCCAGGAGAACTTCACCCTTTGGGGAACCCCTGCAGTGGACCTGTTCACGACCAAATGCTCAAGGGAATTTTCTCCAAGAGGACCTCTAGGAGAAGCGTTTGTGGTGGACTGGGAGTTCCCACTACTGTACGCGTTTCCTCCAGTCCCTGTCATTCCTCAAGAAATCAGGAGGTTGAGAAGGTTCAGGAACACATGATCCTAATTGCCCCTGATTGGGGCCAGTAGAACGTGGTATCCGGACCTTCTGGACATTTCCATCCATCCTCTGATGCGTCTTCCACAAAGAGAGGACCTTCTCTCGCAAGAGGAGGGTCGGGTTCTCCATCCAGAGGTCAAGAATCTCAACCTTCCCAGAATTGGGACCTCCCAGATGACATAATGGAGGTGTTGCTTTCGGCCAGAAGGCCAGCAACAAAATCTCTGTGCCGTTGGAATACATTTTGCGACTGGTGCAGAGGAATTTATGTTGATCCTTTTCAGTGTAAAACTCCAGATGGTTGATCCTTTTTGCTTTCATTAGCACATAAGGTCTTCAGGTTGGCACCATTAAGGGCTACTTAGCAGCACTATCAATCTTTAATCGCCCATCAGAAGAATGCTCCCATTTCAAGATCCCACTGGTGACTCAATTTCTAAAAGGACTCACTAATGTGTTCCCTCCATCTCCTTTTCAGGTTCTGGTTTGGGACCTCAACCTGGTTTTAAAATGTCTGAAGCGTGCCCCATTCAAACCTTTGCACACATGTCCATTAATGTTTTTAACCTTTAAGACAATACTATTGGTTGCTATAACATCAGCACGTAGAGTGAGCGAGTTGCAGGCACTTTCTTCCAAGCCATCCTTTAGCATATTCCCCAAGGACAGGGTTGTGTTAAGGGTAAAACCCTCCTTCATGTTTAAGGTAGTCTCAGACTTCCATTTAAGTCAGAAGATTGTGCTACCGGCTTTCTATCCTCCACCTTATCCTTGTAAGGAAGAAGAAACGGTCCATAGGCTGGACCCTAGGAGAGTGTTCAGCTTTTACATCTCCAGAATGTCAAAATTGAAAGTGGACGACCAGCTCTTTGTAGGGTACACAGGGCACAAACTAGGACAGGCTATTACCAAAGAGACCTTGTCTAGATGGATCATTCTAGCCATATTGAAATGCTACAGACTGGCAGGCAAAGACCCTCCTGAGGGTTTACGTGCTCATTCCACCAGGGGCATGGCTACATCGACAGCTCTTCAAAGGGGTGTCCCTATTAGGAACATAAGTGATGCAGCAACGTGGTCCTCAGTTCACACGTTTACAAAGCATTATTCTCTGGATGCTTCCCATGCTCAGCATGTCACTTTTGGTTAGGCGGTACTTTATTCCGCCCTTTAAAATTCTGTATATATAAATTCTACACTCTCCAATCATGGATACTGCTTTGGGAGTCTGTCAAAAATGAGGAATACGTTGGAGGACACAATCCATTCGAAGAACAAGTTACTTCCCAACTGGTAACGGTCTTTCGACTGGATGTTCCTCCAACATATTCCTCATCGCCTTCCCAGCCTACTCCTCTGTAGAATTTCCCATGCTATTACAGCTTTCGTTCTGTAGTACTGTAGTGCTCATCTTTATGGGCACTGGTGCTGCATGAGGAGGGGAAAAACAGAACTGAGGCCAACGGGTGCTGTGCGTGCTATATAGAACTTCCGATAACGTCACCCTCGGTGGAGGCCTTCGAGGGACATGGACTCGAGGCCATTGACGCAGGGCACCCTTTGCCGAAAAAGTTTTCCGAAGCAGCCGAAGCTGAACATTACATGTCAAAGATTATGAATACGTTGGAGCCACATCCAGTCGTAACTTGTTCTTCTCTGGTGTTGACAAGCTTATGTTGAAATACACTGGAGACAGTTTTGCTAAACACTGGGCCCCATTATTTTATCAAGATGTTTCAAATGTAAGTAGCTGCTTTTTCTGAAACTCTACCTAAATCAACTCTGGGGCCTAAGGTCACTGCTCCTTCTTGGTTCCTCCCAACAGTACCATTCTATAATTCAGTTAGCTGCAGAAAGTCAGTCGGAACGCACTGCCCAAAATTCACCAAGGGCTATGCTCTGTCTAAGCCTGATGTATCCCACATCTTGACTGCCATACTGATGTCCATTCAGCCAGACAAGAGCATCTTTACAAATGCTCTGCAACTGTATGTTTGGGACTCCTCTGTCCTAACTAAGGAAGCCTCTAGAGTTTTGGAATGCAATCATTTAGTTTGGGACATAGTTTTTGGACCCTTACTAAAACACCTTTTAACTATAATCCCATTCTCTCTGCTCCTCCCACAATGAATATCTATCTGAACAATTGTCAAAAAGTGCCCAGCAGTGGTATTCAGTTTTATGCAGCGCCCCCCCTTGAGGAAATAATATTGTTGTTGAGTAAAAATAGTATTTCTGGGCCCCTCAGATGCCATATCTGTTTATATTTTCAATAGAAAGCAATCACTGTACTTCCTTTTTGAAGTGCCTTGTGTGTCCTTCTCCCCAGGCCCACCACCATCCTTCAGGCCTTTCTAAATTGGCAGGCGGCAGTCCCAGTTTGAGGACCACTTCTCAGTGGGGGGCGTGGGAGGGGGGACGGTCATAAAAACCTGTCTGCCTACACCGTCCTAGGTTACCCAATGTCATAGAGTATCCAATGTCATTGAGTGCAACCCTGCCCACTAAAGCACACTGCAGTTACCTCAGCTGATTAATGAAATCGAGCTCATCAAGTGATGTTTCTGTAAAACAGGAGAAATTAAGATTAACCCTCTTAATGCCAGGAACCTGCAACCTCAAAGGAAAAACACAAGAGTATAAACAAATTAATTTGCCTCTAGACTCTGTATGAAAAGGAGGGTAGATGTGACACGAATTAAGATATTTGGCGCATTTACTCGTTAGAACTCATTCCAGAGTGCTCAATTGTGCGGTAGGTGACTGTTACCCACGTTCGTGGTCCCAAGTTAAAGGCAAGGATCTTTAACAAGAGCGAAGGTCCTCTGACACAATGGAGCCTACAGTAAGGACACTAAAGCTATTACAGAATAACTAGGGGAGGAACAGCAGAAGCCTCACCAGGGGCTTACCATGACGGAGCATGTTGCAGGCACCCTACATGGCAAGGTTTTTGATTAGCTAGAGACGAGTAAGAAGAAAAGTGTTGAACGGAGGCTTCTGCAGACCCAATGATAAGTACACACGCTACAATTATTTACTTTGATTCTGTCACACAAGTGTTGAATATTTCTCTTCAAAATAATTTCTTAGTAAAACCAGACATGCACCATTGCATCTGGAGTTGCCAGAATGTTTAGTTGTTGAAGTACCTTGCAAAGGTAAACCGGACATCCTCTCTCCTAGACCCTGTTTCTAACCACCAATCCCTTGTCAGTCATTAACTTCCAAGCAACTTCTTCAAAATGCTTCGCATTCTGTGGCAGTTAGCTCATGAACTGGTAATGCCAGCAATGATGGGCTTCAACAGCCACCAATGGCCCGGGGCTTTATTACACTGGCCCCAGGTGCAGTTACCGACCGAGGATGACCACCATCAGAGATATTACGAATAGCATCTTGGACAACCCCCTCAAACCCCCCACCCCCTTCCGCCCCCCGAGTGTTAGGAGCGATTTTAAAATGACAAAAACCTGTCTCAGACTACAGCTTAGCTAGTGGCCATGGACATGAAAGGCTGAGCTCTGGTCGAAGCCCCTCGTCCACTTTCGTAGCAGGTTGTCGTGGACTACGGCTTTCTGTTGAGCCACGGGTGCAAGACGGCACAGTGGAAGAGATACCCACTAGAAGGGGACGGTGGAAGCGGAGGAAAGTAGAGATGTCGCAGTGAGTTAGGGTGAGGATGAACTGGGTGACTGGAAAGACAGCCGGACAGCAGATAAGAAGGCAGGCTTTGTTCAGTAGTTTCAACTCGAATTCCTCGTGAGCACTTCAGCTGGCTCCAGAAGCAGATTTAACAGGGGGCAAGGGACACACGACCATGGACCCCCCTCTTTGCTCTGCCTCTCCAACTTAAAAACGCAAACATCCAGGACTACACACAGCCACCCATTGCGTCTTATCTTTGCAACACATCCCAGCAGCAGATCCTTTACAACAGAAAAATGATTAGTGATGGGTACAGGCAACTTGTAGTGAATACTGCTGTGGTACTTTTTTCCTTAGAC
Source organism: Ambystoma mexicanum (assembly GCF_040938575.1). Classification (NCBI taxonomy): domain Eukaryota; kingdom Metazoa; phylum Chordata; class Amphibia; order Caudata; family Ambystomatidae; genus Ambystoma; species Ambystoma mexicanum. The sequence goes on along the minus strand of NC_090926.1, from coordinate 292,656,596 downwards.
TTATACGGTTTAAATAAGATACTCAAGTGTGATTGTTGGGTGAGTAGAAATTATGGCGGTAGAGAACAAGCTGTGCGTTGTGTATAACCTCATGCATTTTATTTCACTTTGTGTCTGTAGGAAATTGTTTGTAGGCTTTCATTAATTTGCCAATTGGAACTTGTAGGTTTCCTTTACGATGGGGAAAATATAGCTACAATAATAGGGGCCATTTTCCAAGTTCTGAAGAGTGGAAAAAGTCACGCTAAAAGCAGTTACCAACACTTTTTAAACCCTGCAGGATCATGTACACCAGACTTAACACGTTTGCCTGCTCTTCCAGGTCTGTCTGCCAAATCCGCTTTGAGTTTCCTCCAGCATGTTTTTATGCTGTTGGAAAACAAATGGATTCCTATGGAATGCACCTGACTTTTACAGCTGGTAAAAGCAGGCAAACATTAAATGAATCCATAGAACATGGCTTGCACAATAGTTAATTGTGGAAGGCATTTACTCTTTTCCAGATGTAGTGTTAAAGTGACCTGTTTGCATGTGCTTTACTATTCACTTTTCCACTACTTAGAACCAGTTAAATTGCAAATAGTGCCTTTTTGCTCTAAAGTGTAAACGGAAGTGGAGTCGATAGTGCAATTTAGGATTCAAAACAAAATGACCCCGTACTCTTGACCAACATGCTTCTGCAATGATGTACACATTGTCAGGTTGGTTTATCATGGGACTTGTGCACCTTTTAAGTTCTCAGTACACATATTTGTACTAACTTGAAGTGGAAAGATAAGTGGCCAAGTACCTAAATTTCAGCCTGCGCTCAAATCCCAGTTTACCACTTAAACCAGGTGTGTGATCCTGGTCAAATTATTTACACTTACTGTTCCTTACCTAACACAATTAGGTGCCTTTTGAAGGGATTCAGTTTACAGTGTACACTATTCCCCAAAAGTCTCAATCATTGTGCAGCAGACGAAAGTTGCTCCATCACTAATAATAGTGACCCTTCATATTCAACAACACATGTTTCGAGCTGTGTATGTTGCCCTGATGATATTGGTTATGTTTCCCTGCATGCTAGCTCCCCCCCCCCAGACCACCAAATCAATTAAAACATTCTACAAAAATACCTCAAATACATTTTTGTACTTCAAAATGTCATTTTTAAAGCCACCAAATATCTCATTCTATGCTGCTATACCCTCGGGGGTCGGGAGGGGGGATTGGGGGAGGGCGTGGGGATGTTGTGTATCAAATAAGATGCACGGAATCCATCCAAGCCCCCTCCCCTGCAGCCTGCTCAGAGGAGCCACAGGGTTCAGAGAGGCAATTTGGGAGTAAGCTGAAGGGCCTTGTTGCTCAGACCTCACAGAGGAGAGGAGGCATCCTTGATTCTACTCCACCAGTACAAGATATGGAAGGGGGTTGAGGGATGGTGGTAAGGGGGAGCGGATGGAAGGTGACCGGAGGGTGAAAGGTGAAGGTGGAGTGGATGGAATCCATCACGTCGCCCCTCGTGCCACCTGACTCGCTAGACCCTGCCCACTCCTCTCCTCCCTGCCACCCAGTACAGCTGTCTCCCTCCTCCGTGCCCCTCTGTATCTTACCCTCCGCTGTATATCTGTTTTGTTACCTCTGAAAAGCACTCCGTTCTGCATCTGTTCTGTTACCTCTATAAATTGCTATGTTATGGATCTGTATTGTTGACTACCTCTGTAAAACTCCATTTCTTCTCGAAGCTAGGTCCAGGCTCAATAACTACCATAATAATAATAATAATAATGGACTAGGAAGAGGAGAGCATCAGTCCGTTGTTGTTTCCACATTACTTTTCTTGCTTCTCTTTTTGCTTTGGGTTTGTGCTGTTTCTATAGCTCATTTAATGCACCCATGTTGAATAAAAGGTACATCACGTCTATCCCTCGGGCATGATTGAGTGGAAGTCTCCTCTGAGTCTCTAGTTCAGGTGACTTAGGAGACCAATTCAATTTTTCATTTTGTGGCAGCCAGGTATTTCCAATGGGGAATGGGAGAGTATATGCAAGATGAGAAGGATTGGGGATTGATGTAAGAAAGTAGTGATTGAACTGTAAAAGGAGAGGGTGCTTATGGAAGGAGAGGAGGAGAGAACATTTTGGGAGGGGTACAGGGAGAGCCTGTGATTTTGGAAGGGATGAGGGGATGAAAAAGGACAGCAGATTTCCCACTTTACCTGCTTAAGCCTGTAGATCTAAGCGCTTTCTCTGAGAAATGTCCATTTGTGAATTTTAATGTCTCCATCGAATATATCCCCATCTCATGGATTTGGTGACATGGCACATGCCACCCAATACACATGTCAAATTGAGGGATCCTTGGCAAATCAGTGTCACCAAAACCTTGTGAGGTGACTACGGTGTTTCCAGCTCGAGTCACACCACTAAACCACGCACAAATCCAATGATGGAAACAGGCAACTTAAAATGTTGCACCCGTGACTGCCCTAAGCTCCACCCCATGTCCCGTTCACACATGGCCCTTTGTCAGTCATTCTCACAAGGCCCCTTTGCTTAAATCTGCCACTGGCTGGCTGCCATCTCCTGGGTGGTAATAACTGATTGTTGCCACATGGTGTGGTGACTATTTCAGAGTGCTGGAGACTTTCTTATGCTGGTTTCATTTGCAAAGGGTCCGTGTCAGCTGTTTCGCAGTTTGTTTAGCATTGTAATGTGATGTAAGCTTTTATTATGGGCCAGTGACCGCGGCACTGATCTTCTGGCGCACAGGCTTATTCTAGGCAAATATCCGTCCCCACCTGTTTTGCAGACCCGAGACAGCCGAAGCGGAGCCGTGGTTTAGGTGCAGGAGGAGAGGGGGAGGGGGAGAGGGGGGGATTTGAAATGGCCGCCCTGTGGTTTGATGATTAGGAACAGGAAATGGTGAGAGAATGTTAACTCCAGTATACCGATTGAAGCCAGAGCTAGTGCAGCAGTCAGGGGCTGAAGTGAAGCTGGCTAAAGAAAAGGGTGGTGTTCTACTGTGGGGGCGGGGGTGAGTGGCTGGGCGATGCTAGGGCTGGAAGATGGTATTGCTTATGCTTGGACATGGGCGGGATTCTTATCCAGATTTGTGAACTGTTGTTTCAAGGCTCCGGTAAAGATGTTGCTAGCAGCCAACCACGCGATAATGGATTTGGGATTTCCAAACGATTAGTGCCCATGTTTATTTCTTCTATTCAGTGACAGTCAATTGGGATGTGTGTTTCCATCAGTCAAGGGTCGGTATTGGAAATGTCCCAATCACCTGAGGATGAACAGCCTTCATGTGATGACGTGGAATGTTGTTACTTTCGTCATGATTACGAAAGGCCTGCACACTTTTCCCAGTTTATACTTTTATGGCAGTTGTTTCTCTTATCAGGTCTGCCAAGGTCTTTTGCAGGGCAATCTCCCGGCTTTAGAACTACTTAGGTTGAGTTTTGACTTCCTTCTGAAAGCTGCACGCAGGGCTTCTTCATTTCGCATTGGAATCCAGTAAGGGTGCCTTGCAAATAGGCCCACCTCCTCCTTTCTGCGAAACGGTCAAAGCAGCCCCCACACCAGGGAAGAACATGGAGGCTGCAGTTTTCTCTCCGTTAAACCACGAGTCATTTTATGGGTGATTGATACTACGTACACTTCAGCACAGTTAAATAGTAAAGACCAGAGAAGACATTGGGCTGGAACATGACAGCTGCGCTCTTGCAAAAAATGGTCTTGCCTGGGTGCCATTCCGTGCAGACCAGAGGGCCAAGCCCCCTCCCCCAAGCTTGCAGAAACTCTTTTTGCCCCCTCAGTGTTTAGTCTCCTGAACGCTGGGCTTTTGAAGTCTCTATGTTATGTTAAAGGTATTTATATAGCACACAGTTGCCAACGGAATTAGTCCCCAGGCACTCTGGCGGATCTGTAACCAAGAGGGAGGGCGGGCAGAGTTAGCCGGGTGGAGAGGGAGTGGGAGAGGTGGTGTGTTGTTTGCGGCTTCAGTTCAGTATACACTGTGCGATGAGCTTTGGTGCAAGTATCGGACCGGGCGAGACCTCCTGTGCTGTTGGTGCTGTTTGTGTTGTTTGAAAGTTGTTGATGCAGTGTTGTAAAGGGCGTTGCGGATTGCTGCGTGAAAGAGATGGTTGTATGAGTTTTGGGTGGGTTGGGTATGCAGAGAGTTGAATGAGTTAGTTGGTTCTGTATCCTGGTTCTAATTTGAGATGTATTCCTGTGGGTGCGGTTGTTAATAATTTTTTATTGACTGTCTGACTGTAGCGTGTAATAGTACGGCGCGGTTCCAGCTGTATTCAATGAGCATTGTATAGTGTGATTAGGTATGTCCAATTTCTATCCCTCTATTGTGGGAGGTGAGGATAGTGGTTCCCTATCCCCTTGTTGTCTATTGTGATAGTGATCTGTTGGCACTAGGTGTGGTTCAGGGCCAGCAGGCTATTGATGGGTCGTCCTAGTATTCCTGTCTTGGTCAGTCTATGGATTCAGTCTTTAGTGTCCTCCTATCGTGGCCGTCTCTCAGTTAGTCGTTCGTTATGTCGTGGGGTATCTTCAATGCGTGAGGCGAGATGTAATGTCTTTACAAGCAGCATCTGAAAGTCGTTGTCGTCTTCTTTACTAGGACAGCTCAAACTCCATCAATTAAAATGTCCAAAGCTGTACATATGCCTCGTGCTTTGCACACATTTATCTGTCCTGGTGAGTATTCTGACGGATGAAATGAGCAATATATAAAGTGTCGGTTGTATGATCTGAAGAAATGGACGTATGAATTAATATCACAGACATGTTTGATAACTTGGTGGTTATTCTTATCATCCCAAAGTGCACTTTGTTTTTATGCAAAGCAGCCAGCATCCAATTTTCATGGCACTCACATTCTTATTTGTTTGAATTTTTACCCACATTATTCAACACCTACCAATTCACCCCCACCTGCTACCCCCTCCCCCGCATGCGAAGTTGGGGGTGGGAGGTAGAGTTCCCTCAGTAAATTGTGTCAATTTCCAGTTCTGGTAGAGACTATTTTTCACCAATTAATTACTTTTCGATTATTGGATATTCTTCTATGGGTTTAAGTCTGCTGACATCCAATGCTTCTTCCAACTGCCCATTTTTGGCTGCTGGTGGGACATGTTCTACTGTGGGTATAGTGATTCAGTAAGAAACCCTTTTGAGCGAATAATGGAAGTTGCGCTTTGCAGTTTTGATTGGTTGCAATACTCGCACTAAGAAAAAAATCCCTGTACGTTTCAGGACATATTTACCGGTTTGGACAGCTGCAACAAATATGTGAGGTTTTTGCTGTTTCTGTATTCAGTTTCACGTGCTGAGTCTACTGAAAGTGTCTGCTTGTTGAAACGTGGGTTGCTCTCATGCATGTGATAACTCTGCTTCAGGACAGATCTCCCTAGGAGCATCCTACTCTGAAGCCGAGTTATCGCACACACACACAAGCAACCCGCGCTTTAACGAGCAGACTGCGTTAAGAAGACAAGGCAGCACTGCGGAGTAATGAAAGCTGCCTGCTCGTTGAAGCGCGAGTTGCATGTCCGTGCGATAACACGGCTTCAGAGCAAATCCATGTTGTGGGCAAGCCCCTGGGTGTGGGGCCGGGCAGCGCTTCCTCTTGTTTCGGTCCGTTTCCTGTGTTGGCTGTGCCAAGTTGAGCAAAATTGTCAGGCGCGCTCCCCCCTCTTCTCGTGTTTTAGAGCTGGGCTTGCTTTCTGATTTAGTAGTCTGCAGAATCCATGCCACATTGCTGGCACCACTGGAAGCTGTCCAGCACTCTGTAGTCACTCGTCGCACGATTGAAGAAGTCAGACAACATCCCACCTCCCTCACCCCAAGAGCTACACTGGTTACCCTGCCAATACTGCATCACCTCCCAAAATGTCCTGCATCACATACAAAGCAATGGCAACATTCCTTCTATCTGCCTGAAAAGCTGAACACCACCAGAGGGCTTTGTAACATCGTCTGATTAGAATCTTAGGATAGATATGCAAGAAGGAAAGAACCAGAAACCGTCCTCGAATAAACAGGCACATGTCGTATTAGCCCGATGTCTCCAGCACTTGAGGAATGCATGGAAGATTCGCCTCTCCTCCAGGAAATCATTGATGCCCATGGAGTTGCAGAAAAAAAGCAGGAGGATAGGGAGATCTGGGGGTGGGAGGAAGAGCTACTCTAATGAACCCTCCTGATATCTCTCCTACCCTCCCCCGCCCTTAGGTCTCCCATCCCTCCATACACTGACCCTTGTTTCACCTAGGATAGACTTGGTTAAGTGATCTATTTCTAGCTCCTAGGAGGGGGTGGGGTCGAACAAGCTACCTAGTCAGGTTGTTCTCACTTAATTAAATAGGACAGGTTTAAAGCAGGGGTCAAGTCCTAAGAAAAAGTGTGGGGACTCATTAACATATGTGGGTGTGACGTCTCCAGAGATTAGCACATCAAGGTGAAATATGCAAATTTTATTAAATTGGCTTTGCATAACCATACAAATTGCACAGGGCAAATTGGCATTTGCCTTTCATAAAATCAACATACACACATCATCGAGAGATTTTCTTCTAATAGTGTTCGAAAATGTTTAAAAAGTGTGCACGTTTGAAACCCCAAGAATCAATGTCAATGTTTTCCCTGGGGATTGCAGTCCTGAAATGTGACATTTCACCTTTAGTACATTATTTCTCCCCAAGTTATATGTTGTAGTGCCCCCGACTTGTGAATTTAGCGAGGACGTTTTGAATCCCCAGGTCTCACTTAAATTGTAATTTCGAAAGACGGTGTCTTATTTTACACACATCCTCTAAAATACTCTGGGGGGGGCAGCGCCTGCCCTCTGAAAAAAGTGTGGGGGTAGGGAGAGGCGCCGTCCACCCGCAGGCACCCTCGACTTGAGCCCTGTTAGATCAGCAGCCTTGCCCAGTTAGAACCCATATGGCCCTGCCAAATGGCGCAACCTCCTATAGGAGTGAAGATTATACACCTATGTACATGTTTACCTTTCTTTGCAGGATCACTCATTGTGAGTGTCGGAGTCCGTGCCCCTTTCGCCTTTGTCCTCTTCTGAGCACTCTAAATACAGGGGTTTCCTTCAGTCTGTGATTCTTCGCACCGACCCTTCTAGCTTGTGTAATATATTGGGTGCGGGGCCTGGGGTATCACAGTATGAGTTTGGAATTGCTGGTGGATGCTCAGTATCTATGCAGTCTCTGTGCCCACTTCTTTTGAGTTCTCTGGCTGCATGGTTAGTGCATGCAGGAGAGCTAAGCAGGGGCTCTCGGATGCAACTGCCGATCTAAAGCCCACTGTGAAAACCAATCTAGTTCTGGAATGAGCAAAGACCCAGCTCTCTTCTGACCTTTGCATAGCAATCGTATTGCTATTAGCTCGGTTCCATGTAATAATGTCCTCGCAAAAATGTCCCCGTTTTTTGCGGAGACATTATTACATTGAACATGCGGAGGACAGCTCCGCAACAACCAATTTTTAAAAACATTTTCTTTGAAAAAACTTTTTAACAGGGGGAGCAGAGGACGTCCCCGCAACCCGTCCCCATACATAATGTCACCATATGAAATGTTGCCAATGGCTATTCCCGGCGACATTATGTATGGGGACATTATTACCTTATGCCATTAGCTCATCATGCCAGTGTGAGGCTTCCCCTCCTAAGCTTTCTTCACCAGTTAACTAGAGATAATTGGGTATTTTGCGATTTACATAATCTGTGTGAATCCATCTAGTTTTGTGCATTCACTCGGCTGCCATCTGCTACTTGGTGTTGTATGTATTGTGATTTTATATAGTTAAAACCTAGCTGGAAAGTAACGGTACACTGTTCAACAAGGGGCTACCATAGTAGGATACAATAATATGGATGCTATTGGAAGGCAATAGTATGGATCAGGTAAAAAAAAAATAGAATTTGCAAGCTACTAGCCAGGCATAATCACTTGCCACATGTACACAACACAGTTTCTTGCTTTCCAAGAGTCCGTTTTCACTCGCTAATGGCGAGTGCACAGTTTGAGGCCTGATGCAGGTAGGCTATATAGAGACCATACATGGCATTACACACAGGAGATATGGATTGGTTAGTGAACTGTGTACTGAATCTTGGTTTGATCAGACCTTCTTGTGTGTGCGCCAAGTCCCTCTGTCTGCATTAGTGATTCCCTTGACTCTTTCTTCTGCTATGAGAGAGTAAGCAAAGGTATTGTTCCCCTCTAATCACCACAGAAAACCGCTTAAGCACCAACTAATTAAACTGCCACTGCACCATTTTTCTGTTTTTTTTTTGTTCTATGGCAGTTTTTCTCGGCTTTAAAAAAAAAAAAAAAAAGCAATCCCGAATTTTTCTTTTTTTTTCTATTTACATGTAAAGTAAAATGCAAATTGAAGCAAGTTACTATAACCAGCAGTATATTTCCTCCAAACAAAATACTAAACTGGGGACAACTACTGCATAAATGAATAGGTGCCTAATTGTTGTGATAAATAATAGCCAGTCATGACCCGATTGGAGGGCTTCGCATGGAAGAAAGAAGGCCACTACAGGTGTGGAAAAGGGGAGTGGTGTCAATTTGACAATTACAAATTGGGCTTGTTAAAGGACTGTTAGGGTTCACAACTGGGACAGGATAGGGGAACAGACCCACAATATGTACAGTTGAGATTTCAAGTGACAGCTTTGCATATAATACGTAAGGCTGTACATTGTTGCTCCTGACTTGCCTCAAGTTCTCTGGGCCTATTGCCTAGAATTAATGTGCACGAGTGCGTCATCCGGGAGACCTTGTTGGACACTGAGTGATTATCTTTCACACGAACAAGTGAAGCATCACACTGCTCATATGGGCATGGTACCCTGGCACATCAAGGAGAAATTAGCACAGTCGTCTGTGGTCATTCTTGAGGATGCACTGGTATTGACCTCCACATTGGTATGGCACGCTTCAGTTTGCCACTGGGTTGAATTGCATTCATTTTTTTTTTCGTTGGTGTTATTCGATTTCTTGTTGGGTTTGCATTTATCGAGCTCCCGTTTGGTTTGGTGCTGATTGCCCTTATTGTTGATTTGGTGCTCATTGTTGGCTTTGGCACACTGAGCTCATCAATGGATTGGCAATAGTTGAGCTTGCTGTTGGTTTGTACTCTAAATTTCGTTGTGTTTTAATTGCTGTTAATTTAAACCCTTCCTGTCTTTAAACCTTTTTGTTGGTTTGCCTCTCCTTTCAGTTTATATGTGCGTGTTGGGTTATAACTTTCCTGTGTTTAAGACTAAGCAACATGGGTTCCTGCCAGCTATCACTATGTCAACTCTTTGTTTCGAAAACCAAGCAGACAAGGACAACACTGTTAGGAGACAGTGTAACACACCTGTGACCGCGAATGAGCTTGTATAAAAGTTGGCTTTATCTAGTGTAAAGTGAAGTATCTTTGGTATAGGTTATAGACAAGTGAACTTTAATAGGATTATTATGCTGGTGTTCTGAGGCTGTAACGCTACCAATTGGGGGTGCTGTGAATTAATATCCAGGAAATAAATCTGCTAGTACAGATTGCAGTGATAACTGGGAATTAGATTCTGATCAACCAGGTCAGTCTGCCATTGGAATCCATGGGAGAGTTGGACCGACCTCGGATTTGCTTAATGGATACAACCTTGGTGTTGTGGTACCCATCCATTTTAAAGATATGCAATTTAAGTCTTGCTCCAAACTTGGCCTAACTACCAGCCTTTGTACATTTGAAGAGTCCAAGTTCACTAGCGATAGCACTAATCACTACCTCTTCCGCAATGCTTCTGTTGGCACCAATAAAGTGCTACGGGAAAGCAGAACAGTGGCTGGTCCTCCGTAGAAGCATCAGAACCAGAGGAATGACTAACCTGTGCAGCTGGGATATGGTGCAGCAGTTTTGCACATGGTGGTTCATTTCCCTTACTGGGTAGATACATGCATGTTTCAGCCGTAAGAGTGCTGATAATAAAACTGAATCCTGGTGGCCCCATCAAAACCTCTGCCCTTGATGGTTCCTAATTTTGTAACAATGTTCCTCCTGCGCTGTCGTTTACTTGTGCACAGGGTTTCTAGTGCTCCTCCCAATTTGTAACCAATATTGCAAGGATGAGTATGGAGATCTTTTGGGGTGAAGCGGTTCTGGGAGGCCTTCAATCCAGCAGGCACTGCAGAGCTAATTGGTTAAGTGCAAGGAGCACGGATCACTGATCCCTCTCTTCCGTCAGGAACTTGGGTGCTGACAGAGCTCTGCTGTGTGATTATTCTGGGCAAGTAGCAAGACTTCCACACTATCCTTTTTGGCTGCTGTTCTTCACATGATTTGGACTCGTTCCTAGTTTAGACCAATTATTGAGCTAACTCTAGGGTTATATAGTACTGTTGGGAACAGACTACACATTCTGCTTCCAATGAGGAGGCTGCATCCATTCAAACATTTCACTGGCGGTCGCCCCTTTGAAACATTCTCGGTCAAATACATGGATGTGAATTCCTCTCGGGAATCCCAGACCTCAATCCAGTTTCACACTCTACCTGGTGGTCTCTTCTACCTCTTTCGGAAGGAGTTGGAAGGAGAAGTAATGACCATCGTGGCTCTGTCCTTTTCCTGTCATTTAACCTAGCCAAGGCTTAGCTGAGACACGCACACTCTGGACTTTTAACATGGGCGCACCCTCTAGGCAATCCAATGGATTCTGCAAACAGATTCTCACTATTCCTGAATGAAGGTATTTGCAACCACCCAGGTAAGCACGCATCTACCCATGTGAGTAAACTCGCACAGGGCATAGATTGTCTTTAAGACAAGCCCTTGCCCAGACAGGTGTTAGTTCTCTGAGGGACATCATCACAGAGCCGAGTCCTGGGTGAAGCCATAGATTCGGGTGCATCTGGGGGAAATATGGTCACTAAATCTGTCGGGAACAAAAATAATTACTGGGTATCTCGACAGAGGTTGCAGTCTAGGATTTTAAACTTCACAGGTTGTCACTCATTAAAAATAATGTAATGTGTCCTCACTCATTGGTGGCATCATTGGGCTTGTACTAGTTGAGTTTGTTGCTGGGCTTTTAACCCTTTTGAGCTTGTTTTTGGTTTGGTGCTTGTTGTTAAGTCTGTAGTCTTTTAGCTCGTTGCTAGCTAGGGAAAAGTTGAGCTCTTCGTCGGCCTGCCACTCTGCTCAGCTGTGATTAGCACCTCCCTTTTGCACTGTAAAGCAGCCAGAGTAATCTTCGAGCAAGGTTTGCTTATATAAAACTGCTGACTTTCCTTTGCCCTCGAGGCAGCCTTTGAGTTTCGTTTCAGGTGAACTCTTCGCAGAAAGGCAGCTCCTGTTGCATGCAAGGATGGCGTGACCTGCTGCACAATATCTATTGTGCAATGTTCACAGTTAGCTAAGGCCAGCATTTCCTTCCACGCCGCACCTGCTAGCTATGCGTGGCAGGGCTCTTGATGAATGAACTTTCTCCTGGAGGCTCTGCCCTTAATCTAGTGAAAGGTTCAGTCTTTGCACCTTACGTTTCTCTGGCCCCGCACACACAAGCATCCCCTCCCCAGAACCTTTCAAGACAGGGTACAGCCTTTGCACCCTGTGCATGTCTGAACTGTGGGGTAGCAACCTTATTCTTCCAATGCAGGGATCTGTGTACTCGTGTACCCTGCCGGATGGACCTCTGTCTTTTCTCCTTCTACACGCTCGTTCATTTCCCCATATTCAATTTCTGATAGTCATGGCACCTCCCCACCCCCGTTCTGGTGTATGGCATTCTGTATTTCAATCTAATAGCTACTTCCCGTGCTAGGGAATTACATTTCTATGCACCCATTGGCTGAGCCTAAGGGATTCACCTACTCTTCCTCTTGCAGACGACATTACGCAGCGGCTGATCCTCACATTCTTTGAGTGCCTGGCCCTGACCATTGGTGGGACGCCTGCTTCTATTGCGAATCCCTCTGTCTGCGCACTTCAAAGAAGGCTAGTCAGATGGGAGGAAGTCTTCCAATGCTTGCCCCCGGAGCATCTTTGGAGTTTCATTGAAGAAAAGAGAAAACGTCAGGTAAGTCATCTTCTTTTTAGGGCACTCCGCCCAGGTGACTCCTTCCCGGGGTCATCTGGTGTTGGGAGGAGTCGCACCGGCTCTAGCTGAGGTACCCCAAGGCGGGTCTAATCTGGATAACGGAGTTTGGTCCGAAGTCCCCCCTCTGGGGGCTAAGCGTACCAGGGTTGCTTCTGAGGTTACCCGGTTATGGGGCTAAATGTACCAAGGTTACTCCTGAGGTTCCCAGCAAAGGGCTAAACGCACCAAGGTCACTCCTGAGGTTCCCCTAAAAGGGGCTAAAAGAAGCACTAGCAAGGCCGAGGTTCCCCAGTCCGGGGCTAAAGGGACTAGATCTTTGTCAGAGGTGCCCCTAAACATTGTACTGGCCTTCTGAGGTAGCGAAAAAGTCAGAGTCCCGGCTCTGCCGACGATCCCTCCAAGGGGACTAATCCACACCCCAAGGCTCTTAAAATTCCAGTCAAAATTACAATGTCTTCTGGCAGACCTGTGATGCAGATCACTTCAGAGGGTCACAAAATGGTGCCTCAGCCTATGTCAGCCATTTTGTCTGGGCCTTTGGGCTCTGCCATTTTGTCTGGACCTTTGATGGGATGGGGGGAGCTTCGCGTGGGGTTTAGGTCTAGACGCTAGGCCCAAGTCTATGTTGTCTGTGCCTATTGGGGGGGGAAAATTCTTTAAATCCACAGTTGGATTAGAATACGAGAATCCCTCTTCCACCAACTATAACGCTTCCACCGATATCAGCTCTGTTGCTCTATATGGATCCATACATGGGGGGGGGGGGGCCTTTGAGGCAGCCAGTTTCGACTGACTCGTGGAGCTTCAGTCTGCTGAACCGCCCAATTCGTACGCCACAGCTAATGCCGTCTTAAGAAGAGGCGTTCTTCAGTCGCTTCCAAAACCTAATGTGGTCTGATCACATTAAGGTGTATTTTAGGGACCTCTTCAAAGAAATCAAGCCAAAGCCTCTGGAGCCTCTGGCCTCCCCCACGGCCTCCTCGGAAGCCAGTGGAAGTGCCTCCTCTGCCCCCATCAGTTGAGCGGCCTCCAGAGCCCAAAGATTCTGAGCTGGCACGCTCTTCAGTGCCTGCGAAGGATCCCTCCAACGGGCACAGAGAAGACGCTTATGAGGACGAGGAACCACCCTCTACTATCAGGGCGTTACATGATAGGGTGCTGAGCTTGATGGCTTTTTTCGGACATTCCAACTCCTGATCCTGTGGCGCAGCAGGAGGGGGTGTTATCAGGGACCCTTACCCTGAAGTCGCAAGAGCATGCATGCCTTTTCCTGCAAAAGGATATTCTGGCAGAGGCCTGCAAAGTGAGAGAAACCCCATTCGGGCCATTGCATAAAGAAGAACGTTGATTCCTGGTACAAGCTTCAGGGTTCTGATGCGATTCCTTTGGCTATGTGTCCGATTCCTTGTTCCACTCTTGTCATGGCTGTGACTCCTCCTCATCTTCTTCTTCACAAGTGTTGTCTAAGGAGGACAAGGCTATAGATAAGGTTTTAGAAGAACTAGGGAAGAAGGTCTTTGCGAATGTAGGTCTTCAGCTGCGTCGGGCAAATACAGAGGCGGACCTGGCGGTGGCCTATTTCAAGTTATGCAGAGAGTTGGTCTGAGTTCAAACAATTAATTCCTCAGATTGGTCTTGAGGGTTTCAAGACTGGCTTGTCCGACGCCAGAGTCCTGGCCCAGGATTTACTGGAGGCAGCAGCGCATCATGTAGATACCTCTGTGCGCTGCCTCATGATTGGTGTTGATGTCACCTGCCAGGCGTGGCTTCATGCAACCATGTTTTCAAAAGGAGGTTCAGGAGAAGGTCCTGGACCTTCCCTTTGAGGGCCAGGAGCTCTTCCACAGTTATACCGATGATGAGGTTGCAAAGATTAAGGCTAGTACCTTAACAGCCAAATCCTTGTCGGTCCTCACAAAGCTTCTCCCGCCAGATCATCCTATCGTCAGAAGAAGGGATTTCCGCTCCAGATCCTTTTCAGGGTTCAGGAAGTTCCAAGACCGCCAGCCGCGTCAGACTGACAATTCCCCAAGTGGTCCATGACGCGAGTAGCAGAGGCAAAGCATTTCTCCCCACCCCCCCACTCCTCAGCCTCCTTAACTGGGTCTGACCCACCATCTGCAGATACATCTGCCAAATCATTGTTTCAAATGGTGACATCTCCTCGCACCTGGAAACATGGAGGACCATCACGGACAACCGGTGGGTCTAATCAGTTGCCTGTTCGGGTTTCCGGCACCCCCTTCTGGTGATTCTCCCATCCTCCTTTACGACAGAGTCCCCCTTTCTCTGCAACAAAGTTCAGTAGCTTCTGGAGTTAAAGGTAGTGGAACTTGTTCTTCCAGCTTGAGAAGGCGTGGGGTTTTATTTCTGCATTTTTACAGTGCTGAAACGCAACCAGGCTGGCCTGCACACCATCTTGGACCTGTCCGATTTCAATCTTCCCATTCTGCAAGAAAGATCAGTGAACTGGCAAAAATCTTCAATGGTGGTCTTTCAGGACCTGATTTTCTTGGGTTTTTGTCTTTCTGACCAAGGGCAGGATGAGGGACTTATTGCAGACATGCTCACTTTTCCTCAACTCCACCCACAGATCGGCATGGTGGTTTCAGAGACTTCTGGGTTCGATGGCTTCACTTGTCCTAGCCCTCCCTCTGGTGAGGCTCAAAATGACGGGCACTCAATTAGTGCTTAGTCAGAACTGTTCACTGTCATCGAATCCATATTCTCGCCTAATTCCAGTGCCCTCGGACATGATACTCGACCTCCGGCGGAGGTCGGCCTTCACCAATCTGTCATTCGGGACCCCTTTTTTGGGAGCCGTTACTGCAGATCACAGTAACAACAGATTCTTCTCTACTTGGGTGGGTGGGTGGATGGTAGGGTGACGTTGAATCACCTGGAGATTTTCGACCTATGGTCCTTCTGGGACCGGGATCACATATGCATTATCTCAAGCCTTTGGTTATTTTCCTGGCCTTGAAAGCTTTTTTTCCATCCATCTCCAACACAGTGGTTTGGATTCGGACAGACCAGTCTGTGGCAATGTTCTATGTGAACAAGCAAGAAGGTACCAGGGCACCTCTGCTTGTGGACTTAGCCATTCAGATTTGGGAATGGACAGTGCAGCATGGTATCTGGCTGCTGGCTCTGCACATCCTGGGTCTAGAAAATATAGCAGCAGACTCTCTCAGCAGCTGCTCTGTAGCGAACCACGAGTGGGATTTGAATGAGAGGGTTCTTTCCCTGCTCTTTTCAGGGTGGGGCACTCTGACTGTAGACTTGTTTGCGACTTCCTCCAACTGGAAGCTTCTGCTGTATGCCTCCAGGGAAGGCCAGGTTCCACAGGGGATGCTCTGGAGATTCCATGGGATGGGATGATGGCGTTTGCCTTCCCGCCTCTTCCCTTGCTACATAGGTTGAAGTTCAGGAGGGCACGTAGTTGCACTCTACTCTTCATTGCTCCTTGGTGGCCAGCCAGGTACTGGTTCTGTGAGCTGCAACATCTGTCTGTTCATCCTCCGATCAGCTTGCCGCAGCTTCCCGATCTTTTACACCAGAACCAGTAACGGGTGTGGCATCCCTCCCCACAGTACTTCAGCTTGGCGGCATGGTTCTTGAGATCAGGTCCCTAGCGCAGTTCAGTCTTTCGGAGGACAATATGTGCATCATACAGGCTGTGCGCAAACCTTCCATATGCGCTAAGTACAGTAGCAAGTGGCTCTGTTTCTGTCATTGGTGCTTAGAGAAGCAACTTGATCCTAGTCAGGCATCTACGTTGTGTCCTTTTGTTCATTTCAGATCTTGTGTTTAAGGGCATTCCTATTCTTTCATGTAGAACATACTCGTACACTATTGGTACTTACCTTCATTCAGGCACTTGTTCATTCACGCTCACGAATCTGGTGATAAAATGTAATTTTGCTGGTTTTCTTCACGTTTTTCCGCCTGTTAAGCCACCTCACCCTAAATGGGACCTCATTGTGGTTCTCAATGCATTTTGTCACACACCTTTCGAACCCTTGGCAACAGTGGAGCTAAAGCTCCTCAACCTGGAAAGGTGGCTTTTCTGGTTGCCATTGCGTAAGCCAGAAGAATAGGGCAGCTTCAGGTTCTCTCTATAGAGGAGCCTTTTCTGGCGTTCCATATAGATAAGGTGGTGCTCCGCACACACCCCTCTTTTCTTCCGAAAAGTGTGTCGAATTTCACACAAATCCATGCCAGTCTTTTTTTTCCCGAATCCGGCGTCAGATGATGAGCGAGTCCTCCACAACCGGGATGTCAGAAGGGCTCTCAAGTTTTATTTGGAAAGAACGATAGACTTCAGAGCCTCTTCTCATCTGTTTGTTACCTTTAGCAATCCAAAGGGAACTCGAGCATCTAAAACTTCCATTTCCCGCTGAATTATCTCCTGCATTTTAGAAGTTTACTCAGTTCAAGGACTTCAAACCCCCAAGGGCATCCATGCCCACTTAGCATGGGGTAAAGCTGCGGTCGTAGCTTTTCAAAAAATATATTCCTTGGAAAACCATTGCTAGAGTGGCCATGTGGGCCTCTCCTCAGCTTTTGTAAGCACCATTGCCTTGACCTTAGTTCACGAGCAGATGCTCAGTTTGGTCAGGATGTGCTAAAGAACCTGTTTAAAGATGTTTCCATCCACCCAGTTTAGTATTTGTGCTTGTGAATCTCCCACAAGTATGGAGGAAAAGGGACGGGATGTAGGAGTACAACAGTTACTCACCGTAGTGACTAACATACTCCTGGTCCATGGTCTCCTTTCCTCCATAAGCCCTCCCACCCTCCCCTCTAAAATGTTCCCTCTTACTGCTAATATGTTTCCTTCCTTGATGATAGAAAAGGACTGAAGGGCGATGCGCTGGGCAGGGTCAAGGAAGGCAGATGAGCTTGCCCTGCATACAAATAAAAGGACAATAACAAAAATGTTGATGCTTCAAAAAGTGCTCTGGTCCTGCATCGAAGGACAGAATGTCCCACAGGTATGAAGGAAAGGGGACTATGGACTGGGAGTACGTTAGTCAGTACAATGAGTAACTTTGTTAATCTTGATTCCCCCCTCCTACTCCGCATTGTAATGTGACCTTCTTGTTTTCTCCTTTTCAGACTCCACTGGGTTCGTCTTCGATGTCCAGTCCAACACTGTGCTTGCCCAAGGAGGCTCCTATGAGAATATGAAGGAGAAGGTAAGACTTGACCCTGCACCTGCTTATAGCAGGAGTGTGTAGTTTTACTTTAATCAGTAAGTAAAGTTAAGGGATGCAACAGTTGACTATGACCAGATACTCAACCCCAACCTGAGGACAGTCACCCTGGACTGGTTTTGAAATGCACTCTGAAGTTACCCCTTTGTGTGGTCTTTTCAGTAATGAGCAGTGTTATACTACAACAATATTTAGCTTTGTATAATACTAAAACTGATTTTGAAAATGTTAAATGCATTTACTTTTGTTCTGCTATTTAAGACTGGATCTCTATCTTCAAGCTATGCTCCATGAAAGAAGTCCAATCTTTTTCCCGAATAACAGAAACCCTTTGTACAGAATCCTTCGTCAATATTCTTGATTTATCCTAAAATACGAAGATTTTCACGCACAAATCAAACCAGAGATGGGTAGGTTGTGTGGCTCCTATCTACTCCAGATAGGGTCATAGGATTTCTGAGACTTCGTCACGTGAGCATCTGCTGCAAAATGCCATCAACGTCCATTCCCCAGATAACATTTTGAAGTGGGATTATTGAACACCCTCTTTTTTTTTAAGTTGGGAGTAAAATGATTTTTTAGGGAGCCCCATTCTCCATGGAATATTTTATAATGAAGTAAAAATGATTTGACTGTAAAACAGAAATGTGTTTGTAAAAAGTATTTCTTTGTGCCTAGCTATTCATGCACATTATAATAGGGGGCGGGGGGGGGGGGGGCAAGTGTGTGTGTATCTCAAAAAATGGAAATTTCCACAAATACATACGTTTTCTTGTGAAGAAAAAAAGGGCTTGAGTTTATTCAAGGATTGGACAGCCGATACGTGTTTCGACCTACGAGTCGTCCTCAAGGCAAAACAGCCAATTCCAGTCCAAATATTGGCTGCAGGTCTTTTGACGTTCCCTTAGTTGGTGAAATCAATTTCAAACATTGTAATGCCAGCGACTATTGTACTACCCTTAATAGGGTGCAAAATGCTTGTTCAATATAGTGCATAAATCTGTAATTCTGCAATAACGTGATTTATAAATGGGCCAAATCCCTGCAAGAAATATATCAAAGCACACCTTTGGGTTAGGGTAGTACAATAGTCGCTGGCATTACAATGTTTGGAATTAATTTCACCAACTAAGGGAATGTCAATAGACCCGCAGCCAGTATTTGGACTGGAATTGGCTGTTTTGCCTTGAGGACGAACCATAGGTCGAAACACGTTTGTCGGCTGTCCAATACTTGAATAAACTCAAGCCCTTTTTTTCTTCACAAGAAAACCTATGTATTTGTGGAAATTTCAATTTTTTGAGACAAACTTTGTTTACTCATTCACTAATTGTATAAACGTGAGCGCATGATCCCTACCCACCATCCACAAATCAGCCTGTTTCTCTTTTCCAGCTCCTGATGAGCTGGAGGGTTTACAGATTACGCTGCCTGTTAGACGGAATTTATTAACAACCTGCTTATATTTAAGAGCGCACAGCACATTTTGTTCGAATCCACAACACATATATATATATATATATATATATGGCGTGCCTGTAATACTATCCCTAGTGTGACGTCTCCTGTAGCCATGGTCAATGACGCTAAGTTCCTGCTTGGCTAATGCCATTGCTTAGTATCTTAGTATTTCTTTCTGTCCTTTCGACAACAGTTTACCGCAAGATCTCTGGCAACGGCTTTGTGTCCATTCGTCAACAACAGCGACTCCTGTCTTGACAATCCTTGTCTACCACCTTTAGAGGCCCCATCGGGCCTTAGCTATGCACAGCAGGGAGAGTTGGGCTGAGGTTCATATTCCAGTCTGACTAAGAGAATGTATATTCCCCTTTACTCCCATTTATTTCGCCAGGTTGCCATCCTTATACATCATGGAAAACGCACCTTTTAAATGTTGTCCTTCCTGTAGCAGGAAGTTTCACTGGAAGGATTCGCACAGAGTGTGCAACCTTTGTCTCCCCAGGGACCATGCCGAAGAACAGTGCAAGTCTTGCAAAATGTTCAGGCCAAAAACCTCAAAGGACCGCAAGACTGAACGCTGGGCCCACCACGCCATGCAGGCTTAGGCTACCGTGAACATCAAGGGAGCCTCCAGTGATGGCAGCATTAACGTCCTAAGTGACACTGAGGGTGAAAGGTATCCATCGGATTCCCGCGTGAGCGCCCCCGACCCCAACAGGAAGGCCGGCGGTTCTGCTACGGGGACGACATCCTGCGGCTCAAGCACTACCAAGTCACATCACATGAAGCACACCCCCCCCCCATGGCAGAAAGTCAGCCACACGTAGCGTGGAGGGGAAGGTCTGAACATTCTCTGCCTCTGGACCGTCGCAATCACCACACGACAGGCCCCCGAAACAGACGTTAAAGTCAATTTCCAACACCACTTCTAAATATGGAAGTACTCAGGTGCCGACAACCGGGTGTCGAAAGACGCACAATACTTCGATGCACCAGATAAAAACGTTACAGGCTACTAAAAACAGGGATTACACTACCCCTGAAGACACCCTTTCAGGGGCTATGCATCATAGCAAGACCATGTCCCAGAACTCCACCTTCTCCTTCTCCTGCTCCCTCTGTGTTGCCAAGCTCCTCCCAATGGACCACAGAACAATTCGATAAGGTCATGAGGAAAATGTCCAGTTTGATAAACCTCATTGATGACCACCCCGAAGCCCTCCACAACCTTCAGGGGACACCACAGAGCAGGGCAGCAGTCACTCAGTCCGCTGCCGAAAAAGCCTCTCTGGACACCACGCAGGCTACCACCTCGTCATATCAGGACCTGGGTCAAGACACTTATTATTATGGCACTCAAGGCTCACAGGACCCTGGCTCATACACAGACCCAGAGGACCAATCAGACACGGGAGACTTGGACCAATATTGCTATGATGATGATGATGACGACGATGAGGACATATACATCATCCAGTCCCCAGACCACAACGACCCACCGGTGGCTGATTACCCGGGAGACAACCAACTACAATATGATGACCTACTCCTAAAGGTTGCAGAATACTTCAAAATAGGCACCCAAGAAGCCCAATTTTGACAAAGACTTTGTGTAGGACATCCTTGGGGGGGAAAGAAAATCGCCAACTCAGTTTATCCTCCTGTTACAATTGGTTCAGAGACATATTCAGCCCGTGCATTGAAAAGATGTTTAGACCAGCCCCCTCAAGACCCTTATCGGGCCGCTAAAGCCTGACTCTCTATCAGTCACCACTACAAGAAAGAGAGCAGGAACCACTCTGGCCTCTGCTGAAGCCCCTCCTGACAAGTAGAGTAAAGAAACTACACCCTGGGCAGGAAGGTAGATTCCTCGGCAGCCTATCAAACAAGGATAGCTTATAAAACAGCTCTGTTAGCAAGCTATAATTGCCACAAGTGGGACGAGATCGTACAACAAATAGACTCGGGCCCAGAGCCCCTAAAAACACAGCTCTCGCTCACAATCGCTGAGGGGAAACGGGTAGCCAGTTGCATCCTTAAAAATAACTTGGACGCAGCAGACAACGCAGGAAGAATTGTGGCAGAAGGCAGACTGATCAAATGCCACGCATGACTCCGTCAATATGGCTTCGAACTAGAAACCCAGACTTCCTTCTTAAACATGCCCATTGAACCCAACATTTTATTTGGCAATGTAGTGAAGGATGCACTTAAAAGCGCAAAGGAGGAATACGATACACTCGGGTCCATGGGACCGCTCACTAACACCCTTTGGCCAGAGAGGGGGCTCAAACTCTTGCCAGTTTAGAGGATAGAGAACTCTGAGCGGTCCTCTAATTACAGCCAGGGTGGGCAAGGTTCGTCCTGGGGTTCTTCACAGGGGCAGTCCTCTCAACAGGGTTTTTAAAGAGGCCAAAGAAGGTCTACGAGTAGGGAAGGTCCTCCTCCTCAAGTGGGGGCCCAACTCCTCCTAAGCAATGACCACCCGCTACAGGTTCCCTCCCATGCCACTCCAGAAGGAGGTCGTATTTCACACTTTACCCACGTATGGGAGGGGATCACTTCGGACAAGTGGGTATTTTCCACCGTGGCGGGGAGGTATTGCATAGAGCTAATTCAAACACAAGCCAACCACCCTCCAAGAAAAAGACAGACTTCACAGCAAGAACAACGCATCCTGTTGGAAGAGGTCATAGCACTGCTACTAAAGGATCCCATAGAAATTGTCCCGACAAACCAGGTAAACAAGGGTATTTATTGAATGTACTTCCTTGTGCCGATAAAAGATCTAACAATGCGCCCTGTCCTAGACCTGCGTCCTGCAAACACCTATGACAAGCCACAAATATTCTGCATGACAACGGTACAGGAAGTAATTCCTATGCGAACAGGGGGACTACATGGCAACCTTCGATATGAAAGATGCATAGTTTCATATTTCAATGTTCCCAGCTCACAGAAGATTCTTGCGCTTCAAAATAGCGAACCAACACTACCAATTCAAGGTGCTACCCTTCAGCATAACCTCTGCTCCAAAGGTATTCACAAAGGTACTAGCAGTAGTGGTAGCACATCTATGCAGATAATCAATCCCAGTGTACCCTTATTTGGACAACTGGCTGATAACGGGGGAATACCCTCACATTTGCAAGCAAAATAAACAGAATAATCAATCTCCTGTTCCGATTGAGATTCTCAATCAACGAGAAAAAAATAAAGTCTCGTTCCAAGCAAGACAAAACAATTTTTAGGAGCTGTCATAAAGACAGAAGAAGGTCTAGTCTTTCAGTCAAACGAAAGAGTGCAAAACATACTGCTGCAACTCCGTATCTAGCTGCTCGCCAAATAACCGTCCGCAAAGCAATGCGTTTGCTCGGGAGGATGACATCATGCATTTACCTGGTTCCGCACACAAGGCTACGCATACGTCTAATGCAAGAGTGGTTAGTGAAACAGTGGTCAGGCAAGCAGTCGGGGAAAATCTGTTGAAGGGGAAAACCTTTTCAAAACCCTATAGTACAATCGGATGTCACAACGACGCATCTCTCACAGGGTGGGGAGTCCATTACCTTCACCACACAGCGCTTGGACTGTGAACTCAGATCACCCCCCAAAATCACATAAACCTGTTGGAGCTGCTAGCAGTGCTCAAAGCCCTGCAAGCTTTCCAAGTGCACCTGTCTGGTGAGACAGTACAAGTCCTCCCGGACAGCACCACTGCCACGTTTTACATAAACAAGCCTGGGGGCACACACACACTCTCCAAGTCTGTCCAGGCTAGTACAAAATATTTGGAAGTGGGCACTCAAGCACAGCATGTTCCTAACATCGCAACATGTTCCAGGGGAACGCAATTCTCTGGTAGACACATTAAGCAGAGATCCTCTACCCGAGGAGCACGAGTGGCAACTCAACAGAAACATCCTAAATGATATCTTCTCCCCGTGGGGTCACTCCCCTTTAGACTTGTTCGCCACAAGCCAAAACACGCAATGCCCAGACTACGCATCCAGGTTTCCCCAAAACGAGTACAAGGGGAACGTCCTGTGGATGAACTGGTCAGGGAAATGTGCCTACGCTTTTCCCCCCAACACCACTACGAAGCAGGTTGGTGAACAAGATGCACCAGGAACAAGTGACACTAATCCTAGTTGCTCCTATGTGGGCGAGACAACCTTGGTTTCCACATCTGCGCAAACTGGCGATGTGCGATCCAGTCAAACTCCAGTGTCCCTACAACATACTCACACAGCACGGGGTGGGGCAATGTTCCACCCACACCCTGCGTCTATGAACCTGGCAGTTTGACTCCTGAAGTCATAGAATTTGGGCATTTCAAACTATCTCAAAGGTGTATGGAAATCCTCAAGGAGGCACGTATAGACCCAATAGAATGTACTCCATCACATATTCTCCATTACATGCTCTGCTTACTAGACTCCGGGCTAGAATTGAACTCCATAAAGGTTCACCTAGCGGCTCTATCTGCGTACACCCCTTCTCAATGCAAGGTGCCCTGGTGGGAAGTCCCTGTCAGTAAGGCATTCATGGAAGGAGTAGAAAGACTCTACCCTCCCATATTAAACATGCCTCCAGGTTGGGACCTAAATGTGGTACTTGCAAAGCTCATAGGACCCCCCCTTTGAGCCTATGCACAAATCCAACCTTAAATGCCTTGCATATAGAACAGCTTTTCTGTTAGCTATCGCCTCCGTAAGAAGAGTCCGTGAACTACAAGCTTTCAGTGCAAGACCCTTTCTTTGTTATTCACAAAGACAAGTTAGTATTAAGAACACACCCTATGTTTTCACCTAAGTTCATATCTATGTTCCATGACAACCAGTCCATTGAACTACCAGCTTTCTTTCAAAACCCTTCAAGCTCAGCTGAGAAAAAAACTCCATACACTAAATGTAAGGAGTGTGGTCCTTTACTCTGTAATCAAGACCTCTATGAAAAACAGACCAACTGTTTGTCTCCATGGCACCTGGCAGGGAAGGTGATCACGTTTCGAACGCCATCTCCAGATGGATAATGAAATCCATACAACTCTGCTACTCTATCTATCAAACATGACTCTGCCTTTCACACCAAGAGCTCACTCTACCAGGGGTACAGGAGCTACTCTGGCATTCATTGCAGACGTCCTGCTGGACACCATTTGTGAAGGCACTACATGGAGCTCCATACCAACTTTTACTCAGCATTGACACTCACTCTAAAGCAGATGCGCAGGTGGGACAAGCGGTGCTAAACATCTATTTGCCCCTGTACCTTCTCATAACTCACCACCTTCTCCAGACACTGCTCGCTAATCTATGCATAGCATGTGATCTACAAGCCTGAGAAGGGATACATTACTCACTTTAATCGTATTTCTGATGCTTGTATCTACTTAGATTCACAAGCGCCCACCCTTCCTCCCCTTTGGAGTAGAAGGTGCATAGCTGTTTCTCTGACATTATCTGCTCTGTATTGACTGTAGACTAACCCTGCACCCTGCCCCCTACCCCCCATATGTTGGAGACCTGAGATTGTGCCGTGTTTGAGACCTGCAGTTGTGCCAATACCGCATCTTGTGTTCGAGAGAAGATATCCATTAAGACAACCCTACCGAATGTATCCCAGAAGTGATGACAACCCAAGGGAGGAACTCCCGGAAGGAATATGAGAAGGAGCAGAGAAAAGAATCCAGTGATGTCACAAAGTATGCACAACGTCTCAGGATACTGACTAAAGAGAATGTATGGATCCTAAAGAAACTAATGACGAAGTAAGGAATCGAGTGAACACTCACATATAAAGGAAGAAGATTACATGTGCTGCAGAAAATCAACCGTTCAATAATTGTACAGACGCTGAAACGCAAGGTAGACCAAGTCATCAATGAAGCTGGCTATATGTTGTGATTAGAACGCAGGCAAAGCGCCATTGTATAGAAGCTGGACATCAGTATCATGAATTTAGTAAGCCAGGACCCATGAAGCAGGAAGGGAAAGCTGTGTCGCAGCAAGAATAAGCAGAACCGTGGAGCTGCACGACAAGGTTGTCTGGCCTGGAGTCAAATCTGAAGCCAAGGTCAGCTATCTATTCTGGAAAGGAGCGAACGTGCAAAGGATGAATCATCCCTTGTTACGGTGCAAAGGAAGAACAGCAAGAGTGCCAAGTTTAATTCATTTGGAGCATTTAAAACCTGCAAAATGGACCAAATCGCAGTCTCCTGTCACGTAAGCCAAGGATCAAAATAGAGTTTGAACTTGAGTCCCAGAATACGGTAGCGACTGCTCTCACTCCCATGTATTCTAAAAGACAAGGATACTTTGCAAGGCCAAGTTCAAAGACCATTTTCATAGAAGAAGGCATGGGCGATGAGAGATGCTGGGCTAATTGGGTGGGGAGGTAGTGTCATCCCCCTTCTTCTTGCACTTGGCTCTGGGCTTATGTGCTGCTAAGTGAACCGAGTGTTCCAGACCTGACACAAGCGTGCTAACCAATTGAGGTGGTCCATATAACGAAGGACCTTATAGTTTGAAAACCAATAAGAAATCTATTAGTGTATCTAATGTTTCTGAAGATTACCTGTTGTAGAGGTACGCATATGTTGTCCACCTGATAGTGCACAGCCAATTACAATCTTAGTTCCTATAGAAAGTATACTTGGATGTTCCCCTTAAGCAAATCTCGACCCTTAATAGGTTTTTCATTATTGCCACCTAGTATGACGTCACCTCTGATGTATTTTTGATATAAAAGCTATGTTTTGTGTGAAGATCGCTGAGAGAAATCGAGCGTACGTCTGTTGTAACTCCCTGTTTTAGATAATTGTTAATAAGACAGTACTTTGCCATCTTCCTGTTGGTTCGGTTATTTGGACTCAGAATCTATCTGTGTGATCCCATCCATTACATAAGCACATTGCTAAAGGGCCCTAAGCTCATCACGCTACGCTTCATGCTACCTTGTGTAAGAAACAAAACAATCTGAGGGACCTAGACGCGTGAAGAACCATGTGTACAGTAGATGTCATACTATGGATAGTATTGCTGGAACGCCCCGTCGACGTCCCCTTTTCGAGTTTCAAAAACAAAAAATGTAATGCAGCTACCACTAGATGTCGGCCTATGCATAGCATGTGAATCTAAGCAGATAGAATCATCAGAAATACGATTACAGTGAGTAATGTATCATATATATTTACGCCTAGAATCACTTGAGTATAGACGGGTTATAAAAGACATATCATATATCACCTTTTCAGACCAGATAGTGATAATAGTAGAGTTTCTCCCAGTGGCCCTGTGCATTACTGGTCCAATAATATCCATGGAGATGTGTGAGAGAAAGAAGAGTGTCGTGCTTCCTATATGTCTGTTTTCTATTTTATGGCGTGGAGTTTGTTTATTTTGAAGTATTGGCCTACTTTTAATAGAGTAAATGTGGCTATTACACCCCTTATCCATAGGTTTGATCAACGGTATAAGAGATCTGTTATTGTTTATAGAACTACAAACATTACATAGCTCTTTGCCACATGATGCATTGCTTCCTGGTAAGTTCATTTGTTTTACAACAAGAAGGTACTTAGTGTTCACACCAGAACCCGTTTTTATTTCATTCACCCGTTTTACAACATGTACTTATAAAAATATCTCTAAATCATTATTACACAGCTTTCTCCCCATGCTCTCCATGTATGGTGGTTGGAGTAGGTTTTAAATACAGTAGGGAGGTGGCACCCCAGCTTCTCATGACTCTTCTGTTGGTAGCGGTGATCGAACATGCAGGCCAAGCTGTCAGGATGAAACTGAGGCAGGCGAGATACAGGGTATTACAAATTACCTTGAGTAAAAGAATGTCAACACACATTTATTTTCACTGCTAAAAGTAGGTAAAATCTGTACAAGTAAAGGCAATTTTTAACATAGAAGGTCTCAAGTCTTGGTGTGGAAGCGCTTGAGTTCTCCTACCTTTTTAGGGTCTTGTGTAGGAAAGGGCAGTTGTCGGTCTCACCAATGCCCGGTTTAGTCAGCTTTCAGTGATTGGTTAAGTGAAGACTAGTCGAGCAGCCAGAGAGTGTTAGGGCTACTTTGAAATACAAGCTTGTGTAATGTAGGTGCCCTGTGCTAGCCTGTGCTGGGGAAGTTCCTGTTGCTTAGCCCTTATGTGGAGCGGTTGACCGCTTGTGGTCCCAATTTCCTGGGCTTCCCTCAGAAGAATTGACAGCTGCTCTGGCCCTGAGTCGTTGGCAGCTCCTCTGATCCTTTCAGAAGATCTCCTCTTGGGAGCGCGGGGTCCTTTTTAATGTCTAGGTTCTTCTAATGTTTCTCATCATAACTGTGCATGCTTGGCTCTGCTTGTTGTAGGCTTGCAGCTCAGAAAGTTGGAGGACTCCTTTGCATCAAGGGCAGCTGCTTGTGGTGTTTTAAGGACACTGGAGTAGCCAGAGACTACATTAGAGATCTTCTGCCACTTTGGTATATATCTGACTGATCTGCTCTTGTGGAGGTATAGATCTACACGATTGATGAATGTGTGCAGATGGATTCTGGTAACAGTAGACCTTTTGAAAGTGATCAGGAATGTCTTAAAATGTTCCATGCTCCAGCAGAGCTTCATTATGGGCAGTTTTCCAGTTGTATTTCCATATATTAAACCTTGATAAAGCACAAATGTCGGGGAAACAAGGTGCTTGCTAAACATGTTTTCCTCCTATATGAACATTGGGCATTCCTGCTGCTGCAGTAGGTCACAAGAGGATTTCGGTATTAAAGCGCTAAGCCCCTGAAATGTTCAAAGATCAAAGCGTACACATTTTGAAAGCCCAGTAGTTGTACTGTAAAGTTTTATGTTTGGCAGCTTCACCGTGATCGATTCCTGGAGCTCTCTGCTTGGCCAGGTAACTACATTGAGAATGTCACTGGGTGTGGCCCTGTATGAACTTAAAACACAAAATCGTGGTGTACTTTGTCCTGACAACAATGCCTCTGAAGCTTCTTTGCCCAGATTTCCTGCTGAGAATCCATATGTCCATATGAGGCCAAAGATGTTATTGGAAAATGCTTAATGTAGATCATATGGAAGACCTTGCCCATGGGTGTGACTGCTTCTCTATATGCTGCCCCTTGGACAATACCGTCCAGAGAATCACTTGCTGGTCAAGCTTCCTATGCGTGCTGACCAGCTTTTAGGTGGTTCATATCGCTGGACCCAGTTCTTGCTCACCATCATTCTGTCCCGTCCCCTTGAAGTTGTACTTGCTATGTGTTTACTACTGCAATAGGTTGCTTACGCCAACCTTTAAGCCTCACTTTCATGAGATGAAGGAGGATCCCCCATTGGCAATCAGTAAAGGAGATTTGGAAGCCCAATCCCATCTGTAGGTAAATCAAAACCCGGAACTGACTTAATGAAAATGATCCCATTGCTGAGCAGTGGCTATTGCCGGCTGCTCTTTGAGGTTGCTCCTGGAGGTCAAAGTGTAGCTATGGATCAACGGGAGGTTCGAGGAGGACGTGGCAGAAAAAGGTGTTGTAGAGAAGTGTCTAAGGGAAATACTGACTGCTCTATCCTAACCACACAATCTGTGCATTTGTACAACTAACGTGATTTGTATATATTTATGCTATTCTGGTTTCATAGCTAATACAGACTTGGGCTGCTCTGGTTATCCAGGTCCCAGTGCTGATATCTGAAAAATAACAATTTGCAGTTCTCGGGTAGACGAAGGAATTTAAGCAGCGAGAATTGTTAGAATGTGGAATGGGGCGTACGCCCTTGCCCATTCCCTGTTTTTACCATTCTGTTCCAGCGACAGCCAGACCAGCACATAGTTAATACCAAGCAGTTCGATTTGTTGATTCATAAGCCAACTGACTAGTGTGGCATGTTCACACTGCTACTGAATAACATATCCAAGGTTTCTGGTCATGTTCTGCGATGTGTCCACTGCTCCGCTATAGTGGTGAATTCAAATTGCCACCATTACACTCCTCCTGCGTCTTAAGACCCCAAGCTTGACTGCAGTGAACTGTTACAAACTGGTTATATGCCTTCTCTTCCAGATCACAGCAGTGCGAGCAGTCGTCCCGAACAAGAGCAACAATGAAATCATCCTGGTTCTACAACACTTTGATAACTCGGTAGACCGGGCAGTGCAGGCCTTCATGGAAGGTAAGGAAAGTCGCTCTGTGCATAGCAGTGAATGAAGGCTTTGGTCAGTGGGGCTTAAACATCTTTCAGCTAGAGGGTTCAAATGGGTTTGGAAAGTGCAGTACCAGTCCTCGCAATAGGAGTAGCATTGGCTTCAAAATAAACCCTTGTCGGTTTTGACATTAGGCTAGCAAAAAGAAGAAATTCCTGTCATGAGTATCTGAGCTGAGTTCTAACTTAACCGTCTGTGTACTTGAACACAAGAATCAATGACATACATGGCAAAGTGCCCCATTCCACTTGGGAGAGGGTAGTCCAGTCCTGGTATTAACTTTGCATTCTGAGAAGTTTAGTCCTGGGTTTATAATTGGGAACACCAGGACTGCAGTAGCATCTCCCAAATAGAATGGGGCATATTGAGTGTATGCAATGAACAAGGTGCAGATGTTACGATTGAAAAAGTCAGTAAAGTGTTACTCAAGCTACCGTGTGTGTGTATATGTTCTGTTATTTGATGTTTGTATAGCGGCTTCTCTGGTTCAAAATTAAGGTTTGTTGAGCACGAGCTAAAACCAGCTCCTGGGTACTGAGCATCACTGAGTAGGCAGGAGCTACCGCTAGGGAACCAGGTGCAAGTACCCAGCACAACGCAAATCTAACTTTCTATTGAAATCCACTGCTGCAAAATGGATCTACATCGAACAATCACAATCAAGAGTACCCCGGTTGCTTGTTACATACTCCACTCCACTGTGTTATTCACGACACTATTTAGAGTGCTACGTGACATTGAGTTTCCTCAGTGCCGCACGCAGTTACCACGACAGAAGCCAGTGAGGCTGTCAATATTGTTTTCCACCCCTGAAGAAGTTCTCACAGTTGTCCGAAGTAGAGGAACGAAACATGTTTTTTTGTTGTTTTATAACACTTACAATGATGTGTTTTTTGCAAACAATGCTAATGAGTAGACTTGAGGTACGATGACATCATGCCTGAATATGTATTCAGGATTGGAACTTGAGTATTTACTACTGGTTTAAATATACATTTGTGGACTGTTCGGTTGAATACGTGTTTTAGAATATGTTGTGAGATATTTGTGATTTGTATTTAAATTTGTATTTGACTGCATCTTTGCACAAAGTCACTGATAAGGTGGGATGCACTGGTCACTTTACCAAGAATGAGTCACTTTAATATGTTTTTAACTGAACTTGTGTTTACATTTTTTGTATTGACGTAAAGAGAATGAATTCCTGAATATAGAGGGAGATACGCTTTGTTATTTAGGTTGAATATTCTAATAACCATAGCCACCTAAAACTGAGATGGAGCTACAACTCGAGTGAATTCTAGATTGAAACCCCTAGAAATTATTTACCATAGATTGTAAGAGGTTGGGAGCTGTTCTAGTCTACATGCGAAATGGAAACAACCAGAAAACAAGCTGCCTCTTCCTGCGCCCCAAGACTATGGAACCTCCTCCCGCCGACATCAATCCCTCCCACACGCTTCTACAATTCAGAAAAGAGCTTAAGCCCCACCCCTTCAAGGAGTCTGTCCTCCTCGACACCAAGGCAATCATGTCGACCCTCGCACCACATTACTCGTTTCACGACGCCCGTCCGCCCCTCTCCTCCATGCCACATGCTACAGCTGTTCCCCCTTCACTGTGCCTCTGTCTATCCTACCCCCGCTATATATCTGATCTGTTGTTGCCTCTGAAAATTGCTCTCTGTTATGTATCTGTAATGTTGTACACCTCTGTAAAGCGCTCCATATCTGTATCTGTGTATATACTTTGTAAAGCGCTCTGTTGCTTCTCGAAGCTAGGTCCGTGCTCAATAAATACCATAATAATATTCCACATGAGCAGTACATTTTTGCCCATCCATTAATCCATTATATTTAAATGTATACTAGATTAGTTCTAATTCTTCTTTAATAAAATTTTCAAATACTCAGTTAATTTCAAATATGCATGTTTGTAAGGCACCAGTTTACCTGGGGAGCTAAAAGTATCTCCTGATAACTCTTCGTTTCTAGCTAACCAGGCTCTCTCGAACTAGGAGCAGGAGCTAAATAGCTCCCAGCAATTTTGAACCTGCCATTATTATGGCTTCGAAGCGGTCTGGTGGATGAAGGACCTTGGGAGACGTAGTCTGTTCAAATCTGAAAATAAAAATTGCATGCGAATAGTAATTAGAAGTTGGTGACTACTCAATTACTAGCAGAGATGACTAGTTTAACACATTCTAAAAGTCATACAGCACATTGTATTCAGGGGCAGAGATGACTGCTATGTCAGTGACTATGTGACAGCCTGGCCAGATTTTTCGTAAGTCTCTGCTGTATTCCATGGGTTGCAGTGCAAAAGGGGGAATGGATATTATAGTCCATCAGCCATAGGGCAACTGTCTACAATTGAGGGCTGTGCTATACCTTACTTGCAGAACACATGCACACAGAATAACATGCATTTGCATTCAAATTACTTGCACATTCGCCAGATATGTCAAAGATACATTCAGCACATGTCCTCTTATCCATACCATTGTGTTATTGCAGCACAAATGTTCTATATTGGATACAAACAAGATGGCGGTAATACATGGCCTTCTATAGAAAAAAAAGCCTTGTCCTCAATGACCTCACCACTCTACAAGAATCCTGGTGCTCTCGAAAAAAACCACACGCTCCCTCCATCCCTATATTGACCATATGCATTTATTATTTTAAGTAAAGTTTAATTTTAAAAAGTCAAGCAAATCCCAACTGTAATCCAAGGCAGACCTCTCATTATTTCGTTATTGTTAACTGTCTCGTACAGGAATGTTTTTGCGAACGTTGGAAGTTATGGGAAAGGCTATAGACAGTGGAACGGTGCAAACGTAATGGCATTTATGTGATTAGGGGGCATACATAGGGCTGGGCAAAGTGCTAGTTCACTGGAATGCTTTCCTCCCTTGTGCTTGGTCTGTAGTGGAGCCAAATGGATGACTTGTGAGCTGTCTTGCAGTGATGAACAATGGCTGGGGGCTGTTGGCTGCATTTTGCATCTGGTCTGTTTCTAATTTGTGAGTCACTCCATCTTTGGCCTTTGTTCTTATTTATTCACTGCTTAACTTGGCCTTGGCAGTATTCCTTTCACACTTTAGTTTGTTACTGCTAGCACAGATATAGCACCAAATGTTTCTGGGGGATGGCTTTAACTTTCCCAAGGCTTAGGATGATTAATCCCATGAGTGAATTCACCCAATGGCAAAAAGGATGCACCATTAAATCTCCTCTGCAGATACCACCTTACTAACCAAACCACAACCATAGCGGTGACCATGACCTAGAGACCCTTTGCCAGTGCCCAGAATTACATGCCATGCCGTTGGGTGTTTTTTCCTTCCACCTGGTAAGAGATTCAGTGGGCAAGGAGGCTTTCAGCGCAGTGACCTAGTCTACCCGGTGACCTTTTCATTCTGTGGAGATTTTTTTTTAAATAAACTTTGTTTATTAGACACTTGGTGAGCAGCAGCGACAAAGTACGCACCCAACAGTGTTGTGTGATGTACATTAGCATATCAATCGTATAGCACACTAACGACAAGCGTGCACAAAAAGCTCTTAAGGAAAGGTCAGGGCTCTGCCTTCTTTGCTAGATAAACCCGGAGGTCTTGCTAGATATCTTTGGGACAACAGCTGCTAGGGACCATTGAAACATACAATTCTTCATTGTTATTCGCCCATATTACATCATTCAGCCAGGTCGTTCGCACTGGAGGTTCCTTCCAAGTCAATCGCATCAGGATAGCTCCTTAGCCAGCAGAAGCAAGTCAATCGCATCAGGATAGCTCCTTAGCCAGCAGAAGCCCCAAGTTAAGAAATTGCCACTGCTCTGTGGACATCTTGTCTGTGTAACCCAATAAGCACAATCGCTATGTGAGGTGGAGCTGCCGGTTCAGTATGTCTTTGAGAGCCTGGCAAACCTCGGACCAATACTCACCCAGTCTGGGGCAATCTCACAACATATGTAACAAGGAAGCATGAGGACTGTGGCACCTGGGGCATTCATTGGCCATATCTGGCCGAAACATATTGAGCCTAGCTGGAGTGTAGTACAGCCTATTCGGTACCTTGAAGTGCATAAGGTGATATTTTGAATTCAGAGAAACACCTTTAGTCAAGCAGCATAAATTCTTCCACTGCAAGTCTGTCAATTTAGTTCCCAAATCGCACCCCACTTCTCCCTAACATGTGACCCCTTCCCGATGTCTACAGATTGTGTTAGTTTATAAAGTGTGGATATGCTTTTCCTACTAGTCACCTCTGACAGAATATATGACAAACAGACATGTTGGGGCGGCTCGTCCCGGGACTCCGACCAGCATGCAGAGATTGCTGCCCTGAACCTGAAATAATTCAGTAATTGAAATAAATGAGGTTCCCCCAATGTGTATCTTGATCTCATCCCAAGTAATGAATCACTCGTTAGTGAATAGATCCCCTAATGTAGGAATGCAGGCCCTACTCCAGACTGCCCCTATGTCTTTGTCTGTGGAGGGCGCAACTGCCCCAATGCCCCAGAGGGGGGGAGACGTTTATCATACGACATTCAATCTCTTATTTAACGTACCCCAGGCCACCTGTGTCGCATCCACCGGGTATAGTGGCTGCGAGCATCAATATGCATTGCCTGCAAGCGGCAGCACTAGGGGTGAAGAGCCCACCTACAATTGTTCCAATCTGACATGTGGAGTATCCGGCTGTTCAGCCACCCAAAGAGTAGCATAATGGATCTGTGCTGACTGGTAATATAGCTCAAAATCTGTGGCGCCAAGTCGACTCACTTAATACGGGCAGACCAGGTGTCTCCATCGCATGAAAACCTGTCCTCCAGCTCAAAGGAAAGAGGTGCATAGTCCAATAAGGTCAGTGAAAAAAGCATGGCCAGGCCACATTGGGATGTTATGGAAAAACTACAGAAGTTTGGACAATATGACAATATCAGAGACAGCTTCCCGGCAGGTGACAGCTGTATGTGACCCCCATCTCTGAAATTTTACTTTCAATTGGGGTATGTAGGACTCATAATTCAGATCAAATGCCTGCAAGGTTGATCTTGCAATGCGGATCCACAAATATCAGAAACTGTGTGGGGCCCAGGAGAGACCCAACGTATCCACCAGCACCCATGTACCATCCGTCAGGGGGCATATATCGGACTTATTATTGTTGAGGTGGAGGACAGAGTACTTGCCGAAATCCGACACCACTCCTACAACCTTCACCAGGTTGACCTCAGGATTCTGTATGTATTGTCATCAGCATACAGTACACAATTTCAAATTTCCCACCCAATCGTATTCACGCCCCTCTGAATTTGTTGCGAATCCTGTCCGCCAAATGCTCGATTATTGATGCAAACGGTAAGGGCAACAGTGGAGACCCTTGTCTAGTTCCACCAGTGAGCCATATTATCGGGGAAAGCTTCCTATTCGCTTGTACACGAGTGAATGGTTGCGCATATAACAACTGAACCCACGAAATAAAGTTGGGTCCAAATCCATAATTAGCCAGGACCTGGAATATAAATGGGCACGAGACCGTATCAAAAGCTTTCTGCATGTCAAAGGAGGTTGTATACTAATTGACCTTTTCAGAATTGACCTTGGGAGAATTGACCCCGGGAGAATTGACTTAATTTAGAAGGTCAATTAGGACATATATGCAGGGGGAAACCCCCCGCAACCTCCCTCCCAATCCAAAAACCCCTGCAACACCCCACCAAATCGCCTTCTATTATTGACAGAGGTCTATATGACCCACACTCGCCTGCCGCTTTGCCCGGCTTAAGAAGCAGTATTATCACAGCTACACGAAAAGTCTCTGCCAATACCCACTGCAGGAACGCTTCCTACCAAACTTGTAGCATATGGGGAGCCAGTACTTCCCGGAATGCCTTATCAAATTCGGCACAGGAACCGTCCAACCACAGCACCTTACTATTGGGAAGTTCCATAATAGCCGATTTAATTTCCTCAACCGTTATTGAGATTTCTAGCACCTCACTAGCCTCTCTGGATAACGGTGTCGTCGGTATCCCTCCTAGATGGTGCTCAGTTTCCATGTGACTAGTGGTTCCCTTTGGCTGATTAAGGGCAGAGTAAAACTGGTAAACTACCTCATTGATGTCCTCATCCATATGTGCCACAGAACCATCTTGTCTCTTAATAAATGGGATGTGAGTGGCCCCTGCCTCTGACCTAATCACATGAGCCAGCATCCGGCCAGACCTACCTGCCTCGCCATACCTTCTCACTGCTATTGGCCTATCCAGGTGTCGTAACTTCCTCTTCGCTGCGTCACTAAACACATCTAATTCTGCCTTGATGTCTCGCCACAGCGCATGAGTAGGGGACTGAGCATATTGCTGCTGTAATGTCGAAAGCCTGGATTCCTGAGTGTCTAACTCGCCTCTAATGCTCATAAGGCCTCTGAATTCTGTAGACATCGCTATACCTTGGGTGTACGCCTTGAAGGCCTGCCACTGTGTCGCCGCCAAGGAGGCCGACCACACATTCGTATCAAAATACGAAAAGATATGTTCATGCAGGTTCATGGCGAACACTGCGTCCTGCAGAGCTGCTGGTTTAAAACGCCACAACGCTAATGTGCCACCCACGTTGGACAACTGTATAGACAAAATGGGAGAGTGGTCTGACGAGGATCGTGGGGGTATTGTACATCTTACTATCCCATTGAGTAATGGGCTAGATACCAGCCACATATCTATGCTCGAGTGCATATCGTGCACTGAGGAGTAGAACGTATAAGCTCTGTCCACAGTATTTTTAGTGATCGGCAGACATCAAGCTTATCCATATTGGACATATTCGTAAGAATGGTGTGTGCTGCGTTGGAGAGCACCATGGGCGTGTCAGAAGTGCGATCAAAGCGTTGTGCATAAAATGGTGTTGAGGCCCCTAGCCCCCCCTCATATTATCGAAGCCATAGGATATTGAGCGCTGAGGCGAATGACCTCTTCAAAAAAATCTGGGTCATCTATGTTTGATCCATACAGATTAACTAACCAGACCTCATGTTGACACAGAATACCATGCACCAACACATCTCCCGCCCTCATTTGTTCCAGTGTCCAAATGCGTAATTTGCATGGAACGGTGAACTAGCGTCAAAACCGCTCTCGCTTTCGACAAATATGATGTGACATAACCTATGCGCCACCCCACCCCTGCGCAAACCTCACCGCCTGCCTGCTGTGCATGTGTGTTTCCTGCAGGAACAAGATACTGGCCCCCTTCCTGTTTGCATAAGCAACTATATTGCAAGCTTTTACAGTATTCCCCAGCCCCCGAACATTGCAGCAGACGCCATCGTAATCCCAAACAAGCCACGAGTAGTTAAACCGTGTCCGGCCCGCCTCACAAGCGCACCCAGCAGTGCACAGTGGGTGGACCTGCCGCCCCAGAAGCAGTCCACAGGGGGCTGTCGCCACTTGAAAATACTGAAAAGGAGCATTCAGTTTGCAGTTGGGGAGAGGGGGTAGCTCGGGCTGATGCTTGCTGGTTCTGCCCCCTGTTTTGTGGTCCTCTGATGCCCCTGGCAACCGCCCGGCCTGGATGATGGGCAGGACACGACCCAAGCGGCTGTGACACGGCACCACGGCCTGTGCAACTCCTCGAGAATTCGAATGTCAAGCTGTAGGTGGGCAGTAATAGTGCTGGATTCATGAGTATCCTTGGCAGCGTTACCAACCAGCTCGATTATCTGTTGCTGAGCTCCATGTAGGGACGGATGGTGAGGTACTGATGTCTGGGGGCAGTACAGGTCTTTAAAGGTCCCAGGCAGTGTTACCGGCAGATCAAGGAGTCTGTATGCACCAGGAGAGGAAGGTGCACACACTTAGTTCAACCGCTCGGCCACGCTGACCAGTATATCGAAGCCGAGCCAAGCAGCTGTCCCACCCGCTGTAGCACTGGTCTCGCGGGCACCTCCTCCCACCTGCATCTGTGTTGGAGGAGCCGGCAAAGTACCCAGTAATCGCAGGGGATATGAAACGGCGATCTCGCTTCCAGAAACCCCTCGCGCTGACAATGTACACCCCAGTGGCATACAGAGAGGTGCTTGCGTAGCACACGTACTACAACTAGGAACTGGCGGCACAGCATTTTGAGCTGCTGCACTTTCACATTAAAAAATTGAATTATCAACGTACTGATAGAATTGAGCCAGCCTATCAGTGTTACGTTGCAGAGACAGCACAATAATGACTGCCCTATAACAGATACCTAAGGTATGATGAATGTACACACCTCGTGAATCAAGCATCCGTTAAGAAGCCAGATGTTGTTAAGAACCATCCTATTAAGATTAATCCTAATACGTCCCGAAGAAATCTGAGTCATATACAGATTGCAATTGAAGCACTTGGGAAAGTATAAACTACCTTTTTGAACAAACTTGTTATTCTGTCCTGAAGATGGCCATCACCAACAAAACCAACGGCACTGTGAGAGTGCATCGTAGGAGTTAGTAGGGCCGAAACATATGTCGATTTTATACTAGGAAATCTTTATCATCCTTTTTCCTATCTCTCAATTCACACCAAGAACTTAAAAAGGGTATTTTCATTGGATGTACAACTTTATACCCTATATCGACATTGTAGAACAACACAGAATGGTTGTGAAAGAGTTATATTAAATGAACAAATTAACAACTGCTTCTATATACCTCTGTTGAATGTATGAATGCACGAGCGATCAAGGTCATTGATCCCAGAATTGGTGAAAAAACTAATTTTGTCAACAGTATTTTATACTGCTTTTCCCGTTTTTAAGAATTGTTCCTTGTTTACTTACATTTGTGCCTATTCACTATGGAAGGTATGGTGCTACCACACCATTTAGATTGTAAATGGATAGCACAGATTTGGTTGTTTGTTTTTTGTGTACATGACTTATTTATAGTCCTTTTTTAAGTTTTGCATAAAATGCATCAAAATAAATGAATATGTTATTTCAAAGTGAAGAAGTTGTGGGATGATTAATCTTAGAGCTAACTAGATTACCTTGGACTGATGTTACTCGGGGATTAAAGGAAGGGATAGTTGACCTATCACTGTTTTTTGTGATATACAGAGAGGTGCTCCAGGCCCGTCCTGCCAGCAAGGGAACTTGTTACGCTCTCAGACAGTTAAGCATTCTAAGGTGCACCGTGCAGCCCTCCGGCCAAGCCTCAAGCTGCACACACCGTAACTTGGCTCCACCTGCACCGCAGAAACCCGCTGTAGGATTGGGTTGTGCCCAGCTCCTTTCTGCAGCAGAAGGTTGGCAAACAGCTGAATCTGATGGTGGTGGGCTAGTGTTATATTAGGAGAAACCCACACACCGCGCAGAGCTTAAGAGCAATCTGCCATCCTGGCTCGGTGCCCAACAGCACTTCCCTTCTTCTCTGGAGATTATCCTGAAGGACAGTGCAAGTATTAAGTGACCGGCTATCTGGATTGGTGGTTCTTGAAAGAAATCGGTAGTGCACAGTATCCCCAAAATGATGGTGTTCAGGATAAAACAAAGCCTGCTGCCTTACACCAATGTTTAACCTTTAACTGGCAATTTGGAGAAAAACAAAATTGATGGGCTTCAGCCTGCCCAGGCATGGGTGCCTTCTCGCCTTGAAACAAAGTGAGATCAGGAAGGGTATTTGTGCTCTTTCTGGCTGGAATGCACAACAGAAGAGTCCAGCCTCATTTACTGTCATAACTTCAGGCCCATTCACTTTTGTGCCAAGGTAAGCTACGACGATTCCTCCAACCCCAATTTGCTTTCCTGCCTGTAGTGTTGTGGGGAAAGCAGAGGAAGATAGCTGCATGCCCTTCTACTGGTGCACCCCCTTGGCCAAATGGTTAAACAGCAGACCTAAAATCAGGGTGACACAAAAGCATCATCTGAATGTGACCTTTGTAAATGAGGAAAGTCCAAAAGAGGGACTGCCCAAGGCAAGCTGCCCTAGAATGTTAATTACTTCTTTACGTACGTTTGTCGCAAGTCTGCCTCAACGATACTCCCATTGTTTGGATGGTTTAAACCTTAAGCCATGGAAACATCCACTATTTCACAGAGAAACCACAATGAGCTCCTTTGCATGCTATGATTCACCCAATTCCCTCTTACATGCCATTGCTCCCTTGTGGACATGGCTCCAAGGATAGTCTGTGAAAGAGAATGCTGCATCCTGTCACAGAGAGTGGTTCTTTGAAAATAATATCCCTGTAAAAAATAACCCAGGCTAAAAAAACAAAATTGAAAGGTACAAGTGAAGAGGTAGAAATAATGTCATTGGAATTTTTTTTTTTATTACGCGTTTATAATCACTGAAGTGATTTTTACAAGATAGATGTAAAATCGCCCAAAAAAAACAGAGTTACTGGAGTGTAAAAAGTAAGCAGGAGAAAAAAAAAACAGGAGTAGAAAATCAGTAGTTTCAGCACAGTAGTCAGAGAAAGAATGGAACAGAACAGAACAGCCCCTCTGAAAAAAAACTTGTGCCAACTTTAGCAATTCTGCAAAGTCTCCAGTACTTTATCTTCAAAGATTAACTCCAGGATTCTGGTAGCTGCTATCGTTCAAGAAGGTCTAAGTCCCCCTATTAGACGATCCCACCAGAGAGCTTTGTCTGTCAAGTATGCTTTCTCCAAGTGATGAAGCAAGTAAGGAGTTATGTGTGGCGATGTTCCTGGACATAATAGGAGGAGTTGTCGGAGTGTTTCGATGGTTTGGTTGTCTTTGCAAAAGCGGCAGATGTTAGTCGCAGAGAGGCCTCTTATGTGCAGAATCTCCTTTTGTGGGCAGTAAGTTCAACCTGGCGCGAAGAAGCATTGATTGTGTTTTTCTACTCTGGTGTCTTATGGGAAATGGTTGGACTTCATTTAGTTTTCTGTGTGATGGGGGCAGATGCTGGGTCAATTTATAAGCAGATGCCTTCTCCAACGTGTTTATCCAGTCCATTTCATCTAAGCGTTTTTTGTCAGATTGCCCAGCAGTTCTTCCGTGGAGCTGCCACAGACTTCCAGCTGTAGTTTGCAATTTGACTCCAAGTGGTCAGCAGTTTGCATTTACTGTCATGGAGAAAATCGTGGGAGACGATGCGTCCTTGATCTTCCTGTGTAGCATAATCAAAGCTCTCATTACTATTGACTCCAAGGACGAAGGTGAGAGTTCCCGTCTGATCAAAACTAATGGTGTAGAAGTTGGAAGGTTCAGGACTGAACGCCAAAAAAGGCTCTCCAATCTGGGCCACAAGGAGTTAGGCAGAGACGGCATGACGTCTGTTCCGTAGGTGATTGTTGGAACCACTTTCCCCCGATAGAATTTGAGTAGGGGCATCAGAGAAAAACGGCCGTATTTTCTGTCCAAGACTTTGGCCTGTGAGATAAGGTTTCTCATTTTTGCAAAAAGGTGTAATTGCATTGCTGAGTGTTTGGATGTAGAGTCGATCAGCGCCCCGAGATATTCAAATTCTGACACCTGTTCGACTTTTTCTCCAGCCAAAAACCATGAGTAATTGCATATTTTTTTAGTCCCTTTTTCAAAGACCATGATCTTCGTTTTTTGTTTGTTTACTTCCAGATCATTGGCTTCCGTGTATTTAGTTAATGAGGCCAGCTGGCGTTGTAGACCAATTGGGGTCTGATCAAGTTGTATGAGATCATCCACGTACAAGAGTCTTGGAGCTTTCATGTTGCCCATTACTGGGGGAAAAGATCATGTCACGGCATTAGTTTCTTTATAGTCCCCAAAATATGCCAGGAATAGGGCCGGGGTGAGAGGGCAGCCCTCTTTGACCCATTGGGTGGTTGGTATCACTGTGGAAAGTAGTCCCTTTGAGTTGAGCCAAACCTGGACGGTGGTAGAGGCGTTTAAGGCTTGTAGCAGGCTCAGGATCTCCGGTGGGCACTCCCAGTTGCTTAATTTTTCCCAGAGTTTTCTTTTATTAACTAAATCAAAAGCCTGGGTAAGGTCTATGAATGCCAGGTATAATTTCTGATTGGCTTCCAGGACTTTTGATTTTAGTATGCTCAATAGGAAGATATTGATACTGGTTCCTATTCCCTTTTTGAACCCAGATTGACGAGGGTTGTTGCAGGGTGATTTTTTTGTCCATGAATTGAAGTGTTCCACGAGTAAGGATCCGTAAACCTTCCCAATGACAACAAGTAAAGCCACCGGGCGGAAATTCCTTGGGTCGTCTTTTCTTCCTTTTTTGAATATTGGAATGATCACCACGGAGGTCCAAGTAGGCAGGATTCTGCTGTAGATCGAAAACATTTCGGAAATCAAGCTCAGAAGATTGGGCAAATCTTCTGGCTCAGATTTTAAGTTTGCGTTGGAGAGGCCGTCAGGCCCCGGTGCCCTTGAATTCTTCAGCTTGATTATTGAGTGTAATATGTCCGATTTCTCATGGAGGTCGACCCAGGGATCGGGTGCAGGTGGTAGAGAAGCTAGAGGTAGTGCATCTGGGGAGCTAAACAGTGTTGAGTAAAAATTGATCCATGTTCACTCCGGAATACTGTTTAGCAACATTGAGTCGGTGGCTTTGGCCCGTTGGTTGATCAGCTTCCAGAAATCTCTAGAATTGCTGTTCTTGATTTGCTCCAATATGGCCTCCGAATCTTTTTGGTAAAGAGCAAGGCGATGTGATCTTAACCAGTTTTTGTAAGCTCTTGTTGCCTCAGTTGCATAGATTCTGTTGGCAGCCGTGTTGTGTCGTGCAGCAGTTCTTTTAGCTCTACAGAGGATATTGCGCTTCGCCACCAACAGGGCATCGAAATTGTGTGTATGACACAGAGGTTCCGAGTTAGAATCTTGTGCGCCTTTCATGGCCGATCTATAGGGTTCCAGGAGTGGTCTATAGTCAACCTTGAGGTGGTTCACACTGCTTCCGTAGGAGACTGATATCACAAATGTTTGCATGGGTGACCCTTACCCGGTTTCCTTTGCCTTCTGCTTCGACTGCTCCCAGGTAGTTGGTATTTCGAGGTTTTGTTGATGACCATTTTATAAACAGAAGATTGTGGTCGCTTTGAGTTGACTGTTGGACACTTATTTCAATCAGCCGAGCAAGGAGAAGTTCCGAGGCGAAGATGTAATCGATAGTTGAGTAAGCCAGACCATGCTTCCAAGTGGGTAAGTTAATAGTGTCGGGTAGAGTAGTTGCTGTGTTCAAAAGTTGTCTTGATGTCATTAGTTTGGACCACTCCTTTCCCCATAGGCAGGGTTTGTGCTGTAAGGACTCTGCAGTTTCTGGAAGAACCATAGGGCATTTGATGTCAAGGTCTCCACAAATAATGACCTCACAAGCTCCCCGCTCTAAATATACGAAGTGCTGGGTAGTTGTTACTAGGTCAAACAGTAGGTCCCTTTGGATTGCCTTGGGGTTTCAATAGATGGTCATAACCAGCAGATGTGTGCGTAAAAGATTCTGCGCCAACCTCTTTGTGAAGCTAAGAGATGAGGACCGCTAGGACGAATGGGTACTTCAAGATGGTCTTAACTATTTGTAAGCCGCTGCCCATCCGAACTGCGATTATCAATCCTGAAGAAGGCCTGCCTTTATCCCCCGTCAATGCCTCTGAAAAAGCTATTTCAAATCCATCGAGCGTTGGTTTAGTTTTCAGCCACAGCTCTTGTAGGCATAACATGTCGTATCCCCCTAGGTTGATGTCACCTGGGGATGTTGAGTGAAGGAACCCTCTTGTATTCCAGCTGGCCAAGGAAAGTAATTGGGGATCTTCGAACGTGGTGGCATGTAATGGTGGCTATTTGTGCAGGCGAGTTGAAAGGGCATTCGGAAGCCACGACCATGTTTGGGACTTGAGGTCTGGTCTGCAGGGGGGTCACCTTCTGTTCCTCCCCTAGTGCCCTGTTAGGTTTTTGCGTGATTTATTGGACGAGGTGTTGGATCTTCCCTGTGGGGAGATGACTGAGTGGTGTCCGATCTATAGCCTGACGAGGAACCTGAATGTGGCCCTTCTCTTGGCCGTGATTCAAGATTTTGTGAGGCTATTTGTGTGGACTCCGTGTCTCGATCCTTCAAGACTGTATGCTCATTTCTATCTGATTTGAGACGTGTTAGTTCGAATCCTTGTTTATACATTACGTCCATTGCCTTTGTCAGCAGCGTGACAACTCTGTCAGATGTAGTATAGAGAAAACAAGAGGCCTTTTGCCCCTTGTGGGATGGTTCCACTGTTTTGAAGTCTTCTGATTTGATTTCTCTTAAAGCTGAGATGCTATGGATCAGGGTCATCGCAGTGCGTCTGTTTAGCACTAAATATTTTTGGTTGCCTGTTTGTTGGCGAATTTTGAAGGAAGGACTCAGCCTCTGCTTATGCTGATCTTGGGTTAGATGTCTTCTGGTGTTGTAATTTGTAAGAAGTTCTCGACTGTGTGTTGTTATCCTGATGGGATTATCTATGCTGAGATTGAATGCTATTGACAGCCTTATCCGAGAGTTCTGTTTGTCTTTGAGTGTGTACCTTCGAAGTGTATTTGGTCGGTGGCCGTCGAGCTGAGTCTGGTAGAAGGTCAAATGTGTGCGGTCTTCGTTATACTTAATGGGTCGAGAACCTTGGTTATTCCGTAATTCTTTGAAGCGATCGCTCAACGAACAGAAGCTTGAGAGATCCCGGGTGACAGTTTGGAGGACGGGCGTCTCACTAGGTGAGTGGAGAGCAACACCTTCTAAATGACTGTCAGCACTGGCATCCAGATGTTGGCTTAAGTCCATCAACTCCTTGTGATTAAGAAAGTCATTTATCGATTTTGGAGAATGGGAAATGACTTCTGATGGTTTTCTTTCACCCCAGATAATAGATTTTTTGTTGTTGTGGAATACCCTCAGATCGTTGTTCGGGTTTCTGTACAGGTGGTGTTGGTTTAAACATAGGGGCTGTTTTAAGGCACACTTGTAGAGAAGAGACTTGAGGTTTACTTCCCGTGGTCGAGGTAATGTCGGTGGCCACCATCGGAGCCATTTGTGGAGCTTTTCTTTCCTGAGTTGGCCTTGTTCCTTTATTTTCTTTATGCAAGGGCATGTCGTCTAAGCACATCACGTCGTTATCGCATGGCTTATTAGACGGTGAGTGAGGTCTGGTTAGCGATGAACTGGTAGATTTTGGTCTTGTTCCTCAATCCGACCAGATGGACTCCGCCCAGAGTGTTTCTTATGATTCTGTTTGCAAGCTTGAATCCCCCATTATCACTTGATTCTTGGTTTTCGTAGTGTAACTGGAGATCTCAGAGGAGTCGGGTCGGCACATGTGGGGCATAGTGGCTGGATCATTCCTCCGTCTCTCCAGGGCATTGATGTAGCCTTCCAGGTAGATGAGTTTTGAATTCATCATCGCAAAAATTGATGTGTGATCTTTTAGAGAGTCGTTGATCGTCTCGTATAACTTGCAGAAAGGTGACGGTGCAATAGTCACGGAAGACATAATGGACATGATGTCTATTTTCTTGGAAGGAGTGTCCCTTGCATTGTTGTAGGATGTATCACTTAGTCTTCTGTTAGCAGAACGTCTT
Organism: Ambystoma mexicanum; assembly: GCF_040938575.1. NCBI lineage: Eukaryota > Metazoa > Chordata > Amphibia > Caudata > Ambystomatidae > Ambystoma > Ambystoma mexicanum. The sequence goes on along the minus strand of NC_090926.1, from coordinate 292,612,060 downwards.
GGTGGTGATGTTGGCGACCACGGCCGAGGAATTTGTTGGGCTTTGTGCTGGAGGGCAGCCGTCATAGGAGGTGATCCCTCGAGAGATTCCCGGTCTTGCTCCTTCCTTTGAGTTGGCCCTTGGGAGAAATTAGAAGCATGAGCCATCGGACAAATGGGGACGTTGTCAGTATTCCTCTGGTCACATAGTTGAGTCAATAAGGTTATGGTGCCCTGAGGGAGAAAGTTGTTTTTATGCACTGGACCTGTCGGTATTGATGACAGGCCTATAAAGGCAGTCTGAGGTTGAGGTGCTGGGCTTCCAGATGGGTATCTGCTTGCTTTGTCCGTCTGGTGAAACGATGAGTCTTTAAGGGAGGGCTCTGTTTGTGATGCCAAATTTGGCAGTGGAGGAGTTAACTGGATCCGGCCTCCCTGTGTCTCAGCAGTAGGTAGTGGAACCACTGGTATGTGAATGGTAGCTTCTCTTCCTTGCTCTTTTGCCGTTGGTGGAGAGACTTGATCCGAAGTGCGGGGGACACTCGTAGGATGAGGTGTTGAGGGAGTGAACAAGGAGTAATTCCAATAGGTCCGCGTCCGAAAATTTCGCCTAGCCCACTTTGTTTTTTTTCCGCTTGCCTTTGGAACAGATGTTTCCAGGCGCATGCTTGCAGAAGGGTTTGGTGTAGGGCCCTTTTTATTAGGCTTTTTTATGTATGATCTCTTGTTGGCCATCGGGAGATCAAATTTCTTGGTGATCAGGCGGAAAGGAATGCCATGCAAGTGGCGATTTGAGGGCCTTGCCTGGCTGCCTCCTTCATTTCTTTGTTACTTCGTTCGAAGTGTTCAGAAGTTCTAGAGTCTCTGATGGGGTAGATAGAGGTTCGAGGGTGGCTGGAGTGAGGCCATGAGGGTCCTCCTCGGGGATCGGCGCTTCACCTGAGCCAGTATGTACAGTTGCAGCATGGTAACCCTGCTGTGTGGCAGGTTTATCTGCCGGTGTAACATGAATATGTGCACTTGTAGTGATGAGTGCCATTGCATTAGCTTCTGCGGCCATCAGGTGGCGCCGTGGGGCGTCTGTGTTTAGCACAAAGCCATCCCGGAGTCGCTGGTTTGGCTGTCAAAGATCTGCCGGCTGGGAGCTTCGGTGCAGATCAGCTCCTCTGCCAGCTTGTGCCTTTCCAGGGTGGAGGCTTGAAAGACCGCGTTGCCAGCCCACTGCCCCCCCCCCACCCCCGGCCTCAGGCATGGGTGGCACCCCCTCCTTCGAGGGACGGCTCCTCCATGTCCTCCATGAGGAGGGGCAAAGGCGCCACAGGTCCGCAGCTTCCTGGGTGGCTCGCGCATTCCGGCGTCTCTCCAGGGGCCCCCACCATCTAGTCCGTGGTGGAGGCTGCCTCAGGTGACAAGGTAAGTCCGGACATGGGCTGAAACCACCCCGTTGGCAGTTGTTTTAGTTTTAGTTTGGTGATATGCGGCTGCACAGATTGTTTAGCCACTCTTTTAGACGGTAGATTCTGTAGCGTGCCTCCCGGCCGCTTTAGGGAGCCTGCGATGGCTAAGTTGCCGGGTTGGGGGTCGAGGGCTTGTCTGTGGGAAGTGTTACTGTGGACGGGTTTAAGGAGACACTATCTGAGCGGGAGCTCCGCAGTTTGCGTGGCTCCTCCTCACAGCCAGATGTATTGAGATGAGAGTCCAAAGGTTCACCGCCACCGCTTCGCTCTTGACAGCAATCTTTGTAGAAAAAAGGCGCCAAAATAGTAGTGGTCACAGAGGAAAGACTGCAGGACTGCCACAGACTGCCCACTCTCACACCATTAGAATTAAGATATGTAAAAAAGGAAATAATTTCAGCCAAGTAGAACAAAACAATTGTAAACTAAATGAATTGTATGAAACATTTCCTATATGGGGTGCTTAGGGTCCCCATTCTATCTAGACAACTGGTAATCTCATAAATCAGAGGCTCCATTATGGAATAATAAAGTAAAGCCTACGTTTGTTTTCAAACCATTTTATATTGATATGCTACATATCTTTCTTAACTCTTATTTTCAAAGTTATTTTCATTAAACCAATTCTTTCTATGTTTTCCAAAATCGTTATTCTTTAAAGTTATTTTGATTGTTCTCACGGACCACAGCACGCAAGAGTGCAGATTTCAGCAACATGACCAAACCAGCGTGAGAAATGCCAACAGTTTTTTGTTTTGTTGTTGTAACACTGGAAAGGCATTTGCCAGGCACTGCTGTAGTGGTATTAACTGGCCATCGATGGTAGCAGCTACAAAATGGTGTGAGTTTGTTGGCATGTAATAGCTGTTGCTTGCCGATGGCTAATCAACTGTTGGCTTTGTTTTTAACATGACTTCAGTGAAGGACATGCGTAGTGCTTATAAATCAAGTGGCGGAAGGCAGACCTGGGTAAGAAATGCGTATTACACCAGTAGCGTTTTTGCAGCTCCAATTAAGTCATTAACTCTCAAAAGACTGCTTTGAAAAAATACTAACAGGTACTTCGAGCACAAAGTTTGATAAAAGGCGTGATAAAGCTAGCTCAAAGATATCCCAGGAGTATGTGTTTTTGGGCAGGGAGTGTCAGGAAGTGGGTGGGAGTGGCCATAGGGATTAGCATGGCCATGGGCAGTCAACTGCTGGGTAAATAACCAACCATCTACAAACTTTGTGTCCTTTCTCATATGCCATTTCTCTCTAGCTGTACTTTGATGCAATCGTTTTGGCTTTTGGGCGCCACCTAATACCCAAAACTAAAACCCACCCACCGAATTGACTGTGGGCTAGGGGACACTGAGTAAGTAGCTCTAAGGGGCTTGTTTTCTATTAGGCAGTGAAAGATGATGTTTCTGAGGGAAGTGTGGAGTGTCTTAATAGGCTTGATATGGACTGCCCATAGCAGTCCTTGCCAACACTCCCCTCAGAACGACCATTACAAATTATAGTCCATCTGAGGACCTCGACGTGTGAAGGACCATGGGTACAGTACACGTCACAGTAGGGATGTTCTTACAAACACACCCTGTCGACAGCCCTTTCAGATTTTGAAAAACAAGTACTCTGCACCAACCACTAGATGTAGGCCCATGCAAAGCATCTGAATCCAAGCAGATACAAGCAGATACAAGCATCAGAAAGACCATTACAGGTATGTAATGTTTATCCTACTGGTTGTAGGGTCAAAAACACTTCAAAACTCCCATTAGTGTAAAGTACTAAACTAAGTGCAGCTCAGCTCCCTCAAATGGCTGATTTTTCTTTCTTTTAAAAAAAAATTGTTTTCATTTACAAAATACATAACATTCTGCAACGTTAACCCAGTGGCGTGCCACAACAGTATTGTCCAATCCAATCCACTCTATAAATATTCTAAATGGGTGACGCTAAGCAGCATGAATCCAAATGCAAGCCATACTTGAAAATTTACAGCAGAAGCACCGGCAAGAATACGATGTCGGCATTCTTACCTATTTTATTTTTTCTTCGCAGGTAGTGCCATTGATGTGCTTAAGGAATGGAAAGTGAACAGTAAAAAAAAGGTAATGCAGCTTCTCTTGACGTCGCTCTTTCTCTGTTACTTGTTGTTACCTTAAACTAATACTACAGCACAAGTCTTAACCCTGCAGCTCACCAGATGTTTTGGACTATGTCAACTAAGATTCCTCCCTGTTCTCTGTGCTAGCTTGGGCTGATGTTAGTTGTAGTCCAAAACATTGAAGCGCCAGCTTTTGCAGACCTCCAGTGTATGCTCTTGATGCAACCGCTGCAGGATTTTCACTACTCTTTGGTACATCTCTGTCTCCATTGTATTACTCCTTTTTTGTAGTATTTAAGAATATCTGTCCAGAATATCTAAACCAGGGATGGAATAGTGTGTGTGAAAATAGAGTAGTCACTATATATGTAGTTAGTGAAGTAGATACCCAATGTTGTCATTACAGACAATACTTGACTTCTAGCGGGCTTAGTCATTATAAGAGTGTTAAGGATTATGGCACCAATTCTTTTCCTTTTTTGCTTTGACAAACAACTCTTTAAGAGGGGATTTTCACAGGTTGTTGCAGGGATCAAAATAAGGACCTGATTAGCGGGAGCTAAAAGCTACCTCTGGGTATCCAGCATCACCCAGTAAGCATGAGCTATTCTTTAGCGTGACACAAATGTATCTCCTACATAAGATGCAGGCTATATCTTTTTGCCAAATATGTATGAGCCACTATGCTTTAAAAATCTTCTGGGTGTTTACTAATGCTAATGTCTACACATTCCTAAATGTCATATGCGTATGTTTGTATGGCACCAGTTTGCCTGTAGATCCTGGTAGCTGTTATCGACCCAACCAGACTCTCCTAGGCTATAGCTTGAAGCTAAATAACTCCCTGCAAATTTGGAATCCTGTTATTTCCAAAAGCAAGTTCAGCTTAAATCTACATTTCAAAAGACATTAAAAGTATGTAAGGGTAAAATCTGTTGCTTTATTTATTACATCAAAATAATGTTCAATCCCTTAGCATCTTTTTCTGTGCTTCAGAGGTTAGTGAAGAAGGGATATGGTATAATAGGTCATTTATAACGCACCTGTTCACAAGTGTTTCTAGGTGCGACAAGACAAGGGAGGGAAGACAGAGGGATGACAAGACAAACAATTTTACTAGGCCTTGTGTCATTCAGATTGTGCAAGTGTGATGACGTAAAGTGCAGGGGTAAGGGAGGAGGGTGAAGTGCCAGGGAGAGGGAAGGAGGCGGGCGGGGGAGTGCAAACAGGACAGCATTGCTCTGAGTATGTGCCGCCAGGGCAGTGCAGCTCTGGGTAAGTGCAAGAAGGTAGGGGACTGTGGGTAACAGTTACAGATCCCAAGTGCGCGGTAGGCCCGGAGGCAGTGCAGGGGAAACTGATCATGGAGGACCCAGTAGGCACTGGGGGTGGTGCAGAAGACTGGTAGGTCAGCATGGGAGAGTGAGAGAAAGCAGAGGAGAAAAAGATCTTGAGCTGCTTCCGGAACTTCAAGTGGTCCGGCTCAAGGTTGTGAGAGGCAGGGAGGCCATTCCAGAGGGAGGCACTTGCAGAGGCGTGATATCTACGTGCCCACGATCTGTCTGGAGAAGCGTCTGGCCTTCAGAGAGTTTGAGCTAGCTGAGTGAAGGGCTCGAGAAGGAATGTATTTTGGAAGTGAAAGTTGTATGTAGTGCGGACCCTGGCCCCAGAAAGCCTTGTGGACGATGCAGAGGTTCTTTAACTTGATCCTTGCAGCCAACAGTATCCAGTGCAAAAATGTCTGGGCTGGAGAGAAACGGTCCCTGGGCTTGAGGCCAAGGACAAGTCTTGCAGTCTTGTTCTGGAGTAGTTGCAGAGGGCAGAGAGTAGAGGAAGGCAGATTGAGAAAGAGGCTGTTGCTGTAGCCCAGCCTAGAGAGAACCAGTGCTCTGAAGACAGTGCGCTTCTTGGGGAAAGTGAGAAAAGGAAGAATACCTCTGAAGAGGTATAGCTGGTAATGGGCCTTCTTGGAAAGGTCTATGATGTGAGGAGAGAGTGGAGTCGAAGACGACACTAAGGTTTTTTGCCTCAAAGGAAGGTAAAGGAAAAAGGCTCAAGGAGGTCGGTCAGAGTGAGAGAGGGAAAGCGGGAGCAGGGGTCCCAATGAGGAGGATCTCTGTCTTACTTGCATTAAGGCAGAGATCATTGGAGATGGAGCAATCCTGAATCGCGGATAGACAGTCGGGAGTGAGCGAGACAGAAGAGGAGACTGAGGGGAGCCTGAAAGAGAGCTGAGTGTCATCAGCATAACACTGAAAGTTAGAGCAGAAGGTAGAGATCAGGTGGGCCAAAGGGGCCAAGTAGACATTGATGAGCCAGGGTGCGAAGATAGACGCCTGGGGAACACCATGTGTGGAGAGAAAGGACCCAAGTTGGACATGGGAGGGACTGTCCAGGAAGAAGTAGGTCAACCACTCCATGGCCTAACGTGTTGCCCAGATTTTCACTGAGTCTTTTGATCAGGCTGGCGTGATTGACTGTATCAAAGGCAGAGGAAAGGTCAAGGAGGATGAGGACAGAAGGAAGGCTAGTGTCTTGGTTAGTAATCGGATCTTCACAGGTGTTCACAATAGCAGTTTTCCGTTCCTCTGGCTGCTCTGAAGCCAGACTGATGGTTGTGGAGATAACCAGCAGATTCAGTGTAGAGAGTTAGCTGGGAGATGGCCAGCTTTTCCAAGAGTTTACCCAGGAAAGGAAAGATAGAGATCCGGCGATAGCTTGCCAGACATGTAGAATTGGCAGAAGGCTTTTTAAGGAGGGGTGCTTGAGGAGAGAGGGGAAGGATCCAGTGGCGAAGGATTGATTGCAGAAATCGGCCAGGGCTGAAGAGTGTCAGTGTGGTCCTTGATGGTTCTGGAGGAGCAGGGAAGCACCTCTTTGGACGACACTTTCATAGATCAGACTTCTCTAGAAACATTGTCAGGTGTTGTCGGAGACAAAGAGGAGAAAGGAGGAGGAGAGGGAGGACAGGTTGTCCTGAGTTTTAGTGGTAAAGTGAGAAGCCAGAGCTGTACAGAGGGCCTGGGTGGGAACATGAGAGGTGGATACTTCAGAGGGATTGGCAAGCTCCTAGAGCCATGTGGACTCTCTTCTTGGACAGGAGAGAGAGTCTGTATTGCCCCTGGAGCAGGCGGCAGGCAAGTTTGTCAGAGGAGGCGCCGGAAGCCCTCCACTTCCTCTCAGCCACCTTGCACTTGCGTTTCAGGAAGGTGAGGTCAGAGTCCTACAAAGAGTTGCACTTGGAGGTAGGCTTCAACCGGATTCTCATGACAGGGGCAAGGACATCCAGAGTGCTGGAGGTGGATAGATGAAGGTTGGAGAGGGATGTGTCAGAGTGTGAGTCAGCCGCAGGCGTATGAGGAGCAGAGAAAGTAGCAGCAAAGGCGTCCACTGACCCACGCTTCATAGACCGAATGGCCAAGAAGGTAAGTCTGAAGAGTGTGTCGCACCAGAGGGTAGTATGGAAAGAGGGAGAGTGTTGCAGAGGTTTCAGAAAAGCCCAGAGGAGGGTTTAGAAGCATTCAGGTGGATGTTGAGGTCTCAGAGGAGGCGAAGTTTAGAGGTAGAGGCAAGGAGAGACGAGAAGAGGAGAGGTCAGCCCACTCTGAGAGGAAGAGGGCAACCTGGCCAGGTGGCCTGTAGGTGGTGGCAACAGTCGAAGAGAGGCCAGGAGAGAGGGAGAGCCTGCAGACCAAGCATTCAAAGGAGGAGTAGGCCTGCATAGGAATGACCGAAGCAAGGACCCACTCCAGAAAGATGAGGGCTACTCCACCTACGGGTCGGTTGGTTCTGGGTTTTGGAGAAGGTCTTGTAGCCATCAGGGAAATGTCAAAACATGCGACAGAGCTGGCCGTGAACCATGTCTCTGAGAGCGAGGACATGCACGTCAAGTTCTTCAAGGAGGTGGCAGATGTCGGAGGAGTGTTTGACAGCAGAGCGAGAGTTAAGAGTAGCGACGTGGAGCAGGTTGCCACATTTGAAAGACTTCTGGGGTGGAGTATAGGCTTCAGGTACACCCAGCGGAGGAGGTGGAGGGGCCCGAGAGTGGGCAGAGGTGATAGCAGGAGGTGACGTAGTAGCCAGAGAGGAGGAGGAAGATGCCAGAGAGGTAGCAGAAGGATTTTGCAGAGGTTCCCTAGAGTAGCTAGGAGGAATAGCAGGAGAAGGAAGGAAGTTGATAAGATGCGGGAGACGCCTATCGAAAAGGAGGAGATTGGGTTCAGGGCCCTGGAACAAGACGGTGCCATTCAAATAGACATTAATGATGATCTTGGAGGAGTGGAAGTAGGTCAAGAGGGCCTCCCACAGAGTGCCACCATTAATAGGAGAGGAAGAGATAGGAGAGAGAGCCAAGACCATATGAAAGGTCCATAGGTCTGGTGAGGGAATGACAAAGAGGATGTCCGTGAGAGTCTGTCTGGAGGAAGCACTGATATAGGTATCGGCGATGGGGAGGCCTGGTTTGGAGACCAGGATGTCCCTCATGAACGTCTTCCTTCCAGACTTAGTGAGAGTTTTAGGATAGGAGCTGGAGTAGCAGTTAGAGAAGATGGGAGAAACGGAGAGCACCATAGGAGGTGCAAGGAGGAAAGCAGGAGGATGGAGTGAGCGAGCAAATGGAGAGATGCAGAACCCAGCACAGGATATATAGGGGTGGGGGCGTTACACAGAAGGGATCACACAGGAGGAGCAGACGGGAAGGGGGATATACAACAGCACAAAGAGTACACCAAACTGGGTAGGGGTCTAGAGAGTGGGAGAGCGCCAAAAGGGACGCAGATCACAGCACAACAATAACCACAGGTTAAGGGGTCCTAGAGAGTGGGAGAGAGCCTAATGGGACACAGAGCAACAGTAACTGCAATTCAAAGGGGACCTACAGAAAGGGCACAAACGCGGGTACGGCTAACCACTAAGGGGAGAGCCAACGGATGCGCAGAGACCGAGTACGTTATGTCAGATGGTTAGGTAGAAGTACACGAAAAGGCCAGGAGGTTTAATAGAGAGCAGTAGTGGATGCTCCCACTTCCTGCACCTTTTTTACTTTTTTCGGTCGCTGCTGGTCGATGGCTGCGCCACCTGCATGCACTCTGCGCCGCTAGCCCTTCGTCGCCAAACAACTGCGCAGCCTTGTCCTGCGAGGGCTTTGCCGCAGAGGGTACGATCCTCGGTTCTTAAAAATGTTGATGCGTGGACATAGGCGAAACGTATTGCAAACCGACCGGCAGCGTCTCCTGCGAACCTGCGTCACACAACACTCTGGCCTTGCTCTGCGTGGGCTTTGCCGCAGAAGGGCCGATCCTCATTTCTTAAAGGTTTGGCTACGTGGACGCAGGCGCAACGTATTACATGTCGACAGGCATCGTTTCCTGCGCACCTGCTTCGCACCACACCGTGGTCTTGTCCTGCGAGGGGACGTGCTATCCTCTCAAAGGCTATGGGGTTTCCCCTCCAACTCTTAGCGCTTTTGCTATTTCCACGTTGAAACTGTTGTAATTTATGTTCAGATACCCTCATCAAATTTGCATAATCCATCCGACTCCCTAAAAAAGGCTTTTTGCGACACTGCACTTGTGGATTACTTTCGGTATCCACAAACTCCACAAAATTCTTGTCTTTCTAAAAATGTCAATACACAAGTGCCACCCACATGCCCCACATATCGCTATCAACAAACGGTTTGCATTCTTGAAAATAGCGATCTTCTAAGCTTTTCAAAACTAGTGGAGTTTTTGCATTCTGGCACTGAATCTGGAAGAATGAAGGGATTGCAATAAGGAAACCAAGCAAGTGGTTGGTTTCTGAAAAGTGGACCTATCTGAAGTCAAGATTGGGATGCGCTTGTTTACCCGTGATTCTATAGCATTCCCCTCTAGAAACCGGTGGCACTTGTAACTTTTTTCTGTCAATGTGTATCTCTGACAGCAAATAACAGCTACGTTCTTCCAAGTCTTCAGTCCAGGAAGAAGGGTTTGTTCTGCCTGTGATTGTGATAACTCGAAGCCAATGACTAAGCCATGGCTCACATTTCTTTTGAATTTTGTCTGATAGATTGGACTTTGTATTAAAAAAATATATAAAATCCAATATAGGTTGCAATACAATCTATATGTTCTACAGATGAAAACTGCACATCATCTCTGTAATGACACATATCTCTGGGTTTATATTTAAAGTACACTATTGGAAGCTGGGGGTAGGTGGCATGGTTACCTCATAGAAACTGGGACTACCTATAGCTCTATGCAACTATGGCACACTTTTTATGAATCTTACAAAGTCCATGGGCACTCGAGTGCTAACCAGCAATATTGTTTCATATTGCGGTCATATACCGGTTCGTTGAAACCTAACTCACTAACTGAGCTGAAAACTCCAGGTTTAATTTATTTTAAGAGAAGAAACCCCATCTGCTCCCCCGTGGAATCAAGCCAGCATTGATTGTCGTACCCCACTATGTTCCTAAACCCTTCCTGATGAAAACGGTACTATCATGTTGGCGCACTTTACACATGGAAAGGGGAAAGTCCAAATGGCGGGTAAATTGATTGCAAGATTCTCAAGGCAGTTTTCACTGATTTTTGCTACAAGGGATGCTTTGGGCAGCCCAGTCGTATTCCAAGGAACTTCTTTTCTTAAAGCTATGGAAGGGAATCCAGCAATGTCACACGTTCGTAGGTTGTGGAACGCTTCCTTATCGAAAATGCTCTGCCAAATAACGTTTTTTGGGGGGGTTGTATATTTTTCACTGGGAAACATCTGAATTGTTTGTAAAAATGCATCTCCTACCACGCTACTTTCAAAAATTCCTACTGATGAAAACTGTACCTCCATATTTGGGGCGGAGGGGGGGGAGGGCACCAATCTCCCTGAAAAGGGACGGTCAGAACAACTAGCTTGTCTATGGACTTTTCACAGCCCAATTTACACAGTATTTTACCACATGGAAGGTTCCGAAAGGCTTGTGGCATCGCCACAACAATGGTGGTATCTATAAGATCCATGTGCTGTGTATTTCATAAAAGACACCCTCTGTAACCGAGCTTTGTCTCATGTGGTTCAGTGATAAAATGACACTGCAAAACATAAAATAATGAAAATAAAGTTTTAGATTTTTTTTTTGCATTTCCCGTTTTTGTATTCTTGATGAAAATGGTGGCGCTCCTATGGGGTGTACCTACCTTGCCAAAAAGCTAAGGGCAAAACCATGGCCTCGATATTGATTTCAAATGTGGAATCCAGTATTGTCTCGCACTTTTCTTTCCAGTACTTCCCAGGCGGGTACAAAGACAGTCATGCCGGGTTCTGTGGTTTAGTGGACTAAAGCATCCACTACATGGGCCTTTGTTTGACCTCATGTTCATAGGTTCGAATCCCAGCAGATCCACTGAGCCCTTTGTCCATAAAATAAGTACCATTTAGTTGGGTAACAATAAACATCTGTTATATGTCAATAGTGCCAAGATGCCCTTCCTGGGTGGGAATGTGCGCTCTACAAATACACGGGTTATAGGTCAAAGGTTCGAAAACAAAAGGCTAAAATGCCTTTTTTTCAACAGTAAAAGGACCCCCCCATTTTTTTATGGGGGGGGGGGGTTACCCCCGCGTTTTCCTTTTTATAAAAGTTTTTTATACATGCTAAACAAAAAATATATATATATATAAATAAATAAATACATTTTAAAAAATTCAATCCTTTTTTTCGGTCCTTTTACTGTTGATCAAAAGGTAATTCGATCCTTTTGATTCGAACATTTGACCAGACACCCAAATACACCTGTTATGTTATGGAATTCTTTGGTAGCTGGTGATTTATGCAGCTTTTGGTGTCAAAATGTCTTTCAGTAAGCCTCCCCTCCAGGGGCATGATGGGTAGGACAACCTTGCCCAATTCACACTTGTCAGACATTGCATTCTTACTGGTGTTTTTCTTTTAAAAACATGTGTAATTTATCTTGGTGCTGCGCTCCCCTTGAAACTACAGGAATCATAATGTCCTCAAATGCAGTGGTCTTAACCAGCTTTTAGAACTTTAATGCAAGATTACTTCTACCATGTGCGAAGCACTGTTTTTAGGGTGGAGAAACGTAGAGTGGACGATAACTCTTATTGCTGAGGACCCCAGTCAACTCCCAGCTGCAGCTAGACGGCAGTTCAACTCCCAACTGCCTTTTTAAGTCGGGTTCTTCCTGCTTCTCTAGTTGGCCCATCACCAGCAACCTGCATCTCAGTTATTGTATTGGATTGTAGTAGTCATTTATATAGCGCCTTTTCCCATTTGTATGGCCTGACCGCTCTTTGTGGTAGGACCGCTCTTGGGGACCTAAATCCAGGTATAGGAAGGTTCTAAGAGGAGGCTTTAGATGCGTGTGTGCATTTGGCCAAGATTATGACTTGGGACTGACTGCTGGCTAGGCTTCAGTAAGCAACCCAACAGGTCAGGCACATGGACGCATGCCGAGGGAGGTCAGGGAGAATTTGTCGTTGTCATATCTACATTCTGGCGAGAGGGGATTGATAGCTGTGCCTGTGGCAGATGTCCACCGAAGTGGTGCTTTTATACATACCTTTAGGTCAGATGGAGCTTATCTTTGATTTCGCAATGTTCCGATGTTCGTCAACTTTTCTAGGCACTATGGACCGGCTACACTAAATTTACCAAGTGCAATAGACGGGTGGTTCTAGAAAATCTTCTAGGTGGGACAGACAGGCTACCATAGAAACAGGGCTAATGGGATTCTTTGAGCGTAATAGACTGGTTACCTTTATCGTCTTACAACATATCTTCCACATGCTACAACCCGCTAACCAAAGCAGTCTAATAAGCACAATATCAAGGAAAGCTGCATGTAACCACTGTGCGTTAAAAGTGCTAACTTAAGTAGTTATAAGTTCAATGGAGGGTTACCAACATATATCTTCAAGCATCATGGGCAGGCTAAACTTTGTAAGTGAGATTGGTGTTAACATGTGTTAACCTGCCTGTGCTTTCTTCTGGTTGCAATGCCAGGCTACCCGCCTATCTAGGTACCACCCATGGCTGTCCTTGCAGGTAAGCGGGCTAATATCGGTCAGGTCCAGTACCAAGGCCCCTGAGCAGTAGCGAGCTTTCCTGACCTGACGGTTCTTTAAGCACAGAAGGGGCACACCAAATACATTTTCTTGGTGCAATTACAGCCTGCCCTCAAAGGGCTTTGGGCACGTTGTACCAGTTCGCCCTATGATCTTTCAAGTGACATCATCCTAAACATCTGTGTGAATGGACATGCCAACGAAGAGTGCAACACCATTCCTACCGTCGTTCCTCCCTGAAAATCCATCTAGGTGCAACACCCTTCCCACCCCCAACAATCCATTTAAGTGCAATTCAGTTCCTACCCCCACACTCCATCCAAGAGCAATTAACTTCCTACTCCCAGAAACCATCCAAGTGCACCACATTTCTTACCCCCAAAATCCATTTCAGTGCAACTCATTTCCTGCCCCAAAACCTTCTAAGGGCAACACCTTTCCTACCTCCAAAATCCATCTAAGTGCTAAATACAGCTCATTTTCTAACCCCCCTAAACCATCAAAATCAACTTTGGAACAGCAATGGGAAGGCATCCCGATTTTACTTTGGTTCAGCAATGGAAAGACACCCAGACTCAGCCCCTGGCACAACAATGGAAAGACACTCGGATTAATCCTGGCACAGCAACGGAAAGGCACTCAGATTCAACCTAGGCACAGCAATGGAAAGACACCCAGATTCAACCTAGGCACAGCAATGGGAAAACACCCAGACACCACCCCTGGCACAGCAATGGAAAGCACCTATACTCGGCCCAGGCACAGCAATGGATAGACACCCAGAATCATCCTTTGCTACATGAAACAGTTAGTCTAAATGCACAGAATGGCTAATTTAGACAGTTAGGCTAAATGCAGATATGCACACCCCCCTCTCTGTTAAACTTCACCCCAGCACCTCTACTTCATCTACACCTCATACGGACTGAACCGTTGTGATCCAGATTCCGGTCTCTGGTTGTTCCTGTCGTTCCTCATGCAGCAAAGCTTCTTGACACAACTGAACCCTACTGGACACTTGCAGCCAAACCTCTGACATCGACTGGAGCTGGGCAGCTGATTGCTGTGCTCAGAAACACTACTGATTTCGAGGTGCTGGAGAACTTCAGTCCTTGTAGAGAGAAGCCCTAACGACATTCCAGAGTGCTGCTCACCTGAACACTGTACAGTTCTTTTGGAACTGGCCAAGCAATTCGAAAGGCAAGACCGATGTTATGTAGAATACACTGACATCACTGTTGGTGGAATACACAGGTGTTAGATCGTTCTTGTGTAAAAGCGTTCTAGTGATTCTTCTCCCGGTGGTCCTCTGCTCCGGGGGCCTCCAATAAAGCTCATACTGAAAACTTACAATCGTGTGCTAATTTACTTCAAATGGTGGCAAGGACCCCAGAGCTTCCCCTACAGCCGTGCATAGCACACAGACTTGCGTATGATACCCCGCAACTGCCTGCTCCTGTGTCCGTGTTCAGTTTCCGGCCCCAAGGTTCCCACATACCATTAACTAAGCGGATAGGAAAGGGGAACAGAAAATCAAATCCTATCAATCTGTTGAGGTGAGAGCAGCGGCGTGAACTGTTTATACCAATAACTTTATTGAAATACCAGCCTGTGCCGAGGCGCGCGGACACTGCGTCCTCCAAACTCCAATGGTCTCCATTCCTGCTAGAGTAAAGGACCTTCCGACTTGCCCAGGCGTGATGGCCATCTTGATGCAACCCACTCCCACTGGTGAATTGCCATAGCAGCGTTGTTACAGAGCGCTTGCATCGGCGCATTTGGTCGTCGGAGGGAGTGTTTACATGAGATCACAGCGCGGATTGTACGGACTGCTCAGTGACACGTCCACCTCGCTCGCATTGCCATGAATGCCCAGCTAAACGAGTGTTGTGCGTGGTACTATAGGAAAGAAGGAAAACATTCCTCCAAGAAGCGTGGAAGTAAATGTAACATCCACTCCCAAACGTTAAGTGGTATGAGAGGGGCACGAAATTAGCAGAACTTTTTATGTCAAAAGGTTAGAAATTGACAACATATCCATTTGAGAGCAGCCATGGGTGGGCAAGATTTATGAAGAGCTTGGTCTAACAAGTGAATCATTAAAAGGCAATTGGTGATTGCAACACTGTAAGTCGAACCACAAACACTATCCACAGGACTAAGAGACCCCACCATGCAAAACGTCCCGCCTCCAATGAAATTTCTTCCAAGTCCCAGAAATCCATTGTGCCATGGGAGCAGTGGATCGATGGCTTCCAAGTGTACTTGAGGGCTATTGGCGGAAATAAATTCAGCAATGACCTCAAGGAAGCAACTCTGTTAAATTGTGTAGGGGCAGAGGCCCTAGGAATATTCAGGGCACTTCCCGAATCCGATGATGCAGGACGGGACGGCAATCGCAAGTTTGAGAGTGCACTAGCCAAACTCGCCAAACACTTTGACAATAAGACTAATGTGGTACTGGAGAGATACAGGTTCTTCTCCAGGAAACAACTGAAGGGCAAATCACTACACCTACATGGCATCTCTCAGGGCACTCATGTCGACCTGTAATTTCACAGGCATCGGGGACGAATATTTGAGAAACCAACTTGTCCTAAATGTAGCTGACCCAAGAATACAACAAAGGCTAATGCTTCAAAAAACCCATCCTTGGACCAGGCCACAGAAATAGCGAGAAGCATGGAGCTGGGTGATCGCTGCATGAAGGAGAGGTTTGACCAGGCGGGGAATATAGAAGTGAAGTCCATTGAGAACAATCCCGATGAGGACTTAGGTGAACCTCTAGTGGCAATGGTGAGAAGAACATCATCTTATAGTTCAAGATCCAATTCCAGAAGGGGAAGACTTTCAGAATGTGGTAATCAAAATCCTGGGCGTTGCCAAAAGTGTGGCTGGTACAAACACAACACCACCGATAAAGAATGTCCGGCGGCAGCTGTTAGTGTTACAGATGTGGCCATGTTGGACACTTTGCAAAGGTCTGTAGAAATACACGAGGAAGGTTCAGTAGATCTAGCAGGTTCACCAGACGACCCTTCACCAGGGCACCGGGAGGTACCGTGAGATTTGTCGAAGGAGATCAAGGACGTGATGACATGAAGACCATCAATCAAAGCAATCCACCGATACAAATACTCACGGTTACGTCGTTACAACAGTCTAAAGGTCTGTGGGTCAATATGGAAATAAATGGCATATCTCTGCCCATAATGGTAGACACTGGGTCCCCATACACCATGGTGGATATGAAAACCTTCCTTGGAGAATTGTCTGGCAAAACGCAAGACATACAAAACACTGTAGTGAGAGCAACCGGATATGGAAACACTCCCATAGACATCATTGGGTGCACATGGGTAAATCTCGAGTTCCGCGACAGAGAAACATATTGCAAACTTTTCATAGCAAGAAATGGCTCATCTGTGGTTGGTTGGGAGGAACAAGCCGCCCTCCGAGTAAGAATCCACCCCAGAGAAGAGATCCCTATATTATCTGTATTGAAAGGCAATATTGATATTAAGGCAGCACTAGCGAAACAATTCCCCAAAGTGTTCAGCAGGAAAATTGGACTCCTAGAGGGCTTCCAACACAGAATTGTCTTGAAGAAGGGTGCCATTCCCGTAGCGCACAGAGTTCGTGGAGTTCCCATTGGGACAAAAGAAGCACTAAAAAATGAACTCGCGCGCCTATGCGAACAAAACATCATACAGCTCATAGAAAGCTCAGAGTGGCTCGCTCCGATAGTGCTTGTGAAAAAGGCTGATAACTCCATAAGAATGCATCGATTTGAGGGACTTGAACAAGAACATCTGGATCGATAGACATCCCCTTCCGAACATATCTGAATTGTTCACCACCATGAAGCCGGCGAAATACTTCAGCACCTTAGATCTATCCTCGGCCTATCACCAAATTGCCCTGGAGGAGAACTCAAAAAGCCTTACATCATTCGTCACCCCTTTGGGGGCATTTATGTTCAGGAGAATGCCGTTCGGACTCGCTGCAGCAGTGTTTCAGAGGTTGATGTCACACCTGTTTGGGGGCCTAGAAGGTGTACACTGCTTCCAAGACGACCTCCTTATTTTAGCCATCACAGAGGAGGAACACAACGCAAAACTGATGGGTGTCGTACAAGTAATCCAAAAAAGCGGTCTTACCCGAAAATTGGACAAATGCAACATTAAATGTGATAAGGCATCATACCTAGGCCATTCCATAGATGCCAAGGGCATCAGTCCCAAGAAGGGGCTAATGGATACCATATTGAGCATTGCCGAGCCAGAAAATAAAGATCAGTTGAGGAGTTTCCTTGGTATGACGGAGTACTATTCCAAGTTCATAGACGACTACGCCAACAGGTCCAAAATTATGAGAAGCCTCATGAAGAAAGCAGCCAAATTCGTGTGGTCTGAGGAATGCAAAGACGAGTTTGAAGAAGTAAAGTCCAACATCAATCGAGCACCAACCTTGGGAATGTTTGACTGCAAGGCCAAGACAATCTTATCGGTGGATGCCAGCAAGGTCGGTTTGGATGGAGTCCTAGAACAGCTACAAAATGGAAATATGGTGACAATTGCCTTCGCATCGAGGTTATTGAAAGGAGCAGAATTGAATTATTCCACAATTGAGAGGGAAGCCCTAGGGGTGAAGTGGCTCCTGCAACATTTCAGGAACTTGATCTGGGGATTACCTGTCCTGCTCAGAACAGACCATAAACCGTTAGTGCATGTCCTCCAGTCTAAAACACCTCACCTCATATGACCAAGAATAAGTCGATGGATTCTCGACATTATGCAACATAACCTCCAGGTGTGTTATACTCCAGGTGCACAGAACCAAGTTGCTGACTGTTTTTCAAGATTGTCGACCAACCAAGGCACCGAGCTAGAATGTCTAGATGGAGACATCATAGCCACTATAAATCCAGCCATTCCCAAAGATGAATGGAAAACCATAACCAACGCTGATCCTGAACAACGAGAGATTAGGAGAGCCATAATCAATGACTGGAAAGGATCTGGTCAAGATCTGGCAGACTTCATACCCATCAAGGAAGAAATATCCATGGATGAAGAACATGTTTATAGAGGCGATGGGGTAATTCCACCTGTACAACTCAGAAAGAGATTACTCGACCTAGCACATGAGGGGCACCTAGGGAGGAGCTTGACGAAGAACAGAGTGAGAAGCAATTATTGGTGGCCGAACATGTGGAGAGAAGCTGAGGAGATTGTCAAGAATTGCTCTGCCTGTGCCACAAGCGACAAGTCCAAAGTTCTGAGGAAAACACCATTACAACCAATAGAACCTCCCAGGAATGTGTGGTCTAAACTGGCGATAGACGTCATGGGTCCATTTAAGAATCTTGAGGCTGTTAAAATATATGTCCTAGTGCTCGTGGACTACACCTCTAAATGGATGAAATGGGGAATATCAGAAACAAACGTCACCACGAAAAAGATCAGACTTTTTAACAGACGTGTTCAATAGAGAATGAGACCACAAAGAACTAGTCTCCGACAACGGATCCCAATTCACGTCATTAGAATTTCAGTCATGGCACACCAATGGAGGATAGTCCTGTGACAACAGAAGTACCTCATCGTGGAAATGAAGAATGTGACGGGTCCCGTGACGCATGCGACAAAGACCCAGACGGGAATCAGAGGGCCATCGGTAACTTCAACAGTGACTACATTTACTACTAGTACCTGTCACAGTATCCTTTTGTCACGAGAAACTCAATGAAACACAGTATCCTTTTGTCATAAGAGACCCATTGAAACACTGTTCCCACATTGTTGTTGAATTTGCAAGATAGTTTATTTCCCTTTCTTTCTCTTTCCCCTCCTTCCCTTTCCCCCCGCTTCTGTTTCCCTTTTCTTTTCCCTTCCTTTGCCTTATATAAGAAGGGAGATGTTATGTAGAATACACTGACATCACTGTCAGTGGAATACACAGGTGTTAGAACGTTCTTGTGTAAAAGCGTTCTAGTGATTCTTCTCCCGGTGGTCCTCCGCTCCGGGGGCCTCAAAAAAGCTCATACTGAAAGCTTACAATCATGTGCTAATTTACTTCATAATTTACTTCAACCGACTACCACTTTCTAACCATATTCTGCTCAACCAATCTAAATTACAGGGCTCCTCCACGTTTGCTGAACCGCAGTACAAGGTTATTTTTAAGTAGAGATTGAGCGATAGGTCACTCTGTAATTCCATTGAGAACTGACTGTACCTAGACCTGATGCTTATGAAGCAAGGAATGCTTATCCTAAAAGCCACTGGCGTTTGCTGGAATCTTGCTGAACATGAATATTTACCTACATGCATCAATAAAGTATTTACTAAATCGCATGGATATTTCTTTATTTAAAATAAAAACCTGTTACCAGTCATTCTTGTGTTCCAAGCTCCTTTTCCAAGTCCTTGCTCTTCAAAGCTTGATCACTGGAATAGATGATCCAAGGGAATCTGTCTTGCCTTCAGCATTAGTCCCCTTGTACCCTACACTAAGTTTCTAGTTAAAGCTCCCAGTACAGTGATGGATACTGCCTGGGCGCGCAATGTGGTAGCCCCCTTCTGGTGCAGGTGTTAAGACAGAGTAGGCGTGGTCTTGAGGGGGAGGAGGGTTGAAGGGGTGTTGCAGCCGGTGTGTTGGGTTTCGTCTTGAACAGTGTGCTCTCCATGGCATCAATGTGAATTTGAGCCTGCAGGAAATCAAGCAACAACTGGACATTGAAGCTGTAGGCCAGGATGCAGTGGAGAGCTGCTGGAACAATGTACAACACTGTAGTGTTGTGGACGTACCTACATGGAGAGAGAGAAGGGAGACTGTTGCTGTGGCACAGTGCTTGCTGCCTTAGAAAATGGGGCATGCACAGCAGCAACAGCGCTTTCGGCTTAAAGCTTTGTACTAGATCAGTGCTTCAATAAGCTTAGCTCCCACAGAATCATGACCTCTTTCCCTACCCATGTGTCCCCTAGCCTTGCGAATCCCACAATGCCTTAGAGAAGAAGTCTAACATTTGTGTGGATAGAAGGACACAGCTGTTTTAATTGGTGGAAGTTGACTTGCAGCGAAGACTATGGGGGTCATTACAAGGTTGGAGGTAAGTAACAGTCCCTACTGGCATGGTGCAAACACTGTGTCCGTGTAGTAAAGAGCCCGCTAATAGAGGGCTATTACGAGTTTGCGTGCACAAGCTTTGCGCCATGTCGGTAACAACATTACCGCCATGCCGCTAAAGTCCAAAAAATGGCCCTTAGCGGCATCATGGAAAGCGCAGACAGCACTACCAGCATCAATGGACGCGGCATTAGCGGGCACCGCTATCAGCGGTGGCCGTAAAATAAGCGGAACCGGAAGTAGCGTCATCGCACAGGAACGGAAAGAGCACGGTGGCCATCTTGAAAAACACAATCCATTGCCATCTTCACCACACAGGATCTGGATCCTTTTTTCTGACTGCAGAAATCAACCCACAGCACCAGCAACATGCCTAAGGCAGTAAAGAAAGGCGCTTCCCGGCAGCGCAAAGAGCGCTTCAATGAGGATGAACTC
Source organism: Ambystoma mexicanum (assembly GCF_040938575.1). Taxonomy (NCBI): domain Eukaryota; kingdom Metazoa; phylum Chordata; class Amphibia; order Caudata; family Ambystomatidae; genus Ambystoma; species Ambystoma mexicanum. The sequence continues at coordinate 292,591,892 of NC_090926.1, read as the reverse complement.
ACAATGCTGGCCGAGATACTTGCAGACAATGCAGAGGTCTTTTTTGCAAACAGCCTCAAGAGGGATGTCCTAATAAAAAATAAAGAGATCTGGCAACTTGTTGCCCGGAAAGTCGCGCCGTAGGCAACACCCCTCCACCCCCGCCCCATCAAGGATGTCCTCAAGAGCTGGGATGACCTGCGCCTGAGAGTGAGGAACATTCTGTCCGCAAACCGGAGCCAGGCCATGTCTACTGGTGGAGGACCTGGCTCACCCATAAAGCTAAGCCGGTGGGAGGAGATCTGCGCCAGCACGATTGGAATAGAGGCCATAGAAGGTGTGGGCGAGATGGAGCGTAGCGCCACCTCATCGGCGGAAGGAGGCCAGTGTCGTAAGAAAACACTGTAATGCGAAGTATGATGATAGTCCACCAATTTATCTGTCCAAAGAGGCAATGCATGGCCCAATACATACACATTGACACATCCCTGCCTAGATGCCGTCCACAGCACAAACACATGCACATGCATGCAGCATGGCAATGCCATTCCTGACACACACCACACAAATATGAAAAGGGCATAAGTCACACTGCACGCAGGCCACAACAGAAATGCATGTCACATAGCATACGCCCGCCCCAACATGAGTGACCCCGACGGATGCCTGCATACGCCACCCATATAGCAAGCGACGTGATCATCAAAACGCCACTGCCTAATCCCCTCTAATGTGTAGAAGAGCAATAATACAAATGTGTGCATGATGCTTGTCAAACCATCACTCATGCCGTCCCTCTCTTGGTCCCCCACAGGCTCAGATCCTGACAGCGAGGCCCGGGACTCACCCCCACAGGCGACTACACCCCGGAAGAGGGCTAGGGATGAAGGCAACAGGCCTTCCATTTTGAAAGGCCCAGTCAAGCCACGAAAGGCATTGAAGACAAAAACAGCTCAGGATGCCACGGCACTGGTGCCGCAAAGGCCCATTACCACAGTCCCCACAACACCTGTGACACCTGCACAGGAGACAGTGGGCGATGGGGCACAATCTCCAGAGAACAGCTCTGTTGGGGAGGCGGCAGCTACGGCACCCAGGCAGATGATGTGCAGGGCCAGCTGTGTGTGCCTGTCGAGGACAACTCCTCTGACCTGACCTTCCTGCAAAACCAAGTCCTGCTCCATTCCTCCAGGTCACACCTGTCGACTCCTATCACGACACCACACTGGAGCAGTCTGGAGGGGAGGCCGTACAAGGGAGTATGAGTCCCACAGAGGACCCACATGTATTTAGGGATGACACACATGCACCCTCCACCTCCACTGGTGTACAGGTGGGGGTGCATCAGATAGGACACGCAGCGCTGTGCCAGGAGGAGCTCACAGCCCTAGTGAAGCAGTTCGTCGCAGACAGTGCCCAGGCAAGGCAGGAGGGGCACGACAACACTGCTTCCCTCGGTCAGGCCATTGAGGCAAGCACCACAAGAATCTGTGAGGAGGTGTCTGCACAGAGGCAGGTCCTCACCCTCATTGCGGATTGCATGGAGGCTGAGCGTCCGGACCCCAGACTGGAGCAAGCGGCCACCCCTTCATCAAACTCCACACAAACCAGCCCCCTATGCAGGTCAGCGCGCACCTTGCGCTCATCAGACATGCCGCCACCAGGTGCAGGAAGTGGAAGGGCAGCCTGATGGACACAGACACATGAAGCATTTGCTTGGACACCATGTGTGGGGGGAGTTGTGGGGGGAGAGGGTGTGTGGGAGTTGTGGGGGGAGGGAGAGGGCGGAGAGGGTGTGTGAGGTGGAGGGGTTGAGCACTTAATTCTATTGGACATTTGAATACACCCGTTGTGTTAAAAAAAAAAAATCTTGAGTGGACATTCCTTATTGCATGTGTGTCATTTATTGATATACAGTGCATAGTGTACATGTACTTCCACACCCAGTGCCCTCTGTCCCACTTTCATGTCACCCTATGCACCCATGTGTGTTAGAAATATTGTGCAATCACTGACTGACACACAGCACGTCCCTCCTGTACATCGATACCGTGATGATGTGCGCCCACATCTTCTTCACCCCTTCATCATCACCAGGTGGTTGCAGTTCAATGTCAGGGGGCAGGGGCACGTTCCGTCAGATCACATGTTGTGCAGCATGACAATTGAATGATGATCTTGGCCACCTTCTCATGCCTGTAGAGGAGTGCCCCACCCGACCGGCTAAGACAGCGAAACCGTGCCTTCAACAGGCCAAAGGTCTGCTCGATGACTACACGGGTACAGGTATGGGAACGATTGTAGTCCTCCTCGTGCCTGTTCTGCAGATTTCGGACAGGGGTGAGGAGCCACGGCTTCAAGGGATAGCCACTATCACCTGCATGAGAGGAAATTAAAGGTATATGTTAGTCGATTCATGATGGACAGCTGTACTTGTCACACATACCTGTAGAGAATTGATGGTCACATGCACATGTCCCTGGTTGTATGCACACATTTCTCATGCCCTCAATGTGTTCTGTGCCATGGACTCATGGTGTGGGTTGCATCTTGTAGTTGATGCACGGTGTACACTGTTTTGATGTTGCTTATGCACTGTGGACGCATACCGCTGTGTTTGTTTTGAGTATGTGATGTGTAGTGTTCTGTATGATTTACTACCTGGCAGCGTTGGCAGTACTCGCTACATTATTTGCCATTCAGCGCTGATTATTCCCATGGTGAAATGCTGCACTCCTTTGGTGGTGGCGGCCCTGTGACAGGCAGTGGATTCCCTTGGTGATTTTGTTCAGTGCACTCCCATGGATGCTTTTCCTGTGTGGTTATTTGCTGCAGACAGCTACATAGTGAATATTCACAGCATGTTGCTGGATTGTGTTACGGAGGGTGAGGTACGAGGATGGGTGGTGCACGTGTTGTGGGATGTGGAGTGGTTTTAAGTTTGGCATGTTGTGATAGGTGTCCAGCTTACTTCATTGCTATGGGATTTGATTGTCATGTTAAGTTTGGGATGCTTTGGGGCACAGTGTTTTGTGATGTGCACATCGTGCTGTCACATCAACAATGACACCATGGTGGTGTGTGCATCTATCCCCCCATTTCACTGCCATGTGCCTGTCGTGCAACATACCAAGCAGCCAGGCACGTCGTCCTGCATGTCGCTCCATGTAGCGTGGTAGCGTGGAGTTCCACAGGACCATTGAGTCAGGAGTCTATCCAAGATATCGGGCACAACAATGTGTGATGATCTTGCTGGCGTCACATACCATCTGCACATTGATGGAGTGGTATTGCTTGCGGTTGCGGTACACCACCTCAATGGCATGCGGGACCACCAACTCCACGTGGGTGCAGTCGAGGGCACCTATACAATTTGGCATACGTTCCAGTGCATGGAAGCCAACTTTTGTATCAAAAATCTCCTGGGGAGTCCGTGGTAGGAATACGTAGTCCCCTTGTGCTTCCGGAGGGCATTCAGCACTTGGTTCAGCATGCGAGAAAATGAGGGTTGTGAAATGCCGTGCATGGGCCCCACTGTGTGCTGGTAGGTGCCTTTGGCAAGGAAGTGGAGCACCAACACTACCTTCAGTAGAGGGGGGATGGCAGTGCGTATTTCAGTGAGGCTGACAATGTCGTCGTGTATCATGTCCACGATGATCGTGTCCCGGTCCAGACGGTACAGGGTGTGGATCTGCTCAGGTGTTAGGTTGAATGGACTGGCTCTGATGCGTGGGATTGGGGGCTGCCTTTGTGGTACCACTGGCTGCACTGGTGGGGCATGCTGGGCCTGTCTCATCATCATCATCCTCCTCCTCCTCCTCCTTCTCCTCCTCCTGCGTCTCCTCTGTGGTGCCTGCTGCTGTTGTTGTTGTTGTTGCTGGTGTAGCAATGCAAGCATGTCCTCCAGCCCCAGTATTGCTACTACTAGTGGAATAATTCTGGTGTGGGAAGGGTTGTGGTGTGTGGGTGTGCTCCTTTTGTGCTGGCCAGACTCCATTACCTCCTCCTGTGCTGATTGTGTGCAACTGTGGCAGTTGGGAACACTGCACATGGCAGTTTATGGGTGCTTTGCGATGCCGGTATTGCCGGCATGCCGGTATCCCCTATTAGCGCCTTCATGATGCCGGTATTTGCATGTCCGCCTGACTTGTGATGTCCTCCTGTTAGCGGCATCCCGGTATTGCCGGCCTGAAGGCCTACGTGCCCGCGCACTTGCTGCTATTAGCGGCACCGTTATTAGTGGTGCTTCTAATACCGGGTTCTTAGGTCAGAATAGCCCGGAGCGGTATGCGATGCCGGTACTCCTTTACCGGCATCGTTTTTCCATTACCTCCAACCTCGTAATGACCCCCTATGTCTCCAGTGTTTATGCTGAGCTGGCAATTCAACTATTCTGCCTGCATAAGGAATAGTTATTCCTCCTTGGTTGCAAGGGGGTATGGTTCTCGGGGACTTCCAAATGAGCACTCTACATGGCAGCCACAAGCTTTTTTCTCAGGCCACACAAGCAATCATCCAGGCGTAGCTAGCGGAGTCCCATTACTTTTTTTGTTGTTGTTTTGTTGAAGCCATCTTTCTATTCTGGACTAGATCCCTGTTCTCAACCATTTTCTTTTCACTTTCATTATTCAAGACTGGTGAGCTCTTTTGCTTCTCTCTATTCGGGACTCTATTTTTATTTTTTTTATTTAATTAATTTTTTTCTTTCCCATGACCAATTCCAGAGTCTGTCCCTATTTTGTGGCCTGGAAGGATTCACAGCCACCCTGCTGCCCGCCACCTTTTGTCTTTCTCTGCAAGTTCTCATTCACCAGAGCACTGTTCGTCAAGCTTGTGGCTGTTCCGCAACCTTGTGGTCTATGACAGCAATTCTGTATAATGGATGCAGCATGTACCCTGCCCCTTGGTATTCCCCTGATGCTTTGCCTGTCAAGCTCAGAACCTGCTCTCCTCCTACTACCCGTGGAGCCAGGCTGCAGTGGCTGCTTTCCATCGCTGCTAAGAGCCAGCAAAGCCTACTATATGTTGGCGTGGCCATGCTGTCTATGGGGACAAGGAGGACCAGCCCTAGTCCATGGTCCTCTGCTGCATTTGACCTCTTTATATTTTTTGTTTCTAAATTGATCCCTGGCACTAGTGGAGTCCTTTCACTCTCTAGCAAGAAACTTTGAGGTGCAGCACCACCCCAGCTTTTAGCAACTGGACCTTGCTGCATCCTAATTTGGGAGAGGGCCCATAGTGGGATTGGGGGCAGCAGGGGGAGTCTTGCAATACACACTAGGTTTTATCTCGATTTTAGCCCCCTCTATTTTGTTTTAATTTATTTTTTGGGGGAAAAACAAATATCCATGGCTTTTGTGGTTGGTTATGCCACAAAACTGTGGAGAAGTCACCCCGAACTGCCTTTACAGAGCAGATGAAAAGATGTGCTGGGAGGATTGGGACCTGGCCCTTTATAAGAGACCAGCTCCTTTTTATTTCAAATATCCATGGCTTTTGGATTACCCCCGACCTGTCTCCATAGGGAAAGGTTGGAAACCAGACATGAAGGGGACGGAAACGTGCACCATTCTGGAGGTATTTCGCTACCTCAAAAAGATATCCTTTGTGTCGAATATGGATTCCTTCTAGGGGTCATGGCCCTGAGTATTCGAGCTTGGGCAGCAGTTCTTCCCAAGGTAAAAGTCATCATATTGTTATTTACAAAGGATCTTCCAATTGATACCTAATGCAGTTCTCCTTTCTTTTGGAAGATTACGGATAAGAGACTCTTAGTCCACTACTTACTTAATGTGACAAAACGGTGGATTCAGATGCCGTTTTCTCATCTTCTAAACCGACAACAAATAAAGCAAAAATTGCTTGTCCCATGACCTGAATCCCACTCCCAAGTACTGTCACATACTGCCATACAAGGGGAGAATATCAGTTTGCATGTTGGTCTGTTCTCATCCAACAGGACTGTCCAGTCTCATCTGGGATAGCACAGGGCTAATGCAAAACATGGCCTACCATTTTAGGCTGGACTGTTACCATTTGTCCATGATCAAAGCTTGCATGCCCTATTCTATATTGGTGTAGGGGGCAGGGAGTAAGGATATATGGAAGCTTGTCCTAGCAATGGTGGTGCTTACAATTATTGACTTTCTTTTTTCACTTTTTGTGTCCACAGAAATCTAAATAAAATCATTGAAGTCCTTCTAAGTGAGTTAAACCCAATCAAACACGCTATTATAGCTTTTTTTTCTTCTTGGTAGAGAACATCTCCCGTTGCTTGCTAATTCAGATAGGCTGTAATTGGTCAAAGTTCTCTGCTGCCACTCCACAGTTAGTTATCACGATTTGGACTGCTTGGAATACAGTTTAATGCCCCTTCAGGCTCCGTCTGTAACGTTCGGAGTGCAAAGCTCTTCATAGTTAATATTCATGTATTCAGAGCTATGCATCTTGTCTTAAACGTTCTGTGTTCCTTCTCATAAACAAAAGATTGTTGTAATCTGGATCATAACAATCAACACTATGGTCGGTCTATGTGAACAAACACTGATGGATCAGATCCTTTCTAATTCTCAAAGGCCTACAGATTTGTGAGCAGACCTTTTTCCGTGACAAATTTACTAGAAGCAGTATGCTCTTTCAGGATGTTGAAAAGGTCCATGCCAAATTAACCAGCATGGCCAATCATCACACAAGTGGGACTTAAATCATAAAAACAAAGAATTAAGTTAATTGAAAAGCCCAAGTAAAGGTCCTTGACATGCCATTCAAAGGCAGGTACTGTTTGATACAGAGATGTGAGACAAGTTCGTCCACAGAGAGGTGTGGTCCGGACTGTGAATGTGTGTGCCGTCCAGACCAGAAGCTAGAGACAGGACAGGTTTGCCAGCAGTCGGTGGGACAAGTGCAAACCATTTGGGAGGTTCTGGTACTTTGGATCTTCATCCTCTGAAAAGAAAAAGGATTGAGATGTCTCCCCCTGCCTCATGATTCAGAAACAACATATCCTGGGTGGGGGTTTGGGAAAGAGAGTGACCTTGTACTTTCAGGTATGGCAGTAAAATCGTACAGGACCCTTGGGTTTCATCCATTAAAAATAGTGAGAACAGACTTATCTTTATTCTTCTCTTTATTCAGTACATCTAGAGCGGATAGTGAAGATCCAGAACTCGCAGAGCATCTTAGCCATATAAGTCACTGCTACAATGGGTGCCCAGCTTTTATTCCCACCTCTCTGCATTGGAGAAGACCGCCAGAGGAATACCCATACAACTCAATCTCCTTTGTTAAAACTGGTACACCTCAGAGAAGCAGTTCTTCAGCTAAGCCGCTCGTCTCTTGTATCGTTTTTCTTAGACACCAGTGTGCAACTCCCTATCAGACATCCACACATCCTTACTAAGATTTCCAAACCGGAGACAACCATTACACCACAGGGTGCTTCCATTTGGCATAAGGCTTTGTATACTGCCAGCAGGGGGCAAACATTTACCCCTGTAAAAATTACTCATTGATTCATGGAACATCAGAGGACCCAAGTAGTGTTCTCTCCAATCTCTTCCTGACCTCCTAACCCATATAAATCTTTTGGTAAATCCCTGAAGTCTGTGCTCATCCCACAGACATTTCTATCAATTGGTGTAACTTCGGACACAGCCTTTCGGATGAATACTTCTCTTCACTGAGGGTATATTGTATATTTGGCAGGCATTTTACCACAGTCCTCTTGTTACGTAGGGCTCAATTCATCCTTTCTGAGGTTGCGCTCATGTGCTTGCTTGAATTTGATCAAACCAATGATCTACATTTCCAGCAGGTGTCCTTGCCCCCACCATCAGAGAAGTTTAGAGGGACCTCAAATGGTGGACCATGGCATCTCACCTTACTCTTCTGTAGCCCAAGATATCCAGTTGAAGTTGTACCCTGCATCACCTGTGCAAAACCGGGTGTCTTCTCAGGACTCGTCTCTACATATAAACATGTTCAAGCTCCAGGGCATCTTCTTAGCTCGGCATGAATTCTGTTTGCAGGCAATACAAATCGTTTTTATATGTGAGCAACTGAGGAACTGAGTCCAGTGGTCTTTATTTTGTATGGCTAATTTGTATAGATTCACTTGCTGTCCATAATCCTGCCATCTAGTCGGTGTCCATATAAGTCTAGAATATCTCAGACAAATACCCCCAAATCCTGCAATGCCTCGTACATGGTCCTCTACTTATTGCATTTTGTTTTTTTCCCACCATCTGATTCAGTTGCATAGCATGTAGTGAAGAAATTCGTCTCCCTGGAGAAACTGTTTCAGAATCCCGATTAACATAATGTTTTCTTATGAGGATGATTTAGTGGTTTCCAGTTGAAGTGCTCAGTGTTTCAAAGGGTTGAGTCCAATATCTAGCACCAAATAGGGCATTGGGCGCCATGATGGAGAACACATACAAGTCTTTTGCTCAGCATCCAAAGTCTGTTAGTGGGCTGACATAAACTTGATTCAGGGACTACTAGATCCATAAATACAAGGTCAAGCACAGATCCACCACATGGCATGCAAAAAAAGTCTTCATCAGATGTGGTATTCTGGAACATTTTGAAACACCACTCCTATGCTATATGATCTCCTTCCGTGGCAATAAATGCTGCTTTAGAGCATTGCTGTTACTTCACAACACTTGCTTGAAATATTAGTAGCTCACATGAAAGCTGTAGAGAAGTTTGTCATAGTGAGTTAAGGTTCATTTTGTAGCACACAAGATTTTGTATTCGTGGAAACCCTTCATTTGGACTGAATATTTGTACTTGGAATTGGAAATTATTGCCCTGGTTGTGTCTGCGAACTTGGGTGGGTTAATATTAATAGAACTCAATTGGTACATGTCTGATAAACACAGCCTGGTGGCTTCTGAAGAAGCAAAAAACTAAATTCCATTTACTTTACACTGTTAAAATGAGCAATGTTGAACACATCAAAAATTTTTGGTATGCTGCAAATCAAAAAACCTGTACGAAACTGGGATACATAGTTTAGCACAGGTGTAACGGTTCATTTGTAACAGTACTCCGATCAGTATTGATATTATAAATGATGCTCAACATGAGAATGAGAAAACATAGGTTCCTAGTAAGCACACTAATAGGATTACAATAACATCATTTTCTAACCACAGTGCATTGTGTTGTCCCAGTATGGGGTGTTTTAAACGCTCATGCTGTGTGCGGAGCAGCATGCCTTATTCCTTGAATCGCTTGAGTTTCATTTTGCCTTTAGGACCTACATGTATATATTCTTTGTGGGGGTTATTGTGGTACATGTGCCCTCCCTCCCATAAGTCGCAGGGACCATGTCCAAAATGTCTTTTTGGTCACAGCAGTGTGGGTCCCCTTGTGGCTTGGCTGTCAGAGTTATATGGCGCGTAAGGTCATTGTTATCACTGAAGCTTGGGCCCTCTGGAAAGGAAGATATGTTCAGAATCAACTTTTTTATTGGAAGCGGTATGTTGTGCTATACCTTTATCACAGGATATATACCTTAATTAAGGTACCGATTTGAAATTGGTTGCTTGTTTGTATTTATTGTTAGGGCTATACTTATGGTCTGGTGTCGCAGAACCCCATGTATTAGGCAGAGTAACTGAGACTGCAGGTTACCATCTTTCCTTTTCTTATGGACTGCCATCCACACACAAAACAAGCCCCCTTCTTGTTTTGTTTATTTTTTACTACTTCGTGTTTTCCTTTTCCATGTATAGCTCATGCTCAAAATTGAGTCCAGAAGAAGCCTCTGTGTATTTACTTGACGGCATTGTTTTTAATTCAAGAAGTAGGGGCAGCTGTTTTAAATTATGCTTTGGACACCAAATCCAAACTGCACTTACCAACAAAATCTAAATAAATACTTAGGGATTACAAAGTTACACACTTGTACTGAATTGATTGAAAGCAGGCAGCAGGGCCAAGCGCTGACGGACATAAAAAGTGCATTTTAAATAATCCAGTTCTTTTGAGAGAAGTGGTGGATCTTTGTGTTCACTGGACAATAGTAAAATACCATCCATTTTTATAACTCCATTTGAGAGCCATTCTTGGGTTAATTGTTAAGGAAGTTCTTCATGTTAAATCGCCTGTGGCCCGTGTCTTGGTGTCCAGGGCTGCCACTCTCCAGTCTGGATCAATGGGGGAATACAGCAGAATTCGGGATGAGGTTAGGCACAATCCCCGGTGAGCTTGATATGTAGAACTATACACCTTGTCCGAAGGGAAATGGCTTGCTCTGGGAACCTTGCATGCTATTGTCCCTCTGATCAAGATCGAACACCGAAGAGGAGCATGGCCTTAAAAGTCAAAGAATGGAAGCCATCCACTTACTTACCTTTCGTTTTGTGAAGAAATTCATGTTTGAGGGAGAGGGAAATTGCACCAAACCCAGCTTTGAGTTTCCTTTTGCAGGATATCCTGGTTGAAAGGGAGCACAAGGATTTTGGACATGCAAGTTCATGTCTGTCCCAAAGGCAGAAGACTAGAAGCATGTAGAAGCACTTCAAGGTGATTGGGACTGTGCCCTATAACACTGTCCCATTCCTCTCTAGCAGCACCGGCTAGTAAGTGAATAGAGTCCTGTGAATGTTTACCCTTACTGTGTCTAACTTCATTTTAGCAGAGTTGTTGTACGGAGGCTAGTTGTCACAGATGACAGAAGACCACTAGCAGCAGCGGCTGCATGCCAGATTACAATTGGTGCACCCCTTTTCTAGGTGGAAAATCTTACTTGGGGAAACCACTGAGGATTGATTTGATATTTCCTGCTTAATTATAACTGTTTTTATTTCAAAAGTATTTTTTCGACATGGCAAATAATCTAGGTAATCGGATCCTTCTTCTTTTACTTTCTGGGCTGGGATAGTGTAGTGGCAAATGCCTCTGGTGGATGGGCGCAGTGACAGATTATTTTCTCTGAGAGCACACCCAAGGATTCAATGGCGTGTACTTTTTAATGGCTAGTACTTGCCTTCGTCACACTGGTCAGTGCATTGAACAGCAAACCACCACCACCTTCTATAGTGCAGTACCCTAGGAAGCTTCTCGCTCAATAAAAGAACATACTCCTATGTCCCGTCCCCTTTACTTCATACTTATGGGACATTCCTCCGTCCTGTGGGACGGACCGGAACACTTTCTACAAAGCACCAACATTTAAAAAAATGTGTCCTTCCTCTCTTTTTACGCGGGGTACCGCACGCGGCCGTACCCCCGCCCTTCTTAGCTCTGCCCAGCGCATCGCCCATCAGTCCTTTTCTCCGCTCACTCAGGACTGGACGCACTTGCATCTTCGGAAGATTTTTTTCCTTCCAGTTCCTCCTCTCTTGCTCTGGCTTAGCGGTCTCGTGGTAGTCTGTCTATGCCGTTTCAGCTAGACTTTCCAAATTGTTCTTCTTGTCAGCGACGCTTCGCTTTTATTGCGACTTCCTTTCGGTCTGGGAGCTTCAGTGTCGTTTAGAGCGGTGGCAGGAGGTGTTTCAACGTACTCCCCCAGTGCATTTTCAAAATTTCATCGATGACAAAAAGAAACGCCTGGTGAGTTCTTTAGTTTTTAGGGCACCCCGGCCGGGGGACTCCTTCCCGGGGTCTTCCCGGTCCGGCAAGAGCGTCAAAAGCTCTATTACCGGGGCTAGCCCTGAGGTGCCTTCCAGGCCAAAGAATTGTACCAGAGATTTCTCCAAGGGCTTCCGTAAGGGGCCTATTGACACCGGATTACATTCCGAGGCCCCTCCTGTGGGGGCTGTTTGTGGGCCCAGTTCTACTGAGGCATCGGGTACCGGAGCTTGCTTCGAGGTCTCCTTGGTTGGAGCTTTTCGTAAAATCACAGGGGTACGCCCTGAGACCTCGGTTGAGGTTGTTGACACCGAACGGAAGTTCGAGGCCGCTCATGAAGAGGCTTTTACCGGACTCGGTCTGAGGCCTGCCATTTAGAGGCTAAGGTGACCAACAGTTCTGAGAGGCCTGTTAAGGTCTGGTCAGTGAGGTGTGTTCCTCATCGTTCCCGCTCTTGCGGAGACCCCAGATCGGTTGAGGGGGCACGGAGTGAGGTTTTGGTCCATAATCCCTCCGTTACCGGCAGTGCCGAGGTCCTTCCTTTGAAGGCTAGTTTGGCTGTTAATATGTCACAGAAACATTCTAGGCTACACAGTTCCGGCTCGGCCGAGGTTCCTTGTGTTAAGGCTACAAAGAAGACCCCTGGTCCACCTGTGGGGACCCCTGCTTCACTTCCACACGTGTCGCAGTTCTCCTCAGGTGCTGACAAAATGGCAGCCGTTCCTGCCAAGACCACGGCAGCCATTTTGGATACATCCCTTACAACTACGCCATCAGCCCTAGGTGTAGGGGATGGTTTTTCAGGTGAACATTGGTTTCCTTGTGCACATCCGTTTCGTCCAGTTTATGACTGGAACGCTCGGATGCCTCTACCGCACAACGTCTCGCTTCTTGTGGCATCGGCGCCCTTGATTTATGTAGATAACAGTGGGGAAGGGCCCTCTTGGCAACCCTCTCCCTTACGCCCCTGGAATTACTCCGCTCATGAGGCCTCCTCCTGTCGCACCTAAATCGGCAGAGGACGCCTTTTTCGCCAAGTTTCAAAAAGTGATGCGTTCAGACCCCATGAAGGAGTACTTTCGAGGCTTGTTCAGGGAGATATGCCCGCCTGCTTCGATGGTCCCTGCTGCAGTTCCTGTGCCTCCGCCGGCGCTGCCTTTACTGGCTGGGCCTCCTCCAACTCCTCCACCCCTGCCTCCATTGTCCCCAGTGGACAAGGCTATTGTGGTGCCGGATGTGACTCAACCTGATCTGGACCTGTCGGATGATGTACAGGGCGATCAGGACAGCGCAGACCAGCCCCGCTGTGTCGGAGCTTTTCATGACCAGTTGCTGGACATGATGTGTCTGTTGGATGTTCCAGTACCTGAGGCACCCGCTCCGCAGGAGGGCGTGCTTTCGGGGGCGTTCACCTTATCTCCTTCGGAGCGTACCGGCTTGTTCTTGCAGAAGGACGTTTTGGCCAATTTTCGTAAAGTTTGGGAGAACCCACACTCTGGACTGTTTGTCAACAAGAAGATTGACACGGGTTACAGGCTCCATTTTTCAGAAGAGGTGGCCTTAGCTTTGTGTCCACCCCCCTCCTCCACGGTAGTGGCTGCAGCCACTTTGCAATCCAGACCTGCGTCATCCTCTTCTACGACGGCTACAAAGGTTCTGGCCAAAGAGGAAAAGCTTCTCGACTCCCTTGGGAGGAAGAATTTCGCTAACTCAGCCCTGCAGCTGCGTCAAGCCAATGCAGAACTGGTATTGGCGGGTGCGAATATGAAAATGTGGAAAGGTCTGTCGGAATTTGAGGAGTTTATTCCCGCTGAAAAGCTGGAAGATTTCAAAGCGGGTTTGTCGGACGCCAGAGTCTTGGCACAGGATCTGCTGGAGACTGCGGCTCATCACGTCGACACCTCGGCCCGGGGTCTTATGCTTGGTGTGGATACCTCTCGTCAGGCTTGGCTGCACGCCACCAAGTTCTCCAAGGGGGTGCAGAATATGGTTTTGGATCTGCCTTTCGATGGCAAGGAGCTCTTTCATTCTACAACAGACGTGGAGCTGACCAAAACTAAGGACAGCACTCAGACCGCCAAGTCCTTGTCTGTCCTGGTAAAACCTCCTTTCAGGACACAGAGATAATCGTCAAACCCTCGGCCTTCCTCTGGTTTCAGGGGTTTTTTAGATTGGAAATCCTGCAAGGTTGACACCCCTTTGGGAAGTTGGTTTTTCTCCCGCTCCTCAGCCTCCTCCTCAGGTTCAGGTGGTGCTGCCACTGACAAACCAGAAAAATGAGGGTTTTCTGCGCTCGCACGAGACCCCAGTGGCAGAACGCATTGCGTCTCATTGGGAGCCGTGGCAGACCGTCACCGAGGACCGGTGGGTCTTGTCAGTCTCTCGGGCGGGCATCCGCTTACCTCTTACTCCTTACCCCTACCCCACCCTTCAATCCTCCCTTCCAGCAGTCTGGGTCGCCCTCCCTCAGAGCCGAGATTCAGAAGTTGCTGGATCTCAGGGTGGTGGAACCCGTTCCTCTAGGGGAGCTAGGGGAGGGCTTCTCTTCCTGGCTGTTTATGGTGCCCAAACCCAACCAGGCTGGCCTACGCACCATCCTAGACCTTTCCCAGTTCAATCTCTCTTTACCCCAAGAGAAATTAAAGATGATCATGCCCTGTCAAATAAAGTCCTCTTTACAGAAGGGCGATTGGCTCAGCGTGGTGGACCTCCAGGATGCGTATATGCATATCCTGATCTGGAATCCGCATCAGAGATACCTACGGTTTTCTTTGGGGGAGGAGCACTTCCAGTTCTGAGTGCTTCCTTTTGGCCTCAGCTCGACACTGCGTGTCTTTACGAAGATGATGTCGCTTATCGCAGCTTATCTTCAGCTACAGGGTATACATGTTTACGAAGATGATGTCGGTTATCGCAGCTTCAGCTACAGGGTATACATGTGTATCCGTATTTGGACGATTGGCTGCTACACAGTCCTTGTCTACTGAAAGCCTCGAGCAATCTTCAGTCTCTCATTCAGCTCCTGTTTCACCATGGGCTGTCGGTGAACTGGCGGGAATCTTCCATGATGGTCTCTCAGGACTTGACTTTCCTGGGTTTTCGTTGGAACACGATCAACTGCAGAGTTTACCTGACCGGGGACAGAATGGCGGATCTGTTGGCCACATGTCAGATGTTTGCGCAGTCGGCGAGCATGACGGCCTGGTGGTTCCAGAGGCTTTCGTGCCTCATGGCCTCGTGTGTATTGGCTCTTCCCCTTGCTCAGCTCAAGATGAGGCGGACGCAGATTGCTCTCCAGAGTTCTTGGCGTCAGGCTGTGGATCCGGACTCCAAGATAATATCGATTCAGGCTTTCATGAGAGTGGACCTGGGGTGGTGGTCGTCTCTCAGCAACCTGTCGGTGGGTGCGGGTTTCCAAGACTGTGCTCCGATGGTGACGATCACGACGGACTCCTCCCTTCTGGGGTGGGGTGTGATGTTGGATCTTCTTCAGGTCTCCGACCTCTGGTCGCTCCAAGACAAGTTCCTTCATATAAATCATCTGGAGCTTCTGGCAATCTTCCTGGCGCTCAAGGCCTTCAGGCCAGTCATTGCCAACAAAGTGGTTTGTGTCTGCACGGACAATGTGGTGTCCATGTTTTACAACAACAAGCAGGGGGGCACCAAGTCTCCTCTTGTGGATCTGGCCATTCAGATTTGGGAATGGGCGGTTCAGCATGGTGTCGGGTTGGTGGCAGTACACATCCCGGGTCAGCTGAACATCACGGCAGATGCCCTCATCCGACAAACAATGGTCAGCTGCGAGTGGGAGTTGAAAACGGAGATCCTCTTACAGATTTTCCTGTGTCGGGGAACTCCGGAAGTGGACCTCTCCGCAACATCGCCAAACAAGAAACTTCATCTGTATGCCTCCAGAAACAGGCTGGGTGCCTCCTCTCTGGGAGATGCTCTCGAGATTCCATGGCACATGAGAGCCTATGCTTTTCCGCCTCTGCCTCTGATTCATCGGACGATTTGCAAGCTGAAGAACACGGTGAACTGTTCTCTTCTGCTCATAGCTCTGTGGTGGCCGGCCTGGTTCTGGTTTTCAGAGCTTCAACATCTGTCGGTGTTTGCACCGATCAGGCTTGCGCTAGTTTCCGATCTGCTTCACCAGAAAGATCGGCAGCTGTGGCACCCCTCCCCACAATCGTTCAGCTTGGCGGCATGGTGCCTGAGTTCAGATCTTTAGAACATCTCAACCTGTCTGCTGACAACATGCACATTATTCTGGCAGGCAGGAAGCCCTCAATGAGGTCTCAATGTAAGAGCAAGTGGCTCCGGTTCTGTCACTGGTGCTTAGCCAAACAGTTGGACCCCAGGGTGGCTACGATTGACACGGTGCTGTCCTTCTTCTCTCATCTAGCAGAGTCAGGCATTCATGTCCTGTCATGCAGGACTTATCTTTCCGCTGTGGCCGCCTACCTATCCACGGACCAGTGCTCTTTCTCACTATCAAATCCAGTGATTAAACGGCACTTTGCGTGTCTAATGCGTCTTTACTCTCCTGTTCGCAAACCGCACCTGTCGTGGGATCTGAACGTGGTTCTTACGGCCTTGTGCCATAAGCCTTTCGAACCAATGGCTACGGTAGATCTTAAGCACCTTTCGTGGAAGGTGGCTTTCTAGGTCGCCGTTACCTCGGCAAGGCATGTGAGTGAGCTCCAATCTTTGTCGGTGGAGCATCCCTTCTTAGTTTTCCACAAGGTTAAGGTTGTCCTTAGGAGAAATCCTTCTTTCTTACCAAAGGTGGTTTCTGATTTCCATCTAAATCAGTAATCTCGCTGCCTGTCTTCTTTCCAAACCCGGCTTCGGAAGCTGAGAGGGTTTTGCATTGTGTGGATGTTAGAAGAGCTGTTAAGTTCTATCTGGACAGAACCTCTGAACCTAGGAGTTCATCTCAACTTTTGGTGACCTTTGGTAACCCACAAGGCAAGCAGGCCTCCAAAGCGACTATCTCCAGAGGGATTGCTGCCTGTATTACGGAGTCTTACACTATTCAGGGTCTACAGCCTCCTAAAGGGATTCATGCACATCTGGTACGGGGCAAGGCAGCTGCTGTTGCCTTTCAAAAGTATGTCCCCTGGGAGACCATTGCGAAAGCCGCTACTTGGGCCTCCCCATCGGCTTTTTGTAAACATTACTGCTTGGACTTGAGCTCCAGATCTGATGCTCCGTTTGGCCAGGCTGTGCTGAAAAACCTTTTTCAGTAAGGGGGTTTCCATCCACCCGTAGTTCCTGTGAGGAGTGCTTGGGAATCTCCCATAAGTATGGAGGAAAGGGGACGGGACGTAGGAGTATAACCAGGTTACTCACCGCAGTGACCACCTTACTCCTAGTCCATAGTCCCCTTTCCTCCATACGCCGCCCGCCGTCCCCTCTACTAAGGTTCCTCTATTATTGCTTAAAGGTCCTTGACCTGACAACAGAAAAGAATTGATGGGCGCTGCGCTGGGCAGAGCTAAGAAGGGCGGGGTTACGGCCGCATGCGGTACCACGCATAAAAAGAGGAAGGACACATTTTTGAAAAATGTGATGCTTTTTACAAAGTGCTCCGGTCCCGTCCCACTGGATGGAGGAATGTCCCATAAGTATGGAGGAAAGGGGACTATTGACTAGGAGTAAGGTGGTCACTGCGGTGAGTAACCTGGTTAATTCCACACGCAGACCTAAGCTTGACCTAGTAATAAGCCATGTCCACCTTCATTTTAGTTAGTTATCACTTTAGAATTTCAGGTGCTTGCTCTTTTTTCAGGAGTCCTACGTTTTCTTAATGTGTAGTAACATTTGATCAGATAGCTAGTGCCTTCTCCGTAATTCGTATGCAGGTCTTCTGATCCTGTCTGGTCTTCATTCATACTGTTAATTTTGCGACTCTCCTTCCATTGACCTCAATGGAACCACCAGATATTTTCCATGTCTTGAACTCTAACCTGACTTTGGAGGTTAGTAATGCCTTTTTAGCTTCACTTACCTTTCAGAACTCCTTTTTTTTTTTTTTTTTTGGGAGCGCTCGTCAGCCCATAAGGTTACAAGTGCAGAGGCACTGTGTTTCCTTTCACAATTTCCTGTGTTATTTTTAATGTGGCACACGTCACATGCAGTTAACTACATTGTAACCCTTTTTTTTCATCCGAACCGAGGAGCACCCCTGAGGCATATTCCCGCAACCTGTTGTGCGGGCAGGACTCCCCATTTAGACACGTACGACAACGGTAAGAAAGTTGGGAAATAAAGCATCAGGGAGGGTGTGACACTCTGTGGCTCTGCCACGCCTGCACAGGGGGGCCCATTCTACGTGCCTGCGGCAGACTAGCCACTACCTCCCGGAATTAGGACACTCGGTTGACATAGCCTGGGGCGACCCGGGGGAGCGGTCAAAGGCCTGATTACTCCAGCCCTGCATATGGCCAAGCAGACCTGATAGGCCGGTATAAGGTCTACACAATATCTGGATTTACAGGAAGCCGCAGAGTGGCGGACCCACAAGACACGGCTGACCCGCCGGCTCGTACCTCTGCCTGAACATATATTAGGCTCCATTGACCGGTGGGATACTGGATAGGCAGTTAGAATTGTAACCTACTTACTGCGACACCAACAAGCTATACAACGTATCTGTACCCGATGCTTGGCATCAGCCGGGAGAGGCCGATGCGATCCGCATGTTCATAACTGCTGCCCACGTGTGGCACTTAGTGTCAGAATTGGACTGCATCTGAAGAAGTTGCACCTGATGCTACTACCCGAGACCTGCTGTCCCCTCTGCCGGCGGCGTTGTGATTACTCACCGAGTCAATAACTACAGGCTCCCAGAAAGGAGAATTGCCTCTTGCTGTCCTAGGGGCACTGGGTCCACCTGTGACAGCGCTGCTGAAGGCACTTTGACCCCCCTACAGTGATCGTCAACAGGACCCACGGACACTACAGATTGTCCTTTCCCCTGTGAACACCAGATTACAGCATGGGTAAGAAGACAAAAAAGGAGTCTACACAGAGTAAAATGGACCAATATGCGACCAATGTCTCCACCACAATGACAGATTCCAGACCACAAACAACCTCCCCTACCACAGTCGAGCCTTTATCTTTGAAAGACGTGATGGCTGCCATTGCCAATTCTCGCTCCTCCCATGGAGAAAAAGATGGATGACATTACAGCTGAGGTCTCCTTTCTCAGTCACAACCTCCAGAAACTATCCTCCCACACTGAAGAGGTGGAACACCGTATCTCTGGATTGGAAGACGACCTTGGTGGAGTGTGCCAACAACTTTAACAAACCATGACACGCCTGAAGTCCCTGGAGGCTCGGTTCGATGAGAGTGAGGGTAGATCACGCAGCAATAACATTTGTATCATGGGCCTTCCAGAGAACACAGAAGGACCCAGTATGGAACTCTTTTTGGAACAATGGTTGGCGGATCTCTTCGCACCGAAATCCTTTTCCGAATTTATTCCGGTGGAAAGAGCACATCGGATGCCATCCGGAAGACCTACCCCGGGCGCCTCTCCAAGAACAGTTATCATTAAGTTGTAAAACTATTGAGATAGAGATGCAATCCTTCAGAGGGCACGCACAAAAGGGACAATCACACACAACGGCTCAAGGATCGCCTTCTTTCCCGACTACACCCGAGAGGTACAACAAGCCAGGCAATCCTTCGAACTCCTGAAGAGGAAACACCTCTCCATGAGCGTGAAATATGGGTTGCTCTTTCCGGCCAGCTAAAGATTTACCACAAGGGCACTACAGTGCACTTTACAGATCCACGAGAGGCCTGGAGGTGGGCGGAAAACCATATTGAAGGAAAATGGGGAACCGACTGCCCGGACTCTGTGCGGGGGGGTGGAAAGACCCCGAGCCCAAACAAACCGTGGCCCGCCTGCCCGACAACCTCTACCACCGGAATAGAACGATGTGGAACACGCAGCGGACTCCTGAGAACAACAATCTGTGACGAACACAGGGATAGAGAGGATGCACAGATGTACAAGAGCTGGGGTACCGACCAAGGTGCCATATAGATGACCTTCACTTCATTTTCACCAATGAGCTGCCATAGCGGCAGCGGCCACTGTGGCCACCACCCAGGACTTTAGATCGCCATCAGGCATAGTAAGTTTATTGGTTAAGGCTGAGAGCCGGTTCTTGTTGTCTCTCAGCTGAAGTTCGGGCGAAAGATGCTTCGACAGATGCTTCGGGTTGGGGCGTAGTATGGGGAGGAGGGAGAGGGGGAGATGTTTACCTTTGTTTTTGTTTGTTTGTTGGACGAATGTGTGAACACCACAATACATACAGTGACCTGAACCAGCTCACACCTATAAGAGAAATTGCCCACTTGTGGCGGAATATTTGTGATAATCCATGGCATACACCCAGAGCATGTTAGGGACCAATGGCACGGGCTGATCCCTTAGGCTCCTCACCTGGAACGTCGGTGGACTAGGGTCTGGGATAAAGAGATGTTTGGTCACTCAGTTCCTAAATAGGCACTCCCCCGACATTGCCCTTATTACTGAGTCGCATCCGCAGGCACGACATGCACTCTCTTTTGCAGTACAAGCTACTGCACTGCTCTACACGCGGGTTTCATTTTGGGCTCCCACTGTGTTTTGATTCTAATACACAAACGCCTTCTGCTTATTCTGAACTCGGTGGAACAGAACCCAAGGGGCAGATTTGTGCTGATGCAAGGCACGTTGTGGAATGAAACCATAGGCATTTTGGCCATATACGCCCCACCTACACTCACAGGAAGGCTTTTGGCAAATATTTGGAATATAATGGCAGAGCACCACCCAGACCATAGGGCGGAACCCCGTCACTCCTACTGGACTCGGCACATTTGCATCCGCCCTGGGCCTATGCGACGTGTGGAGGGAACTTCACCCGCGAGGGAGCGGATACTCGCTCCACTCGGGGGCTCATGCCTCTCTGTCTAGATTAGATAACTTTTTCCTTCCGATTCCAGACGCCTATAGGGTTACCACAGCATCACTGCTGCCCCGGGGCATATCGGACCATTTGCCCTTGGCGATAGAGATAGACGTCAATATCCCCTAACCCCCTAGATCATCTCGGTCGATAGTTCCGCAGTGACTTGGGAGGCCTATAAAACGGTTCTCCGAAGAGAGATGATCTCCTGGACGTCCGCTAAAAAAAAAAGGAATATATATACGAAAGGTGACGGTGGCGGAGAAAGAGGCCGAAGAGTGGGAGGCCAAAAATATACTGACCAGTACCCCTGAGGTACACCGATCCCTTCTAAAGGCCAAAGAGTGCCTCCAGAATATTGCACTAGAAGATGCGAAGCACGCTCACTGGGTAACATGGGCGCGCATTTATGAACACAGCGATAAAGCGGGCAAACTGCTGGCTTGGCTGGTGAAACGAGAGGAGGGGCACCGATATGTCGGAGACATTACAAATAACTGTAATGAGCTGGTACACCAAGACTCTGCCATAGCGGAGACGTTTGCGGAGTACTATGCCACACTATCAGGGCCCAACTGACCCGGTCGATCTCTCCATATTAGATAACATCTCACTTCACCAGCTGACTGACTCAAAACGTGCACAACTAGATGTAGACCTCACTGAAACCGAAATAGCAGAGGCCATTGCCCAGCTGCACTTGGGGAAAGCACTGTGTCCCAACGGATTCCCGGTCGAGACTTGGAAAAAACTAGGCGGGGAGGCAATGGCGACTTCATTGCACAAGATGTTTCTCCACTGCAGGGACCAAGGTATCCTCCCTCCAGATCTGTGCAGGGCTAGCATAGTAGTCATGCCCAAGCCAGGAAAACCACCAGAACTGTGTAGTTCATATATCGCGATCTCATTTATCTATGGGGAAGCCAAAATTCTCGCCACAGTGCTTGCGACACGATTGCAGACAGTTATCCTCTCATTGATCCACCCCGACCAATATTGCTTCATACCGAACAAATCGACACGCATTAACTTAAGACGCCCCCATTTGCTCCTGGAACGGGCTCCGGTCCTTAATACTTCTCTCGCCCTGTTAGCAATAGATTTCGAGAAGGCGTTTGACACGGTTATATGGGAAAGCCTCTGGGATACCCTGCGCCAGAAGGGATTTGGTGAAACATTTTTGGGGTGGATGAAGCTGCTATACGAGTGCCCACAAGCAGAAGTCTGGGTCCGCGGCTGGCCCTCCAAGCCTTTTCCATAGGGCAGGGGTACACGACAAGGGTGTCCCCTGTCCCCCTTACTATTCGCATTGGCTATTGAACCCCTGGCCCTACGGCTTCGTCAAACTAATACATGGAAGGGCTTCAGTTGGCCAGATGGTGGGCAGAATAAACTCTCTTTATATGCTGACGACCTGCTGATGTATCTGGATGACCCGGCTCACTCTTGCCCAGTGGTTACACAAATTCTGGCAAGATTTGGTGCCCTTAGGGGACTACGAGTCAATTGGGGGAAATCTGTCTTCTTTCCGATCAAGGGGGTAGAGAGCATGCCATACCACCTGACTGCCCGTGTCGGGTCGAGCGCAAATGTTTTTGCTAGTTGGGCATTCGGATGTCTGCAGATCTCCTACAGTATGTTCCATGCAACCTACACCCAATCATTGACCGATTCTCTGGCGATGTCCGACATTGGATGCTCCTCCCCCTGACGCTGCTGTGCAGGGCTGCCTTGTTCAAAATGCTAACATTGCCACAATTTTTGTACGCTTTCCAGAATGCCCCGCTCTGGATTCCTGATCCAGAGTTCCACCGAATAGGTTGCCTTCTCAAGAAACTTATATGGGGTCGGGGACACCCGTGTATCGCTCTCAGTAGACTCCAGCGGTCAATCTGGGAAGGGGGTATAGGCCTAACACACCTTCAATCATATTACTGGGCGAGCCAAATGTCCGTGATCAACTACATGTTTCATGGCAACCGGGAACTACCACACATCCGTGCTGAAACACGGGGGCGGCCGAATATCTCGCCGCTAGCACTGCTCCATCAACCCCTCAGACGACAGCAGCACACATTGCCATGTTATGGAGGAGAGCACATAAACGCATCGGCTGGGACCACACAGTGACAGAGATGCAGACGCGGTGGAATAATAGAAACCTAGCCGAGATAAATAAATTACTGATTTGGCCGCGATGGGCCGAAGCCCAGATTACCGTGGTCGGAGATGTTCTTACCGAGGGCGATCTCACCTCTTTCGTGACACTCCGGCAGAAACATGGACTCCTGCACTCCTGCAAACAGAACACTACCATTGCACACAAATCACCCATGCACGGCGCAGGAACATACCCTCACTTACAGATACGCCTCAATGTACCCCCCTAGAACGCAATTTTTTGATAGTACATGTGCCCATCAAGGTCACGTCCACGCTCTTTAATACCATAATAGCCTTTCCCACTCCGGAACTGGCCACTCTTAAACAGAAAAGGGAGGTAGATTTGGGTACCATTGACCAGGAGGATTGGATCTTGGCTCTAATGCACCCAAGGCAAATAGCAGTTGCCTCTAGGCGTCGCCTGGTACAACTTAAGATACTGCATAGAGTGTATTATCCTAGGGTGGCGCTATATCGATGGGACCAGGCTCCCAATCCAGATTGTTTGCAATGCCGGGAGGGAGAGGGAACCTTCATACATATGAAGAAGTCCTGGTTACCTTGCAGTAAGGTATGATGTATTTGACCCTTGTAAATAAAAAGGATCTCACGCAGGTTGCTGTGTCTTCACATATGGCTTTTATTGTCCCAGATGTTGACATATAGTAAACGAAAGGTGGTCAGCCGATACATGTTTCAACCCAGAAGCTTCTTTATCAAGGCTATAGTAGTATGTCTGGGGGATTTTAACCTGTGTTGTAGCTGCCGGTTGGCAAAAATTCTTTATCAGTCTTGTGGAGTCCCTAAGGCTGTTGCCATATCAAAGCGGATAACCTTCATACATATCATGTGGGAATGTCCACAAATTCGAAGATACTGGCAAAAATGTTGCAATAAATTGACAAACACTTGGGGAAAGAGGTACCAATGGACCCTAAGCTACAACTGTTTGGTATACCCGACGAACACATCACTAACAAATGTGGAAAATTATTTACCTTCACAGCAGCTGGACTGATTAAACGCAACATTGCCCGACTATTGGGCTGAACAGCCAGTGGTGTCAGGCCAGCGGACAATGGGGAGATCTGGTAGTTGTCTCGCCAGCCCTCGTTCTCTCTCTGCAATGGTCGAAGGCCTTACTTCCAAAACTCTAGACCCTGGCCACCAATACTTCAGCATGTCACACCCATGGATACTCCCTTACTAATGCGTATCGATTGCCTGGTTGTGGGGAGTGTGTGTACTCTTGGTGCAAGGCTGAAGGCCATGCCCCCAACAACAAAGCTATAACCTCTTCACTTACAAGTCCACATGGGTTTCATGTAGTGCAGTGGTTGTGGACAAGATGTGTACTTTTGGGTGCATGGTTGCAGGCTGTAGCCATACACCCAGGCATGCACCCAACAGGAAACTTGTAAGCACTGCAGTTATAAGACACTTCACAACCATATATTGAAATGTATGGCAATACACCTACAATTTTAGGCCCTGCGCACAAACAGTGCAGCATTTCAGAGCTACAGAGACACCCCTAGTATTAAACATCAGTCAGGTGGCTGTGGGGAGAGAGTGCAGTCATGAATGCATGGGCGCAGGCCATGCACCCAACAGCACAGTTATATGTAGTGTACTTACAAGGCACAATGGGTACTATATGGTGTGGTAGTGCATCACTCTGGCGGCTTTGGGGAGGGGCTGCAATCATGGGTGCATGGCCGAAGGCCATGCCCCCAAAAGTACATTTGTTTGTAGTGTACTTATATGCCACAATGGATGTCATATGGTGTGGTAGTAGTGGCCAGGATGCAGAGTATTTGAACAAAGTAATAAGTACTGCAGTTGTAAGTAACTATGCATTTTAAATATTGTATACCCATACATTCATAATGCTATGGCCTCAAACTCACCTCTATAGCATGTGGCTACAAACTACTGCATCATATCACAGCTCTTGGTCACTTGTACTATGCAACATCATTAAGATGGTTGTGGGGAGGGCGTAGCATTTTGGGAGCATGGCCAAAGGCCATGCTCCCAAAACGAAGTTTGTACATAGTACAATGACAAGGCACAATGGTCCCGATATGCTGTGGTGTTTCTAGCCAGGACCCAGACTCTTGATTGCTTGCCCAAAGGCCATGCACCCAAGACTGAAGTCATAAGCAGTGGAGCTACAAGTGAATATGGAGGTGGTGTAATGCACTTGTTGTGTGGACACCCTAGTGTCTTGTCTGCATGGCTAAAGACGATGGTCCGAAAAGTAAATTTATAAGTAGCTAATTTACAAGGACCATGCTTTTGATATGCAGCGATGGTTGTGGCTAGGACCTATACTCCTTGTACCTTGGTCGTAAGGCGTACATGGTAGGTTACACACCGAAGATGCAAGGGCCAGCCTACAGGCACTGCAGTATATTAGTACCATAGATTAGACGTGTAGATTTGCATGTGTAGAAAATGACTGCCAATATACTTACTCCTTACTTTGTTCAGAATCCACATACAATTTTTAAATGGTTATCGTAGTTGGCGGAAGTATCCCTTTTTCTATTTCTGTGATAAAAGAAAGAGGTATGTTAGTCTTTGCGTTTTTTGAAAATTTACTACATTGCTTAATAGACAGTTTAGCTTTTTTTTTACCCTCATATTTAGTTTACAAACCAGTGTACTGTGCATTGCGCTCAGTTTCTGTGTTTGCTTTTCTAATCCTTGGGTCTGGGGAAAATCAAATCCTTGTCGGATTAAAAAAAAAACTTAATTTACTATGGTACTAACTACTTCCTTGTTTCCTTTGAGTGTTTCCTTCATCTTTCCGATTAGTGTTATGTTTGTTGCTTTCCTGCCGATTATTAACAACAGTTAGATACCTGTAGGTGTATTCTACCTGTGCATTTGTTCCCAACGATTTGTGATATTCATTTCTTTGTGCCATTCTTACATCCTCTTGGGTAGTTAGATAACTGTTGGCGTATTATAACTGTTTGTAGTCTTTCACATAATTTTTTTTTTAAATCTTGAAGTACACATTATTTCGTACATTTTGGCTTTAAGAACATTAAATACGCATTTGTAAGATTAGCTGGCTATCTCTGCTTTAGAGTAATGGTGCTATCATTACATTCAAACCATCCACAATTCTTTTTAATGTATGCAGTGTAGTGACCTGCATTGGTTGTAGCTCCTGCATGGTAGATTATACATACTGTTGTAAAGGTTTTCTTTCCAAGTGACACTTGACTGTGCGTGAATCCAGGCAGTTTGCAGTTGTTTTTGGTGACATATGCATTATAACGTAGAAGCATAAGTATTATGTAGGCACTACGTGATTGTATCAGTAAGGTGGAGCGATTGTCTGAATTGCAAATAGTACATAATCTGCCATCGTTTGCATTTTGTACAAGTTGCTGAAATGGAATGCTCTCACAATTTGGTATGGAAACATACACAAATCGCTCATTTGGGATTTCTTCCTGTATCACTTTGCTACAGAGAGTGCATGTATGTTTCCACATGTACGGAATCTGGAAGATTTCATTTACAGGAATGCTTTTGTTTTCCAATACTAATATTATGTACATTCGAAATTCTTGTGGATCTTCTTATGAGTTCATAGTGAATCTCACCATTCCAGCACAGTCGTCCAATTGTTGCCTTACTCCATGAACACTGTATGTGTTGTCAGGATTGCTTGTTGCATTTCTATGCAGCACTAACATTTGCAAACACAAATGGTCTGTATTGTGGAGGTAAATATTGTTAACAATTGGTGGCAATTGAAATGGAATATTCATTGCTACATTTGCATAGCAACTTACCCCACTTTCATTTGCAAATTTGAATGGTCCAGCAAGTTCTGTATTTGAGTGCATTTTTCGGAATTTCTGTTGCTTCTTTGCCGACGTCCCGGGTTTACATTCCCTAGTAGGTTCTTCTATGATTGCGGTAATTGATGAAACTTTAGCTTCTTTTCTTTTCTTTCTGGAATTTGCTGTTGGATTCTGTTGCATTTCTGTTTCATTTAGTTTTCTTTTACCATGTTTTACTTTATCTGGAACAGGGTATTGTTTCAGATGAGGGGTGTACAGTGAACGCAATCTATTTTTTAATTGTTTTCTCGTGATTTTATAGTTTGATTTACAAACTTTTTAAAACCATGTTTTGCGCATCACAGTTTCTAGATTTTAATTTCTCAGAAGTCCATTTCTATGTCATCCTTCAGGATAGCATTTAAATAGTCAATTATTCGACAGGTCAACATCACATTTTTTCCTCCGAGGATTTGGAACCACATGTCTTCCTTGTTCGAATTTGCTGGGGCGTATTTCTCTAGATGAAATTTTCTTTGGCTCTTTAGTTCCACACATTCAATTCCAAGATATTTGCTGGATTCTACTTCGCCCTTGCAGAATCTGCATAAATTGTCGACAGTGTCTTTGGCGTGTATCCTGTATAGCAGATCTCTTGTCCTCAATGCATTTAGACGCAGTTTCATGAATCTGTCACGATGGTGTCCCGATGGAAATTGTTTTGAATACAAGGGGAGCAAGTCAAGGCTATTTGCAACTGGGCCCAAGTACAATGCAGAAGCCAAGTTGTTGTATCGTTCTAAATTCAGGATCCATTGCCATTGTTTTATTTTCTTTTTTGCAGTTTGCGGACGATTTATTAACATCTCCATTGTTATGTCTGCATGAATCAGTGTAGCTATGAGTTTTGCTTTCCATTCGTTTATCAGAGAGCTCACGTGTTCTTTATCACTGTTTCCAAAGATTTCGTACGCCGGTTCTGGAATGCTTAGATTCATTTTCCTTAGAAGTGACATTGATTTCCATAAAACAGTATCTTGTAGGGATTCTAGTGCGAGTTCATTTCGAATCTTGATAGCGGTGATATGTTTGGGTAACCTTAGGACCTTTCTCCAAAATTGACCTTTTAAATAAGGCCATATTCTATGATGTAAGTTCCAGGCAGCTTCAACGCCGTAGGTTATAGCTGGTGTTACCTTCAATTGATAGAATTCGCGTACAGGTTGCATCGTAAACTTGCCATAAAGTCTGTGCAGTTTTGCAGCTTGTAGTGCAAATGTCATTGTCCGATGAATTAGGTCCTTTGACCACCCCCATTCTCTTATGGAAGTATTGAAGAGGATACCCAAATATCGTATTTCCTTTATTTTCTCTATCTTTTCCACTGTAATTAACCACATGAAATTTTTGTTCCTTTTTCCGACCCAATTGACATGACTTTGGTCTTTATTACATTGATAAGTAATTTGTTTTCAATCATGTACTTATCTAGAGCTGTTAGAAGCCTTTGAAGGCCGATCCAAGTTTGGTCCGATAGTACTATGTCATCGGCATATGTGACTCCTCTCATTTGATGACCGTTGACCTTTGGTGGAAAACAGTTGACTTGATTTAATGTGATTGGGATGTCGGCAACAAACAACTTAAATAGCAGCGCAGCTAAAGGGCACCCTTGTTTCACACCTGTATTTGTCTCAATAGGGGTTGTTAAATCTCCTTGCTGGTTCAACCGTACCCTGATCGAGGCGTTTACATGGAGGGCAATTATGGGCTGTAGGATTTCTTCTGGACAAGCCCAGCTCCTCAATTTCTTCCATAGTAGTTCTCGATTTATTGAATCGAAGGCTTGGCGCAGCTATATGTAAGTTTCTTTTTTGTTTTAACGCTTCAAGCTTTAATAAGTTCAAGATTACAAGATTTACTTCGGTCCCCACACCTTTAGTGAATCCAGTTCGTCGGTGATCCAAGCAGTTTGATTTTGTGGCCAAGCTTGCTAATTTCTGCTGTAGGAAAGATGCCTTTATCTTGCCAATCATGTCTAACAGAGCGATTGGTCGGTAGTTGTTTGGGTCTTCACGTAGTCCTTTTTTATAAATAGGCACTATTATTGCCGTAGTCCATGATTGTGGCAATTTATTTTCCTTTGTGATGTGCTTGAATAAGATCTCGATAAAACACGACCATTCTGTTCTGTTCTTTTTTAGCATTATGTTACTGATGCCATCCGGGCCTGCTGCTATGGAGTTTTTTAATTTTGAAATTTTATTGTTTGTCAAGTGATTCAATCGTGTCTCGCTCCACTTGTGCAACATGGTTTTCCTTTAAGGTGCTTTCATCTTTGATAAAGAATAGCTTGGCAAAATGTTTTAACCAAGAGGCCTCGGCTACCCCATTTGATAGCATTGCACTCTGAGAGGGTGCCTCATTGTTCAATATTAACCAGATTTCTCTTGAATTTTGGGTCGCAATTAATTTTAACGTCAGGGCTCCTCGTTCTTGATCTTTCATTGAGGCAAAGGATTTTTTCCAGTTTCAGTATTTTTGTTTTCTTTTTTTTTATCAATAAGGATGTTATAGCACCAGGATTTTTCTTCAGTTTCCTTATATCTTTCCATAATTTCTTTTTTTCTGTGCAGATCGTTGTACTCCACGTGTGTTTATGTTGTGCATTGTTTCTTGTTTGCCCGCCTTGTGGAAATCGGGATTGCATCAACAAGGGAGTGTAATTTACCTGTGGGGCCACCTCAGCATCGTTGGCTCGTATTGAGTTGGTCATGTTTATAATCTGTTTTCTATTTATTTGCAAACGATTTCCAGCTTGATTTATTTCTAGTTTTCCTTCAGACATCCTTTCAGCATTATTTTGATCAGTTAACCAATGAAGCACTAAGGCGTCGTGGTCACTTCTTATCGTTGTTTATTGTTAGTTCCAAGACTTGGTCCCAGAGATTCAAGGACACCCAAATGTAGTCTAGTGTTTTGTGTGAGCCCATGTTGTGCCACGTGGGATGTGGTGGGAAGTCGCCCATTACATTTCCATTTGTCATGACACAGTTTCGCATTTCCATTGCTTGAATCCAGCTTTTACATCTACTCGAGGCGATTGAGCATACATTTGATTGAAGTGATGTGTCAATTAAACTTGCAAGATTTAGGTCACGACATATTATCAGCTTTAGATCAGTATATTCTAACTGTCCTTGATCTATTATGGATGTTATTGATTTAATGAAGTATTTGGTAGAGATCTTTGCCGGGCTCCAATATACGCTGATGATCAGCATGTGTTTCGGTTTTCCTTCTGCGTGGGACTTTAGTTGTAGCAGTGTCGTTGTATAGATCACCTCCCAGCCTTTCCCTTGTTTGACCATCGTAATTAGTCCTGAAAAGGGTCTCCCCAGGCTGTTTTTGACTGCATGGTTCGCAAGAATAAGGTAGCCATCTCTCGTGGGGGTCTCACGCAGCCACGTTTCTTGTAAACATATAATCAGGTTCGTATCCAGGTCTATAGAGAACGCATTGAAAAGGTGTATGAAGCCCCTTGTATTCCAGGATATCGCTATTGAATGGTCCTTCTTGGTCTCAATTCATTGCTAAACTGGTTTTCTTTCAGATCTTCGCGCAGGGATACTCACTTTTCTTATCGAATCGGCTTTGTCACTGGGATTGATGGAGTTCATGGAGAGTTTCATCGTTTCCCTAAGCTTCAATCTAGCTAGATCTTTTGCCTTTTCGTCTTGTGAGGATATATGGTTGTCGTTTGTAGGACTTTTTGATGAGGACTCTACCTCAAAACCAAAAAAAGAACAATTCCTCAGAGGCCGCGAGTATAACCTGACGTACCGCATGGGACTTAATATGCAGCAGTACTGTATCAGTGCTGGTCTCAAGACGCATATTCAACAATCTTGATGTCGTCTGTGGTTATTGTCCTGAGGGCCGGAACACTCTGGAGCAATTTTAAGATGTTCCTGCGGTTTAGGTTCATTGAGTCATTGTCAGCTAGCACATTCTCTACCCTGTTTGCCCAATGAATCGTGAACCTCCTTGGTTAATTCTATGGTCCCGATTTTGTTTATTTTTGTTCTTTGGGCTGCTGTATATTTGGGATTTGGATTTGAGCCATTGTGTGCTATACTAGCAGCTCCCCCCGCCGTCGGTTTTTGGTTCTTCCGATGGCATGTGACATCATTAGTGTCAAGTCTTAGTGACTTTGCCAGATTATTCAGCCTTTGACGGTCAAGTACTGTCGAACTGGGAGCCAAGTTCGATTTAGGAGCTCATCTTGTTTTCTTTTCCGATTCAGTCTTGATGGTGAGTCGGTTCGGTCGAGCGTGGCAGCCAGTTGTTCTATTTGACTGAGTTCATCAGCCGAACTGACTGAATATGTTGACAGATCTGCGAGGTCAATTGATGAGGCTGAGGAATGGGTTAAGCTGGATCCAGATTCACGACGAGCACGTTCTTTTGGATTGCCTTTATCAGGTACAGGGGACTCATGTCATTTGATGATTTTTGCTTTTTCTTTGCCTGCGCCATGGGATTTTAGTGCTCCCGATCAAACAACCCAGGCCTGGTAGGCGTTGTTAAGTTTCTTATAAATTTCCTGGAGCTGGTGGTTTGCTTCTTTGCATCGGCCTTTTTATTGTTTTTCTTCTTTCCTATCTTTGCCTCCTTTTCTTTTGTTCCTTTGCTCAACGTGAGTTGAGTCGTCTTTGCCGGACCTTTGAACATATCAAACGTCAAGAAGGCGTTTTTACCAACCAGACAATTTGTGCCAGTGGGCAGATCCGCTGAAGCAGAATTTGATGGATTTTGTTGAATAGATGTCAACGATTGCTGTGTTGCTGAAAGTGGGGCATTGTTCTCCTGTGCTTGCTGGGGGTCTTGCTCATAGGTCTCTTCTGCAACAGTTTTATCACTTTTATCGCCAGCGCCTGAGTCGCCACCACTCAGGTCAGATGGCGTTTCGATTTCTGTTAGTGTTTGAGTGTGCACGTTTACTAAGCAGTTTTTGTGGGGGCCTTGGGTTGATGACGAAGGCACAGGACTGATCGAGGCTTCAGCTGACTTTATTCCTTCAGTGAATAGGTTCTCGCGCCTCTCTCTATGACGCAGCCATTTCATGCATTCCATCACGGCCTCCATCAAAATTACCTTTTCATGATTATCTCGCATCGCGAGATCACACAGCCTTGATTGCCATGCGGCTGTTTATTCTGCTTCCTTTTCCAAGCGTGTTAGTAATTGACTGTTTATGGTTTCCATCCTGTTTAGTTTGTCATTTACATTGGTTAGAATTGAACCCTGTGTCATGATGCCATTGCTGAGCGTTTCATATAGCTTGGTAAAGGGGATAAGAGCCAAGGAGGTAGCAGCTAAAACGTTATGTATTTTTATCGCTGCTGCCGTTGAAATTTTTGGTTTAGAGGCGTCTTTTGTTTTTTCCTCATGGGGAGCAACACCACTTTGATCAGCTTTTTTTCATATGTGGTGGCTTCAGGGGTCGTCTCCAAGGTGCTTGTATTCAGATTTATTTTCGGAATGGTGTTTGTAGCGTACGATGGCCCTCCCCTTTTTTTTTTGAGGATATTGAAGGTGAAATCCATCGGGCTGGGTATGTCGAGGCACTGTTTTCAGAGTTTGCGGGGGTATGTAACTCCCAGTCATCAAGGCTGCCACGTCTTTCCTTTTTTTTCAGTTTCAGGTGCGCTTCCGTTAGTTTCCCCTTCATGAGTTCAAAATCTTCTTTTAATCACTTCATTAAGCGCACTTCCCGCGCAGCTGCTTCGTGTATGGAATCATTAGCGCTTTCTAGTGTGTTGGATTGACCTAGTTTTTGTGCGTATGTCCTCTGTTTTATCGGATTGATCAAAGACATTGCTGTGTGTTTGCCGGTAAGGCAAGCTTTCTTTCGTAATCCAATTTCCATTTTGATTTTGCCGAGGTCATCTTGGCGAGCCGTTCAGTAGTACTTGTATTTGGTACCAATTTTGTCAATGTCGTTGAGGTGATCTGTGGAACATTGTGGTCTCCATTTACTGTTTTAAAAGAATCACATTTTTCGGTGTGGTCATGGAATTCGTCTGGGCAATGTTGTCCTGGTTTAAGGACGCTTTCTGAAACGTCATGATCAGCTGTTTTTTCCGCCGCCGGGTTACTTCCATTTACAGGTCTCGGGGGAGACAAGGCTGCTGATGCCTCAAGCAAGTCTCTGTCAGATTCATCTAGCAAAGGAAGCCGTGATAGAATACTTTCATCAAGGTCAGGCTTTTCGTGATTTACTAGCGTCACGGCTCGCTGGGCACTGCAGTAAGTAGCTTTAATTTTCTCCAATGCTGATTGTATGAGTGACGGCAGCTGTAGCTGTGATGGCGATAGATTATCGTCGCAAGTTGTGTGTATGTGTGTGAGAAGGCTCGGGTCATTAGGCTCATTATGCTCGGTCGCTATTTTTGCGAGCGCCCAGTTATTCAAACTTGCGATCACTAAAGTCGAGAGTCGCTGAATCGTGTCTTCTTCACTTGGCCCATCTCCCCTGCCCTCCCCACTTGCGCCCCCAATAGCTCTGATAGCTGTACTGCATTACTGCCCACAGTTTTCTCAGCAGAGGCTTGGCTAAAGGTGCAAGTGGTACGTGCATCAGGTAAAGGATTGTCATTTATAGCTTCAAGTAAGCCAGCTGTTTGAGTTTCCATTTGCAATGGCTGAGAGTCATTATGGTTAACCCCATCTGGTGGCGAGGGCAGGAGCCCCCACCCTTCCTCAGCAGCACCGAAGTCTACCAGCTCCACCAGCCGTTCTGTGCCGATCCGCATCAGCAGACCAGGAAACCCACCACCTTGATGCAGACCCATTACCTGATTTACCTCTGATCAGGTACTGCCACAAGTATACCCCATCCAGCAACCCATTTTCACCCTGGGCAGCCCGGGTTACACGCCCGCATCAGCGCCGACATTAGGATCAGGAAAACAAAATGTCGGGCGCGATGCGGCGCCACAACGAGGCTCAGCGTCCTCGTGGTTGCTAAGCAACCAGTGTTTTGAATTTGCCCGTATCCGCCGGCAGGCGGAAGAGCCGGCCTCACCAAAGGCCACCTAAGGCCCTGTTTGCCCCTGTTCGCCGCTGGACGGCGCATGGCGACCATCACGAGACTCTACTTTTGGACACTCATCCTTCTGTGAGTACGATCATGCTGCCAGCCAGTATGCCTGCCTAGCAATAATGTCTACATACGCCCTTCGGCGCTTATCGTTAACTCGTTGCAGCCATTATCTTTAAGCTGTTTGTCCTCCACATAGCCGCTTAGCTGCAAATATTTCGTGGTAGCCCGGTCAGCTAATGTTCTCACTGCCAGTTATTGTGCCTCACTCATTTGATGCCACTAATACTGCTACTGCACCTTACTCCAGCCAATGATACTTGATGCTAGTTGCTGCACCTCGAATTTAGGTGAACCCTTGCTAGTCATTTTATTGCCTGCACATGCCACTATAGCCTGTCTGCCAATTTCGAATTTAGGTGAATCCTTGCTGGTCATTTTATTGCCTGCACATGCCACTATAGCCTGCCGGCCAATTTCGAATTTAGGTGAACCCTTGCTACTCACTTTATTGCCTGCACATGCCACTCTATCCTGTCTGCCAATTTCGACTTGTATCTTAGCCAATGCTGCGCCCTTTACAAACACTGCATCTAGACTACTCCCGTATTTGCATTCTGAACTCTGCACTCAGACACACAATTCAGACCAGATCTAGTCAGTACACCAACACAGAATTGGATACAGGCTCTCCCGCCTACAGCACCCATACCAACAATGCACACACCCCTGTGCATCCTGCTCCCCACCTCCCACACAACAAGTATCATACACATCCTGCTCCTAGTACTAGCAACGTACCAATACCATACCACTCACTACAACACCATGTCACTACCTCTCAACCACGTTAAACCCTGGCCAACCACGTTAAACCTGCAACACCCTCGAAAGGAACAGCAGACTCCGCTCAAGACTTGCAAAACTATATGAACCACTAGCTAGAACCCTGACATCCTATAACAAACTAACAACAGAACACTGGCCCAATCCGACCACCACCAACAACCCCCCCCTCCAAGACCCAAACTACAACTAGTCCCACCTTTCCAAAGATAAACAAACCTAACCTCATGGGTGGCCTAATAAACTCTAGATCGCTAGTTGCACACGCTTCAGATATAGCAGACATCATCTACTCTGAACAGCTAGACTTCCTAGCAGTCACCGAATCTTGGCTACACGCCGCAGCAGGACCCGCCCGCTCACTGGCCATACCAAACGGATACACCATACTGCGATCAGACAGAACCGACACTCGAGGTGGAGGCACATAATAAGAAACAATCTACCTTGCAGACTAGTGCCATCCCCAGTCATCAACTCATGTGAGCTCTTGACAGCCAAACTAAACATAAATAACACCCAGACACTCACAATATACTTGGTCTATAGACCTCCAGGCCTCATTGGGACCTTTGAAGATGACATATCAAATATCATCTCGAATAATCTAAAAAACTAATCTCGAGTCCTACTACTAGGCGACTTGAACTTAGGTTATAACGACCCCAAAGACACACATGCATCTAATGTGGCTAGTATCCTAGAGGAACAAGGATTTACCCAAAGAGTGCTCACCCCCTCACACAACAAAGGCAGAACCTTGACTGGGTAGCAGACTACAACTGCAACGCCATGATAGCCTCCATATCCCCCCAGATCTGGACAGATCACCACCTCATAACCTTTACCCTAACTGCCGCCAAACCTACCTTGGCTCCCACACCCCTAGCTCCGTCCATTCCCACCCGGAACAAGAAAAACATCACCTGTGACAAACTGCTACCCCTCATCCTCCCTACACTCAACGCCATCCCGGAAAACCTGGACCCCGAAACTATGGTTAAGGAATTTAACCACATCATGACCACATCTCTAGACTCTATTGCACCACTCAAACTTAGACAAAGCAAACCCAAAGCCCATCTCAATTCATGGTACACCCCATACCTAAAATCATTGCGCAAACAAAAAAGGCACTGTGAGACATCCTGGCGAGCACAACCTTCTGACGAAAACAAAGCCAACCTCTGCTCCATCACAGCCCTATACAAAAAAGAAATCATCCTAGCTAAACGCGAAACCTACAACGCTAGAATTGCCCAAGCTAATTCTAGCACGAAAGAACTCTTTGTCATCCTCAAAGAGCTAGAAGCGCCCATCCCGGTGCCAGACAACTGCATCAAAGACCAACTCTGGTGCTCCAACATACAACAAGCTCTAGCCAACAAAGTCACTACCCTTCAAATAAAAATAGCCAAGAAAAAAGCCACACTCGCCGGCAACAAACCCATTAGCGTCAACCTAGAACAACTAAGTAACTCTACCAATCACCCCAGATTCAAGTTTTCCAAAGTCACCATAAAAGAAACAGAAAATACCATACTAACTCTCAAACCCACCAACTGTCAAGGAGACCTATGCCCCGCTCAACTTCGAAAGGATGCAGCCAGAGATCTGGCCCCCTTTATCACAAAACTTATTAACTCATCCTTCTCCACCAATACCATCCCATCGAACCTCAAAGAATCATGGGTGCTTCCTCTACTGAAAAAGCATTCCCTAGACCCACTAATACCCACTAATTACCGCCCGATTACTACAGAGCCGTTTCTCCTAAAGATCCTAGATAAAATGGCATACTCCCAGATACAAAAATACTTGGAAACCAACTCTCTACTAGGAACTAGGCAATCGGGCTTCCGGCCCCAACATGGGACAGAAACAGCTCTCATAGACCTCAAGTCACAGATAGATGAACTCCGGGATGAAGGAAAATCAGCCCTCCTTCTGCTCCTAGATTTATCAGCTGCCTTCGACCTGGTCGACCACAGGGTCCTATGCAGCCATCTGGATTCAGCAGCTTATTTCTCCGAAGAAGCCACTGCATGGATACAATCATTCCTAACCAACAGGACTATGGGAGTCTTCTCTCCTATGGCAGCAGCCAACCCCATCCCCATAACTTGCGGAGTGCCCCAGGGATCTTGCGTCTCACCCACCCTCTACAATATCTTTACCTGGCCCCTGTTCGACAATCTGGACCTTCTGGGTGTCACCTACACTAACTATGCAGATGACACTCAGATTCTCCTACCACTTACCGGTGATTACGACAAGGATTTGGCATTGCTGAACAGGATATACATCATCATCCAGGCATGGATGGCCACCCACGGTCTATGCCTGAATGATGACAAAACAGAGATCATCATCCTGGGCACTCCCTCGACCCTCAAAAAACTCAGCCCCGAATACTCGGCATTCAACATGGACAATAATATTATTACTGTCGCCAAGGAGGTCAAAACACTGGGTTTCTATCTGGACTCCACTCTCTCCCTCAGCAAGCAGGTCAATGCCTTGGCCTCGGCCACGGCATACACATGCAAGTTGATCAGAGCAGGCAAGGCCTTCCTGTCTCAGGACAGTTGCATCACCCTAGCCAGAGCCCTCATATTATCCAGGCTGGACTACTGCAAAGCGCTATACATAGGAGCCAATAAACAAACCATCAAAAAAATCCAACTCCTACAAAATAATGCGCTAAGAGCAGCCCTAGGAATCCCCAAGAGAGAACATATCCCTAACACCAGAAGAGCCAACAACTGGCTCTCCACTCATGA
Source organism: Ambystoma mexicanum (assembly GCF_040938575.1). Taxonomy (NCBI): domain Eukaryota; kingdom Metazoa; phylum Chordata; class Amphibia; order Caudata; family Ambystomatidae; genus Ambystoma; species Ambystoma mexicanum. Next base: position 292,554,649 of record NC_090926.1, on the reverse strand, counting down.
CAAAATAAAACTAAAAACTGCCTCCCTCATGCACAAATGCTTGAACAATGCAGCACCTCGCTACCTATCCGACAGATTCACTTTGAAGCCTACCACAAGAATCACCAGACTCGCCAACACCAAATACCTCTGGATCCCCAGATACAAACATGTCAAAATAGGAGGCAGCAGCTTCCAGGTCAAGGCAGCACTCCTATGGAACTCACTACCTTCCCCTCTAAGAATCAATCAATCCTATCACAAGTTCCATCAAAGCATCACTAGTTGGCTCAAAGATGCAGACATCTAGGCATATACCTTGCTGACTTTGCCCGGCACCCCTCTCTACACCGCATGCACCAACCACTGTGTAAAACTATGCATGCCATCAATGTACCCGCCTGTATATATCGTAACTTCATTGTGCCAACATGTAACCAAGCGGCACTTGCACATAATTGTATTTTACATGTTGTAACCAAGCTTTGAATATCCTTATGCCTTGCGCCTGAATACCCTCGGGTCTGGAGCGCAATACAAATAATAAACTAAACTAAACTAACTTGGGGGGTTAAGAGCACCACTGTCATGTCTGGGGGAGGTGTCTCTAGGGGTTTACCCCGGTTGTTTTTTGCTTTTAAGCGAATTTGTGGGCCAGAGTCTTGCATAACCACTCACCTCACCTCTCCTCGCTTGCAGACTGAACTCTGCCAAACTCTGCGCGCGCTCCGCACTCTTTCTGAGTTTTTAAAAGGTGCTTGGGCCTATTTTCCTTAAAGCCACACCAACACCGTTCTGAAAACAGGAACGAACACAGTAGCTGCAGCTCCTCTCTCCCCAACAGGTTAGTGCGGACTGAGCTCTGCCGAACTCCGAACGCAATCTATTGTATCCTAGAATGCAAGGAATATCAGCTTTGACTTTACTTGCATCAAAGTTCATTAGCAATAGACGTCAAGTGTACGTAAGCGTGATAATGCTACGTAGCTCATGCCTTCCTTAAAGACTGTTTCTCCTATATCTATCAATACTTTGTCTAGGGTAAGACCTTAGGATTTATGAATGGTAACTGCATATGCAAGAGTTGGAGAAAATTTCTCTCTACGTACATACATGTCTTTGAAGAGAAGGAATCAAGCAATTGAGCGCCCTATCCTTTTCACTTCTGAAAGTTTATCAAAGCAAATATTGACAAACTGAATGTTGCTATCACGTGGGTATGATTGAAAGCCAACAACTGTGCCCAGTGCTCCATTAACTAGCCCTTGCTCTACGTCAAGGTTACGTTTAAGCATTACTCTACAATTTAAGGATAATTTCAATATTTTTCCAATCCAGCTGTGTTGGAGATTGAATTTTCTAAACTTTTTAGTCTTGTTGTGGCTTGCTCACACATGGGTACTGTCATACCATGTACATCTAGTTTGTCTGTGGCACTAATTTGCAGTATTGGTTGCATTTCTTTACTTAACAATGTTTCATTGAATTTGAAACGGCTTGCAAGAGTTGGCATTAAGGCCATACAATTGACATTTTTGTGCGCTATTTGTTCCATAACATCAGTTGCACATGCATTGTTGCCATAAAGTGCATGTATGTGCCGGTTTTTCAATACAACTTGTGCTTCTTGCGATAATACACCAACTCTAATACTTTTTAAGATGTTGGCATAAGTGAGATCTGCAGATTGCCGCAGGTTCTCAGTTAATTCTCTCTATTGGAAATGTTGCCAAAGGTTAACATTACCTATGCTACCAACAGTTTTCCGGCAGAGTTTGTGGCCAAAGGTTTTAAAAATCGGTTCACCTTTCACTGGTGTCAATTGTAGAAGATCTCCAAAAACGATAAAAGCGGCATTTGGTGTAGTATTTACCTTTTTGTTTTTGTATTTGCAGCGACAATATTTGCCACATTTGTGTCTTTGAAATTGTAAAATCTGCCCATGCAGCTCACTATGTGTCTGTTCAGAAGGGATATCACAAGTGACATAATTTTGGATAAACTGCAAAACAGTGCGGTCACTGTCGTGACCAAATTTCGGTGCACCTTTGATCCATAACAGCATGTGAATATGTGGTGCTCCTCTCGCTTGATATTCTTTTCTCCAAAAGAAGTACTGCACTTCTCCAAGGGGAGGAACAGTTTTATTGCAAATAAAGTGTAGCATGGCAATGAACCGATGATGGAAGTTTCTTGACACATTAGCTGGATCTAGAGAGCAAAGGTGTTAATATATCTGTTATTTTTGTTGCTGTTTGCTATGCGTAGGAACTCATGTAAATCTTCCCATGCATATTCGGCACAACTTAGCATAACAAACCAAGTCAGTGGTCCTAGATTTCTGATTATACAACGCACGTCTCCGTGCCGTCGGAACCAGTATTCCTTTGTACCACGCATGTTTGCAAACAAATTTGTTATACTTGATTGTAAAACAATCTTTTTCCTGTACTTTTTGTATTAACTGTGTAGCTGACATATTTTGAAAGTGAGTACCAGATTTAATAATGTGTGCCACTCCGTAACATAGTGTTGCTAATTCACTTTCATAGAGTAGGTGGAATATGTATTCCACATTTTGTCTAAATCTGGGATCTTGCGAATACATTCGTAATGAACGGTATTCTGATGCCCCAATCTGAGTGGGTCTATCATTGCATCTTCCACCTTTGCCAGTAGGAAATAGCAGTGGAAAAGCATGTGCTTCTATACTTATTTCCCATATACTCATTGGTGACCCTTTGGTTTGTCGCATTTGGTAAGTTTCTAGTGCATCATTTATGCTTTCATTGGAATGCAATGGATGAATTGTGTAATGGTCCAAAAGAGTGGATACTGTAGCAGGATCCAGACGTTCGAATTGTCCAGTTTCTGATGGCTCTTGAATTATTTCAGTTATTTCCCTTAAGCTTTCATCAATATTTATTTCCTTGTAGTACTCATTATTGTCTTTTAGATATTGCAATGCTTGTCTAACTTTGTGTAAATCCACCAATTGTTGCCAAATTGTTTTGTCCTTTGTTGGTACTCCATTTACCAAGACTATTAAAGAATGCTCTATTGAACGTTCCACTCCTAGAGTGTGTACATTTTCCGTTGGATCTAATGGCAAATAAACTACTTTGCCACAAATGCTTTTCACCAATTCAGAGAAAGGTAATTTTGCTGTTTTTGGATGAAAACGTATAATTGCTTGAAATGGGTGAACTGTTTGAATTATTATGCTCTCATACAAATTGAGCTGGTGCAGGATTTTTGGTAATGTAAACAATTCAAAATTATTTGTAATAGCACGTGAAGGAGTGTGGTTGTCTAATTTTGTAGTAAAGTAACTGCAACATATTAGGCGTTCAGTTAGTTCATATTTGTTTTCTGCTAAAAGGTAGAGAGCTAATCCAAACCATTTAGAATCTTCATTGTCTTCTATTTTGTATGCTATGTCCACATTTTTTGTGTTCCTTTTGTAAAACGTTCTGCGGCAACACACAAACGCATGGTTTGGTACTTCAGCCGATGACCTTTTAAATTTTACTATTTCTTTTCTGTATGTGTGTAGTAGAATGTTGCTATATGCAGAATTGTTGCTACTATGTTCTAAAACTGTTGCATTTTGTAAGTGGCTCTCAATTCCAAAATACTTTCTCTGAATACGGTCAATTTCTTCTTGTAAGTATTTGGGTGTACCATGCAGAAGAGTGGTATTTAAGTTGCCTAATTCTGAAGCTGGACTTTTTGCATAGTATATTTTATACACTAGATTTCTTACATTGGAATGATGTATTGATATCCTTTTGATATCGTGGAAGGTGCTTTTGCAAATAGGCCCAGAAATGCAGGCTAATGAATGTCCTTTTAGTCCTGTGTATTTCCGCACTGGACAAATATCCATATTTTGCAGTACTATCATTTTACTTTTCTCTTTACCTTTTACATATCGATTAAGGAACTGACGTAAAGATTTGAACGCTTTGTTTGGAATTGTACACATTGATGTGCACGGCCATTTGTATACTGCACCCTGTGGTTCTGCTGAATCGAGAGGTAATTCTGAGTTTTCAGGGAATACATTTGTAAGCAGTGTTTCTTGTTCCATGATGGTAGTATTGATTTTCTCATACCCTCGTCCTCTGCTATGGATGGCAATTGTGTTTGTATGCTTCTTCATTAAAATATGGTTCTGTGGTTGTTGTGTAACTCCATTCACCACCGCAAACATGTAAGAAATAATTTTTGTTCACATTCCGTTTATTGCTCAGTTTCTTTTGTAGTTCAGTACTTAGTTTTGTTAGTGTTTTCATCCTATTTAACAGTAATATAAACAACTTCCTTTTGAGAAGGATTGTACTGTCCACGTGACCTTGTAGGATTAACTTTCTACGGTAGGTTTTAAGGGGTGAGGATGATTTCGGTCCTCTTCTTAGTAGATTCTGAAGGACTCTGTGATGAAACATTTTTGATAAAATACTTTTTTTTACTATGCGTTCTTGTTACACTATCAGGATTATTAGGAGCATTGTTAGCTGTACTGGTAGTCATTTGTTTGACAACCTTTTTGTGTTTTGTGACACATTTTGATGGAGTAGGTAAAGTTTCGGTAGTTGATACTTCCTTTGTTTTGCTAACCAACTGCATTAGCTGGTTTGTTCTAACATTCTCTACAAACTCTACAACAGGTGGATGCTTACATTGGGCACTTTTTTTATTTGCTCTACTTTTGCGTTCCTTTCTATGGAGTTGCTTTTTGGTAGGCATTCTTTGGTATCTGTTGAACAAAAAAAAGGTATACTTTGGTCTGTTGTCCAATGTGTGTGCTGTGTGCATGTGTGCATGAGTCTGCTGGGGAAGGTCTTTGTCATGGTGTGTCGATGTGCATTGGACTCGTGCAATGATTTGGTAAGCTACTTTATTGTTTCTATACTACTACAATGTGCTTCAGATGAGAGTACAAAGTACTTGTGACGAAAACCATTATTAATGAACGAAATGCCATAAACTTGCAACAGCAACTTCTTTTCTAAATCTAACCTTCTAAGGATTACGTATGTTATTTGAGTTCCAAACGCACAGGGATTTGTGAGCCATTCTGCCTGTTATTCTTTGTTCAATAAATGGATATTTGTAGGTAGAATGGTTTAGAAATCAATGTTTGCTTTGGCGCCCAAAATAAACAAATAACCCACTCAGCCTCTTTGAGGAGTAGTTACAATACAAAGGTAGTACTGTACTTACTTTTTTTCGCAAAATAACCAGGATTCTTCGGGTATGTCGTCTGCAATGTAGATGCTGTTGATTCACTCTGTGCAGTCTTTCCATGGCATTTGCAATATGGTACTTGAAAGTCCTTCAAAATTGCTAAAAATTTTAAGTTTATGGAAAAGCCTTGTTTTTTGCACGGTGTACTATGTATAGGCGAGAGGTTTGTAAGTGATAGGGCACAGTAGTAGATGGGGGGGAAAAAAATGTCTACTTGCAAATTAAAAGCACGATGCCGAAAAATTGGGAGACCCTCAGAGGGAGATGTCACCACAGCAATCGGGAGCGCTTACTTTTCTCATACGATTACATTGCAAGTAGCATTATTGTAGCCTGTACACAGTACACAACTCTGACATTTTCACATACAAAATTGAGTTTCGCCCTAAATAGGCATGCTTGCAACGTATGTATAGGTTATGCGGAAGAGAGTAAGCGGTCGTACGGTTTGTCATTCATAAATTGGACATCTTGCACTTAAAAGGGGGAACGTTAGTATGTATTGCCTCTGCACATTTAGCACCATTAATTTGTCTAAATTAAATCATATGGGTTGCACATGTTCTCTGATTACAATATACATACCTGTATTATATACTCATGCATGTGCGCATGCATGGAGCTGTACGTAGAAATTCGCAATACTTGCACAGTAGCTTATGAAGTAGGTGCTTTGCAATGATATGCGACTTCCATTCACAATCATCGACAGTAATTTTGAAGTGCGCAATGTTGATGACGGAGTTAGAACTAGCGATGTTCAATGTGATTGGTGGATGGTTGTGTGACTGCTTAGTTGTGTCCAATGAGGGACTCGACTTGCTACCGCTGTGGAAAGGGTGGAAGGACTGGGTAAGAGTTACGTGCTGCACGTAAGCAACGCTTGTCCGCAGGTAGGGCGTATCACATACAGGTTTCTACAGCAAATCCTGCATGGAAAGGGGACTGTAGGCATCAGCCAATCTGATGTTCACATTACTCTTTTGTGTGGAAAGACAGTGCGTACAGTGAAGATGGCAGAGGTGCAGAGGGTCAGGGTTTTGGTGATTGGAGACATTTTTGTGCATGGATTACAACACTATACCGAGAGTAGGCATGTGGCACACCATTTCGATGTCAGAGGAGTAGAGGTGGTGTTGAGCGCTGACACTGATGGCAACGCTGCGGCAATTCTGCAAGTTTGCAGAGACATGCGTACAATGACCACTCCTCATGTGGTAATTTTGCACTACGGTGCTTCCCATTTGGGATACGCGAGTTCACATACTTTGTTGGCCGATTTGGCACATTTGGTTGAAGCACTCGTGACCATCTTCCCAACAACGAAAGTAATTTTGTCTGCTTTGCTGCCTAGAATAAAATGGCACAACAATTCTGTTTTCTGTCCAGGCCAAAGTATTGGGAGGTGTATCATCAATCGCGGCATGCGTGCATTCATGATACGAGCTGGTATGTTTTTCTGCAGCCACAATAACATTGCTTCAAGCAATGCAGATTATTTCGAAGCAGATGGTGTTGCGCTATCTTCTTTGGGAAATGCGATGTTCTTTTGGAACGTAAGGCTTGCTTTAGAGAAGATTCTGTAATGGTTGTAGGAGTAAAGCAAGGACAAAAAATACAAAAAAATAAATAAAATAACAGATGTCTGTACGGTATCTGGCCAAAAATATTAATAAACGGCTCTTTTCAGAGCCCGTCTTAAAGGGGAAAAAGGGGAATGACACTTTAATGTACCGTCGTCACGCTCTGATCCTATACATGTCCGTGAACATGGCGGTACTTCGCAGCCAGCGCGTATCACCAACGGGGATTCAGAGGTGGAGACGCATGCAAATGAGAATGAGCAGAGCTAGGGATTGGTCCATAAAGTTCAGTAGGTGTGTTCTGAACTGCGCACTTTAGTAAGACCGTCTTCTCCCTGACATGACACAACACAGCCATGGCTTTCCATGCTTGAAAACAGATTATCTGGATTTTGGGAGACTTATGGATACATTGGTTGAAGGTGCATGCAGAAAGCTGCAGTTTATCTGCAGATCTTGGATTTCCTCATGTGGAGGTGCACTGGCATGGCGTGCGTGGCATGAGGTGGCTGGTCTTGGTACCTCTGTGTTACTTTACTGACAGAGCGTCCTCCAGAAATACATTCACTGCGGAGGAAACAGTTTGGGCCATGTCTCTGGAATTTCTTTGCAATTTGCAATGAAGGAAGGACTTGCGAAGCTCATGGACATGTTTCCAAATTGTCACAAATTGTCACATACTGTCCACAATGAAAACATTTTGTTTTGCAGCTCTTTCATTTTTCGCAGATATGGAGTCCACCTCACATATGCTGGCAATCAGATTTTTCTTCGCAATGTACAAAATGCATTGCGACCTCTTCTGAATTCACACTAACATATCTGACAATCCGTTTTCTCTAATCCACAGTTTTTGACCCACACAACACACCACCGAAAGGCTCTTTTCAGAACCACCACTTACTCCCAGTGTCCACTTCATTGTGTTTGCTCTGCTTGCACCCTCCCTTTTTCCCCTACGACTGTCCGCAAACCTTTCCACCACTCTGCGGGGGTTTACCACCGTCGCTTCATAGTTCTATCTTTAAACTGAGAAAGGCGGTGCTGAAAAGAGCCTTTGCGGTAATTTTTGTTGCTTTCACATTTATTGCTTCACAGCACACGACACACTAGGAGAAGAGGCCAAACGAGGGTAAGGAAGGGACACCAGCCACTGGGATAAGAAAGGGCAAGTGAACAGAGAAAGATATAGGGTGAGCTTTATGTAGGTAAGTAGCAGATCTTCTGGTGCTCTGCGACCGTAGCCTCAAAAGCACTTCGAAAACTCTCCCCCCTGTAGAGTACTACGTCAAAATAATTACACACTATTGTCACCTTTGAAAGGTAAGGGTCAACAGCATTGCGAATGGCTTGTGAGGCAGTTGGAGGGAGGCGCTCCCCCACAGGAGTGTATCTTGTGGTGGGAGGATCGGACACGGAGGATGCTGTGGAGGAACTCAAGCTCTTCACATGGCACCACCTTGCAAATGTCCGCAGTGTGGAACAAAGTGAGGTGTCGCTTCATGGTTGTCGTACCAAAGCTGTACGAGCCAACTCTCCCGCGACTCAGCACCACCTCGCACTGGTTACACTTCACCAGGTTCGCACGTGCTTTTGGTACGTTCCCATAAACGGAAGACAACCGCCATATACATGACTCCCGGCGAGTGCTCCTACTGCTGAGTTCCTCCACTTCATTCTGTTCCTCTTCATCTTCCTCGCTCTCTACATCCTCACCCATACATCTCTCTGCAGGCTCTTGGGGAGGTGGTGGTGGTGGTGGGTTTGGGAGTGGTGCAGAGGCTAATGAACCACCAGCAGCAGCCATGGAAGCCATACCGATTAGTTTCCTTTCAGTCACTACAGCAGTAAAGGCACTACACCTCAATCTGCTATAGCTATAAGGAGAATTAAGATGAGCTCGGGGTGTGGCCATTTGTTGGGGTGGAGGGGTGTGCCTCGTGACGGTCTTCATCACTGCAAAGCGGTACAAAAATTTTACACATCGAGTCCTCATGTCAACTATTGTCTGGGATATGGGAAATTATGTTTTTGCACTCTACAATACTTTGCCTTGTGTCTACAATTTCTTTTGGACTGTTGCGGAAGCACACAAACTGCGAAAATTAGTCCACACGATCAGCGTTGGTGCGGTCACATGATGACGTCCTGAACACATCTGCACCAGAAATGATAGTCCGCTGGATAGCAAATTCAGAGTACCAAACGTGCGCATGCACGCAAGTGTCCTACGGACAGTGTTCAGGTTCTCAAACAATTTCAAAGTGCAACACAAGTGAGATGGTCAGTTAGGGACAGACGCGATGTTCGCTATACTTAAGGTTGTACTGCGCATGTGCATACATGATATGTTCACTGTACGGACAGTTCCAGTGTCCTTAGGACAACTCCATTTTGTTTGCCTACGAACTTGCCGGCCGCCGCGCCTGTTCTACGGACGGCACCATTTATGGCACCATTTTGGCTACGCCCGATAAGTACAGGTATACTGTCCTTCACACACTCCCATTTTGCTTATTTACAGCCATCCCGGACATCTGGTGTATTCTACAAACATGTTTCATCTCGTTTACAAGCAGTATGGCGATGTATAATGTTCTGAGGACGCCCCTTTCTGTTTATGTACGCACAATTTCAACAGATGGTGCAGTCAAACTTCAAGTCCATCTTACTTGACATTAGTAAGGGTATGTGTACTTCCTTTACAGCACCCACCTTCCATTCCTTACGGATAGGTCGAACAGGCGCGCTGTTCGCAAACATTTTACCTCTTTTAAAAAAAAAAAAAAAATCCTCACTCTCTTTCACTACAACTACTGTACAAAAACATTCCAAACACACACACACACACTTCAGTGCAAAGAAATAGCGGGGGAAGCGGACACTGACACAAATATGGGGGAATTAGGATTCAACACGGGCAGAGGAGAAGATTTGTGAGGGGAAGAAGGGATGGATATTTCGTCAAAATGTCTATTTTCCTCTTCAAGGTTTGGGGATGGTTCACTAGGGAATGGAGAAGCGGGGCAGGTACAGGTGGGGCAATGGTAACAAACTTTTCCTCTCACACAGTCCTCCACAAACTCCCGTAAACTTTTAAAATTGTCCATTTTCTGCTCAATCCTTTTTATCCTATATTCTTCTGTCTCGTTTGTCCCGTTTGTTGCCCTTTTATCTTTTCTTTTCTGGTCTTTTAAAAAAATATATACATATGTTAAATGCCTATAAAACACTGGTCATTATTTTGCATATGCCGAGCAATGTGTACCATTATTGTCGCTGTCTTCAGACATTTCCCCATGCGGAAAATACTCCTCCAGCCACTCCAAAGTACTAGCCTTTTCTGAGTTAAAAGAACAGAAAGAAATTATTATTTCGAGGGGATCGGGTCCTCCGACGTATTCCATATCTATGACAGTAATCACCACAGCTGTGCTGCTTCGGAAAATCTGTCTGCGTCGATGATGTCGATACGCTGCCCTCGAGGACCTCCTCCGACGGCTGACGTCAGTGGATGTTCTAAGTAGGACGCACGACGCCCGTAGCCTCAGTTCTGTTATTTCCGCGAACGTGTTCGCTTCAGAGATCTCGGCGCGCCTCGACTCTTCGGAGTTTCTGTTCTTTCGGTTCTTCGAACCTGTTCGTCTGTGCAGTTTAAGTCTTCAAGATGTCTACTTCTTCTTCCACCCCGCTTCCGGGCTTCAAGAAGTGCGGGGACTGCGGGTCCAAGATGTCGGTGACGGACTCGCACGACGCCTGCCTCTGGTGCCCATGACACGGATGATTGTGTTGACTGCCAGTCGCTTACGTCCAAAGCCTTGCGGGAGCGCAAGAAGAAACTGTCAGTCGGTAAGGTGTCCAAGCCCCGGAAGGCGAGGTCCACTGGGCTTTCGACGGACGATTCGAGGGGCGACTGTCTGCATCTTAGTCGTAAGTCTAGGGGGTCTCGGTCCCGGAGTGGGTCTCGCCACTCCTCTGCCTCTTCGAGGCACTCCCAGAAGCACCGTCATCGGTCGCCTTCCCCGTCCTCATACGAGGACTCCGCCCGTCGGTGGGGGTTTCTTATCCCACCAAGCGTTCCTCTCCGGAGGAATGGGCTTCCTTCGGGAAGAAAATGTTGGCGATTCTTGAATCGCAGGTCTCTGCTCCGTCCGCGCCTCCGAGAGGGGTCGGCCGTGACCGTACTAGAGACACTGTTCGTACGCCTTCAGGCTCGGGTGGTCGGCGCGATTCGCGGGAGAGGTCCCGCCGGACAAGGGGAATCGTTCTAGTCATGCCCGTTCCAGGTCCCGGTCCTTGACGCGCTCGAGCCTGTGTGCACCTGTGAAGTCTTTGAAGAAGACGTCGACGGCGCCGAGGTCGTCGACGGACTCTTTCGAGGCTCCGCCTCTGAGGAAGTCGTCAACTCCATCGGCGCCCAAGCTGTTGAAGGACACGCTCGGGGCTCCGCCCTCAGGGCCTGTGTTGAGGCCGTCGATGCTGTCGGTGCCGCGCTCGACATCGACGTCGTTTCACTCGACGCCCTCGACGCCTTTCGAGGCTGTGGTGTCGGAGGTACCTCATAGCATGGGGAACCCCCTAGAAAGGCTCTGGCCAAGGCAAAACATGTCTTTCTCCCTTATTCAGTGCCCACTTTCCAGCCTATGGATTATATTTCTGAGGTGGAAGAGGGTTCTGAAGATGGGTTGGTTCCAGACACGGTACCAGATGAGATTCTTTCTGGTCATAGCCAGATTGAGGACCTGCGTCAGTCACTGCATGACGCCAGTGGTCTGGACACCTCTCCGGAGGTGGAGTTCTGTAGGCCTGAGCCTGGCACCCATGCTGAGTCATCATACCAGCGCCTTATGTCGAGGGCCACCGACTACTTGGGGTGGTCGGCGCCCCCAGTTGATTTTGTGCAGGATGACCTGACGGATATCCTCGACCAGGGTCCACCCACTGACCCGGTACTGCCATTCCATATGGCTCTGCAGAGAAGGGTGGCAGTGGCTTGGACTACTCCGGAGAGTCTCCCGGCAGTGGGCAAGTCTTTGCCGCGTAAATACCACCCAGCCAGTAGTGACCCCTGCTACTTGACCACGCACCCCACTCCGGATAGTTTGGTGGTGCAGTCGGCTATGGCCCCAGCTAAGCAGGCGTCATATCCTACCATCCCTCCTGATAGGGACGACAAGCGTTTTGATGGCTGAAGCGTTTCCTTCAGGGGGTATGGCTCTTCAGGCGGCCAACTCCGTATGTGCCTTGTCACGTTTCACGCACACTCTGTGGAACTGTGTTTCCTTAGCGGCTGAACATATTCCCAAAAGGGACGAGCGGGATGGTTTTCTTGCTATTATTCAGGATGGCAAGGATGCCATGTGTGAGTCTGTTCAGTCGGGGTTGGATATGGCAGACTGTGTCAGCCGGTCCATGGCGGCGAGCACCGTAATACGCAGGTTTGCTTGGTTGAGGAAGTCGGGGTTTGCTCCTGATGTGCAAGCCAGGCTCCTCTGCCTTTTCGTCCTAGGGGACAGCAATGGAGGGGAGGTTCCTTTCGTTATTACTCATCCTTTAGTAAAGCGAGAGGAGCTGCAAGTCAAAGGGGCAACCGTCGGAGTGCCAGAGGTGGAAAACAAGGTACTCGAGGTGTCAAGGCCACACGAGCATTTGCCTCTTTGCCCTCGGGCAACGCCGCAGCCGCTTCTGCTCAGTCATGAGGCCCATGCTTCACCGGTTGGGGGAAGGCTGGCGCAGCATCTTGTAGAATGGCGTGCCATTACTTCAGATGTGTGGGTTCTGGAGATCATAGCCCACGGCTACTGTCTTCCTTTCCGGGAGAGGCCTTGCCACAATCCACCAGGGAATCTCTCTTTGAAGAGTCTGGATCCGCTCCTTGCGCAGGGAATTCAATCCCTGCTGGAGAAAGGCGCCATAAAACTGGTGCCTGTAGCGGAGAGGAACAAGGGATGGTATTCCCCTTATTTTTTGATTTCGAAGAAAGACGGGGATTGAGACCCATCATGGACTTGCGCGGTTTGAACAAACTCCTTAGGAAGGACACGTTCAAGATGGTTACTCTCTCTCAAGTCCTCCAGGCCCTTCAACTTCAGGACTGGTTGGTGTCTCTCGACCTCAAGGACGCTTATTTTCATGTGCCGATCCATCCCAAGCACAAGAAGTACCTGAGGTTCGCGGTTGGTGACTTGCACTTTCAGTTTCGGGTCCTGCCGTTCGGATTGCCCTCCGCCCCGAGGTTTTTCACAAAGCTTATGGTGGTGGTGGAAGCGTTTCTCAGGAAAGGGGGGATTCACGTCTACCCCTACCTGGACGATTGGTTGATCAGGGCGCGCTCTCCCAAGCAAGTCCTGGATCATCTGTCTGTCACCTGCCACTCCCTCCACAGGCTGGGCTTCTCCCTCAACTTAAAGAAGTCCCACTTGACGCCAACTCAGCAGCTCCAGTACATCGGAGCAATGCTCAACACGTCCCTGGGGCAGTGTTTTCCTCCCCAGGTGAGGGCTCATCACATTCAGCAGATGATGCACAAGTTTCAGCTTGCCCAGAGTCACCCAGCGTTCGAGTTCTTGAGATTGCTCGGCCTCATGGCATCCTGCATTCTTCTGGTGCCAGAGGCCAGGTTGCAGATGAGATCTTTGCAATGGGCACTCAAGCTCCAGTGGTCTCAGTCCTCCGGCAGGATGTCTGACCCTGTTCAGGTGCCGCCCTCGGTCGCCCAGGATCTTCTGTGGTGGGCCGTTGAAGGCAATCTGATGAAGGGGGCTCCATTTTGGCTACCCTGGCCGGAGGTGATGATCGTGATGGACGCATCCCTCACGGGATGGGGAGCTCATGCCAACGAGTTGACAGTCAGCGGTCGTTGGTCTCCGTCGGGGTCCAGACTCCATATCAATCTGTTGGAGCTGAGGGCCGTCAGGCTTGCCCTGAAGGCTTTTCTGCCGACTGTGCAAGGAAAGAATGTCCTGATTCTGACGGACTACACAGTGGCCATGCATTACCTGAACAAAAAGGGGGGGGGGCAGGGTCACTTCCTCTGTGCAGGGAGGTGATGCAGCTCTGGTTCTGGGCCATCAGCAGGAAATTTCGATCTCGGCAGTTCATCTGGCCGGTGACAAAAACAAGACGGCGGACGCTCTGAGCAGACAGAGCACGATCTCTCACGAGTGGGAGCAAGCTCAGGAGATTCTCCTGGAGATCTTCGCCCTTTGGGGGACCCCTCAAGTGGATCTCTTCGCTCCTGTTTCAACCGGAAGTGCGAAAGGTTCTGCTCGTGGGAATTTCCTCCAAGAGGAGCTTTAGGAGACGCGTTCGTGGTGGAGTGGTCTTTCCCACTGCTGTACGCGTTTCCGCCAGTCCCCGTCATTCCGCAAGTGCTGAGGAGGTTACAGAGGTTCGGTTCCTGGATGATCCTCATTGCTCCAGCATGGTCCCGGAGGACGTGGTACCCGGACCTTCTGGACTTGTCCATCTGCCCTCCACGTCGTCTTCCCTACCGAGACGATCTGCCCTCACGGGAGGTGGGTCAGGTTCTCCATCCAGAGGTCAGATCCCTCAACCTTCACGGTTGGTTTCTGAAAGGTTGAGGTAAGGATTGGGACCTCCCTGAAGACGTGATGGAGGTGTTGCTTTCGGCCAGAAGGCCCGCAACAAAGTCCCTGTACCGTTGCCGTTGGAGAAAGTTCTGCGACTGGTGCAGGGTTAAGAATTTGGATCCTTTTTCATGTGACATTCCTATGGTTCTGTCTTTTTTGCTTTCTTTGGCCCACAGGGGCCTGCAAGTGGGTACCATCAAAGGTTACCTGGTGGCGCTGTCTATATTTAAGCGCTCGTCTGAGGAGTGTTCTTATTTTAAAATCCCTTTAATTTCTCAGTTTTTGAAAGGGCTCTCTAATGTTTTTCCTCCGTCACCTTTATAGGTGCCCGGTTGGGATCTGAACCTTGTTCTGGGGGTGCTGCCTTTGAGCCTTTGCATTCTTGTCCTTTGAGACTGTTAACCCTTAAAACTGTGTTTTTAGTTTCGGTCACTTCCGCTTGCAGAGTGATTGAGTTACAGGCACTTTCAGTTAAGCCACCCTTCACTGTGTTTCATAAGGATTGGGTTGTCCTTAGAGTTCGTCCTTCCTTTCTTCCGAAGGTGGTGTCGGAATTTCATTTAGGCCAGAAGGTGGTTATTCCGGCATTTTATCCTCCTCCGAATCCTGGTAAGGAAGAGGAGAGGCTTTATAGGCTCGATCCTAGGAGAGCTTTAAGCTTTTATATTTCACGCATGTCCCGGGTTAGAGTGGACGATCAACTCTTCATTGGTTACGCTGGAAAGCGTTTGGGACAAGCTGTGACTAAGCAGACTTTGTCTTGCTGGATTATTCTGGCAATTTCTGAATGTTACCGCTTGGCAGGTAAGGACCCGCCGGTTGGCTTACGGGCCCATTCTACCAGGGGTATGGCTGCCTCTACTGCCCTACAGAGGGGTGTTCCTATTCGTACCATCTGTGATGCAGCCACCTGGGCTTCGGTCCATACTTTTGTACGTCACTACTCCCTCGATTCTATCTGAGGGCAGGATCTGGCCTTTGACAAGGCGGTCCTTTACTCTGCAATTTGATTGGGCATTCTAAATTTCTGTATTCTAAATTCTTTTCCCACCTCCTTGCGTTGGTACTGCTTTGGGAGTCTGTCATAGATATGGAATACGTTGGAGGACCCAATCCCCTTGAAGAACAAGATACTCTCTTACCTGGTAACGTTCTTTCGATGGGATGGTCCGACGACGTATTCCATATCGCTCCCTCCCTGCCTTCCCTGCTACAGAATTTCTTATGCGATTGCAGCTTACGTTTCCACAAGGCTTTGTGTAGTCAGACTGGCAGAAGACTGGTGCCACACGTTCTGGGAAAAAAATACAACTGAGGCTACGGGCGTCTTGCGTCCTACTTATAACATCCAGTGACGTCGGCTGTCGGAGGAGGTCCTCGAGTGCGGCGTATCGACGTCATCGACGCAGGTCGCAGACGCCGAAAGTTTTTCCGAAGCAGCACAGCTGTGGTGATTACTGACATAGATATGGAATATGGAATACGTCGTCGGACCATCCCATCGAAAGAACGTTACCAGGTAAGAGAGTAACTTGTTCTTCTACACCACATACGGAAAAAAAACACACATCCAAAAAAAATGGCCTCCACTCTTTTGATGTAATGTCCCTTCTTCCTACTGCGTCTGTCCACTGTCGTTCCAGTCTGCCGACTTTCTGTGAAGTGATTACGATGGAGGCATCCTTTTTTTTTTATGGTACCATCCATTTCATTCTTCATGCTTATTAAATGTGTCCTTTTCTTCTCATCTTCAGGTTTCCATATTTACTTATTACTACTTACAATATCTTTGTCCTTTTTCTACGTTGTACACTTGTGTAAGACAATAGAACATTTTCAGATACCCCCCGCCTCTTTGGGTAATGTTGATCCTGTCCGCCCCCGTCCGCAAACAGGCGCTCAGTCCGTCCCTTTTTATTTTCAATAGGGAAGGGGGTTCTGTATGCTCTGTTAAATGTATATCAAGTACGTACATTATGCTACATATCTCCCAAAATCACATCATCACAGTGTACATTCCACACAACACCTTCTTTGACACACTGTCATGATTAAGTTCCCATTCCAAAATCCTGTACAATTCACTACAAAAAAAACTTTGTTGAGGGGACGTTATGGTTAAGTTGCCCTCCCAAAAACCTGTAAAATTCACTACAAAAAAAACTTTGTTGAGAGGACGTTATGGTTAGTTGCCCTCCCAAAAACCTGTAAAATTCACTACAAAAAAAACTTTGTTGAGGGGACGTTATGGTTACGTTGCCCTACCAACAACCTGTGCAGTTCACTAAAAAAATAATTTCGACCTCCCCTTTCTGGTTCAAATTAAAACCGAAAAATCCCTGAAATTCGGACATCAAAGATGACATCACAAACATCATTGATGACATCACTCATGACAACACATGTCTGCCTCACTTATTTTTGTGCATTGAAAAATGTAGCCCTGGTGGTTTTATTCACTGACAATCACAATATAAAAATTGAAAAGGTGCTGTATATCTAAACGTTACCCTTGTCGTGTCTTCTTAAAGTACTTTCCTTAGGGTCTGGTTGCAGCTCATGACGCACATGCATGGGGTAATAGCAGGCCTCAAACACACAATTAATTTGTCTACAGGAAGATAAACTTTCTCATGATGCTGTTTCTTTCTTCCTTACTTCAGTTTCCCTGTATGTGCCTCTCATTTATATGCATTGGGTCTTCATGTGTATTGTTTGTACTAGCACAAGTGTTTATTAAGTCATGATTTGTTAGCAAGTTATCACATGTTTAACATTACACAATCACCCCTGACATCTTGCTCCCAACATAATACAAAGCACCCCTTGTAGGTAGGGACTTTGCCTCAACATTCTTTTGACATGTAATGTCATCAGTGATTTCATCAATGATGTTTGTGATGTCATCAATGATGTTTGTGATGTCATCTTTGATGTCCTGGGAGTTAGTCTTAGCAATACGCGTAGATGGTGCGAGTTATGGTTGCTTAGTTTACCATAATGGGGGAATGAGCAGTGTTTTTTGGTTTCGCTGTGAAGTATAACATTCCTTTAACAACGTTATTTTACTGAATGTACATATATATATATATGGCAGGGAAAGAAAACAAAGGGACTAAACATGTGACGTCGTCAGTGACATTTTAGATGACATCTTTCATGGTCTTGGTGTTAGTGGTAGCAGTGTACAGGGGCGGTGGCAGGCTTGGGGGCTTAGGTTACCATAACTGTCGAATTTCAGGGGTTTTTCGGTTTTAATTTGAACCAGAAAGGGGAGGTCGAAATTATTTTTTTAGTGAACTGCACAGGTTTTTGGTAGGGCAACTTAACCATAACGTCCCCTCGACAAAGTTTTTTTTGTAGAATATATATGTATATTAGTATGAAAGGTAAAAATGGAGAAGATTGGAACAACCATTGCCACACGCCAATGAACATTACTAATGAAATAACGAGCAAAACTTGAACAAGTCTTCATATAAGGGATGCCAGTATGGAGGAAGTTGGAACGAGTAATAACTGAAGCCAATGTAGTATATAACAGTGAAGGAGTAAAAACTGTTATGCTCAAAAGAGAATTGAAAGGTTGTAAGAAGACCTGGTGACGGCCAGTGAGTATTTAGGGGAAAGATACCTAGCAGGAGAGTACACCAGGGATCTACCTAGCCCAGTTAGGGGAATACCCGGAAAGGGAGCATACCAGGCAATCCACCCAAAGTGAGCGAAAGAAGAAAAGACATTGTAAAAAGAGTTCCTGACAGAGAAGTATACCAAGATATCCTCATCCGTACATTGGCGAGTGGAAAAGACTCTTTTTCTCCATCCTTACGAAAATCATAAATTGCTTTGAGAAGATACTCTGTCATTCTTTAGAAAGTGTTGTGCGAGAGGCACAGTTCCACTGTTCTTGGGGAGCCGTTGTTTGGGAAGGATTATGTTTTCATCATCTGTGAGGAAGTGCTAAAAACATCATTACTTAAGTTGCCAGGAGATACGTTACCATCCTTGCAACATAATTTGTTTGGAAGAGACACTTTCATATTCGAGGAAGTGTTGTGTGAAAGAGAAATTTCTACCACTCTTCAAGAACTATTGTATGAACTGAATCTTTACGTACTCTACTTGAAACAGTTCAGCAAAAGGGAATCGTCCACTGGATACAAGGAGTGGTTTTTTCACATTCATTACTGAATTTAAACAGCTACATTTGCCTTGCACATTTTGTTGTTCATTTTTAGTGTGAGGGTCAGATATGTTTTGGACACAAGGACAGTTTGCGTAAGTTGGATGACAAGACCCATACTGTTCCCTAGTTTTGATTTCATAGGCAGGGAAGCTCTCATTTGGATCTGGATAGGAAGTCCTTTATCCAAACCCTTTTATTTTAATAAAATGTCTAATGTTCATAACATTAAAACTTTGTGGACGTCTCTCATTTCTGACCCTCCACAGCAAGCTGGTGAAAGTGAACACCGTGTGATGCCATTTTGGGTATCACATACTTAAAATGGCCGTGCAAATTGGTTTAAGTCCTGTCCTTTTGCCCATCTTGTTTTCTGGCTGTCTGTGTGCCTATCAACAGATAGTGGACCTCTAATATTGGAAGAAGTGTGATGTCTTTATGCAATTAACTCTTTATAATACACTTGATATGTGTACTGTGTGTTTTGCTGCTATCGTACTGATTTATCTGAAAGAGGCCAATATGTGTGTAACATAATTAATGTGTATATTTTTCAGCATATATTTGTGGTGTATTTTCTATGGATAAGTGTATGGACTAACTGTACCTTTATGCCAACATATACACTACCTTCCTGCCCGTTGACCCTGGCTTATCTGCCAAGTTGAGATTTTAAGAGAGGCTTCGCTTCTTTTGGACTGGTGCGTTGCCCCACCTTGAGGCTGATGGTTGTACAGCCCTCACCAGATGTGCATGGAGCTTGTTGTGCGTAGAAGCCCAAACCACACCTTACTCTGACAATACCCAATGAGGCTGAAACATGTTGGTAGCTTAGTCTTGTGCAGAAGTGATGTGGCCTAGCAGTTTAGAATTCAATACCCCTGTTTGGGTGGGGACGAAGCTTGATTTGCATATGTTCTTTTCTCCTTTTGTGAAGCCCTGGCAGTTTGAAAAACTATGATATGGAAGGTTGCTCAGAGCAATGCCAGAGGTTATGAAAAATTCTAAACTGTCCAACAATAAATATTCCGTTTTGCTTGTCTCTCAGAACGAACTCTATAAAAAACTATATATTATATAAGCTAAAGAATTAGCATTTGTGCCAAGACTGTCACGACCCTTACCACAGACCCCCTTGCCAGGTGGGATCAGGGCTCGGGGCTCCATTAAGGCCTTAAAGGCCTGGCACCCACTCCCAAGACTCTCTTGGAGCCAGTCCTGACGCCTCTGGCTCATACATTTGGGCCTGCAGCTAACATAGAGGCACCCACATAGCTTGGTTCCTAGGAAATAAGCTATGCGGTATAGTGTTTTGGGTGTGGTGGCCTGGGGACTACTTTACCTGGACTACTTTGTTGAGGCTATTTAAACCACACCCAAACAGCAAAGCACGCTACTTTGCAGACTGAAACGTGACGCTCACTGTGTCCTGTGATACCCACTAGTGTCGGAAAAGCGAACCTGCAGAGGAGACAAAAGGGACATTGTTAGCAGCATTTTACCTACAATCTCCATCCTATTATCCTCTCTCAGCTCCAGTGAACAGCTTCTTCTGGACACCGCATACCTTCCGGATCGAAAACCTGAAAGAGGAAAGGAGAGGACAATATTAGAGAAGGCATACACTGACATTGCTCAACTACAAACGGCACAAGAAGCTTACCTGGCTGGTCGCCTCCTTGCCGGCACTGCTCCGGAGTTCCACACACGCTGGAGTAGCACTGCGACCTGTAAGGAAGGAAGAAAACAGGTTAGCAAAGGCAAGACAAGGTAGCGCTGCGCATAGCGCTTACTTACCGCATTATAGCGCACATCACGCGCCATCATTTACCAGCGAGGCCCAACTCAACCAATTTCGCTACGCTGAAGCTCCACACACCTAGGGGAGAAAAAAAGACATTATTAGACAAAGAAAGACATGCAAGAATAAGAACGCCATTCAGAGCTGCTGCAATAAGACCTACCTGAGAGACACTTAAACGGGCATGCGCCAGTGAAGTAACTTGGTCGCACACGCCCACAGAAGACAACGCGCCCCTGCCAAGAAGGCAGGACGGAGAGCATGCCTAATTCCACAACAAGGTGAGGAGAGGGCCCAGAGGGGCTGAAGTCACACGGGTTGGTGGGAGGATACTTACCTCAGTTGGCCAGTCTTGAACCCAGCCCTCCTGTATTTTCAGGATGAACATCCTCCGTAGACAACATCCAGGGAAACTGGGGAGAAGATACCAGCAACCAACCCGGCTGAGTGGGCGTCCCTTGGATACCAGGTGAGCGTAACAGAACGCGAAGCCTACCATAACTAATCTACCTTGTCCATGGAGACATCTGAAATCAACCATTTGGCTCAATTGTTAGAAAAACTATGTGCCAAAGTTCATTCTGCCAGGCAAGAGACTAATGCTCTCCGGAGGTACCCAGTAGTAACAAAGGATCGCACTGAAGAGATTGGTAGGCAGTTCTTGCAAACACGGGCAGGACAGACTCCTCTGCCCGGAAAAAAACCATTGGCACAAGACCCCACCTTATCATGCATTTCCCCACTCCAGTACAAATTACGCTAATGCAGCATTCATAAATCAGTGTCGCCTTCACTTTCTTTGTAGGCCTGGAGCATTTCCAAACGACCAAGCTCGGGTAGCTTTTGTTTTGTCATACCCGAGTGGTAGCGCAGCGGACTGGTCGTGCCACTGGTAAACCATGATGATCCTTTCTTACATGACTTTTGGGGGTTCCCGAGAGAAATGGAAAAACTTTTTGCTCGCCATACCCAAGAACAAGCAGTGGACAACAAACTCTTATCACTCCGACAGAGGAATCAAGACTTGTTAACGTACATTGCCACCTTTGATAGACTGGTTGCTGAAGCTAGGTGGCCTGAAAATAAAAGAACCACATTATTTCACCAGGGCCTATGAGGTGAATTAAAGGATGTTCTAGCCCAGGTGGTTGACCCACCCAGAGACTGTACCGAATTCATTAATTTGGTTGTGCAACTAGACCACCGATTGCAGGATTGAAAAGCAGATCGGTCTAGGACAGACACTCGGGCTGTGTATGTTCGACCAAGGGACAATGTATCACGTGTGCCAGAAAACACTGTAGAACCCATGTAAATCGGAGGGAGATGACCTCCATTAACAAAACGAGAGCGAGATAAAAGAAGACAACAACAACTTTGTTTGTACTGTGGAAAACCAGGCCATTTCCTTGAGGACTGCCCAGTGAAACCTCCAAGGAGAACAGTCAGGGCCATAGAGAAGGATGAGGTTAAGGAGTCGGAAACTACCAAGCTCGGCAAACGTAGAGGTCAGTTTGTCGAGTGAGAAGAAAGAGCCACTGACGTTGCACTTTGCAATACCAGTGATCTTAATTAACCACCAACGGTCGTCTAGGATGCATGCCATTGAGGCATACATAGACAGTGGAGCATTTGGGAATTATATCGATTTAGAACTGGCAGCAGAGATGGGGCTTCCTTTATGTTCCAAGCTGACCCACGGACAAGGTAACCACCGTGGATGGGACAGAAATCGCTTCCGGACCAGTAACCCAGTGCACAGCCGGGGTAACCTTGCTGTGCCAGGATGGACTCCGGAAGTCCATTTCATTTGATCTCATCAAGGCACCTCAGTTCCGGCTAATATTAGGGATGCCATGGTTAGTTGCTCACAATCCTTTGATAGACTGGCGTGCACCCAAATTAACATTCCCTGGCAATTGCTCCCCTGCCTGCTATTACCAAGAGCAGAAACCCAAATTCTGTACCCCTACGACTCCCAGAACGGGTGCATCAACACTGGGAGTAACTAATACCCTAACAAGTGAATACCACGATTTCCAGGATGTGTTCCTCGTTCCAGGTGCACAAATCCCTTGCGGCAGAATCTCTACACTCTCAGAACCAGAAAACCTCCACCTGAAATCCTATCTAGACCAGTACCTGGCAAACAGATATATCTGCCCGTCTAAGTCCCCGACAGCCAGTCCTTTGTTCTTCGTACCAAAGCAAGAAAGGGACTTGAGGACTTACGTTGACTACCGCGCATTAAACCAGATCACCGTGAAGAACCGCTACCCCTTGCCACTCATCCCTGAAATGCTAAACTAAGTCAAAGATGCCCAGATTTATACCAGGGGCATACCACCTGGTCCGAGTTAGAAGCGGAGATGAGTGGAAAACCGCTTTCCCTACCAAATACGGCTTGTACGAATACCAAGTCATGCCCCTTGGGCTATGCAACGCTCCCGTGGCATTCCAGTATTTCCTGAATGATGTCCTGAGAGAATTAATTGATGTTTGCGCCTTGGTTTACATAGATGACATCTTAGTGTACTCGACCTCAAAGCAAGACCATGTCCAGCACGTTTGTTCTGTTCTCGCCAAGCTCTGTCAACATTGCTTATACGCAAAGCTCGAGAAATGCTTTTTTCACGTCACCGAAGTAGAATTCCTTGGTTTTATCCTCACTCCAGGAGGCATCAGAATGGACGTGCACAAGGTAGACGCCATTCTGAAATGGCCACCACTGGCGTCTCTGAAAGGGGTCCAAAGCATGCTGGGCTTTGCGAACTTCTACCGCCGGTTCATCCCAGACTTCTCTCAGATTGTACACCCGATCACAGTACTATTACGAAAAAACAACAAGAAGTTTGTGGACCGAATAAGCGGAAAAAGCGTTTCAAGAACTCAAACAAAAGTTCACTTCCTCTCCGATCCTGCTACACCCTCGTCCAGACCTCCCTTATGTCATAGAAATGGATGCTTCCAGTATGGCAATGGGGGCTGTGCTTTCACAGAGACCCTGAAACTGGCCAGCTACATCCTGTGGCCTTCTGGTCAAGAAAGTTCTCACCTCCGAAGATCAATTATGCCATCACCACCAAAGAACTCCTGGCCATCAAATCTGTTTTTAAGGCCTGGCGACACTACCTCCTGGGGGCCAGACACTATTACAGCAATCACGAACCACCGAAACCTGCAATATCTAAAAGCAGCAAAGGCCCAGTCCTCGCGCCAACTACGGTGGGCCCTTTTCTTCGCCGAATACGATTATGTAATCACGTTTCGACCAGGAGTCCAGAATGGGAAGGCTGATGCCTTATCCCGCATGGGCATTGATGAAATGGTGTATACAACTCCAGATCCAGTACCCATTATTCCTGAAGACAAACTCTTGGGTCTCACGGCAGCCTTGACGCAAACCGAACTCCGAAACGAAATTCAACGAGCGATGAATTCCGACACCTTACTTACATGGCATACTCAGGGAGAACAATACTCCATCAAGGACCAATTGCCCTTTTTAGGGACCGACTATACGTGCCTAAGAGGGAACTACAACAACAAATCATTTTAGGTTATCATGATTCACTGATTGAAGGTCAACCTGGAATCGCCAAAACCCTAGCCAAGGTGAAACAGAACTTTTGGTGGCCTACCTGGCGTAAGGACATCATCCAGTATATCCAGTCCTGCGGTATATGCGCACAAAATAAATCGCAAAAACAGAAACCAGCTGGTCTCCTGCAACCATTGGACATTCCCCCTGCCCCATGGCACACCCTTTCTCTTGACTTCATCACTGACCTGCCTCCCATTCAAGGGCTCAACACCATTCTAGTAGTCATCGACTTGTTCTCGAAGATGGCACACTTCATTCCTCTCAAGGGTCTCCCAGATGCATCCAGTTTAGCGAAAGTGTTCCTGGAAGGCATTGTTAAACTACATGGCTTCCCATCAGTTCCGGTCTCAGATAGAGGCAGCCAGTCTGTGTCCAACTTCTGGAGGAAGCGTCGCACAATGGCACAAATCGACGTCCGACTATCCACCAGTCACCATCCCCAAATGGACAGCCAAACACAGAGGACTAATCAAACTCTCGAGCAATAATTACGGGGTATGCTGAACCCCGAGGAAAGGAATTGGAAGGACTTACTATGGATAGCAGAATATGCTTATAACAATTCCTTGCATTATAGCACAGGACAAAGGCCTTTTTGCACCCTTTATGGCAGACACCCACGTACTTCCCCAACTAAACCTTCCAGACAGCTTGGAAATGCCAGCAGTGAAGACTCTTCACGCAACCATCTCTTTTAAAAAGGCGAAAGAACATCTCACTCACGCCAAGGACAGACAAAAGAAATTTGCCGACCAACACCGAAGAAGGGCTCCTGACTATCAAGTAGGAGACGAGGTTTGGTTAGCAGCTAGATTTGTACCCATCAAGGGAACAAGGACCTTTCATCCTTGATATTTAGGACCCTATTCCATCAAGGCAATCATCAACCCAGCAGCCGTCAAACTGGAATTACCACCTAATCTGCAAATCCACCCGGTATTCCATGTCTCACTCTTGAAACAGGTTCGACCCGGTACACAGGTTATGACACCACCAAAACCCATAATTGTTGATTGAGAACCAGAATTCGAAGTCAAGGAAATCCTTGACTCTAAGTACACTAGGTCCAAATTATACTATCTCATCGATTGGAAGGGGTATGGACCTCAAGATAGATCCTGGGAGCCCAGCGAGAACATCCATGCACCACGTCTGATGAAGGACTTTCATCAGAACTTTCCAACTAAGCCTGGACCGAACAGAAGAACCACCATGGGAGGGGCCTTGAGAGGGGAGGGGAGGGGGGGGGGAGTGCTGTCACGACCCATACCCCAGACCCCCACTGACAAGTCCATTTGCCAGGTGGGATCAGGGCTCCATTGCCTCAAAGGCCTGGCACCCACTCCCAAGACTCTCTTGGAGCCAGTCCTGACGCCTCTGGCTCATACACTTTGAAGAACATGGGTAAAAGGGGACTACTTTTTTCATTTGGGCCTGCAGCTAACATGGAGGCACCCACATAGCTTGGTTCCTAGGAACTAAGCTATGCAGTATAGTGTTTTGGGTGTGGTGGCCTGGGGACTACTTTACCTGGACTACTTTGTTGAGGCTATTTAAACCACACCGAAACAGCAAAGCACGCTTTGCGTTACTTTGCAGACTGCAATGTGACGCTCATCGTGTCCTGTGATACCCATGAGCCTCGGAGAAGCGAACCTGCAGAGGAGACAAAAGGGACATCGTTAGCAGCATCTTATCTGCAATCTCCATCCTGTTATCCGCTCTCCGCTCCAGTGAACAGCTTCTTCTGGACACTGCATACCTTCCGGATCGAAAACCTGAAGGAGGAAAGGAGAGGACAATATTAGAGAAGGCATACTCTGACATTGCTAAACTACAAACAGCACACGAAGCTTACCTGGCAGGTCGTCTCCCGGCCGGCACCGCTCCGAAGTTCCACACATGCCGGAGAAGCGCCGCGACCTGTAAGGAAGGAAGAAAACAGGTTAGCAAAGGCAAGACAAGGTAGCGCTGCGCATAGCACTTAATTATCGCATTATAGCGCACATCACCCGCCATCATTTACCGGCGAGGCCCAACTCAACCAGTTCGCCAGGCTGAAGCTCTGCACACCTAGGGGGAAGAAAAGACATTAGAAAAAGAAAGGCATGCAAGAATAACAACGCCATACAGAGCTGCTGCAATAAGACCTACCTGAGAGACACTTAAACGGGCACGCGCCAGTGAAGTAACTTGGTCGCACATGACAGAAGACAACGTGCCCCTGCCAAGAAGGCAGGCGGGAGAGCACGCCTAATTCCACAACAAGGTGAGGAGAGGGCCCAGAGGGGCGGAAGTCACACGGGGTGGTGGGAGGATACTTACCTCAGTTGGCCAGTCTTGAACCCAGCCCTCCTGTATTTTCAGGCTAAACATCCTCCAAAGACAACATCCAGGGAAACTGGGGAGAAGATACCAGCAACCAACCCGGGCTGAGTGGCGTCCCCGTGGATACCAGGTGAGCGTAACAGAAGACTCCCACTCGCACTGCCAGTTAGCTTGGTTCTGCCAAAATTTAGCACCAACATATAACTGCCTCCACCCATACCTATCCATGAGTGTTATGCAAAGTCTCCACTTGGGGAATGTGTGGGTTTCCCCCCCATCTCATCCACTTCAATGCAAGTAGTATCTCAGTGGCATCGAGTAATCCCTAAACTACAGATGGAAGGTGCCTTAATTGACAAGTGTTGCAAGGGTTATGGGCATAAACATCCTCAGTGTCACATTGGAAATTAGCACCTGCATGCTAAATGATCCTGTTGCAGCCACTCTTCCTCAACCATTGGTCACACAGCATTTGCACAATAGTGGTGATAGAGGGCAGTCCTGCAGAGCACTAATATCAATAGGTCTGTTTTCAAGGCAGATCCCACACATCTTATTGGTAAAATGGCTTTCAAAATCGATCTAACCTTCTGGAGTGCTGCAACCACCATTTCAAACCATGCCTCTGGCGTTGAGAGGAGATTCAGAGGGTTCACTATTTTGGAAACTGTCACGACGTGCACGAATAAAAGGATTATCTGCTGTCCCTTATCAGTGTGTGCCAATAATCCTCCATTCACATACTGGACACCAACTGGCAGATCGTGTTTTTGCTTAGATGTCTGCAGCCATAAAGTGACTGCCATCGTGTTGCTCTTTAAAAGCACAAGAGAGGAGAGATTGGTCTACTATCCCCCAGTATGGTTGAACCAGGTTTGGTTATGTTTACCATCAAGATGTCTGCTTCCTTTTTTGAATGTGCAGTTCTGTGCCTGTAGCTGAGGAGTCGTCACAGATGGGATATGCTGGGGATGGGGAATTACAATTGTGTTACATCACCTACAGTGGGCAGCAATCATTGTAAGTGGTGGTGGGTGTCTGATTGTTGTCAATTTTGCACAGTGCGTCCAGAAATAAAGGTTAGAATGAGCTATTTTTGGGAGTGGCAGGGTTTGATGTGTGCATCAAGGATTGAGAGAAATATGGATGGAATGAATTCTAAATCAGATTTGTATCCTTGTCTAAGTCCAGGAAAATGTTCTATGACACTATTATGCCATATAGAGCTTTAGGATGAACAGGAACTAAGGGTCCTAAAATGATGGCCCATATTAGTGAGTCATTGATAATGTTAGACGCCTTATGTCTTCTAGTTTACAACTACAACTTCTAGTTTACAACTACATTTCAAGCAGTAACGTCCTTATTACAGAAACGTCCTTATAAATGTTGTGCTTTGCTGGCACAACATTTTAAGTTCCTTTTGAAGGGCTTAGAAATCGCATCATTGCTTTATTAACAGGGATGGAGTGGGAACCAAAAGAGGCCCTGGAAATAATGTTCTAACTGGCCCCATATTACACATGTTTAGCAAGCCCAACCCTTTTTCTATGAGAAAATATGAAAATATACCACACAAGAGGACACCAGGCTGCAGAGGCCTACTGGGAAATCTCCAGAGTTCTCTATAGGCCTGTATATTAATAACGAGCTCACCGGGAACCATTTAATCAAGGCAGGCGTTATGTTGAGAATATCATGCTTCTTATTGGCCCGTCTCAATGTTCCTGTTCTTTGATGGCAGGTTTGACTCTGATAATCCAGTTTTCTGCAATTTCCCAGGTATTTGACTAAACAAGATGCACATTCTCTGACTTGAGGCAGGCACCTTTTTTCAGCTGCTGGTTTCAAAAAGTGCCCATCAAATCTTCTCCAAGAGACGCCTGCTGCAATTGGAGAAGGAGAGCAGGGTGTTACTAGGGTATCTACATCGGTGGTGGGAAAGGAGGAGCATAGGGCCCCACTTAACTCATACCTGTAACCGAGCATCACATGGCGTGACCAGATACTCATCTGGATTGGGTGGATGACTGGGCTCAGTCTGACCTGTGCCTGGAAGAGGAGGATTGTAGGCTCACACTGGCAGGTAACTGGAAAGAGTAGAGGGAATATTTCTGCCGGATATGTTGCTGAGAGTCTGTGTCTAATCTCAGCATGTGTTACGGTGCTTGTATAAAGCATACCATGTAACTAGATGCAGACAAAGGCAGGACCCTGCCTTTACACTACCTGGCAGTGATGATTGGAAGGGCAGCCAGAAGCTGAAGTTTGAGGTATGGAGTGATGAAAATGCGCATGTTACTGAATTGTTAACATACTACGTGCCTTTAATTCGGAATGGCTTTTACTATGGCCAGATGGTTTTAGCTTTTTCATCCTTGTGTTATTACTGCCTAAACCATATGGGTCTTCATTTTATCTGTCCCAGACCAATACAACTCAGAGTCTTTGTGCAATGACTAGAATATGTGACTCTTAGTTTGGACAGATTTGACAGTACTCCTGCAACTGGTTAAAAAAAAAAACACTTAATTGTTTGATTCCCATACTGTGACTACACATGATGTTGTGTTACCCTTCTTCAACGTTCCTGCGATGTCTAGTAACCCTTGTCCTGTACAACCTCGCTGTCCCGTAATCCTCACCTTGAGCTTTCGTGATTTCCACTTGCAGTCACAGATCCCCTTACGTAATAACAAAGGTGGGTGGTTGTCTTAAACATATCCTCTGGTCCTGCTACCTTCCCAATCGTTTTCTTTGTCCCACAAGCACTTCTTAGTTCACCTCTTGGGGGTTACTGCTAGTCAATACGTCAAAGGCCAAAGTGTGCCAGATAATCATCCTGCATCCTGGTGCAGCTGCCAGGATGGTGCTTCAGGAATCTCAGCACTGCCACATCAGCACAGGGTCATGATTGCTTAAGGAATTAACTGCCCTGTTTTCTTTGTGTGTAATTATTTTCGTTTTACTTTCCAGAACAAAAAGAAGAAAAGCAAACCCAGTGCAGCGGATGCAGCAGTCAGCGTGGCAGATCCCAGCAAGCCAGCCCCTGGGGAGGAGGAACTTTGCATTATATCCCCTGATGAGTGTGGGATTAATGGCTACCATGTCAATGGATTGGCAAATGACACAGAATCTGTGGATTCTCTGAGCCAGGGCCTTGACTCATTATCCATTGACGCAAGGGATCTGGAGGACTTTGATTCTGTCACGCTGGACGAGCTTGATGGGACAGGTGAGGGAGTATAGGCCCGATGGAAGGGGCGGGGTAGAGGTTGGCAGTATGTGATCAACATAATAAAGTGGGCTTTACAAAGCACATAGCTGGATCACATCATGCTTTGTATACATAGCAACATGTTTATGTGATATTTTATTTCTATTGTGCTTATACACATGTGTTTCAGAGCGTTTGTTATATTGATTTATACCATGCACCGCTACCACCCAAGGGCAGTCCCCAGGCGCTCATGTGGCTCTGCAAGAGAAGAGGGCGGGGTGTGTTAGTGGGCATAGGATGATAGGATAGGTTCAGAACCAGAAGAAACTGGCGCCTGTGTGCGTTGTTTTGAGTGTGGGAGTTGGGTGAGAGCCCCCACTTGCTGGAACCTTAAGGGTAGGACTCCGTTTCTCAGATGTGTGGTAGTGTTTTTATTGGGTGTGTGGGTTGTATGAGGTTACGGTGGGGTTGTAGTCGAGCGCACTGGTTAGTTGTATCCATAAGGGGGGGTTCCAGAGTCGCGGATGACTGTTAGGTGTTGATTGTGTTGTTGTGCTTTTGTGTAGTGTCGATGGGTACGTTCCCTCTAAGGTTATTCCTGAGTCTCAGAGGGGTGGTTGGGCGTGAGAATTAGACTAGTTCTAGGTGTGTCTGTGTAGTGTGTCTTGCCCCTATTTGTGTATAGTGGTGTAGCAGCTCCGAGCTGCATGTAAATCTGGCTATCCCACTACCAAACGTGGAGTGTGCTGGTGCAGTAACATGCTGGTATGCAGTAATACCGGCATGTTATTACTGCACCGGCACACTCATAATGAGGCCCAAAGTCCTGATCTCCTGTTTGATGTGATGGATTTGTACCACTCGCCCCTCAAATTAAAACCAAAGAAAACCTAAAGCCTGATCGACAAGTCTCTTGTTCTTGCTAAGCCATCCAAAAATCTTCCTCCTTTCTCTTTTTGAGGACCAGAAGTCCCACTCCTTTTAAGTCTGTTTCAGGACCGCCAAAACAGACATCAAGACCTATCCTCCATTTCTAGAGGCATACCCACCCAAGGGTTTTTAATGAAAGCCTTAGATTTCAAGCCAAAGTATTGACTGGCCATTAAGGGCCCATTCCTCTTGTGTGGGGTGCCACAGTTTGGAATGTTGGAGGGATTGGTGCAATATTTAATCAGACCCTACCTGTTGTGGGCAGTTGGTGTTTACTTCTGCCCCCTTTTCCAACCTCTCACCCTCCTCTTCTATACCTATTGTCAGCAGCCCATTTCCCATAAGTGGGCAAGCTACTCATTATCGGGGCTGTGGTGGAAGTCCTCCTTCAGAGAGCTCTCGGTGACTTTTCTCCGTGTTCTTTGTGGTGCACAAGAAGAACCAGGTTGGACCTTTTCTTGAAACATTTTGGCTAGAATAGGGTTAGGGCAAACCTCCCTTCTTGCTTTGCTTTTTCCCAAAAGAATGGCGGGAAAAGGAAGACACATGTCAATAAGAACTAATTGCTCTCTGTAATAACTTATGTACTCTTAGTCTATAGTGCCTTTTTATTCATAGACTCTCTCTTCGGCGCAGTCAAGCTTGACTATCGATTAGGTGTGGACTGAGTGGCTGTATGAGGACTAGTTATTTAAGAAGTCTTCAGTAGCGTGGCCTACAAGGGCTTGGCTAAGTCCAGAGCAATGTACATGCATTCTGTTTGAACCTCTATAAAGGAATGGTTTTTGCCGTACAAAAGGCTAGTGTCCTGTACCCATGGGGGCAGATACTACCGAGTACTGACATTTATATCTGGTTGGTTTCTATGTGAAGAGCCACAGTTCACCAACCGTGTCCTATCTCTGGATCATCACAAATATCACTATGTGAATGATTCTTCCACCTAAGAATTCCGCTCAGTGGCTATAGTGCTGGTTGTATTCTTCTGGATTCCAAGTCTTTAGGAAGAGCTTGAACCCCATTGTGCATAGTATTTCTTACAAGGCTCTGTTTGAGCTGATCACCTTCAGGTTCTCTTAAAGCCTCGCTGCCTTGTAGCACTTGAAGCATGATTTTAAAGACCCATGCATGTTTCTTCCCCAGCATCTGTCCCTCCTTGTTTGCATTCTGTAGTGAGTTATCCTTTGGAGTCCTGTAAAGCCTGCCAGATTTCTCGCCTGACTCAAGGCAGTAGGGTCCAGCCTTCATTACTTAATACAAACCTATGGAATATTTGAATGCTCAAATACATTGATCTTCCCTCTAATGTCCTACTTTCTCTCTTCTTCAGGGGAACTGAGTGACCGGAAAGCAGACTTGGATCTCAAACTGCAGGACATTCACCTTCCGCTCCACACACAGACCTTGCGAGCGCTACCCAACGACCACCGCAACACCCACAAAGGCCGCACTGGAGTCATTTCTAGTGCCCAAGCTTTATCTTCTGGCTCTCTTGCGCTGCCTGATGATGTTGCACTCTCTTCAGCATCCAGAAAACTAGGTGAGACTTGGGAACCGCCACACTCCGAGAATACATGGCTTTCTGTAGCTCATGGGGGTGTTCCAGATCATTGGATTAAGTTCAATAATAAGACTGCATTGCTGGAGCACTGGCTTGTTAATGCATTAAATGGCAAGGAAGAAATAAATGAAATGTGCCTCAATTTCTGACATTTTTTTACTACGGTTGTTCTAAGCATTCACATTTTTTAATTATCCACTCCAATTTTAGAAGGTCTAGTGGCTGATAAAAGCCTGGTGGCGGGGCTAAGTTTGCATCCACTTTAAATGCATAAATGTCCAGTCCTAATTAAGGAATTCCTTCTTTTGTTTAATCTAGCATGAGATCTTCATTATTATTCATTGTTGGGGACATTTTTGGCACAACCCTCTCGAAAGGGCTGTGTGATCCTCTAACGTAATGGTAGATTAGTGTGTCATCCAAAAGGAAACACAAGACTCTCCAATGGTAGCTGTAGCAGAGCATTCAGGCTTAACTTTAGTGAGGGCCGGGGGTAAGGTTGACGGGGAAGGTACAATTAGTCCCACAGAGCCCACAAAAGAATAAAACACACTGGTATACTTAACATATAGACACATTAGTTCTAAGGTCACCCATAACATATTTCATATGAAAAAAGTACTCATGTTACACAGAAAGCACAGCGGAGGATAGTGCCAATAAAAAACAGTAAATGGCCATTAAAGGCCTAACTCACTGGTTAACTTGGAGTAAAGGACGCATACATAGTAAAAGGGACTATCCAGTCAAGGTTGTATACAAATATCTACTTTATTATTACTACAACAGACCGTTCTAGCACCCTACAATTGCATTCCACACTGTAAAGGAAAACGGAGGACAGACCGTTCCACAAAGGAAAGGGTTGCACTCTGGATACTGACAGCGGGTAGTTGGTAAAGTAATCAGTCTTATAGTTCAAGATTATTTGGTTCCAGCACCAAAGGGGCAAAGTGTCGTAACTGTCTCGAGTGGCCTTCGGAGAAGGACCAGGGGGGGCAGAACCACAATGTACCTGGTGCTGAAGAAGTTCTTGGTGCTCGACAGCGTCGAGGCGGTTCCAGGACGCTTCGCAGCCCGTGAGACAGAGTTAATGGCGGGAGACAGCTGCAGGTACCAGGCACCAGGCAGTTCGGCAAGGGAGGCTGGAAGGATGGCTCAGGGCCAAGAATTGTTGTCTCTGTGCTGGTTGGTGGATCTAGAATGCTGGTCGAGGCGTATCGGACGGCTCTGGTGACTGCTGCATGACAGCGGTGCAGCCGGATGCGGTTCGAGGACTCGACTGTCTCAAAATTGTCCTTAAAGATTGACGCTGTATGATGCTTGTGTGGCACTCCTCTTAGCTTCTTCGCAAGTCTCATGTCCTTTCAAGGCGGACAGCCCATAGTTCAGGAGGGTGTTTGCAGGCAACGGCTTTGTCCTGAGACTCTCCGGCACTTCCCACCAAGGAAGCTTGCTGTCAGAACCTAGCAGGGCACGGTGTGTGCTGGCTCGGTACCAGTTCTGGATCTGCTGGACAGGTCCTCTGAGTCCGGTATCTCCCTCTGTTCTCTGGGAGATGTTCAGGGGAGGGATCTTGCTTCCCTCTCGAAACTCCTGGCCTTCCTTCACTGGCAGAAGATGTAAGGTAGACTATAGCTTCAGCTCGGGTCACCTCTCGTGCCTGTCGCTACCACCTCTTCAATATTCGCAAAGTCTGCCCCTCTCTCTCTTTCCATGCTACTAAACTTTTAATCACCTCCCTTATCTTCTCTCGCCTCTTCTACTGCTCCTCCTTAATCTTTGGACTACCTACTTCTCATCTCGCCCCCCTCAAATCAATCTACCATTCTGCCGTCCGTACCCTCTGTCTCCTTACCTCCTGTGACTCCATCTCCGCTTCCCTTTACTCCCTTGGCTGGCTTCCTTTTCACTCCCAACTTAAATTTCATTTTCTCTGCTTAGTCTTTAAATCTCTTCATGGTCTTGCTCCCCCTTATCTCTCCTCCCTCCTCTCTTTCTACACTCCCTCCCGCTCCCTTCTTTCTGCTGACCACTTCCTTCTCATAGTTCCTCCATCCCCTTGTTCCCCCTCCCGTTTCCGCTCCTTCCAGCTCCTAGCCCCCCTGCACTGGAATTCCTTACCTCTCTCAATCCGCTCTATTCCTACCTTATCCTCATTCCGCACTTCCCTTAAATCTCTCCTTCTCCATTCCCCGCTTAGAAACCCCTTCCCCTTCTTGCTTCCCCTCCTTCCTTTATCTTTTTCCCCTTGATCATCTCCTTCTCCTCCCCCACCACCCCACTCTCACCCTTTCCCCTTCCGTTCTCTCCTCCTTCTCCTCCTCACCCCTCACTCTCAATCCTACTGCATTACTCTCCCTATTCCCTTCAGTTTAATTGCCCTTCTTACTGTTTTGTTGGACTGATTCATAATTGTAATTTGCTTCTACTGTTATAATGTTATTTCTGATGTTTGTTAATCTGCTTAGAATCACATGCTGTGCATAGGTCCGACATCCAGTGGTCACTGCGGAGTATTGCATTTTGTTTTTCGTAGTCGAAAAGGGGACGTCGACAAGGCGTGTCTGTAACACTATCCCTATAGTGACGTGCGTTGTACCCACAATCCCTCACGCGTCGAGGTCCCTCAGATTGTTTTTTTCCGCCCAGTTTCTGGTCGCCTTTCGCGGAGCTCCTAGAGAGACATTGCTATACTTACCACGGACCTCGGTCCTTTTGTCATAACTTAATATACTGGTAACGATCCCTCCCCCTCGACGTTAGCTGTGAAGCAGTTTCTCCGCCGAACTATTTTCGACGGAGAGGAAGAGCGGAGGAGATCCTTCGGCGCTGCCGAACACGTGGCCTGGCCTCGACGGCCAACTTACAGTAGGGAGAGTGGGGGTTAGAACTTTGTCTCTTCTCTTTGAGAATGTCTTTCTTTCTCCCTTTTCTTTCCCTTGGGGTTGTTATCGCCAGCTATTATTGCCTCAGCTATGGAGAGGACACCATTTAAGTTTTGCCCACGCTGCAGGGGCAAATATACTTGGAAAGATAAGCACAAGCTCTGTAATCGTTGCTTACCCCTCGATCACATAGAGAACAGCTGCGCAGCCTGCAAGCTCTTAAAACCCAGGACTCTTAAAAAACGTAGGGTTAAGAGGTGGGCGGACTACGCGATGTCGAAGTCAGTTTCCTCACCCGCTGCCGCTGTTACTGAAAGTGACGAGGAGTGCGATAACTCGACGTCCGTTACGGAAGTCGTGAACCCCCAGAAGGAGCGCTCACGCTCCTCGTCGTCCGTCCCCGGCCCCGACGGGCTCGGCTCACGCCCTGCTTATGGGGATGAACACCCCGGCGACAAGGACGCACACAAACCTCATAAGGCTAAACACACTACCCACGGCTCTTCTTCGTCGAGAACGAAGGATCCATCAGCGCCGAAGGGGACGCAGGGCACTCCGGCGTCTACCGCAGACCGTAAAGGTCACAAGCCCCACCCGCAAACGCAGCCGCGACCAGCGATTGGGCTTCCATCTAACACGGGCGCTACCCCAAAAACATCCGACACAACGCTCCATAGAGCGACCGTCGAGGTACAACGCGCAACGCACACAACGTCGACACCAAAGCCCTCGACGGACAAAATCGTGGCCGAGAGCCTAGCGAGAATTGTCGCCGAAGACGAACGTACGCGGACGACGAAACAAACGTCGAATACCGCGTCGAAAAAACACAAAAGTAGCCAGGAACTGCCCCTTTCTCCAAAGGACGCTTCCGAACTACCTGAAGGCTTTTCAGAAGGAGACGGGAACCTCTCGTCGACGTTGTGGGAGCGTTCGAAACGATTCGAAGGCGAAAACACTAATTTCCCCCCTCTAGACTATTCAGGGGTACCCCATGAGACCCTTGAAAGACTCCATTCTTGCATGGAGAAAATGGAAAGGTTTCTAGGAAACCAAGACCCACCCACTCACAAAAGACAAAGAGAATGGCCACAGGATGACCCTAGAGTCAAGATTCCTAGGCTGGTTGACCTCACTGAGGAGGAGCAATACCTCCAAGAAGATGAGGAGTGTTTGGGTGGAGAAGAAGAGGTAGAACTTGAGGAAGAGGGGTTCGAAGAAGATCCTTACACCACTCCTACAGGGTTTGAAGAGGATACAGCTACCTCGCAGCCCTGGCATTCACCGTCAGTGCAGCCTTGGCAATCCCCATCAGTACAGTCAGACCCTGATGCCTTTCTCCCTTCTCCTCTCAAGGATTCACATGGGAACTCCTCTCCCATAGATGACCAACCTTCCCTCAATGCACTATTGCGCAAGGCAGCAGCGCATTTTGAAATTGATACAGGGGAAACTCTTCCAGACATTGATTTTGTAGAAAAAGTCATAAAAGAAAAAGCCCCTGTTAGCCAATCTATTCCACTCCTGGCTTCTATTAAAAGAAGAATTTCTCCTTCCCTTACTAACCCAGCTTTAGTAAGAGGGGTCAACCCTAGAATAGAAAAGCTCTTCAGCCCTTCATCCTCTGACCCTTTATACATCAGAGGACACTCTATTCCGGACTCCCTTGTGGTTACCAACACAATAAAAAGAGCAGGGGTGCCACTATCCACTAGTGAAGCACCTCCAGACAAAGAAGGCAAAAAACTCTACGCACTGGGGAAGAGAATCACGACCTCCGCCGCCTTCTCTACTAGAATTGCTAATAACAACTCACTTTTAGCTAGCTACGCAGATGCACAGTGGAACAAGCTGCGTAGCGAAGCAGAGGAAGCACCTGAACCTCTGCGTTCTCGTCTGCTAGCTATAATATCAGAGGGCACACTGGTAAACCAGGGCATCGTTAAAAACTCCCTAGATGCCGCTGAGACGGCTGGCCGCTCCCTAGTGCAGGGAATACTTCTCAAGCGCCACGTTTGGCTACGCAATTCAGGTTTTAAGCCCGAAACCCAAGCCTCCCTCATAAATAAATCCATTGAACAGACGCATCTGTTTGGAAAAGCAGTAGATGAGGCCCTAGAACATGCTAAAAAAGAGTTTGATACCATCAAGACTCTTGATCAAATTTCTAGGCCCCCTAACAGGCGAGGCTATGGTAATAAACGCTCCTTTCGTGGCCAAAGACAGCAGCAGAACCAACAACAACAATATTACTCTGGCTCCAACTGGCCCACCAACCAGGGTAACACCCAGTTCAGTCAAAGAGGCCAACGCCGTGGCAAAGGAAGAGGTCGTGGCTCCAGCCCCAGAGGTTCCACGCCCAATACCAGCAAATGACCCGAAAATTCGGGTCCCCTCCCATGCATCACCGGTCGGGGGCCGGCTAACATCGTTCCTTTCAGCATGGGAGGGAATCACGTCAGACCGTTGGGTATTATCCACCATAGCCCACGGATACTGCATCGAGTTCAACGGTTCCCCGAAGTACAAACCCCCACGGAACCGGCGCATGACACCGCAACACCTCTCCATTCTTCTTCAAGAGGTGGAAGAACTACTGAAGAAAGAAGCTATAGAGCCCGTCCCCCTATCACAGGTAACAGAAGGTATTTATTCAGTGTACTTCCTTGTACCCAAAAAGGACTTAACCATGCGCCCTGTATTAGATCTGCGCCCAGCGAACATATTTGTCAAACCCCAAAAGTTTCGTATGGTGACCTTACAGGAGGTAATCCCACTGTTATCACAAGGGGATTACATGACAACACTGGACATGAAAGATGCATACTTTCATATTTTAATGTTGACATCGCACAGAAAATACCTCAGGTTCAAAATAGAGGACAAACACTACCAGTTCAGAGTACTACCCTTCGGGATAGCATCTGCACCAAGGGTATTCACGAAAGTACTGGCAGTGGCAGCGGCCCACCTGCGCAGATTATCCATCCCGGTATACCCTTACCTCGACGACTGGCTCATAACAGGGGATTCTTACGAAACATGCTTCTCCAATACCCAAAAGACCGTAGACCTTTTGTCCCAACTGGGCTTCTCCATCAACGAAAAGAAGTCCAGCTTAGACCCCAGCCAAACCAAACAATTCCTAGGGGCTCTAATTCGAACAAGGGACGGCCTCGTATTCCCCTCCAACGAGAGGGTCCAAAACATGCTGTTTCAAATTCCCCATTATGTAGCAGGCCGAGAGGTGACGGTACGCAAAGCAATGCGCTTGCTAGGGATGATGGCGTCATGTATTTATTTGGTACCTCACGCGCGCCTGCGCATGCGCCCAATGCAAGAGTGGCTCTACAGCCAGTGGTGTCAGGCCAGCGGACAATGGGACGATCTAGTGGTGGTCTCGCAGGCCTTGGTTCTCTCGCTACGGTGGTGGACAAAAGAAAACCTGTTATTAGGGAAAACTTTTGCCACACCCGCAGTGGAAGCCACTCTAACCACAGACGCTTCCCTTACAGGATGGGGGGCTCACCTATCCCATCAAACGGCACACGGAGTGTGGACTCCGAGTTTAGCATCCAAGCATATAAACCTGCTGGAACTACTAGCGGTGTTCAAAGCACTGAAAGCCTTTCAGGAACACTTACAAGGAAATGCAGTGATGGTCCTCACAGACAGCACCACAGCCATGTACTACCTCAACAAGCAAGGGGGCACTCACTCTCCAGGACTGTCCAAGCTGTCCCAGAATATATGGAAGTGGGCTCTCAAACACAACATGTTCCTACTAGCACAACATGTACCAGGGGAACTCAATCTGCTAGCAGACAAACTCAGCAGAGACTTCCCCCTGCCCGAAGAGTACGAATGGCAATTGCACGAAGACATCGTCTTAGACATCTTCACGCAATGGGGATTCCCGGAAATAGACCTGTTCGCAACCCTGGAGAACTCAAAATGCCAAAGTTACGCCTCCAGGTACCCCCAGAACCAGTCCAAGGGGAACGGTCTGTCGATTCAATGGTCAGGGAAATTTGTTTACGCCTTTCCCCCGACTCCCCTTCTCAACAAAGTGGTGCACAAGATGCACCAGGAGCAGGTTACCATGATACTAGTGGCCCCAATGTGGGCACGGCAACCTTGGTTCGCTCACTTGATGGAGATGTCCCTATTTCCCCCAGTGAAACTTCCCTGCCCGTACAACATGCTGTCACAAGACAAGGGCAGGACACTGCATCCATGCCCTCAGACCATGAACTTAGCAGCCTGGCTCCTGAGATCATAGAATTTGGACATTTACAACTTCCACAGAGATGTATGGACATCCTCAGGGAAGCCAGAAAACCTAATACTCGACACTGCTATTCTAGCAAATGGAAAAGATTCGTTATCTGGTGTAGAGGTACTAGCATCAACCCAGTTGACTGCTCTCCTACTGACATTATTCTATACTTGACCCATTTACTGGATTCAGGTTTAGTGTTCAATTCCATTAAAGTCCACCTAGCGGCACTTTCTGCATACACCACTTCCCAACTTAAAGTGTCGTGGTGGAAGATACCAGTTATCAAAGCCTTCATGGAGGGGGTAAAGAGGATACACCCTCCGATAGCTCACCCAGCTCCCGGATGGGACTTAAATGTGGTACTTTCCAGACTCATGGGCCCTCCCTTCGAACCCATGCACAAGGCAACTCTTAAAGATATCACCCTTAAGACTGCTTTCCTAATAGCTATCACCTCCATTAG
This sequence comes from Ambystoma mexicanum, assembly GCF_040938575.1. NCBI lineage: Eukaryota > Metazoa > Chordata > Amphibia > Caudata > Ambystomatidae > Ambystoma > Ambystoma mexicanum. Next base: position 292,514,982 of record NC_090926.1, on the reverse strand, counting down.
GAGAGTAAGTGAACTACAGGCTCTTTCTGTACTAGACCCCTTCGTAACAGTTCACAAAAATAAAGTGGTTCTACGCACACACCCAAGGTTTGCACCTAAATTCATCTCGAAATTTCATGTAAACCAAACTATAGAACTACCAACGTTCTTTCAAAACCCTTCCAGCTCGGGAGAAAAAAGTCTGCATACACTAGATGTACGCAGAGCTGTCATGTTCTACATGGAAAGAACCAGACCACTGAGAAAGACTAATCAGTTCTTTGTCTCGGTGGCAGCAGGAAGAGAAGGAGATGCGGTCTCAAAATCCACTATATCTAGATGGATTGTTCAATGCATCACTCTCTGTTACACTCTTGCTAAGAGAGAACTACCCTTCAAGCCAAGAGCACATTCCACTCGAGGCACTGGGGCTTCCATAGCATTCATTGCAAATGTTCCCCTTGAGTCCATCTGCAAAGCGGCTACCTGGAGTTCTGTGCACACCTTTACAAAACACTACTGTCTAGATGCACACTCTAGATCTGACTCCCAGGTGGGACAGGCAGTATTAAGACATCTTTTCTCTACTGTTCCTTCTCATAACCCACCGCCAACTCCGGGTACTGCTCGCTAGTCTATGCACAGCATGTGATTCTAAGCAGATTAACAAACATCAGAAGACAATGCATTACTTACCGTAAAAGCATTTCTGATGGTTGTATCTGCTTAGATTCACATGCGCCCACCCTTCCTCCCCGCTCGGATGGAAGGAACATAGACTTCCTTTATATCTCTCTTTTCTGTACTCACTCACGTCTATAAGGCTCCCTCAGGGCAGAAAAATACAAACCGAGGGACCTCGACGCGTGAGGGATTGTGGGTACAACGCACGTCACTATAGGGATAGTGTTACAGACACGCCTTGTCGACGTCCCCTTTTCGACTACGAAAAACAAAATGCAATACTCCGCAGTGACCACTGGATGTCGGACCTATGCACAGCATGTGAATCTAAGCAGATACAACCATCAGAAATGCTTTTACGGTAAGTAATGCATTGTCATGTATCAAGTTGTTAAAATGTTCAGCGCTTTGGAGTAAAGCGCTATGTAAACAAAATAAATACAAATGAGTCCTTCTTACTCCTTGTAAAGTCTTCAGATGATCTGCTAAGTGGAGGGTTCAGCCCTCTTTTAAAGCTTAATGGACCCTAGTGATTGCTGTAGGCTAAGCCCACCTTAATGAACCAATCCTGGGTCGTCACCAACAATCTTCAGTGATGCTTCAGGTCAGAACCAGGGTGCTTGGCAATAGACAGGGGAAAGACGACAACATATACTTCTAAGTCCCACCCATCTTCCTGTCTGCTGTACATCAAAGTGTCTCCCTAATTAACTGAGCCCTATGCAGCGCTTGATCACAACATGGCCCTCCTTTGAAGTACAGGGTTGCAGGCAGACTTTCGTCTCCTACAATTAACATCCTTCCCTGCTCTGAAAGGAGTGGTTCCAGATAGGACATTCACTGCCCTTTCATACCAAAGAAGGACATTGGTACTAAGTTGACAAATTGTATTACAAAGAGGTGACTGGCGTTTGGTCTCCATTGGCACTCCCTGCACCCAGGCCATCTCATTAACATTCTTCAGTATTCACCACCACCAGCAAGGTTTCTCAATGGAGATGCAAAGGCTTTTGATGTACCCACGGCTGTCTGGTGTCAGCTACTCATGACAGGGGAGGGCGGCGCTTGTAAGCTGTGTCCTCCCAGAGTAAATGACTATTTTTCTCCTGTGCAGTGAGCGTGGAAAAGATGCGCAGGAAAGACCACAAACATTCTTTCTTTTTAAAACAAACAAAGCCCCGGTGAGCGTACCTTTCCCGTGCGGATGGTCGAATTCCTCACAAACACAAAGCCCTGCACAGCCAGGAGGGCTACCAAAGTCCAGGATATATTTTTGGAAGACCTATTACACACCAAGGAGGGAAACTGTAGCAACACGCAGTAATGCAATGTATATCTTAGGCAGGAGTGTAATACGACGATATAAAAAGCCATATTAAATCAGCTCAAGTTTCTACAAATGCAGGGCTTGGCGGAGAATCCCAGGGATCCTTGGAAAATACCACAGTCCAGGTAAGTTGTAGGAGTTAGTGTTGAGAACAGTGCTCCATACAAAAAAATTGGAAAAGCAGTTAAGTCTCAGTATCCTTCCATAGGTACCCAGAAGAAAGCAATCAACCCCAGGGGACACCAATGGAGACCCAGAAGAAGGGATCCAGTGGAGGCTTCAAAACCCAGCAGCACAAAAGCAGAGCAAGATTCAGCCCCCCCATGTTAACCAAAGGGGAAATGCGGTAGAAGGGGGCCTGTAGAAACCGACTACCACAGACCCCGTGGACCACTGATAGAGCATCTTGAATAGACCATGCCAGGGCACAGAGAGGAGTACTTGGTGTTTACTTCCAGAAAGTCAGTGGCAGGAGGCGAAACAACCCAGTAAGTAATAGCTTCTTTTTAAACAGTGAAATTAGGGATCCGGTCAGTCATTGTTGTATTGGACCCAAAGCTATCAATGACCCCAGTGTCCTAAAGGAAGAACTGTTCTTCAAAGTAGTGACCCACCATCCAGACGTGGAATCAACAGCAGAGAGTATTCCAGAAGGAGGAAGGAACCTGTACCCAGCAGACCCCCGCGACTCAGGAGGCGAACATGGTCAGCACATCAGCAAAAACGGCCCCTGCAGCAGGACAAACTGTGGTGGTGACCAGAGGTGGCGCAGACAAGTAGATTTGGTAAGTTGTTGGAGTCCCAACTCATTTCAAGGCAGCCGCTGCTTTCAAAATCAAGGCACAATACCCTGGTGTGTGTGAAAAAGTGGGAGAATTCAGTAAAAAGGCCAGGAAAATGGCCCCTTGATGGAAGGCCTGCCTCCAGCAGATGACCAGTAGCAGGACATCTCGGGAAGGACTCCAAGCAGCCAAAAACCCAAACCGTAGCTATACCCTGATCATTGTATGCAGCAACTATGGCCAGAAGAGGGCCTAAAAATGCAGCAACAGCAGGAAACTGGTGAAATTCCTTCGAACAGGTATTTTTTAATATCCTACTTTATGCCGAAGGCTAGCCTCTAAGCGCAGGACAGGGTTTGAAACACTTTACGCTCTGCGTTGTCTTGTTTCCAAGCCAAATGTGTTTTCCCCTAAGCTATCCTTCCAGCGGACCTGCTCGCCCTCCAAGTTGTCGGCGGCACTGATCCCAGGAACAAGTTTTCCCCCCTGTACATCCCTAAACTCACACGGGCTGGCTTCTGCCAGCCGACCAACCCCATCAAGGCATTTAAAACAAAGGATTTGGCAGCCAGACAAACAGGTTGGACTCAGAAACTGCCAAACAGTCGGGCCAACCCCCACCGGAACTGTTGTGGCCTGCCCAGTGCCAGGTACTGGTCTAAAACAGTCCAAACCACTATGGACACTGCCATCTTGGGCTCACAAAGAGCCCACGTTGGCAGGGTGGCCATTTCTATGGCCTGTCTCGTGGTTTCCCTGAACAAAGGATGCCCCATACCCTAAGGCTACCATAAAGATGGATTAGGCTACCGATGCAGTAAATCTGCTTGCACCCCTGGTGAACTCAAAAACTATTAGCTGCCACCAGCCTAGCCCCTTCGGCCAATGTAGGGTGATGGGGGATATAATCAGCCTAGCGCAAAAATCGGGTCCTCAAGAGGCGCCCCTGGGATTGGGCACCTTATGGATTACCCAATATGATATACCCTTTTAAGTATGAAAATAAGGGATTGTGTGGCGGGGGGACTTCAGCAGATGTCCCCCTGTCTACCAAAATGAATTGCAAACCCCTACACTTAGAGGGGGCAAATCGATTAGGGGTCGATTAGGGGTCCCACAAAATGAGACTGCAGAACCCCAACAATGGAATTCTGCCCTAGCAATCATAAAAAATAGAATATCGCTGCACCTGAACAATAGATCTAAACTTTTTTCAGACAGGAAACCCCATCTGAAACCACTCATAAAAACGCCTATCCATTTTTATCTTAAAATATTTTATTTTGCTGAAGTTAAGTTATAAATAAGAAATAAAAAAGACCAGACTAACATTTTAACTGTATGTACTGCATTTAAAAAAAATTGAAGAATGCATTCAATGTACTTCATATACAGTGCAGAATTCATAATGTGGAGTGTGTGGCTTGCCATGTATTTTATTTATTTTCTCGCACTCTGGTGAGGGGGTTCTGTGAGAAGCATGTTTTATCCCCTTCATACATTGTTCTTTTTTGAAGAATGATTATCTTCGCCTGTTCTTCATTTGATGGTGGAAGTAAAACTGTTTTCAGTCAGAATTATTTTATCTCCCCCCCATTTTTTCCCCTTATACTTGCACTGTTTGGTAGGGGCCCAAAAGGAAGTGATAAGATGTTGTGGTCATTCGGTTTTCCAAAGTGCAGAGTGAGTTCGGTTTTCCAAAGTGCAGAGTGAGTTTGCTTGAAGACTGCTGTGTGGAGTGCCAACTCTGCCAGGAGATTCCATGCGGGATGCTGCGGTAAAGGGAGGTGAAGGGGCTACATTTGAGGATGGGCATGCAGCAATACTCTAGATCTACTTTATCTGGCTCCACAATTCCCTTACAGGCCAACTGGTGAAGAGAGACCCTTCCTTCTGACCCTTCTCGAAACCACCAGCAGTCCATCCTAAGGCTTCATGGCCATGCCTCCTGTACTCTTGTCAGTTTGCCTGTCGGGTACTTTGTTTCTGTGACCCTCCTTCAGGGACTAGAACATAGACTGAATAGACATCAAAACATTAAACATCAAAACATTATACATCTTTCTCAATCCCGCGGTCTGTGTCAGATGGTTGTTCACCCGAGACCTCAACACAAAGGATTCTATTACTATTTCAAGTCGCTAAGCCCGGTACCACCTGTGCTTACTACGGATACTTCATCTCTGCCTTCTGTGACCACAATATTGCCTCAGCAGTGCTTTATTTATATACTAAAGGAAGAGGAAAGAATACACTGCTCGCATAAGGAGATCTACATCCTGAAGACACTGGACACAACCCAGGCAAAAACAATCCACTCCCAATGTGCCATATCACTCCTTGTAGAGGTTTGCTGACTCCTGCTAGACTTGATACTCTAATGATGTCCCCATTGCAATATTCCCTTTCATCAACCCAGGCTCCTAAATCTGAAATAATCTTGTGGACAATATGGTTACCTTTTAATGAGTTCATAAGGCATCTAATAATCCCATTATACAGACCAACGCCATCTAAAATTGCTTTGGTAGTTTGTAAAACTAGGAGTTAGCCTTAGATGTACAAGCCTCTTTCCCCTGATATCAGTATTAAGGGGGCACTGATAAAACCGTTCTTGTCTTCAGCCTCTTAGCAAACCAAGCCCAGATAAAATTCATAAGATGCCAGACCAAGAACCGTTCTTCGTGCAACTGCATGCCCTGCGTTGATTCTATGGCCTTAGTAGCGGCAAATAAAGGAGTTTAGGCTTTTGTCTGATTACTTGGTCTGGTACAAAGACTGGGCAGTGTGATAGGTCACAAAAAGGAGGCAGACTAATATTTTAGATTTTAAAGGATGTTTATTGAAATAATAGAGAAAATGCCTAACTTCCCTATTCTAAGGACTTCCTGGCCCAACACAACTGAACTAGGGTGCATGTCATCTGGTTGAAAGCCTAAAGTAAGTCTGTCCTTACTGACCTTACCACTTATACTGAATAACTAAAGACTAGGAGGCTGACTCCCTACTCATGGGGTTGCTATGCCAGCAAATACTTCTTAGTATAGAATTTCTAGATGACTTCTTGATATTTCCTGTACCTATTCATTCAGTTCTTTCTAGGGATTTTTCCACATCTTTCTATGGTTTTGTTGCAACTCTCAAGTTCCTTTCTCTGGGCTCTTGGGCCTCTAAATATTTATTTACTCTGTTCCTCCTACTTATTGTTGGAAACTGTTCTTTTTCTGATAACAATTCCTCCAAGGCCATACTGGCTGATTTCTGCCATCACTCCTTCGCCACCGGAGTCTTCCGATCCCCCCTGAAGCATTCCCTTGTGCACCCCCTTATCACCCAATCTCCATCACTCCCTTCCTGGGCAAGCTCCTGGAGAAACTGGCCATCTCCCAGCTCAATCTCCATACGGAATCTGTTGGCTGTCTTCATGACCATGAGTCTGGTTTCAGAGCTGCCAGAAGCACGGAAACTGCTCTCCTGAACATCCGTGAAGATCTGACTCTAACACCCCTTGTATTCTCATCCTGCTTGATCTCTCATCTGCCTTTGACACTGTCAGCCATGTCATCCTGCTCAACCGTCTACGTGATAACCTGGGTATCACTGGTCAGGCTCTGGGTTGGCTGAGTTCTTTCCTCTCTGACCGACCCTCCAAGATCCAACTTGGGTCCTTCCTCTCTGCTACCTTTTTCTCTACCTGTGGTGTACCCCAGGGGTCTAACCTCTCCCTGGCTGTTCAATACCTGGCACTCCTTGCCCACCGCATCGCTGTTCTCTGCCTAAACTTTCAGTGCTATGCGGATGACACCCTGCTCATTTTCAGGCTACCCTCTACCTCCTCCTCTCCTTCCCTCATCTCTGACTGTATGTCTGCTATCCAGGAGTGGTGTGCCGCCAATGACCTCTGCCTTAATGCCAGTAAGACTGAGATTCTCCTCACCCGCTCCCTCCTTTCCTGTTGCTCTCTGGCCGGCCTCTATTGGTCCTCTTCCCCTTCCCACCTGCAAAGCCAAAAACCTCGTGGTCATCTTCGATTCCACACTCTCCTCCTCTCCTCACATCTCTGACGTCTCCAAAAAGTCACACTACCAGCTGCACCTCCTCAGAGGTATTCTGCCTTCCTCTCCTTCCCCCAGAAGCTCACTGTCTCCAGAGCCCTGGTTCTCTCTAGGCTGGACTATTGCAATAGCCTCTTTCTAAATCTGCCTGATTCTACTCTCCGCCCTCTGCAACTCATCCAGAACAGGACTGCAAGACTTGTCCTTGGCCTCAAACCCAGGGATTGTATCTCTCCAGGACTGAAATCTCTGTGTTGGCTCCCAGTGGCTGCGAGGATTAAGTTCAAAACCCTTTGCATCGTCCACAAGGCCTTCTGGGGTCGGGGGCCTCAATACCTCCAACTCGCTCTTCCTAGATATCTTCCTTCTCGAGCTCTTCGCTCATCTGCCTCCAACTCCCTCGGGGTCAGTCGCTTCTCCAAGCAACGAGTTGGTGGTAGATCTCTCTCCTCTGCTGGTGCCTCCCTCTGGAACAGCCTCCCTCCCTCCCTTAAACTTGAGAACCATCTCTGGTTCCGGAAACACCTCAAAACCTTTCTCTTTGCTTCTGCCTTCTCTCCTCCTCTCCTCTGCTGACCACTGGCTGAAACCGGTACTGCACTGGCTACCTGGACACCCTTCTAATCCCAGGCCAGGTCCCTCTCCCGCCAGCGTCACACTCCTGCACTGCCCACCTGGAACCCCTGCACTCGGGGACTGTTCTGTATCCCTTCAGTCCCCCACCAGACCTAGATAGCTGATGCCCGCACTTACCCTTTCCCTTGCCACTTGCTGGCTGCTATGTTATTTATTGTGTTTATTTATTCCCATGTACTGCACTTTCCTTTCTCCCTTCCCACGCACTTGCGCGATCTGAATGACACCTGGCCTAGTAGGATCGTTGTTTGTCCCCTTGTTCCCCTCCCTTGCCTCGTTGCGCCTTGAAACAGTTGTGTATAGGCGCGTTTTAAATGCCCTATCATACCATATCAATTTCATAGTTCCTTCATTATTTGTTATCCTTTGTATTATCCCTGTCTTCAAACTGGCATCTGTCTAATGTACCCAGTGACCTGTTTAATTCCCTTTGTAGGTTTTCCATTCACTGGGACCAAATGGTGGAGTTCCTGAACAGGTCGCACTCCTCTTAATAGTTAAGCAATCACTGGAACGAGTATACTGCTCCCCTGGGTGATTCTTACTCTTCTTAATGTATTCACATTTACTGGACAAGTAGGCGGAGTCCCTTTGTGAATCTCACTCTTAATGCATTTACCATCATTGGGACGAGTATGCTGACTTGATTCCTTATATTAGCTCCTGTTATTATTAATAGGGATATTATTTTGCCTTTTGTTGTCTGTGCCTCGAACCGCATTATCGCCCGGTTGCCAGCTTCCATCAAGCTGGTTCGAAACTACCGAGCCTCTGTCTTGATTTCATGATGCAGTTCTGAGGCTTCCCCAGTTTACAGCAGACGTCCTTTCTTTGTGTCAGGCATAAGCTCATCATAACTCCTTTGGGTTTCTTCGTCCCAGTGTCATGCAATTCTGTTTTCTTCATTACTCCTAGGTTTTTTACTCCTCTCCGTGTCGGACGAATATCTTATCTTCTGCAGAGGTGTTGCATTAACGGATGTAGGAGGATTCTGGTTTTTTGGTGACTGATATAGCTTTGGGTTGCTTCTGAGTGTTATGAAAAGGGAGTTCCTCATCAGAACAGGAGTCATTGTCCCCAGGAGGCGTGTCTCTCTCTGTGATGTCCCGCTTGCCGCCACCCTTGGGAGGAATATTGCTAGCGGGCTCACCTCCCTAGCCTCACAAGTAAAGACTCGCTCCTGGGGAGAAGTGACTCAATCCCTCAATTCGTTGCAGCAGTATTGAGAAGAAAGCCTATTAATCATCTTCAGCATCTGTTATTGCTATAGCTTGTTCCCTAGCAGCTCATGCAGATAATTGCCATGCCCTTCTTCTGGATCATTCCCCTGACCTTGTATTTGTCTGAGACGTGAATGAAAGACTCCTCTGCCCCGCTCCTAGTCCATGCCCTGCCTCCCAAGTACGACATACTAAGATTGGATAGGGGACCCCCTTGGCCGGTTGTGGAGATTGCCCTTTTATATCATACTATTTTTAATTGTTCTTTTGTGCCTTTCAAGCCTACATTTAACATCGAGGCATGTTTGCTCTGTGTCATGGTCTCTTTGTCATGCACCCCCCATTTCCTCTTAGTTTATTGGTCATCACACCAACAACCCCAGTAATGTGCAGGCGGATCGCTTAATCTCCTCCTTGCTGACCTTAGTCTGTCTCAGTTTGTTGTGGGTCTCACCCATGTTTTGGATAATACCCTAGACCTAATATTTGCCCAACTTCCTTTGGTCACACTTTATCCCTGCCTGCCTGTTATTTGGTTTGACAATCTGGTTGTTACCTTTGCTGTTAATGTGTCTCCTATTTCCCTGACGCGTGCTCTTCCCCAAACTCCCTCACGACGCTGGCATAGTATTGTGGGTGCTGATATTTCTTCTGGTATTGCTAATTTACTTCCTCTGTTCACCTCCTGTGATTTCACGGCACTCTCCTTAGCCATGCTAACCACGGCTAATTATCTGGCACCACTTAAAGCATCCACACCTCGCTGTCATCCCTCTGAGCCCTGGTTCTCTGTCGAGCTTGTTGGTCTCCGTCTGGCACATAGGCAAGCAGAGCAGAAGTGGCACAAATCCTATTGCCCCATAGCACGCCTTGTGTTGCACAAAGCTACTTCTTTATATCAACATCCAATAGTACAAGCTAAATGCTCTCACTATGCTTCTCGTGTGGAAGTTGCAGTCCATTTTCCCCAAGAAACTTTTTAAGTTGGTACAGTCTTTCTTCCCTCCCCCTCACGACACCCGTGATTCCTTGTCAAAGGCTCTGTGATTCTCTTTCCACATTCTTTGATGATAGAATCACTATTATTAGGCAGCAGATCGCAAGTCATTTAACAGCATCGGTTCCCCCGGTCGATGCTACTGTCCTTGGGCAGTCTTTCCATGCCTAGTCCGCATTTCTGGTTTTTCAGGACTCTGATGTTATCTGAGCTACTTTTAACATGAAATTGACCTCCCCTGTGGACTGGATTACGCTCCGCATTCTTCAAGCCATCATCCCTGCTATTACTTTTAGTCTCTGCTGCTGTTAACCTGTCCTGTAATACTCACCTTCCTGCTTTACTTAAACATGCTATGATTAGTCCCCTTTTCAAAAAGCCTAATCTGGATCCTTCCATTTCCTCTAATTTTCATCCTATTTCTCTTCTTTCTTTGCCTATGTGAAACTTCTGGAAGCTTTGATCATCCCTCTCTTTTGCTCTTTGTTGAAGACTCTGCTTTACTTGACCCTTTCCAGTCTGCCTTTCGACCTGGTCGGGGAACAGAATCAGTCCTGTTGTCTGCAGTTGATGATTTGGCTCAAATCGTAGATCAGGATGGTATCAGAGCCCTGATCCTGCTGGTCCTCTGTGCCGCATTTGACACTGTGGACCATGGCACACTCGTGGAGAGGCTGTCTCTGGCAGGTGTCTCCTACCCAGTCCTGGGCTGGTTTGTCTTTCCTTTCGGATTGTACAGTCTCTTTCCCTTTCTCCCTTCATCTCATCTCCTAGGCCCCTCACCTGTGGTGTTCCTCAAGGTTCTGCTCTTCCCCTCTTCTCTTTAATGTCTATATTCAGCCTCTTGTTAAACTGATTCTCTCCTTTGGGTTTTGGTACTACTCACATGCGGATGACACTCAGATCTTGGTGCGGCTTGATCTCAATCTTCCGGCTAATGCTGAGCATTGTCGTTTTCTTTGCCTGTCTGCCATCCATCATTGAATGGGAAAAAATTGGCTTTGCATTAACCGTGAAAAGATGGACGTCCTTTTCGTTGGCTCCTCCTCAGAGACCTCGGGGTTGACTGCCCTTTTGGCCTGCCGAACTTTGCCCTCTGCCTTCCCCTTCCTTAGTGTGCAAAAACATAGACGTGAAGCTTTCTGCTTCATTGTCTATGCAGGCCCAGGTTAGTGCAGTATGTCAGTCTGTCCCCTTTAAACTGGGCATCCTTCGTAAAGTTCTTCCCTACCTCCCCGCAGACCTCCTGCTTTGCCCCCCTGGTTGTCTTCTCTTTGACATCTGGATCTTTGGGATATTGTCCTGGAACTCTTTTTCTTGCACAATCTGCTTTTCTTCTTCGACTACAAATTCTTCAGAACCCTGCAGCCAGGCTGGCCACTGGTGCTGACGTTATCCTCTGCATCTCCCATTGTGAACGCCTTACACTTGTTACCCGTGGCCAAGCGGATTAAGTTTAAGGCCCTTTGAATAATTCTTCGGGCCTTCTGGAAAACTGGCCCCAAATTTCTTCAAGTTAAATTTGGTCAGTACTTCCTCATTTTCCCCCTGACTCCCCTGTCCCTTGCACTTCTCCATGGCCCTGCATATTCTCAGTCATCGTTTTAAATATGCTTGTGTGGGAAGTTGCTCTTTTTCCTTGGCCGCCGCTCAGTTATTGAACTCTACCCCGTTGTCCCTTCGTGACCATCTGTCCTTTCGGCGTGCCCTAAAGACTTTTCTGTTCAGTCTGAGCCTAGTTTGTTGTTTCTTCATTTACTCCCTTTTCTAGTTTCTACCACCATAGCGCCATGATGCCCTAGTTGGTGAAGGCTGTGCTTTAAAAATGTGGTTAACATAACATAACTGTGAGGTTTTTCCTAATCCATTAAAAGGCTTCAAGAAGGATTTAAAACCCTTCTTTGATCTTCGGCTTGTAAATGAGTATGTGAAGAGAGAAACCTTCTGGATGCTGGCCCTTCCATCGAATTGTCCTGCACCTGCAAAAGGGAGATGTTAAAGTTGCAAAAATAAATATCTTTTCTCTCTTCTTCCAGGGTTGTCTCCAGCATATCTGATGACTGTTTAGGGACTGAATGGGGGGGGGGGGAGTAAGAATACAAGGGTTTCAGACTGCTGCAATATATACCCAAACTGTGAGCTATGAGTCGCTGCATTCAGCAAGTGAGTTTACTCTGTGCTTTTTTCCCTGATTTCTACTAAATCGATTTGTTATACTCATAAATCCTAACATCCTAAATGGTTCAACCTGGGCATAATTGCCCTTAAATCTATTACAAAATGTGCTGAATGGCCTGAGCGCCACTCCTATGATTCTGCAGCTTGGTCTGTATATCTTTCTCAGCGTTCATAATACAAGAAAGGTATCTGAGAGGCAAAATGCACATTCCATTCTTCTTGTATATAACTTGCAGTTGTAAGGAAGACATGGTATAAAAAACAGCGAAGACGGACACATGTGATCACAGTTCAAGGGTGTTTATTGAACTTCGATGGGTTGGTAAAACGCCTATCTAAATCTAAGGATGAGAGAAAGCTACGACCATCAAATAATAATAATGCAACCCTAGTGGAGTATGTCAAAATAACCCAGCCTATACTAATAAACCTATTGCCAATCATTATTTCTAAATACAAAATTGTGTGGGATAACAATGTATGCAAAAGAATGTGTTCAAGAAATGATATGTTAGGATAATTGAGCAGTTAGCTTCCCATCCCAATGTTTTCAGCACAGGGCAAGGTGGCACGTGCGGGCTTCGCACACACTCTTCTTGGCCACGAGGTAACATTTGAACACATAGGCATCAGGGCCTTCCGCCAAAATCTCTCTCGCAATGACAGTCTCTAAATGCAGAGGGCCTGATGCAGCAAACAAAATACAAAAGTTCCTTTTCTTTGTCAAGGTTTCACTTCTCCCTCCTTCGGGTTCAGAACGTAGGTCCCCCTCGTCAGGGCTCAGACCCCTTTTCTTCAATGTTCAAAGTTTGGTCTCCCTCATTCAGGCTCGGACCATGAATCCCCCTCGTCCGGGCTCAGATCCCCTCTTGATATCAGAATCAAAGACTTTTGATTGTGTGATGGGTTTTGCTTAAACCGTTGCAGGACCACTTTGATTCACTTCACACAATTACACTTCACATTTATCTGCTTTCGTTTCCTTTCGCCAAGATACTGTACAGAGACATTCAATTGAGCGCATTCACAGTGCCACTCTGTCAACTCTGTTAATGGTATAGTATCTCTTCTTCTAAAGTTCAAATATTCACAAGGCAATTTAGCTTCACTCTGGTCTTTCATCACACGCTTTTAACAATGTTCCTTTCAGCGCTCACTTTACAATGTTGCCGCTTGCAACCTTGACTTCAAAACAGACTGGATTCCTCAACTCACTGGATGTGTTGTTCTGTGTCGCTTCTTTGTTCTTGGAGTCAAGGACGACACCACAGTGTCTGCTGCTCCTCGCCACCTTGGTCAGTTACGCAGAAGGACCCTCGATATCTCCAACACACAATGCAGGATGCTTAAGCCTTGTTTCCTGGTATCACGTTTTCTGCCTTAAAGGTTTCTTGAAATTAAAGGCTTCCTATCAATGAGGTGAAGGGTGTTGCCCCCGTCACGGACCTCTCGTGCCTGGCTGTCTTTCTCCCCTTGTTCAACTGACAACTCAACACTGCTGTATCTTCATGTGTTTTGCCTCGCTCGGAGTGTGGAGAAGTGCAATGGAAGTTAGGTGTGAGTGATTGTCGATAATTGCCTGAACTCGCCTGACCATAGTATTGGGACATGTCATGTACACGGCTCGGGTGTGAGTCGGTTTTTCTCCCAGAGCAGGCTGTCTGAGAAAGTGTTTGTGCACGAAAAGGGGGTGGGAGGAGTTGAGTTTCTAAATATCCCATCGGGCAAGATGGGTTAAAGATGTTGCAGGGAAAAGAGGGGTACCGCGTCTCACCATTCGGTGTCCCACTCCCCGAGGACCCCTTACCCAGGTGATCCTAACGCACTGGTCCACCACCAGGAACTGGATCCAATAGCAATGGCTGTGTCCTGGTCACCTGGATGACAAGTCCCCAGGGACTAGCGGGTGAGACACCTTCTGGTTTCTCACACAGTGCACCCAAAACGGGCTCTTTATTATCATGACTTAACCATGTTCTGCTCTGCTGCCTCTCGGGTGATATCTTCATCCCTCGACGTGAGACACTCTTCTTTTGAATGGATTGTGTCCTCCCACGTATTCCATCCATCGTCAGCTGCTTCAGAATTTTTTTATCAGCCGAGTGCACACTGTATGTCGTCGACTCAATGCCCCTCGATGACCCCTGTCCGCTCTCGAGCCTGGCCTCACTGACTATATATGTAGCACGCACTGTGCCCATTGGTTCAGTTCCGTTTTTCCACTGAACTGCATTGTACGCTTCGGACTGTTCTTTGACTTTGTGCCAATGGCTATTCCTTATGATTTTGACTCCAAAAACTGGTTTCAAGAGGTGTGTGGATCAAAGATGTCAATCACGGATCTAACACCGTATCTGCCTCTCATGCCTTGGAATCGAGCACAAAATTGACAGCGGTTCCTGTCAGTCCATGAAATGAAAGGCGTTGAAGGAGAGGAATGGGAAACTCAGAATGGATAGGCCCCCATCAAAATCCCTATGGACCACTCGTTCCAAAAGGAGATCTTCGGAAGAGAAGTTCAAGGGGTGAATCGCCACCTCCAAAGCGCTTTAAAAAGCATTTTCGATCCAGGAGTGGTCTCACCACTCTTCGTCCTCCGCCTCTCGGAAGAAGGCCAAAAAGAGGTGTCATCGATAGAGTACTTCATCCTCCGACTCCACCTCCTCCGATCGCAAAGACTATTGCCCAGGTAAGTTCGCTTCCAAAACCGAATGGGAGAATTTTCGCCGTCAGATGTTAAACATATTTCAGAATACAGTTCCCGCTCCTTCGACAGGGCCAAAGAAAGCTTCGTAAGGCCGAAATGTTGTCTGTTTAGGTGGCTACTCGTGTGCTCTTTAGCCCGGGTGCCAAACCTTCGATCCCTCGAAAGCTTGAAGCCTCGACTTCAACCTTCGATTCCCTTGATGGAACTCAACTGGGGTACTTCTTCGTCGAGGTCATCGCCAAAACCGTCGACTTCATTGGCGGACCCTTCGAAGGTTTATATGTCTCAACCAAGAAAATACTTAGTCTATGTCCTCAATCTTTGAGGAGGAAGAGGTTTCTGAACAGGACACTCCTCCGTTTTGTCCTGGAGTTTGGGACACCAAATGTTCCAGAGGCTTTTATTTCGGATGAAATCCTTGAGGGATGCAAGTGGCCTTGGTACCTCTCTTGAGGTGGATTTCTCCAATACTGATCCCTTTGCTCATGCAGGTGCTTCTTACAGAGCATTTATGAGTAGGATAACTGTATAATTGGTTTGGGGGAGGCAGGCTCCAGTTTTAGGGCATCATGACCTCGCCGATATTCTGGACAAGGGCCCTCCTAAAGACCCTATACTTCTTTTTCATAATGCTCTAAAGAGAAGGGTGATAGCTAACTGGGAGGCTACGGATACTAATCCTGCGGTCAGTAAAGATCTAGAGAGGAAATAGAAACCTTTATCTGCAGATCCGGAGTATTTGTCTAAACATACAACTCCTGAAAGCCTTGTAGTTCAGGCTGCCACGTCAGCATTGAGGGCTTCTGCCTGCCCTACCATTCTCCCTTACAGGGATGATTAAAGGTTTGACACCCTGGCCAAGAGTTTTCTCTGCCAGTAGCATGGCTTTAAAGTCTATTAATGCTAATTGTGCTTTGGCCAAGTTATCTTTTACACTATGGGATGCCATAGCTATGACTAAATACCATATTCTTCAGGGGGAAGAAAGGGATGGCTTTATGAACAGACATCATTACAGACGGCAAGGAGTCAATGTGCCAGTCACTTCAGACGGGACTGGACTCAGCTGACCGAGTCAGCCTGCCGATGGCAGCCAGCACTGTTTCCTGCAGGTTTGCATGGTTTTGCACCTGATGTACAGGCAAGATTGTTAAATATGCATTTTGATGGTGCCCATTTGTTTGGCAGCAAAGCTGACGAGAGCTTGGAAAAGGTGTGGCCATCAAAGGCGGTGACAAAATCGCTGGGAGCAGCGATTCAGCAACAGCTGTAGACCCACTGCTCCTCAAGGTTGGTGGTGCTGATCCTTTCAATATTACTCCTTGGTAGGATGGTCAAGGGAGTCCGAACTCACAAAGGGGCCAGAGGAGATGTTCTTGTGGTGGACGATGTCGAGGTGGGGAAATTTAACACTGAAGACATCCAGCACCTCATCCATTTGGACGGATTCTTGGAGTCCACCTCTCAATTCCAATCGTTGATGTATGCAATTGCCTCTTGGATGAGATACAGCTCACCGAGGGCCTGATTTATAGAAGCCTTTTATAATGGCGCAATCCCATTGCAAAATGCTTATTGACCTCCTCTCAGCCAATCTGAATGTTCAGAGAGCAGCTAGCAATACTGGTATTGACTGCATTCTGAACATTCTGTCTCCAAAAGCAGGCAGGAAAACAACAGTGCAATTTCAAAAGCACGGTTTCATTTAACAAGCCACTTCAGCATGGGGTCTGGCATGGATTCACATGTTCATGAATATTCCCCGTTGTCAGGCTGGGAATCCTCGTAAAAATCAGTTTCAGTGACATTTCTGAACTGTCTTTCTCCTAACAACCAATCACTGGTCTCTGGGTCATACTGCACCCAGCCAATGACTGCCCTCTACCTAAGCTCCTCCTCTGGCAGCCCTCTTCAGATTTTTACTGCATGTTCAAGTGTTGGGAGTCCTCGTGCTTAGCTCTCGAGATTTTACTGCATTTTGCGCTTTTTCTAAGAGTTTTACTCAATTTTTTTGGTCAATCGAGCCTCGCAATCCTTCGGTCTACATTCCGATTAACGTGCACCCGTTTTTCGGATTCTCCGTCGCCCCTCAAGGGTGAATTTCGTCAAGTTTTCTTTGTGGAGGATTCCAGAAGCTTCTTCAAGGCCTACGCCGGGTGGACATGTCGGATGAGAAGGAGGACTCGGCGACCCTTTTCAAGATTTGTTCTGCCTGCACTCGGACCCGACGCACGTGGAGGAAGACTGTGCGTTTTGTCAGGAGATGGTGCCCCGCACGTTGAAGGATTGGCACAGGCGTCTCAAGGAGAGGCTGCAGGCCAAGGCCCCTGCCCTGGGTGAGTCCCAGCAGCATATCTCCCCTGCACAGAAGAAAGTTGCGTGGTCTTCTAAGACCTTTGAGGACGCCCCTCCCGCGGGCGTCCAATAAAAGGCTAAGCACCGCGAGTCCACTGTCACCGGGAGCTCTGTTGCGAACAGGCTCCTTGGCGGCCAGGGCAAGTACACTGTCTCCAGCGGCTTCGATCACTAGCCAACCCTCAGGATCTTCGGCGAAGAGGAAGTCGGACCATCTGGGCAAACTCTTGGAGAAGACCCAGACAGGCCCTCTGGAGAAGGCCAAGGGGGAGCGGGGCTCAGACCCTCTCCCTAAAGTGAAGGCCACAGGCTCGACCAAGGCCTTGAAGGCCCAGGTACATCTGACGAAGGCCCAACCTTCCATCGAAGGAGTGGTGGCGTCCCTTGCGAAGGCTGCCATAGCGGATCCCCAGGGCACGGCCCCAAAGGCGAGAGTATCCTTGCCTGCCAGGAGGGAGTCTTCTTTTCAGCCCATTGAAAAGACGCCAGAGAAGATTATGCCCATCATTTCACCAAAACCGCCTCCCTTGGTTGCAGAGCACGGATATCTCCTCAGAGGAGGAGCTTACCAACCTCCAGACCTTCCAGGAGGAACGATTCGTTGAGAGCAGGCCCTACGGCAAGGATCCCGATGAGGGCGATGATGAAGGTGACTAGGAGGAGACCGATGAGGAACAGCAGGGCGCGGAGGGCTTGGAAGACCAGCCTAGGCTGCAAATGTCTTCTCCTCCGTCGCCCCAGCCACCTGGAGATATCTCGGTGGACATTCTCACTGCCTTGCATACTCTATGCTCAGAGATCCAGACGAGGATGCCTCTTGCGCCGACGGCCCCTCCCTCGGCGCTGGTACCGTCAGGGGAACCACCAGCCAAGAAGAGGAAAGTTCACCCTCTGCCTCCTTGCCACCCATCTCCTCTTCTCCACCCCCCCCCCCCCCCAGGGATGCGAAGGATCCTGACACACCGACGACGGGCACTGGCACGGACGACGTCGGTGGATTGGGGGGATCTCCCGTCTCCACCTCCCAGATCTTCACTGCCCGACGAGATAGGCTTGTTCCACGCCATGATCTCCAGGGCCTCAGAGCTATTCCAGCTTGTCCCTGAGGAAAAGAAGAAAGAGGGTTTCCTATGCCAGCGCCGCAAGGTGAAGAGGAAGACTATACTTTTGATCCCGCTCCAGAATGACATTTGGGACGAGTGGTTGTCCCTCATGAAGAATCCTTCCTCGGCCCCGGTGAAGAGGGACCGTTATGAGAATAAGTACAGGGAGCAGGACTCTGCGCTCAAGTGCTTGCGGTCCCAACCGTCCCCGGACTCTGTGGTTTTGGCAGCAGCCAAGAAGTCTTCTTCGGGCTCCTCCTCTTTGGCAGCTTCCTCTCCCCCGGACAGTGAGGGGAAGAAGCTGGATGCCATGGGGCGAAGTTATCACGTCGGCACTGACTACTATCACGGCTGCCAATGCTGTTTCCATTGTAGCGCGTTACGACCGGGAGCTGTGGTTCAAGATCGCTCCCATCCTGGACTTCCTTCCCGATGACAAGAGGGCAGAAGCTTTGGAGATTCTACAGGAAGGCGAGGTGGGATCGGACCACACCATCACGGTGGCCACGGACATCGCCGACGCAGGGTTCCGCCAAATGGGCAACAGCGTTTGCCTTCGCCAGCAGAGCTGGCTTATGGCCACACATTTCCGCCAGGATGTTCAGTCCAAGGTGTTGGACATGCCCTTCGACAGGGACAATTTGTTCGGGAAGACTATGGATGAGTCTCTTCAAACCATCAAGGCGGACACAGAGATGACTCATGCCTTGGGCACGCTTCAACAGCGAAGGCCGTCCTTTCGGACTTCAGGCAGAAAATCCCAAGGTTCTTCCAAAGGATTCAGTGGAGGTGCTTCGTCCTCCCGTCAACCCTCATGCTCTTTGGCCCAGGAGACCTACAGGGTACGTGCCAAATCTGGAGGGGGACGTTGTTGCCAAGGTCCCCAAGGTGGCGCTTCAACGTCAAAACAGGATTGAACTGGCCGTGGCATCAGGCCCCCACCCGTGCACCCCAGTGGGAGGCCGACTGGTGAACTTCGTCAGCGTGTGGAAGACCATCTCCACCAACTGTTGGGTGCTGGACGCTTTTGCCCACGGACACACCCTGGAATTTCAACGGAAGTGTCCCCAAATACCACCAGTGGCCTGGCAGGAAAACCACGTCCCTCGGCTGCTGCTGGAGGTGCGGGCCATGCTAAAAAAGGGCGCGATAGAGCTCATCCCAAAGAGGCTCCGGGGCGCACTCTCATTACATCCTCATCAAAAAGAAGACTTGCGAATGGAGACCCGTCCTAGACCTCCGTTGTGTGAACAAGTACATCAAGTCCCATAAGTTCCGGATGGTGACTCTTCAACACGTACTAGGACAGCTAGAAGAGGGGGACTTCTATCGTCACTGGACTTGGAGGATGCTTACTTTCACATCCCCATCCACAAGGGACACCGCAAGTTTCTGCGCTTCATGGTTCAAGGGTCACATTACCAGTTCAAGGCCCTTCCCTTCTTGAAGTCCGCGCCAAGGGTTTTCACCAAGTGCCTGGCTCCAGTGGCAGCGCAGCGGTGTCTACGAGGGATCCACGTTATACCCTTACCTGGACGACTGGCTCATCCAGGCAATCTCAAAGGACACACAGCAAGGACCGTCCAACTCCTGACGGATCTGGGGTTCTCGGTGAACTATGCATGACTCCATCGCAGGGCGCGCTGTTTCTGGGATCCCGACTCAACACAGTGTTGTTCCTGGCGTCTCCATCGGAGGAAAGGATAGTGGCCATTTTGGGCAAGGTGCAATGGCTGTTGGCACTGAAGTTCGCCACAGTGAGATGCATCAAGTCTCTGCTCGGCATGATGTCGTCATGAATCTACCTCATCCAACTATGCAGGCTACGGATACGTCCACTACAGGAGTTCCTCGACGACCGTTGGATGCAAGTGTCGGGAAGCTTCCAGGACTAGATGAAGCTCAACATGAGCTTCCATCGAGCGATACAGTGGTGGGGAGTCTGCTCCCATCTGTCCAGCGGCGTGAATTTTTAGACCCCACTGCACTAGAAGACAGTCACGACGGATGCTTTGCTGGAAGATTGGGGTGCTCACACTGGAAGTCTTCACGCAAGACGCCTGGGCCGCCAGAGGATAAGACGTTGCACATCAAGGTTCATTAGGGTCAATGAGATGTCAAACTTTGGTGATAGCGAGTGCTGCACGCCGACCCCTTTGCCCTTCTGGCTTGGGCCAGGGTTTTCATTGCAAAGGCTGCTAGACTTCTATGATGTGTAGTTCTGGAACTGAAACAAGAGACCTGACCAGGACAGCGGATAGCAGGCATTGCATATGGGACAGTGGTATCAACAGCTGTACAGACAAGGCACTCTGGGGAGTCTGGGACCACGGTCCCCCTCAACTACAGCACCCCACCTCTTTGGTAGGATAGTCTCTGGCACTTGCCTGCCAGGCCACCTACCCGGTGTTGCAAGGGGGTCCCCGCTCCTCTGACAGGGTCATGACCCTTTAATAAAACCTTTTGTTTTACAATCCATACTTAATAATTGTATTTATTTGCATATGGTTAAACCTTTGCAAAAAAACAAACCATCATATAATACATCACAATTCAGTTCAATACTATACAGATACCCTGATTAGCTAAAACCACATTCCAATCTAAAAGTGTATACCATTTCATTGCAAATGAATTCATGCATTTGTTTCCTTGAATTTCATCTTTAGATTAGACAATAATAACTTGAGCTATTTCCTGTGCCATTGTCATCCTTTTATTACTGATCCAAACAGATCTGTTTGTCTATGTAGGTGAAGACGGGGATAGGCTCCTATGAAACCATCAATTTCTATTTTCTTTGTTCAAAGTATTTTTACTCCCTATTTTTATTTATTGGGAGCGTTTGCCTGTTTTTTAGGGAGTAAAAGTGGCTTGTTCAACGCTTATCTGTAGGGCTGTTAGCAGCAATGCAAAGTAAATAATTCTGTCTGAAATTACCCACTCGAACATTCTGAGAGGCTGTGGCAGTACTTCTGGGGAAGACGAAAAACTTTCTGTGGTTAAACGGACTGGCTAAACAAAGCATTGGCAGAGGGTTCACTTATGCAGTCAATAATGATCTTTATCTGCTACTGTCTAGAACGATTAGCCTTGCAAGTAATTATAATAATTATAATAATTATCGTTTTTTATAACACGCTTAATACCGAAGAGGTATCTAAGCGCGGGCCTGCTCAGTAAACTGAGGAAAGTCCGACCTAGCATACAATACCTGGGTACAACATCTGTACTCTGCCAGAAAGAATGTATCCTTCACAAAAGAGATTATTCATCTAGCAGCAAATGCGCATGCTATGGATATACCAAACTCAACAGCAAGATATGAAACTCCTCATCCCCAATGTGATGGCATAATTTACTGGTGAGAAAATGCATTAGCGTCTCCTGCTTCCACTGAAGATCAGTGAGGAGGATATGTTCACTCTTGTCTGGTAGATCATTTCAATCTTGATGAATTTATCAAACCTGATTGGACTTCTGTTTCGAGACCCTCCCACAGGAACCACAGTAACAGAGGTTTGTCTTTTGCAATGAGAAGAACATATAAGGTCCTTCTCCACAGAGGATCAGGGACTGTCATTGTGTAAATTCTATCTTTTGAGGGCAGTGCAACTGGTGTTGAAAACATTCCTTCCATTTGATGATGGATACGTTTGTTCTAGTGCCAATTTACAACACCATAACTAACAATGTGCTACCTCCAGTGGGAGGGGGTGGGGTGTAAGTTTGAGATTATTCTTACCCTGCAACACAGTTTTAGAAGACATGTTTGCAGAGTGGCTGCAACTGGATTTGGATCTGTGTTACTGGCAAGCAATCTAAAATTGCATCACTTCCTTCCAGATTCCCGAAATCACTGGAAACCTGCCTTTTTATGACCTGTTAGTATGTTTTTTGGTATGCCTTTAATCTGAATTCCCCCAATACATCAAACTATTGTGAAACGCAGATAATTGAGAAACACATTGATATTCATAGCCCAGACTTCTTGGCTAAGACTGTGAAGATGGAGATTTATTAACCATCTGTATTTCCACACTGCTGTGCAGTCATTTTCCCTTGTTAAGAGTCAGTCTGAATCATCCAGACCTTCCTCTGCTAAACCTAGGGCCTTGGCAGCTGAGATTGTGCTGTTGGCACCTCAACCACATGATTGTATGGACACCCCGAGGGAGGTGAAATGTTTAACCACTGCTTTTCCTTCCTTTTATGTGGACGAGGTTCTGCATATGATGTGAGGAGATGACAGTGGATTTGTGTGAATGTCAACAGGATATGGTATTGTTATCTCTCCCGATTTTTGATAAATATAGTTTACAGTTGGAGGCATATGTGGCAACTACTAGCGATTGGTTGTCCACCAAATGCTTCATTGGATGCAATCTCCTGATTCCTATTTTACCTGGCAGTCTGTTCCGATACTTTGTTTATTCATGGGTCGAATACCACAGCAGAGAACACTATGCCAACTGAAGAAGCTTGAGAGGAAGTGCTGAAGCTGCAACTTGCCATGACCAACCTGATTGTGAAGCTCTGACACAGTCTCACGACACCACACTTCTTGCAGGACCAAAGAAGGGAACAGACTGCTTGGTTCTTCCTTCACCTACTTTGAGGACAGCCGGGCTGAAGGTCTCCCAGGACCCACGCTTCCTGCAAAACGTTACTGCTCATCCTTGTGTATTTTATTCACAAAGCACCAAGAACATCGGAAAAGCCCAGACTGCAGATAACAGATAAAAGCCCAAGACCTATAATTAGAATTGCAAACAACCACCAAGAACTTGACATGTTTCATTGAGGCTCGACTATTGCTTACCTAGAGTCTGACCACTGGAACACACCTGCATCTACCCAGTTCTGCAAACAGCACAGCTGCACTTTAAGTTCAGGCTTGATAGTCTTCCACACTCCTTGCTCGTCTGGCTCCTGCTGACTTGCAGCCTGCCAGATAGCTCTGACGCTTACTGAAGACAACTCCTTCCATGAGGTGGATCCAGCTGTATCATCCGGCTGAGCGTGAGGCATTGGCAGAGAGGACATCAGCATCGATGTTAGTGAACCCAGGTCTGTATTGTAGACTGAAACTGTTTAGTGTCGTCCTCAGGAAGTCGGACCTTGTTGGTATATCCCACGGATACTAGGTGTCTGATGTACTTAACACTTAACTGGCACTTGTCCAGACTGACCTTTAGCCCTTGCTCCACAGGCAATCTATCCCCTTCATGATCATCCTGTTGTGTTCTTCAAGGGTCCTCCTGAACACAAGTATCTCCCAGGATGCTCATGTCACTGACTGCCTTTTCCAAGTGGTGTTGGAAAGTCTCTGCACTAGGGCATTGTGACAAGCTTGTTGTTAAATCCTAACGGACCGATGAAAGCTGTCTTCTCATGATCCGCCGGATGCATCTGGATCTGGTAATATCCACTGCAAGTCCTGGACCGAAAACCATGCACTGTCATTTCAATGTCTCGTAGCCCTGTGGCGTAGTGTACTGGTCTGGAATAGTGCCAGTATTAAGTCGACTGTAGTCGATGAACATGCAGACTTCCCAGTAGTTTTTCTTCCGAGCGAATAGGGTGGGAGAAGTGTAGGGGCTCATGGACTCCTGGATAATCCCTTGGTAACTTGAGGGACAGCTCATGTTAGTGGGAGGACTTGTGAGCTGGTTATATCTGAAACAAAATGGGTGGCGTCCTACCACACATAGTTTATTTACAAAGATTCTACATAAATAGTACTTCTTTTTTCACGTGCTATATTTTTACAGGCACTGCTCTGTATTAGCTTCTAAAAAATTGAAAGATAGAAGAGCAAACACAATGAGTTCACTTAGCTTTTAATTATTTATCTAGTGAGATTATGCATTATTCGCTGAGATTTTTTTTTTTTTGTGGGCCATTTTTCCCTTTTTACATTCTGCATTTTTCTTGTACTCCTTTTTTTTTATATATAAAACACTTTTTTGTGCATATCAATGTGTACAAACAAACAAGTGAGAAAACATAAACGTACAGAATTACATATAAAAGGCATAGCCAATTTCAATACATATATGCTTATTCTAAAAGTTGCATCAATATTAATGCATTCATTTGTGACAATCATTTCAAAAGCAAGAGAAAAGATTTTTTATATTTTTTAAAACTTGCATTAATATGTCTGTCTTCTTTTTGAACAATAAATGGTCAAAATAGTCAGGTGGGGAGGTGACTAGATGTTCGGTCTACGTTTAGATGTAAATCAACTGTGAAATGGGGATTGCACAAACACACAGTGTTCAGTCCCGTGACGTTTCGGCAAGTTGATCAGTTAGCCTTCGTCTTGGGCCAAGACCGGGTCTCCCTGATCCAATTCACTCTTCATAAGTATTCCTCAGAGGGGGGAAAGCAGTGGGTCTCGAGTATTGTATATTAATGTGGCACCCAGCGGGTGTTAAAAGCCTAGGGTGCTGCGCTCCATCCATGGTGGGTTGCCTGTGGACACAGGAAAAGGAGCTGTTATGGTTCAACAGTAGTGGAAAAGATGGCGGCTGCCTTTGGTGTGGAGCTTGCTTCCTCTGTAAGGTTCCAAACCGAATGACTCGGTGGAATAGTGAAGGAGGCTATGGGAATCATCAACCTCTCAGGGAGCCATGGTAGCCTCCCTGGAACCAGGAACTTGTGCGCTGAGTAAATACAGCGTCTAAGAGAGCTACACTGAAAATAGATAATGCGGTGAAGGGTCTCCCAGTAGACTGGTGAGCTGCCTGCAGGAGATCACCCAGATGGCGGCGCACATCCTCCACGTCTCCTAGGGCCAGGCGTTGCGACCGCTCCCTGAAGGGAGTGTCCTCAGACACCCAGATCCAGTATTCTATGCTGTGGACCTTGCTGATGCCCTAGGTACTTGTGGAGAATGCGTAGGCGCACTCGGTGAGCTGCTCCCTTAAGTGGCCCTTGTCTCTCTCTGAGATTGGGGAGTCTCCAAGGTCTTCAGGTTGAACGCAGTCTCGGATGGGCCGGTGGCAACGCTCGCTGGGACTACAGAAGCGGTCAGGTGGAACTGTGCAATGATGGTGGATCCTGGTAAGCAGATGTTCCTATTGGTCACAATAATGACTGGTACCTTGACGGACTTAAGGTCCATTCCATCAGTTGTCACCAGGGTCCGCTGTACCAGTAAACCCACTGGGAGCTCTCCACTTTATGGAGTTTCCATCACCAGACCGCTTGGTCGTTGCTCCCCGCTAAGTCACACTGCCAGGAACCACCACTGTGGCATGTGCCGGGATTGTGATCTGCCTGAATCGGGTGGTTCAAAGATTTCTAATGGGCCCATTAGGTTGAGCTCGGGACCAAATCTCTCTCCGCAAGTAAGCCTGTTGTCACATGGGGTGCATGGACAACTTTCTGACATATTGTGGTCTAGCCATCTCCTGACAATTCTGCCGGTGCGTTGAAGATTCAGGAATTGGTTCCAATCACCCCCTGTGTTGCAGGATCTTCTCTGACTACTGCAGACCAGAGCCAGGGTGTTGATATGAGTGTTGACTCCATCTACATGGCGTGGAAACATCAGCCTGTCCTGGATGTACCTCAGATATTTGCAAGGATTGTCTCCCATGCTGAGAAGGTTCAGTCCAACCAAGGCCTCCAATGGAATATGCGCCAGGTGTTTTCTGTAGAAGGGCTCTAGACAGTGGTCACCTGAGAGACGCTATCCAGAAGTGCTTGTGCCTGTCGTCCAGTGATGGAAATTGTTACAGTGGCCTGGCCGGTGGTCCTACAAGCCCTTCAGGTATTGCCGCATGATGTTCAGGTTCTGGCTTGCTGGTAGTTTGCCTACAGGCGATCTTCCTCTCAGGTGGACTAGCCAGTCTCTGTGAATGCTGGTTCCCAATTGACCTTCCTACTGGTGTCACTGCTGCCTTGGGCCTGTCTGGTGGTGAAGACTTATTGGTTGCCTCTACTCTGTCAGAGCGTAGTAGTATTGAGGATTCAGGTGCTCCGCTTCCTGGTCCTCGCTGGCTTTTCCCACCATTGCGGGTGTTGGAGTGTTCAATCCCTGGAACCTTGCCGCAAGTTGGATATAATCCAGTGGGTTTGTGCACATACGGAAGGTGTGGCCCTCCTGCCACACCTGCGGCTGAACTGCCATGGGTGGAGTGGTGCATTACGCCATTGGTTCACTTGGGGCTACTGTGGCTCTATGCTTTTAAATCTCACTCTTTCTATTGCTCTTTCCAATGCACAGTCTGTCTGCAATAAAACCTCCTTTACCTCTGACTTCTTCCTTTCTCCTTCTCTTGACCTCATTACCCTTACTGAAACCTGGATCTCTCTCTCCGACTCTACATCCCTCTGTCCTTCATGACCCTGCCTAGACCTTCACTCACTCTCCACGCCACACTGGCAGGGTTGGTGGTGTTGGACTCTTTTCATCCGCCAAACGTCCTATTGCTCCTACTCCCCTATCTCCTGCTAATTCTCCCTCATTCAAATACGCCATCTCCACAGTCCCCCCCCCCCCCCCCCTATGACATACATATTATCTCTCTCTAACAGCCACGTGATCTGTTAGGTCAATTCTTCGACCACATCTCCCAACTAATTGACTCTCTCCCTCCCGATCACCACCTCGTCATTGGTGACTTCAACCTCATCTCCCTCTCTGCTGCTTTATCCACTGACTTTAGCTCTCTTCGACTTAACCACTCTCTTATGTCCACTTTCTGCCCACCCATTCAAATGGAAACTCCCTTATTCCCATCTCCTCTCAACTCTCTGCCTCTAATATCCCCACCGCTCATTTTCTTTGCGATCATTCTATCGTCTTTGCCCCTTTCTCTGTTCCTGCTTCTTTTTCACTTTCTCCATCTAATACAACTATTACTAAGCGCAGGATTCCCACCTCCAAAATCCCTGTCTATCTCTCTGCCCTACACCACTCTTCACCTATGCTGAACTCAACTTTCCATCCACTGAAGAAGCCTTCACTAACTTTAAAACTGCTCTTCATGCTTCCTTCTCCTTTCGCTACCCTTTTACTGTACTCACTACTAAATCCTCCCATGCATGGCCCTGAATTACACTTCTCATCCACACCCTGAAAACAACAATGCAGAAATACGTTTTGCACTTGGCAAAGATTTCTTTCAGGTGGCTGAAAGTCCTCTGAGGTGGTCGCCAGAGTGTTGGGCCAATAGCCAGGGTGTCCATGTCCAGAACCAATACATTGGAGCACAGAATCACCATCTAGCCATTTCCAAAGACCCGACACATAAAGTTATCTCTGCACGAAGGGCGCTGTACTTATTTCAATGGAAGTAAGTCATGCATTCAGAAACTCCTATGGTGGTCCCTGAATGAATTGAAGTACAGGGTATGAGTAAACATACCTGTTTTACCCTCTCCCTGCCAACCCCCTCCATATGTATAGAGTTGTCTGGGCGTAAAGTCCTGGCCCCATCACTCCCTTGTCTAACTTTGAACGATGCTGTTCTGATCCGGTATCTTCCCCCGTGTCTCTTCTACGGTGGTTGGATTGGGAGAGGGCCTGCTAAAAGCTTTTCTTCTGTTCTTCCTCACTTTTGAACACTTACAAACTGCCTGTTGGCTCTAGCCAACACTTGTTTAGGTTCCTGAAGAGACTCCTAACCTCCTGAAAAGACGTACATTGTGACCTGTGGTTCTAAAGGCACTAGGCTGCTTCTTTTCGAGCCAGGTTAGGACATTTTTTAAAAAGAAATTACATTTATTCTGAAGGTATTGTATATGTTTCCAGCTCCTTTTATTTTTAACCTATTAGTTCTCAAACTATTGGTTAGTTATCTGGCTTTATTTTTTTATTTACTTGCTTTGCTACAGCTACAGTATTCTAAAAATTGATTTGAACCGTGGTAGGGTGCTACCAAAGGTATGTGACTATCTGCCGAGCAAAAGTTAATGTCTCAAGGTCAAAAATACTGCTGCATCTTTCATTGGTCCCACTCTCACCATCCCTCCCTTCTGGTGCCTTTCCCGTTGTCTCACACCTTACCCACGTTCCCTCAGGGAACTTGACTGATCCTTGCACGCTTACTTTGCCCACCTCAGCCACAACAGCCAGGCGTGCACTAACATTACCCTGCCTTGGTAGTGCTAGACACGTACGCATCTCTGCACGCACTCTGGGCTTCACACCATCTCCTTTAGCATATAAGAAGCGCCTTAGAGAATGCACATACATAGTTTGTGTGCCCCCCCGTCTCCAAGGATTATCCTGCACAAGAACCGGCAAACCCACACAAGCTCCCGACTTACCGCAATGCGCGCACTGTTCCTCCTTGGTAATGCGATACGTGCATGTACTTTCCCAACCATGCCCCTGCTAAGCACCACTTTATCTCCTCAATCTCAAAACCTGCACTTGAGAGCACGTACCCATAAAGCCCACATGCTCCAGGTCCTAAAGGCTAACACCTTAGTTGACCGGCTAGCCGACTCAAACCCTCAATCAACCTTAAAGCTTGCACTCTGCTTCTCTGGCAACGCTAGTCGCTCATGCATATGAGAGCCCAGGCCACAGTCGAGCACTACAATATCTCCCCCATCAGGAAACCAGCGATTGAGAGCATGTACCTACTCTATGCCTGCCAATGTCTCTGCCCCATCCCCCCTTGAGATCTCCACATTGTGTGATGACACGCCATGTGGCCTGTCTAATATCAACAATCCTGCTCTATCAAGTCAGCCATCACCAATGCCTCGCGCACGCCTATTCACTGATATCCTGTCCAATCCCTGTGCTATGCCTTCGCCCACTTCTCTACCAAGCTATATGACCTTACTAGTTCTGACCTAAGCTGTGCTATTCGTTGTGATACATCTGCTTCCACCAGGAGTGGAGCTACCTTCAAACTATGTAGAAATACTACAGATTTGCCCACATGGCAACCACTTGCTGGAACTACCACTTCCTGATCTAATTTGCCACCCTATTAGTACCCTCTCTAATACACCCATCACTCACAACAAAAAGCACATATCCTTCAGCCGCTACCCTAAAGGCAGCCATAGTTAATGCAAGATCCATTACAACACACTCACTAGACATATCCACCCTGATTATCTAACAACCTTGACTTGCTAGCCACTTCCGAGTTATCGCTGCATGATGCATCGGTCTCAGCCCTCTCTCTAGCGGTTCCCCCTAAGTATATCCTCTACCAGAAGGATAGAGTGGACTCTCGAGGTGGTTGGGGCCGCTGTCATAGCCAGACACTCCCTTCTGCTGAGAGAAATTAGTAATTCCATCATCCAGTTAGAAGTTTTGTCTGTCAAGCTTACCTGCTCCCATACCTCCATGATAACTATTCACCTGGTTTACCGAGCACATGGCCTTTCACTTTCCCTTGAAGAAGACATTATACAACTCCTGTCCATAAATGCTAAACCATCATCTAAGACTATCTTCATGGGAGGCCTTAGCATGGGCTTCAATGACAACATGGATTTAAATGCCGTATCCCTAGCCAGCTCCATTAAGGCTGTAGGCTTTACACAACATATCCACAGCCCTGGTGGCGTCAAAGGCTGCATTTTGGACTGACTCCAAGACTCAAACTGTAACATTGTGGTCACCTCCAATCTGCCTTGCCTTTGGACTGATCACAACATTATCTCCTTTTGTCATATCACAGCTAAACTCGTTCCCTACCTTGCCAACACCTCTGCCCCTGGCACTAACAAGAAATGCCCAGAACATAACCCATGTCTGCATTCAACCTTTGCTGTCTGAGCTTACCAGCACACAAACTCGTAGCACTGACCGTGCCACCCTGGTTGACACCTATAATCAAGTTTTTACATTGGCAATTGACACAGTAGCTCCTCTAACACAACGTAAATCCAAACCCATAGTGCACTTGAATTTCTGGTTCAAATAAACGTGTGGCAGAAAGTACCTGGAAGAACTACCCATCTGAATCAAAGAAATATTAATACCAGAATTGCCAAAGCAAAATGCCCTGCTTGACAGAATGCCTTGCCTGACAGCATTACTTTGCTTCAAAACAACATGGTGCTGAAGAAAAATACACTGAGCAGTGATACCTTAGTGCACTCCATGGCTGCGCCCCCAGCCCTACCTTTAATAAACTCTCCAACATTTAACTTCAAACCAGTCTCTGAGATTGAAGTCATCCAGATTATTAAAGGTCTTAAACCTTCCAGATGTCAAGCCCAGCCACCGTCATTAAGGCCTGTGCTGAAGCACTCACTCCCTTCATCTCCACTCTCATCAACACCTTGTTTGCTTCTACCTCAGTACAATCCAACTTAAGATGCCTGGGTTCTGCTTTTACTAAATAAAACTACTCTAGACCCAGCCATCCCTACTAATTACCACCCAATCACCACTGTCCCATTCCTCCTTAAAATCTTGGAGCGTGCAGCATACTTTCAGTTCTGATGCTTGTTAATCTGTTTAGAATCACATGCTGTGCATATCGTCCAACATACCGTGGTCACCGGGCAGTATTGCATCTTGTCGACATGGGCGGGCCTGTAACACTATCTGTAACACTATCTCTAACGTGACGTGTAGTGTACCCAAAATCCCTCCAACGTCGAGGTCCCTCAGATTGTTTTTTTCCGCCCGGCATACTGGTCGCCTTATGCGGAGCTCCTCCAGAGTGATTGCTATAGTTGTCTTCGACCTTTGGTCGTATATATATAAATTTATTTCTGATGTTTGTTAATCTGCTTAGAATCACATGCTGTGCATAGGTCCGACATCCAGTGGTCACTGCGGAGTATTGCATTTTGTTTTTCGTAGTCGAAAAGGGGACGTCGACAAGGCGTGTCTGTAACACTATCCCTATAGTGACGTGCGTTGTACCCACAATCCCTCACGCGTCGAAGTCCCTCAGATTGTTTTTTTCCGCAAAGCTTCTGGTCGCCTTACGCGGAGCTCCTAGAGAGACATTGCAAAATACTTACTACGGACCTCGGTCCTTAATTATACTTATTATATTGTTAAAGATCCCTCCACTCGACGTTAGCTGTGAAGCTGTTTCTCCGCCGAGCAAGTTTTCGACGGAGGGGAAGAGACGGAGGGGATCCTTCGGCGCTGCCGAACACGTGGCCTGGCCTCGCCGGCCAACATACAGTAGGGAGAGTGGGGGTTCGAACTTTTATCTTCTCTTTGAGAATGTCTTTCTTTCTCCCCTATCTTTCCCTTGGGGTTGTTATCACCAGTTATTATTGCCTCAGCTATGGAGAGGACACCTTTTAAGTTTTGCCCACGCTGTATGGGCAAATACACTTGGAAGGATAGACACAAGCTCTGTAATCGTTGCTTGCCCCTCGATCATAAGGAGGACAGCTGCGCGGCCTGTAAGCTCTTGAAACCAATAACTCTTAAAGAACGGAAAGTTAAGAGGTGGGCGGACTACGCTATGTCGAAGTCAGTTTCCTCACCCGCCGCCGCTGTTACAGAAAGTGACGAGGAGGGTGATAACTCGACGTCCGTTACGGAAGTCATTAACCCCCAGAAGGAGCGCTCGCGCTCCTCGACGTCCGTCCCCGGCCCCGACGGGCTCGGCTCACGCCCTGCTTATGGGGATGAACACCCAGGTGACAAGGACGCACATAGACCCCATAGGCCTAAGCACACAACCCACGGCTCTTCTTCGTCGAAGACGAAGGATCCATCAGCGCTGAAGGGGACGCAGGGCACTCCGGCGTCTACCTCAGACCGTAAGGGTCTCAAGCCCCACCCGCAAACGCAGCCGCGACCAGCGATTGGGCTTTCATCAAACACGGGCGCTACCTCAAAATCATCCGACGTAACGCTCCATAGAGCGGCCGTCGAGAAACAACGCGTAACGCAGGCAACGTCGACACCAGAGCCCTCTACTGACGAACTCGTTGTCGAGAGCCTGGCGAGAATTGTTTCCGAAGACAAACGTAAGCGGATGACTAAACAGACGTCGAATACCGCACAAAAAGCTATAGAAACGCCGAAAAAGCACAAGAGTAGCCAGGAACTGCCCCCTTCATCTAAGGGCACTTCTGAAATACCGGTGGGCTTTTCTGAGGGCAACGGAAACCTTTCTTCAACGTTGTGGGAGCGTTCTAAGCGTTTGGAAGGTGAAAACACTGATTTCCCCCCTCTAGACTATTCAGGGGTCCCCCATGAGACCCTTGAAAGACTCCATTCTTGTATGGAGAAAATGGAAAGGTTTTTGGGAAGCCAAAACCCACCCACACACAAAAGACCAAGAGAATGGCCCCAGGATGACCCTAGGGTCAAGATCCCTAGGCTGTTTCCCCTTTCTACAGACATATATGACCTCATTGAAGAGGAGCAATACCTCCAGGAAGATGAGGAGGGTTTGGGTGGAGAGGAAGAACATGAGGAAGAGGGGTTTGAAGAAGATGCTTACACTAGTGCAGGAGTTTTTGAAGAAGATACAGCTACCTCGCAGCCTTGGCAATCCCCATCAGTGCAGCCTTGGCAATCCCCATCAGTGCACTCAGACCCTGATGCCTTTCACCCTTCTCCTCCCAAGGATTCACCTATTGGAAACACCTCTCTCATAGATGACCAACCTTCACTTAATGCACTATTGCGCAAGGCAGCAGCGCATTTTGAAATAAACACAGGGGAAACTCTTCCTGACATAGACTTTGTAGAAAAAGTTATTAAAGAAAAAGCCCCTGTTAGTCAGTCTATTCCGCTCCTGGCTTCTATAAAGAGAAGAATAACTCCTTCCCTTTCCAATCCTGCATTAGTCAGAGGGGTCAACCCTCGGATAGAAAAGCGCTTCAGCCCTTCGTCCTCTGACCCCTTGTACATCAGAGGACATTCTATTCCGGACTCCCTTGTAGTTACTAATACAAGGAAAAGAGCGGGGGTACCACTATCCACTAGTGAGGCACCACCTGACAGAGGGCAAGAAGCTCTATGCACTTGGGAAGAGAATCACGACCTCCGCAGCCTTCTCAACTAGGATTGCAAATAACAATTCCCTACTAGCTAGCTACGCAGATGCACAGTGGAGCAAGCTGCTCAGCGAAGCAGAGGACGCACCAGAACCCCTGCGTTCACGCCTGTTAGCTATCATCTCAGAGGGAACTCTTGTAAACCAGGGCATCGTAAAGAACTCCTTAGATGCCGCAGAGACGGCTGGCCGTTCCCTGGTTCAGGGAATACTTCTCAAACGCCATGTCTGGCTGCGCAATTCGGGATTTAAGCCGGAAACCCAGGCTTCCCTGATAAATAAGCCCATAGAACAAACACATCTGTTTGGGAAAGCAGTTGATGAGGCCCTAGAACATGCGAAGAAGGAGTTTGATACCATCAAGACTCTTGACCAAATTTCTAGGCCCCCTAACAGACGCGGCTATGGCAATAGACGCTCCTTTCGTGGACAACGCCAGCAAAACCAACAGCAATTTTACTCTGCTACCAACTGGCCCTCTAACCAGGGTAACAACCAGTTCAGTCAAAGAGGCCAACGCCGTGGCAAAGGAAGAGGTCGCGGCTCCGGCCCCAAAGGTTCCA
Organism: Ambystoma mexicanum; assembly: GCF_040938575.1. Lineage (NCBI taxonomy): Eukaryota > Metazoa > Chordata > Amphibia > Caudata > Ambystomatidae > Ambystoma > Ambystoma mexicanum. The sequence goes on along the minus strand of NC_090926.1, from coordinate 292,481,424 downwards.
TGCCCAATACCAACAAATGACCCGAAGATTCGGGTCCCCTCCCATGCATCACCGGTTGGGGGCCGGCTAACATCGTTCCTATCAGCATGGGAGGGAATATTGTCAGACCGCTGGGTTTTATCCACCATAGCCCACGGATACTGCATCGAACTCAACGGTTCCCCGAAGTACAGACCCCCACGGAACCGACGCATGACACCGGAACACCTCACCATTCTTCTTCAAGAAGTAGAAGAGCTACTGAAAAAAGAAGCTATAGAGGCTGTCCCCCTATCTCAGGTAACAGAAGGTATTTATTCAGTGTACTTCCTTGTACCCAAAAAGGACTTAACCATGCGCCCTGTATTAGATCTGCGCCCAGCGAACAAGTTTGTCAAACCCCAAAAGTTTCGTATGGTGACCTTGCAGGAAGTAATCCCACTGTTATCACAAGGGGATTACATGACAACACTAGACATGAAAGATGCATACTTTCATATTTTAATGTTGCCAGCGCACAGAAAATACCTCAGGTTCAAGATAGAGAACAAGCACTACCAGTTCAGAGTACTACCCTTCGGGATAGCATCTGCACCAAGGGTATTCACGAAAGTACTGGCAGTGGCAGCGGCCCACCTACGCAGGTTATCCATCCCGGTATACCCTTACCTCGACGACTGGCTCATAACAGGGGATTCTTACGAAACATGCTTCTCCAATACCCAAAAGACCGTAGACCTTTTGTCCCAACTGGGCTTCTCCATCAACGAAAAGAAGTCCAGCTTAGACCCCAGCCAAATCAAACAATTCCTAGGGGCTCTAATTCGAACAAAGGACGGTCTCGTCTTCCCCTCCAACGAGAGGGTCCAAAACATGCTGTTTCAGATCCCCCATTATGTGGCAGGTCGAGAGGTGACGGTACGCAAAGCAATGCGCTTGCTAGTGATGATGGCGTCATGTATTTATTTGGTACCTCACGCGCGCCTGCGCATGCGCCCAATGCAAGAGTGGCTCTACAGCCAGTGGTGTCAGGCCAGCAGACAATGGGACGATCTAGTGGTGGTCTCGCAGGCCTTGGTTCTCTCGCTACGGTGGTGGACAAAAGAAAACCTGTTATTAGGGAAAACTTTTGCCACACCCGCAGTGGAAGCCACTCTAACCACAGACGCATCCCTTACAGGATGGGGGGCTCACCTATGCCATCACACTGCTCACGGAGCGTGGACTCCGAGCCTAGCATCCAAGCATATAAAACTGCTGGAACTACTAGCGGTGTTCAAATCACTGAAAGCCTTTCAGGAACACCTACAAGGAAAGACAGTGATGGTCCTCACAGACAGCACCACAGCCATGTACTACCTCAACAAGCAAGGGGGCACTCACTCTCCAGGACTGTCCAAGCTGTCCCAGAATATATGGAAGTGGGCTCTCAAACACAACATGTTTCTACTATCACAACATGTACCAGGGGAACTCAATCTTCTAGCAGACAAACTCAGCAGAGACATCCCCCTACCCGAAGAGTACGAATGGCAATTGCACGAAGACATCGTCTTAGACGTCTTCACGCAATGGGGGTTCCCGGAAATAGACCTGTTCGCACCTCTGGAGAACTCACAATGCCAAAGTTCCGCCTCCAGGTACCCCCAGAACCAGTCCAAGGGGAACGGTCTGTCGATTCAATGGTCAGGGAAATTTGTTTACGCCTTTCCCCCGACTCCCCTTCTCAACAAAGTGGTACACAAGATGCACCAGGAGCAGGTTACCATGATACTAGTGGCCCCAATGTGGGCCCGGCAGCCATGGTTCGCTCACTTGATGGAGATGTCCCTATCGCCCCCAGTGAAACTTCCCTGCCCGTACAACATGCTGTCACAGGACAAGGGCAGGACACTGCATCCATGCCCTCAGACCATGAACTTAGCAGCCTGGCTCCTGAGATCATAGAATTTGGACATTTACAACTCCCGCAGAGATGTATGGACATCCTCAGGGAAGCCAGAAAACCTAATACTCGCCACTGCTATTCTAGCAAGTGGAAAAGATTTGTCATCTGGTGTAGAGGTAAGAGCATCAACCTGGTTGACTGCTCTCCCACTAACATTGTTCTGTACTTGACCCATTTACTGGATTCAGGTCTAGTCTTCAATTCTATTAAAGTCCACCTAGCGGCACTTTCTGCATACACCACTTCCCAACTTAGTGTCGTGGTGGAAGATACCAGTTATCAAGGCCTTCATGGAGGGGGTAAAGAGAATACACCCTCCGATAGCTAATCCAGCTCCCGGATGGGACTTAAATGTGGTACTTTCTAGACTCATGGGCCCTCCTTTCGAACCTATGCACAAGGCAACTCTTAAAGACCTCACTCTTAAGACTGCTTTCCTAATAGCTATAACCTCCATTAGGAGAGTAAGTGAACTACAGGCTCTTTCTGTACTAGACCCCTTCGTAACAGTTCACAAGGATAAGGTGGTTCTACGCACACACCCAAGGTTTGCACCAAAATTCATCTCGAAATTTCATGTAAACCAGTCAATAGAACTACCAATGTTCTTTCAAAACCCTTCCAGCTTGGGAGAAAAAAGTCTGCATACACTAGATGTACGCAGAGCTGTCATGTTCTACATGGAAAGAACCAGACCACTGAGAAAGACTAATCAGTTCTTTGTCTCTGTGGCAGCAGGAAGAGAAGGAGATGCAGTTTCAAAGTCCACTATATCTAGATGGATTGTTCAATGCATCACTCTCTGTTACACTCTTGCTAAGAGAGAACTACTCTTCAAGCCAAGAGCACATTCCACTCGAGGCACTGGGGCTTCCATAGCGTTCATTGCAAATGTTCCCCTTGAGTCCATCTGCAAAGCGGCTACCTGGAGTTCTGTGCACACCTTTACAAAACACTACTGTCTAGATGCACACTCTAGATCTGACTCCCAGGTGGGACAGGCAGTATTAAGACATCTTTTCTCTACTGTTCCTTCTCATAACCCACCGCCAACTCCGGGTACTGCTCGCTAGTCTATGCACAGCATGTGATTCTAAGCAGATTAACAAACATCAGAAGACAATGCATTACTTACCGTAAAAGCATTTCTGATGGTTGTATCTGCTTAGATTCACATGCGCCCACCTTTCCTCCCCGCTCGGATGGAAGCATCCTTTTCTATATTTCTCTCTTTTCTGTACTCACTCACGTCTAGAAGGCTCCCTCAGGGCAGAAAAATACAAACAGAGGGACCTCGACGCGTGAGGGATTGTGGGTACAACGCACGTCACTATAGGGATAGTGTTACAGACACGCCTTGTCGACGTCCCCTTTTCGACTACGAAAAACAAAATGCAATACTCCGCAGTGACCACTGGATGTCGGACCTATGCACAGCATGTGAATCTAAGCAGATACAACCATCAGAAATGCTTTTACGGTAAGTAATGCATTGTCTTATTAGAGTTATAAATATTACCCTACCGTCCCTTCCATCGACTGCTGTTTCCAGGTCTCCGCTGAAGACAGTTCCACAGATCTTCGATGGACAGTGTTCCGGTCGGCGCTGCCGACCATGTAGCCGGGCCTCCTGTCCGGCCTACACAGTAGGGAGAGTGGGGTCGGGGTGGACATTTCCCTTTCTGAGAATGCCTTTCCCTTTACTCTCTTTGTTCCCTTGGTCTCTTCATCACTTTCTATTTCCTCAGCTACGGAGAGGACTCCCATTTAGGTTTTGTCCTTCTTGTAAGGTCAAATTCCCTTGGAAGGATAAACACTGTAAATGTAATCAGTGTTTGCCCCTTAATCACAACGAGACGGTTTGTGCGGCTTGCAAGCTACTGCACCCGAAAACTTTGAAGGAGTGCTGTGTTAAGCGGTGGGCTGTGTATGGATTGTCACAGGCCGAGTATAGCTCTCCTGCTGCCACAGTCGGCAGTTGTGACGAAGGGCTGAGTGATGAACAAGGCTCCAATTCGGAGGTAATTGACCTCTCGGCGGAGCACTCTCACTCTGTGTTGCCTGCTAGGCAAGACTCGGGTCTGGCTATGGGGAATGTACACCCCGGCGACAAAGACGCACACGTTTTATACACTAAAAACACAACCCCAGGGAAGACTTCGACAAAACAGTTAAAATGATCCATAGCGCCAACGGGCACACCGATAACTTTGGCTCTCCCCGCACCCGCAGAATCGTCTTGCGACTGGGCCCTCTAATTCAAAGGGCGCTGCCCCCAAAGTTCAGGAATCTGTCGAGACGCATCGTAAGAAAGCATCTACGGCTGAAAAGGCTGCGGTTCCGCCAAAAGTAGTCGCGCAACCAGAGGCTTGAACTTCAGAACTTCCCGATGTGGAAGTAATTACCAAAAGCATCGCCAGGATCATTTCGGCGTATTCTCAGAAGCCACAGTCCAAGGACACATTGAAACCCAAGGACAAGCACAAGGTTTCATCAAAATCCAAGGATAGGCTGAAGGAGTTACTGGAACCTGCGGAAAGGTCTACAGACAGACAAAGGGACACACGTCAACAGTCGGAACCCCGAAAAGACTTTTCAGAAGCTCTTGAGGGGATTTCTTCGAAATTAAAGAAGAAATATCGACGTTTGCAGACAAAAGATCTACTAGAAGAGCCCTTTCCACCCCTGGACTGCTCTGGTTCATCTGATTGGACTAGCGAAAAATGTGAAGGATGCATGGACAGGCTAGAGGGGTTTGTGGAACTCTGAGAAGTCCACACCCCAGAGATATAGGGAAGAAAATCCCCCCTCTCCCTTTGGCTAAACTGCAGAGGGTTTTACACAAGATGAAGAGGAAGAGGAATATACTTATGACCTCACTGAAGAAGAGGCTCAAGATGAAGATCCTTTTGTTGACTCCGAGGACGTTCATTTGGATCTCACTGAGGGTTGGGGAGTAGACCCAGACCCCATTAATCCTTGGCCGTCACCTACTCCAACACCGGAACCTGACGCCTTGTGCTTGGACTCCCCTCCAACCACCCCCACTTGACAGGCCTCCCCGGTTGACGATCAAATGGCTTTCAACTCCATATTGAGGAAAGCAGCGGAACACTTCAACATTGCTACTCAGGAAGCCGTTCCAGAAGCTGATTTTGTGGAGGGCATTTTAAAAGAAAAACCTTCCTGCCAGCCAAGCCATTCCTCTCCTAAATTCAATCAAGAAACGATTGGCCCCTTCTTTATTAACACCTGCACTTACTAGAGCAGTGAATCCGAGGGTAGAAAAACCTTTTCAACCCTCCTCCTGGGGCCCCCTTTACATCAGGGGTCATTCTACTCCACATTCACTGGTTGTGACAACTACCAGGAAGAGAGCATGGGTTCCCCTATCTACTGGGGAGGCACCCCCTGACAAGTAGTGTAAGAGACTTTATGCTCTGGGGAGAAGGATCACTGCGACGGTGGCTTACTCCACTCGCACTGCAAACAATACAACTTTGCTTTTTTAATAGCCATTACTTCCATTAGGAGAATTACAAGCTCTCTGTTCTACACCGCTTTGTTACAGTCCACAGAAATAAGGTGGTTCTGCGCACTCATCGAGGTTTGTGCCTAAATTAATTTCAAAGTTCCCTGTGAACCAATCCATAGAACTACCAACGTTCTTTCAGAACCCCTCAAACATGGGAGAAAGAAGCCTGCACACATTGGATGTACGCAGAGCCGTCATGTTTTACATGGAAAGAACTCGACCACTAAGAAAAATGAATCAGTTTTTTACGTTTCAGTGGCAGCAGGTAGAGAAGGAGACCCTGTCTCCAAATCTATCATCTCCAAGTAGATTGTCAAATGCATCACACTCTGTTACACTCTTGCTAAGAGAGAACTGCCCTTCAAGCCTAGAGCGCATTCTACTCAAGGCACTGTTCCCCTAGAGTCCATTTGCAAAGCAGCAACCTTGAGTTCTGTACACAGCTTTACAAAACACTATTGCCTAGACACTCATTCTAGGTCTGATTCTCAAGTGGGACAAGCAGTATTTAGACATCTTTTCCTTCTCACAACCAACCTCCAACTCTGGGTACTGCTCGCTAGTCTATGCAGAGCATGTGATTCTAAGCAGATTAACAAGCTTCAGAAGACGTGCATTACTTACCGTAAAAGCATTTCTGATGATTGTATCTGCTTAGATTCACATGTGCCCACCCTTCCTCCCCACTCGGATGGAAGGAACATAGACGTCTTACTACTTTCTCTTTTCTGTACTCACTCAGGAAAGTCATAGGCTCCCTCACGGCAGAAAAAATACAATCGGAGGGACATCGACACGTGAGGGATTTTGGGTAAACTACTCGTCACGTTAGGGATAGTGTTACATGCCCATGTCGACGTCCCCTTTCGATTCTCGAAAGACAAGATGCAATGCTCTGCGGTGACCACTGGATGTCGGACTACATGCACAGCATGTGAATCTAAGCAGATACAATCATCAGAAATGCTTTTACAGTAAGTAATGCATGTCATTCAATCTCACATAGAATATAACAACCTCATTGGCTTGAACCAATTAGGATATCGACCAGGCTATGGTCCCGAAACGGCACTTCTAGACTTTAAAAAATCAACTGACTGAAAATAAAGACACTGGCAATTTGCCCTCGTTCTCCTCATCCTCCTGGACCTGTCTGTCACCTTTGATCTGGTGGACCACCCAATCCTATGCCAACACCTCCAATCTGCTGTGCATTTCTCTACTGAAGCTACTGCTTGGATGTCCTCCATTCTATCCAACAGTTCCATGAGTTTTCTCTGCCTCCACATCTACCCCTCTAGCCCCTGTTACCTACGGTGTCCCTCAAGGGTCGTGTGTCATTTGTAGGGAAGGCATGATATCATATGTATAACACTAACACAATGGTTGCAAATTGTAAAACCTTTATTGAAATTGTTGGGGTTGGAGAAACTCCTGTTTTGCACTATGACTAAGAGGGGGGAGTAGTCTCGACCATCAAATAATAAATGACTCAGTCCTAGTGGAAAATCAAAATGGCCTATTCTACCAAAACCTAATGCCTGCCTTATCTCATGTACAAGAAAGTGTAAGAAATGTATGCAAAAGGAAAAATCAGTGTTCAAATAAATAAGTGTGATTGAACCAGCTCTCCTCCCCACGTTAGACCTCATGGAGTAAGGCTGTCCCTGTAGCTTGGATGACTCACTCTGGCTCAGCTTCCAGTACAATAAACAGTTCCACAATCAGGATCGAGGTCTGCCTGGCCTTCCACGTTTAAGTCTCTTTTCTCCATTTCCAAAATTATGTTTCAACAAAAAAGTTCACAAAGGTCCCCCTCTGTGTCGGGTTCAGACCTTTCAGTACACAGTTCTCATAGGTCCCTCTCTCTGCCGGGCCCAGACCTCTCACCATAAAGTTCAACACAAACTTGCAATGGGGGGCGCCCTTTACCAAGCTTATTTTGCTTCTGGTCTCCCTCTGTCAGGCTTGGACCACTTTCGGATTTGGAAGACTTTTCAAATGTGTTTGGTTTACTTTTCAGACCACTGCAAGACCCCTTCGACTCAAAGCTTACAGTTACATTTTCACTTTCCCCTTCTCTAGGAGTTAAACTTTGAGGGGATTGGTTCCTCCGACGTATTCCACATCTATGACAGGTAATCACCACAGCTGTGCTGCTTCGGAAAAGTTTCGGCATCTGCGTCGATGACTTCGATACACCCCTTCGAGGACCTCCTTCGACGGCTGACGTCACCCGATGTTATATGTAGGACGCACCATGCCCGTAGCCTCAGTTCTGTTTTTTCTGCGAACGTGTTCGCTTCGAAATCTCAGCGCGCCTCGGTTCTTCTTCTGTTTGAATTGGTTCTTCGTTCTTGGTTTTTGTGAAAAATCATGTCTTAATCTTCTTCTACCCTGCGGTCAGGCTTCAAGAAGTGTCGGGACTGCGGTTCCAAGATGCCGCTTACAGACCCGCACGATGTCTGCCTCTGGTGCCTCGGCGAGGACCACGGCATCGATGACTGTGACGATTGCCAGTCTTTGACTTCGAAGGCCTTGTGGGAGCGGAAGAAGTAGTTATCTGTAGGTAGGGTTTCCAAACCCCCGAAAGCCGAGATCTGCTGGGCTTTCGACCCGACGATTCGAGGGCCGACTCTCCGCGTTGGCGTAAGTCCAGGGGGTCTTGGTCCAGGAGTGGTTCCCGCCATTCCTCTGCCTCTTCTAGGCACTCGCAGAAGCGCCATCACCAGTCGCCTTCCCCGTCCTCGTCCGAGGACTCCGCCAGACTGTGGGTAGCTTGTCCCAACAAACATTAATCTCCGGTGGAATGGGACGCATTTCGCAAGGAGATTATGGCGATTCTTGAATCACAGGGCTCCGTTCCTTCCGCGCCTTCGAAAGAAGCCGGCAAGGAGCGCGCTAGGGCCGCCGCTCGCACGCCTTCGGGCTCGGGCAGTCGGCGCTATCATTGGGAGCCGTCGAGGTCCCGATCGGACAAGGTCGATCGCTCTATTATGCCCGTTCCAGGTCCCGGTACTCGACGTCACCAACACCGTTGGAGCCTGTGAGGTCTTCTAAGAAAATGTTGATGCCGTCGAAGGACACGCTCGGGGCACCGCCCTCGAGACCTGTGTAGAAGCCGTCGGCGCCCCGCTTTATGTCGACTCCGATTCCGTCGAAGCCCTCGACGCCTTTTGTGGAGGCTTTACCGGAGGTACCCCGTGCATCGGTGGAAACTTCGAGGAAGGCCCTGAAGAAGTCAGTGAGGCCTGTATTTGAACCTTTTTCTGTGCCTTCATCCAGGGATTTATTCCAGCCTCTGGATTACATCTCTGCGGTGGATGAAGGGTCTGATGAAGGTTTGGTTCCTGATGAGGTTCCTGACGAACTCTTGTCTGGTCATAGCCAGTTGGAAGACCTGCATCAGTCTCTGCACGACGCCAGTGGTCTGGACACCTCTCCGGAGGTTGAGTTCGGTAGGCCTGAGCCTGGCACACACACCGAGTTTTCATACCGGCATCTCATGTCGAGGGTGACGGAGTACTTGAGGTGTTCTGCGCCACCATTGGATTTTCTGCAGGATGACCTGACAGATATCCTTGACCAAGGTCCACCCCCTGACCCGGTGCTACCATTTCATATGGCTTTACAGAGCAGGGTGGTGGCGGCTTGGACTGCTCCGGAGAGTCTCCCGGCAGTGAGCAAGTCGCTGCCGAAAAAATATCGTCCAGCCAGTAGCGACCCCTGCTACTTTACGATGCACCTCACTCCAGAGAGTTTGGTGGTGCAGGCATCGTACCCTACCATCCCTCCTGATGGGGACGATAAACATTTTGATGGCTGGGCGGAGAAAGTGTTTTCTTCAGGGGGTATGGCTTTACAGGCAGCCAACTCTGTGTGTGCCTTAGCACGTTTCACTCACACTCTGGAATTGTGTGTCCTTGGCGGCTGAACATATTCCCGAAGGGGAGGAACCGGATGGTTTTCTTGCCCCCGTCCAGGATGGCAAGGATGCCATGTGTGAATCCGTTCAGTCGGGTCTGGACATGGCAGACTGTGTCAGCCGGTCCATGGCGGCGAGCACCGTGATGTGCAGATTTGCGTGGTTAAGCAAGTTGGGGTTTGCTCCTGACGTACAAGCCCGGCTTCTCAACATGCCCTTTGATGGTGTACATCTTTTTGGCAGCAAGGCTGACGAGAGCCTTGAGAGGTTGCAGACTCCAAAGCTGCAGCGAAGTCTTTGAGTGGTGCAGTCCGCCAAACCTCTGCCTTTTCGTCCTAGGGCACAGCAATGGAGGGGAGGTTGCTTTCGATACTACTCGTCTTTTGGTAGATCGAGGGGAGCGCCCAGTCAAAGGGGCCAACGTAGGAGTACCAGAGGTGGAAAACAAGGTACTCGAGGTGCCAAAACCACTCGGGCAGTTGCCTCTTTGTCCTCAGGCCCTGCCGCAGCCGCTTCAGCTCCGTCATGAGGCCATGTCCTATGGTTCGACGGTTGGGGGAAGGCTGGCGCAGCATCTTGTAGAATAGCGTGCCATTACTTCAGATGTGTGGGTTCTGGAGATCATAGCCCACGGCTACTGTCTTCCTTTCCGGCAGAGGCCTCACGACAATCCACCAGGCAATCTCTCTTTGAAGAGTCCGAATCCGCTCCTTGCGCAGGAAATCGAATGAGATGGTGGACAAGTTTCAACGTGCCCAGAGTCTCCCGGCGTTCGAGTTCTTGAGGTTGCTCGGCCTCATGGCATCTTGCATTCTTCTAGTGCCAGACGCCAGGCTGCGGATGAGATCTTTGCAGTGGGCTCTCAAGATGAAGTGGTCGCAGGCCTCTGGCAGGATGTCGGATCCAGTTCAGGTGCCGCCCTCGGTCGCCCAGGATATTCTGTGGTGGGCCATCAAAGGCAATCTGATGAAAGGGGCTCCATTTTGGCTACCCTGGCCGGAGGTGACAATCATGACGGACGCATCCCTCATGGGATGGGGAGCTCAGGCCAACAAGTTGACAGTCAGCGGTCGTTGGTCTCCGTCGGCGTCCAGACTCCATATCAATCTGTTGGAGCTGAGGGCGGTCAGGCTAGCCCTGAAGGCTTTTCTGCCAGCTGTGTGGGGAAAGAATGTCCTGATTCTGACGGACAATACAGTGGCCATGCACTACCTCAACAAAAAGGTGGGGCAGGGTCTCCCTCTGTGCAGAGAGGCGATGCAGCTCTGGTTCTGGGCCATCCAGCAGGAAATTTCGATCTCGGCAGTTCATCTGGCCGGAGACAAAAACGTGGCGGCGGACGCTCTGAGCAGGTAGAGCACGGTCTCTCACAAGTGGGAGCTGGCTCAGGAGATTCTCCTGGAGATCTTCGCCATTTGGGGGACCCCCCAAGTGGATCTCTTTGCCACCAGTGTCAACCGGAAGTGTGAAAGATTCTGCTTGTGGGAATTTCCTCCAAGAAGAGCCTTAGGGGACGTGTTCGTAGTATAGTGGTCCTTCCCACTGCTGTACGCGTTTCCTCCAGTCCCCGTCATGCGGAGGTTACGGAGGTTCGGTTCCTGAATGATCCTCATTGCTCCGGCATTGGCCAGGAGAACGTGGAACCCGGACCTTCTCGACATGTCCATCTGCCCTCCATGCCGTCTTCCCTACAGAGACGATCTGCTCTCACGGGAGGGGGGGGTCAGGTTCTCCATCCAGAGGTCAAGTCCCTCAACCTTCATGCTTGGCTTCTGAAAGGTTGAGGTATAAGGATTGGGACCTCCCTGAAGACGTGATGGAGGTGTTGCTTTCGGCCAGAAGGCCCGCAACAAAGTCCCTGTACCATTGGCCTTGGAGAAAGTTCTGCGACTGGTGCAGGGTTAAGAATGTGGAACCTTTTTCATGTGCCATTCCTGTGGTTCTGTCTTTTTTGCTTTAATTAGCCCAGAAGGGCCTGCAAGTGGGTGCCATTAAAGGTTACCTGGCGGCACTGTCCATATTTAAGCACTCATCTGAGGAGTGTTCTTATTTTAAGATTCCTTTGATTGCTCAGTTTTTGAAAGGGCTTGCTAATGTGTTTCCACCGTCACCTTTCCAGGTGCCCAGTTGGGATCTGAACCTGGTTCTAAAATTCCTAATGGAAGCTCCATTTGAGCCTTTACATTCTTTGAGACTGTTGACCTTTTAAAACTGTATTTTTATTTGTGGTTACTTCTGCTCGCAGAGTGAGTGAGTTGCAGGCACTATCCACCAAGCCACCCTTAACGGTGTTCCATAAGGACAAGGTTGTCTTTAGGGTTCGTCCTTCTTTCATTCCGAAGGTTGTGTTGGAATTTCATTTGAGCCAGAAGGTCATTCGTCTGGCATTCTATCCTCCTCCGCATACTGGTAAGGAAGAGGAGAGGCTCCATAGGTTGGTTCCTAGGAGAGCTTTAAGTTTCTACATCTCACACATGTCCCGGGTCAGAGTGGACGATCAGCTCTTTGTAGGTTACGCTGGAAGGCGTTTGGGACAAGCTGTTACTAAGCAGACTTTGTCTAGATGGATTATGTTGACAATCTCTGAATGTTACAGTTTGGCAGGTAAGGACCCTTAGGTAGGCTTACTAGGGGTTTGGCTGCCTCTACTGCTCTGCAGAGGGGTGTTCCCATTCGTAACATTTGTGAAGCAGCCACATGGGCCTCTGTCCATACTTTTGTCAAACACTACTCGCAAGATTTGGCCTTTGGTAAGGCAGTCCTCTATTCTGCAATTTGATTGGGGATTCTAAATTCTTTTCCCACCTCCATACGTTGGTACTGCTTTGGGAGTCTGTCATAGATGTGGAATACGTCAGAGGAACCAATCCCCTCGAAGAACAAGTTACTTTCTTACCTGGTGATGTTCTTTCGATGGATGTTTCAACGACATATTCCACATCGAACCCTCCCAGCCTGCCCCTCTACAGAATTTCTTAAGCGATTGCAGCTTTCGTTTCCGCAAGGCTTTCTGTAGTTTTACTGGCAGAAGATTGGTGCCACACGTTCTGGGGAAAAAACTACAACTGAGGCTACGGGCGTCGTGCGTCCTACATATAACATCGGGTGACGTCGGCCGTCGAAGGAGGTCCTCGAAGGGGCATATTGATGTCATCGACGCAGGACGCAGACGCCAAAAATTTTCCGAAGCAGCACAGCTGTGGTGATTACCTGTCATAGATGTGGAATACTTCGTCGGAACATCCCATCGAAAGAACGTTACCAGGTAAGAAAGTAACTTGTTCTTCTTTATTTCACTTTTGCTGTTCATACGCTTTATCACTTCAAACAAATTACTATTCACAGAGACTTTCAAGGGGGCTACTTCCTTTCACCGGACTACTTAGTTACCTAGTATCACTGATTTCGCAGCTATCTTTTACTTCAAAGTTCATTCACAGGTCTGCCTTTCCTTGTGTCTCATCCACACGCGTGCAGCCTTCACTTGTGATATAATGTTTCTACTTCAAACTTTCACACACAGCATTCTCTTGGGTCGTTTGCCGGTTGTGTGCGTTTCTTTCTTGGTTTTGCGATATCCAATTCACGAGTCAAGGTTAGTACCACAGGCGTGGCCTTGCCTCCCCAACTCTGCTGTTCACCCGGGAGGGTCGCTGGCGTCCTTGAAACACAATGCAGTCTTTACTTGTGGGATTTGGCCTTCTCTACTTTTATTCTGCGGCCTGTCGAAGGCTACGACCTCCGGTAGGTAACTCTTGGGGTTTTCGACCCGCTGCTCTTGCTCCTTGGTCAGTCGCTCTGCTCCAGTAGGTTTGCCTTTGTCCCGGAAGTTGTGTTCGTACTTGTGTTCCGCCTTGCTCTGAGTGTGTCTTTGGGTTCTGCCTTTTATTCATGTGAGGAGACCTCATTGGTATCAGGTGTATGCACTTATTCAAGTGCCTGACTTTGCCTGACCTGATTAGCGAGACGTGTCCAGTACGATGTGTGAAAGTTAATGTTGTTACTCTGTCACCCTCTTCCTCGGCCCAGTGTTTGTGTAAAAAGGTGGGTGGGAGTTGGGACCTCAGTGAATACTAAAAAATAGGACCGGTTGAATAAACCAAATAGGAGGGAATACTGCATCTAACCATTGGCTGCATCACCCCCACTCCCTTAAGTCCCCACACCAAGGTGACCCTCCCACACTGGTCTACCCCAGGGTCTGGATCCAAAGGTGATGGACGTGCCCTGGCAGACCTAACATACTGAACGCAGTTTACCAATCTATTCAGGCATGCTATGCCTTAATGATGAAAAGACAGAAATGATTCTGATCGGCTCGCAAACCCTACTAAACAAATTGGACAGATCTTACAAATCCTTCGTCATTCACGGCCTTTCCATACCAGTCTCAAGGGAGGTTAATACTTCAGGGGTCTATTTTGATTCCACTTTGTTTTTAACGAGACAGACTAATTCCATTGCATCATCAGTGGCATACTCTACCAAGCTAATCAATGCTTGCAGACCCTTTCTGTCCATAGACAGTCTCCTCACTCTTGCCCGCGCGCTCATCGTATCTAGACTGGGCTACTGTAATGCTTTATTTGCAGGGACCTCCTCTTGAAACATCAACAAGTTGCCTGTGATACTGAACAATGCACTGAGGGCAGCCTTGAACATCCCCAAATGAGAGCACATCTCAGCTGCCAGACGAAATGTGCAGTGGCTGCCAGTTTGCAAGCGTATTATTTTTCAGATGCTAGCCATCACACACAAATGCCTCTTGAACTCTGCACCAAAATACTTCTCGCAAAAGCTCACTAAAGCAAACTCAGCAAGACCCACCCGCACTTCGAACACTCATCACCTCATCACCCCAAGATTCAGGCTAAAATGATTAGGTGGGGCTGAGCGTCCCAGTCATAGCCACCAAGAATTGGAATGCCCCTACCATTGGCCTTACGATTGGAACAATCATACTGGGTCTTCTGCTAGCAGCTTAAGACTCTAATGTTCGACCAGGATTCAATCCTTGCGGAACTCTTGTCTTAATCAAACTGATGCATTCTAATGATCTACCTTACTTGTCTTCTTTGTTGTTGTAACGTTTGTAAATAGCACCTTGATGCCTACGGGTTTAGCATGCTCTAGTTTAAAAGTGACGTGCTAATTCTCTTAGTAATGGAACATCCCCTGTCACGGACTAACGCTGTCCTCGAACACATCTTATTTGACCTGAATTGAATGGCACGCTAGCAAGTCTAACCCACCTCATCAGGCACACACCGTGGGCCACTTGTTACGTCTGACAGCACAAAGTCACTTCCTCGCATCGCATACCCCTCACCCATGGTTTTAATGCATCCTTGAAAGTGAGTGTCATTGAGAGTGGAGAGTCCCCATCTATGTGCTTCTGGAACTATTTGCGGTGTTGACCTGGCCTGAGAAAGGCAACATCCATTTTGTGCTTCGTTCTTGGACACTCTAATCTAGATGCTCCTATCTATGAATTTGATTTTCTAATAAAACAAATGTGCATCTTTCATTGCAATGTGCAGTTCTTAAAGCCACTCGTTGCCGTTGACTGTTCATCATGCTCTATCCGCCTCTCCTCTTTTAAATCTGCTTGAATTCTTCATGTTGAGGTATTTCTTCTTCCAACAACTTCTCATCTCCCTCAATCTCAACACTCTGCTGCATTCCCACATGTTTCTAAAATCTAGGAAAATAAGGATGACGAGGTGAGGTAATTTAGTCATGACCCCGACCCTCTGTGCTGTAGCCTCTTTTGCGTCAAAGAACACATCAGCTTTTTCATAGCGTTTTCTTCATGCGTACGCCGGTGACACCAAGCAATTATCATACAAGCTCTTGCCGCTGGTTCAAAATGAGGATAATTGCAGCTGGCTGGCCCCCAGCAATACAGTAAAGCTTGTTTTATAATGCCCGCTTTCTATGACATCATTATACTTTTGGCACACTTAACTTGGAGTTGCACGTTGTGGTTTATTTTTGGCCGGCCTCCACTTTCTGTAAAGGTTTTATTTACATACATGGACCAATGCTGTTTTGATCACAAAAAAATTTAACATAGATAAGAAATCAGATTTGACGGGAAGCATTGAGCTTCTATAATGGGGTGAGTTTGAGGGACATTTTGACCAATTTTATTACACACCAGTAACTCGACAAGCATGAAAGCGTGGGTCACATGTACACACATTGACCAATTTTATTATATTTATTATTTTATTACACACCACTAACTCGACAAGCATGAAAGCGTGGGTCACATGTACACACAGGACAGAACGAAGAGGCAAAGGACATTAAAGACGTCATGGGCTAAAAGCAAGTTATCCTGTTTGATTATTCGAATAGGTGAGTTTTCAGACTTTTTTTCGAAAAGATCGGCGATTGCTTTCAAGGCGCAGGTCAGGTGGAAGAGCATTCCACACCAAAGAGGCCCTGCAAGAAAAAGATCTGCCATTTTCTTGGGGCGAGGGCATGTAAGTAGCATCGTGTTGTTGGATCTCAGCCTTCTATTAGGCTGATAGACGAAGATTCTCTCTTTTAGATAGTCTGGAGCAAAGCCATAAGTTCATTTATGCACAAAGACAAATGTCTTATCTGATCGGGAGTGATCTTCGACATTCAGAAATGTGTTCTTCTCGTGGCACTTGCTTTATGATGCGCGCCACATAATTTAGCACTGTTTGCAGGGTTTGTAGATCTTTTTTAGAGAAGCCGACATTACAGTAATCTGTCTTATATAGGATGGTGGCTGTAGCCGAATTTACCTATTTTTTTTATTAGATACCAGCGGTCTGATTTTCCTTAGAGGTTTTAGGTAGTAATGGGAATTTTGTATTATTCCATTTACTTGGGCCTCCGAGCTGACTGAGCAATCCAGGTAGGTGCCCAATGTTTTTTTTACTTTTGATTGAGTTTTTATTTTTATTTTGTCCAGCTGAAAGCTTTTGTACCTCGGGTCTAGTTTAGTTCTGAAGTGGGTGGAGCCGAAATCACTCTGCACCCTCCTCCCAGTAGTTGACCATCATTTTCTCATCCATTACTACCACATGGTGAGTCAGGAAAAGCTTGCAAGAAACACTGTATCCTAACTTTGAGTCAGTGATGCTCATCCCCTAAACACTGGACAGATGAAAAAAGAAATGCTCGACTATGTTTCAAACAGTTTTTCTCTTCTAAATATTTGCTCTAGGGTCCCGCTCATCTGGGTAGCTATTAAATGTTTAGGATTATAATGAAAATACCCTTTGAAGGTGAACATGGTTTGCAGGTTGCTCTTCAACTGGGTCCCAATATTTAAGAATAAGGGAACTACTGAGACGCGAGTGGATAAAGTGATTTGCCCAGGTTTACCCTGTGAGATTTAGTCATGCTTTCGCTCTGGCACAGGGTCCATATATTTTTGTGCTCTTTCACTGGCTGTTTTTCCAATGTTAACCTAATGATTCCTAATCTAAGTGTTCTTCAGAGATGCACATATCGTATATAAAACCCTCAGAGGTCCTTGAAGGTCAGGATGGTGTGCATCCTCAGGGTCAGGTTTCAACATCTACTCTATTTTCCATCATGCAAGTATTCCCACCAAGATGCCCTTGGGGACATCACTCATTGGTGGCATATATTATCTGATTTTAAGGGGTACAGTCGTACAGGTGAGCCACCATTTAAAAAATAAAACCTTACAAAAAATAATAATATCCAGGCTTGAGTAGTGTTTACAGGTGTGTGTGTGTTTTCGTTGGGGGAGAATTGGCTTGTCTCCTATATCACCACTAGATGACATTTCATGCCTTGCGTTTACCCTCGAGGTGAGCCAAGACAAGCCTCTTTGTGCAGTGATTAAGTAGAGCAGTATTTGGCATGCATGAATATCTGGCCATGCTGAGGTGGTGAAAGGCAAGACGCAAGTAATTGTGAAAAGAAATCTTATATTTGTTGAAATACATGCACTTTGCACATTTGCCAGGTGAAGATGTAACAAATAAGGAAGCAACTGTCCAGTTCCCTTGCATGTTAAATATGAGTAAACAAAACCAGTTGTGGTGTATATGGTGTTCTTCTATATCTGTTTAGCAGTGTATACCTTACTTGCCTTTTTTAATGGTTCCACACTTGGCAAGCTGTGCATCCCTAACCTCTCCCCTAGCCCCAGTCTACCCTCCAAAAAGGAATTGCACAGACTTTGTATTGTCAAGTGAACACATGATCTTGCTATACCAGCAGGTGCAATTTGAAGTGGTGTTGAGAAGACAATTGCAGCTCGCCCCACAAGACCAATCTGCCTTCCTATCTTCATCGGTTTCCCTACATGCCTGGCAGAAGATCTTACATGCGTACATCCAGGAACCTAATCGAACACTGAAACGTGTGATTCATATGAAGCCATTTGTATTCCTGGTTACTCTTTGTCTATTTCTTTATATTTCTTTTATTATTGCTGGAGAGCAAGCCAAGGATGGGCAGTGGAACCAAGAATGCATAGCAGGAACAGTCTCTAGATAATGGCATGGATGGATATTAGCTTGGGAAAGTCCCTGTTTGCGCATGAGAGGAACAAAGACAAACCTAAAAAAGATAGCATTTGATGGTCCACCAGGTTTGCCTACCTACCCTCACATTGCCCCCGACACCACACATGTGTAATTGTTTTCTATTTTATTAGAATGGTCTGTCTAGGCAATAGGGCTTGTATGTCACCTTTGTGTTCAGTCTGTTCTTTGCATATATCTCTGCAAATACAGAGGTAAAATCTTGCTAAAATGTACAATTTACACTGGTTTAGTACTTTGTGGGTATTTTGCTTTTGTTTCAAGCTGTTGGTTTGAACGTCTCAGGCAAATAGACCAGCTTAAAGAACAGTTTAGAGCAGGGGTCTGCAGGGGTCTGCAACTTGTGGTCATCCAGATGTTTTGGATAATTCATCCCCAACCCTCCACCCCCTCCCATGATTCCTCCCTAATTCACTTTCCGGGATTGGCCTAATGGGCAATTTAATCCAAAACATTCAGAGAGCCAAAGGTTGCAGATGCTTTGTTTAGAGTGTTGGTCAGGATAATCTGTTTGTCATTGCTTACTCCCACAGTAAAGATGCTTACGTTCAACCTACTATAGTAGGTTGAATCTTAAAGTTGAGGAATGTCGTGATTCACATGACTCCATCATGATTTGAGGCTATGTTAGACCTATAACCAAAAGGTAATAGTTTTCACTTCCATTAAAAATTGCTAAGCATCAATTGATCTTCAAATTAAATAGTCCTCCATCTTGGACTGGGCCAAGAACAACCCCTTGACTCGTAGTCTAGTAGTAGGAAGTAGGAAGTAGTCTCGGTGATGTCTTCAGGTTGTTCCCAGAGCTTAACTTCACCCAGTTCTATCAACAGTTTCTTTACTTGGAAAGCCCAGGGCAGGCTCTTGCCACATTCGAGGCTCAGCAGGTTGACCAGTACATCGCGATATTCGGGGGTATTCCATACCCTCAGCCAAAATAAGAATGGTTTCATTGAAACCTTGTAGCTTATCGGGCATACATCTACTTGCATATGAATCAGTGCATTAGGCGCTCCACTGCAGAGCAGAAGAATACTCTTTTAAAAATGATTTTCTATTATCCCCATTGCAGAACAATTTGTATGTCTCTAGGTTCTGACCCAGAAAGGGCCACAGTAGCAACTTGTTTTTTATAAAGTTCATCTGCCGGCCTAATTGCCCCCCTGCCATGCTGACTAAAATATGCCCTTGCACCACCACTGTTTTTCTACGGTTAAGTCTGCCTTATCCAACCTGCACCGCCCATTACCAATTCTTGGCAACACAAAGGACAGAAAGAACTTCTTTAAGATAGATGGAAAACAGAAGCGGGGTGAGAACACACCCCTGCCTGACTCCTCTCATAACATTAAACTGGGGTGTAATCATGCGAACCACCGCCCTCTTGCTATATAGCGAACAAATCAGTGAAATCAGATAATCTGGCATATTCCTCCTAATCAAGACCTTCCACAAGTGATCTTGAGGCACAGCATCAAATGCCATCTTTCGATCAACAAAGACGGCATATAGTTTGGTCTTTCTTTTTTTTTAACTTTATTTTAATTTTCAAAGTTTACAACATATCAAAATAGAAAGGAGCACTCTTGTATTTTACAATCTAATAATCAGAGTATGAATAGACTATATCAATGTAAAGTAAACGTGTACAGATAAAACAAACCGTAGTAAATTAACAAGATTCAAACTAATATATCCTGACTGTCTCACTAAAAAATGACAAAAGATTAATATAAGTACATAAATAATACAAAAAGACACTTGGACAAGACATAGACACACATCTAACCCCCCACCCAGTTCCATACTCCAACTTGAACTTTAAGACCATTAAGAGTCTGCTCCGACAAAGAACATGCATAGTGCTCATTGAATACACTCCATTGATCTTTATATAAGTCTTCTTTATGTACAGCATCAAACTTAATTTTTGGAAAACGAGAAAGAAGTTGCACCTGTACTAGCCATTCCTCTACACATGGCTTCTTCCTCGTTTTCCAGAGACGTAATATTTGCCGGGTCGCCACCAAAAGGACTTTGCTAACCCAACATAATGCTTCGTAATTTAAATGACGAGTGTCAATCAGAGATTTTAAGAGTACTGCCAATGCGGTTCTTAAAGTTATATTCCAAACCAAATCAATCCTTAATCCTTTCTTAAAGTTGTGTATTTCTGGATAATCACATACAGACGGACGCTCTAATCAACTGTTCCCATTCCCCTTTTGAAATCCAGCTTGTAGGGTACTAATGATGGTATTATCGATAACCCACGACTGAACACTCTCCAGGATAACCCATTCAAATATTTTTCCAGAACCATCCAATAAAGGGATGGGGCGGTAATTAGCCATTTCATCTTTCACCAACTTTTAAAAAATTGGCAGGATTTCAGCGCGTCTCCGGAACCTTGTTCGTTTTAAGGTCTCCACAGAATAGTTGCCCAGATACATATTCCATCTTTGAAAAAAATATCAGTGGGCAGCTGGTCTTGACCAGAGACTCACTCTAGCCCCCTTCTGTGATTTAATGGATTTCAAAACTTCATCCAATTCTATTGTAAGCTACTCTGTTGCCTGGACCGGGTGGGTGCAGGATCCTCACCCCCTTCATATAAGCTGGCAAAATTATTAAGCCAACCTGCTGCAGTAATGCAGTATTATTTATAACTGGTGTGGCCACGAGCTCCAAATGTGCCCAATTTATTGCTAATCGGTTCATACGATACATTGAAGAATAACATACGCTACAACTACATTCCCATAACATATAAATTTGGGCATGCAGTATAGACTATTTGTTTGACCTGGCAAAGAAAAAAGCGAACTGTTTGATTACCTCAATACCAATGAATCTGGTATCAAACACACCTGAATGTAAAGGCACAGAAATAACTTCCATTCCCTTAGAAAACTGCACAGCAAACAACAAGATGCTACTAGTTGTCAGAAACCAAGCCCAATACGGAACAGAAGATTAGCCACATTTATTAGAGTGAAGCGTAACTAGCAATTTGGCAGCCCTTAAGGAATGTAATCTTAGATTGTAGTCCCAGTGACAGCATCATAAATAACATCAAGGTAAATGAAGAACTTTTTTTGAAACTGCAAAAAGTGTTCCCACCAAGTATGACTAAATGATCTGTATAGCTCAAGAACAGATTGATAACATTGAAAAGCAAATCATGCTTCCACACTTGGTAGATCCAATCATTTAGTTCATGTATTTTATAATCTCAATGTCATAGATCTAAAATAATATATACAACATAAAACAAATAGACAATACAGCGTGTGCCACAGTATGAATCTGTAGACCTAAAAAAGAAACAAAACACAAGATGCCAGTGCTCAAATATACACAAAATACAATTATGAAGAAGAACGCAACCAAATCAAGCCCTCATATCTTTGTAAAACCGGTTATGAATAACAGTGTACACCTAATCCTATTATAAGGAGTTTAGGTCACTAAAGGGTCTACGTAGGCTCATGCGCTGGCAAATATTACAGTTTAATGTCATTGCGGGTTCTACAGTGAGTGCGCATTCCAAAACTTTCGGTGGATATAGAAGAGATGTCAGCAAAAAAGAACTTGATTCATGGAACACAGTCAAACTAGTTAAACCTAAACACAGCCAATGTGCACCTCCAAATGAAGTTTCACTAGTTGTGCATTATAGAGCAAATGTGTATACAGTGCTTAATAAACTTGGGAAGACCTTGCTATCTAACAAAGAATTGGTAGATGCCTTAAGTGAGAAACTAAGTCATCTTTACAAGGACCAAGTATCTTGTCTTCCAGCCATTTACCATGGATTCAAACACCATCTCACCCCTAGCTTCATGTTCCGAAGCATGTATTTTTTAAAAATATGGTACTTTTAATATTTGGACATTTGCACTAGATAATATCCAAATGTATGATTCATATGGTAGAGTGGATGTGAAACAATGTATCCATTAGAACAGTACTTTGTGATTTATATAGTTTGTATCTGAAAGATCTACATTGGTAGTACACGATGCAAGGTCAAACATTGTATGAAAACCATGTTCAGATTGAGAGAGCCCTGGCGACACCCCATCTCCTTCGGGCCGTGATCTTTGGCCAACTACAAGCACCCTGGTCGCAGATGAACCATGTATTCACAACCTTCACAATCTGGAAAAGAATAGCTAAGCGAAGCGGAATCCGAACCAGATTCTCCCCTCTGAGTGAGAAACATACTGGGAATCCCAATCACCTCAGAAAACTCTAGGTGACCTATTTCCGGAAGGCATGTTTTTGTCCTCACAACAGGCTTGTGACCTGGGATGCAGTAAAGCTTTGGATACGTTCATCTATTACAGGCTCCGACACACTCTTCAGGCCATTATTTCTACCTTCCCATGTGGACCTCCCACTTGGCCACTGTTGCATGGTGTAATTCAGGCTCAAGGAGAGGGCCACCTGGTGTCAAACCACTACAAAGCACTCCTGCCTGAAAAAAACCCTACCGAACTCAAACCCCAGAGGAAAATGGGAGAGAGCACTGAACATCACAATATCAGATGAAGACTGGAAATATATTCTCATACTCGCTAAAATAGTAGTGATCAACACGAGATGTAAGCAGATTCACTTTAATTACATCGACCAGGTGTACCATACCCGGGCAAAACTCCATGCCCATCAAGCTACGATATCTGCAGCATGTAACAGATGTGGATTTCCTGAAGCAGACTTTGTACACCTCGCATGGTCATGTCCCGTGGTGGCGGCGTTCTGGAACTCTGTGTTGGAGTAAACGTCAGCAATATTTGGAATACAACTGAACCCTGACCCTACACCGACACTGCTGGGCCTAACCAAACAACTGTCAGATTCTGTTCGGTAACTAACAAATCTCCTGCTTATCCTAGCACATAGAAGAATCGCATGCAGCTGGGGAAAGGGACCACCACCACCGAGTCTGCAGCACTGGCTCAGAGATGTCGCGTATTGCCAAGATGTAGAATCCAGTTTCGTTAAGAAACTGCCCCTGCATGGCCGTCCTCCAGACATCTGGGGCCTATACGTAGCTTACCTGATATCGACTGATGATGAACTGGTTCCACGGACTCCGTCCCCAACACAGTCAACGGTCGCCGCCACAGAGTGCTGCCACACTCCCTGATGTCACGTAACGTTAACTTTTGTCTCGACTGTTCAATCAGCCGGTGTGCATGTCGGGGGAGAAGCCCAGGAAGGAGGGGGGGGGGGTGTCTATGGCGAGACTTGGTTTATGAAGGCCGGTGCATGGCCTCTGTTTTTTCGTTATTTAATTTTGTGAAAAACTCAAAGTAAAAAAAAAAAAAAACAATGGTATGAAAACATCAGGAGAATCGGATAGGGTGAGCAAAAATATCCATTGCTAGTCCATTGGGTTGCTGAGCATGGAGGAGAACATAAAGAAATACTAAGATTCCTTGGTATGTACAAGATCTAATGAAAGAGCATCTGATGGGCATTTCAAGGGGACGCAACAAGGACAATAAACTGTGCTTTTTTATAGAAAAGTACACAACAGAATCTCATTCTGATAGTTTACTGACAAACAAAAAATTTGATTCTGTTGTGTATGGATTAGAAGCCAGGGGTTGCGTTACAGATGCAATTCTTTTGTCTGCTGGATCGGGCCAGTTTGTGGTTCCAGACTCTACTTCCATTTCAGCGTTCCTCCAGACTGAACCTTAAGCTTGGGGTTAAAATGGATCTCTGCTTCGATACACACGATAAAGATGGACCAAAAGAATGCAGCAGACTAGAGAAGCAGTCATTGTGACCCAGCAAGGTTAGCTGGTTATGGGGAGTGTGAACAAAGGGCTTCAGCTCCAGCAGAGCCCCTCTTCCTCATGTGGAGCAGTAGAGCTTCGGAGTCCATGTTCCTCGAAGAGTTCATCTGGCAAATAGCACTGCACTGGAGTCGCGCAGATGTACCAGCACAGTAGAGTCCTTACTCTGAGTGGTGCATTCCAGTAACTCACCCATGCCACCCTGCAGCTTGAAGAGGATGGTCAACAATGAACAGGACAAAGAAGCAGTTGTTTCTGAGCTAGGGGGAGACTCTGGTGGCTTTCTATCATAGAAAGAGCACCGTTTCACAATCCAGGTGTTTACTTTGAGTGCATACATTCTTTCTTCCACCTTTATTCAGTTCTGTGTTTAGTGTCAAGGTGCCCTATTTAGGAAGTAGGTTGCACTCTATAAATGTTTAACAGAGGTGAAGTTGGAACAGCATGGTGCCAAACATGGGACATCAGAAAGGGTAGAATAGTTCATGTATGTCCTCTACAGAAATGCTTGTAAATCCTGTGTGTTTTTTTATTTCATTGCACCAAACAGTTGATGTGTAAATTGCACCATGTTGAATTTTTTTTTAAAGAGATGTCTCGGATGTTTTACCCATTTCGAGTGAGTTTCAGCTTGTTCTCTACAATCCCCAATACCAGATGGCGGACAACATTTACACCCCACCACTTTAAAAGGTTCACCAGCTGGCACATCAGATCATTTTTCTTTTATATTGAGTACGTTTTTGAGCACTAACAGAATCTTTTCAAGCTTTTAAAATATTTGAAACCGTGAAATTTCCATGTCCCTTGCAGGGTTTGAAATTGCTGGGAGCTGAGAGCTATTAAGCTCCTGCTTCTAGACCAGGGGAGCCTGGTTAACTTGACACCAATAGCTACCAGGAGCCACTGTGGCTCCTCATGCCAGTTGGTATCATGCAAACATTCCAATGTAACATTAACTGTATGTATTTGGAAATTTGTAAAAATAACACTTTCGAATCCCCTAGAAGACATTTTAAAGTAAAATGGATTTTATATAAGGGACACAAAGGTAAATATTGCAACTCCTGTGGAAGCTCGATTTGGGGTATGCCATGTACTAGCTCTAGGTTTCCGAGAGGCAACTCCTGCCTCCTTGGGATGCTCGATTCCCAGGAGCCGCTTTTAGCTCCTACTAATGAAATCTTAGTTTCGACTCCTGCCCTTGTCTTCTACGTCTTTCTGCAGGTAAGGAGGTATGTTTAAAAAAAATAAATAATAATAATCTGATGTTCTCACTGTTTGAGAAATGTGTATCCTGTTGTGGTAAAGTCTATGAAACTTTGTGCCATTTGTCTACTTTGTCTTTGAGATTTTCACACTGTAGAGGAGAACACATGTGTCTATGGATGTCCTACAGCTCTATGGAGGAGTGGGAGGGATCAGGTTGCTTGCCATGCAAGCCTCTTTAGAGCACTGAAGGCACTCAAATCTTTGCATGGAGCCACAGCGCTTAAAAAAAAAAGAATCCAGACCGGTCTTCATTCTGTGTAGCATAACCAGTGGTAATCTCTGATGCCCGGTTGGCGACAAATCATAACTCTGTTCGCTCCACCTGTTGGGATCACTCCCAGCATCAAAAAACTTGATGAGAAGGCATCCGTCACATGTAGTTCATCAGATGTCTGCTTCAGCAATTAAGGGGTGCAGGACTAGAGCAACCCCCTGTCGGACAGATAAAACAGCAGATCTGGAGAGGCATTACAAATTATAAAAAACACAGTGTTAGGAAGACTGTCACGTAGGCCACATGCTCCACTAAGGCCTTGACAATTTCACTCTAACAGGGCCATTCAACCATTTAAGCAGCCGTAGGTAGAAACAGATTGGAGCAAATACTCCATGCTTAACCAACTTTGCACCATCAAGAGTCTCTCGAACTGACACAATTCTAACATTTTCAGAGGTCTCTAGGGGGGCTGCTATGCAACTCGATGTCACGATGACCTTACAGCAGACCTAGACTTTGGTTGTATTTGTAACCCTGCAGTTTATGGATCCACCTTATCCCCCAAGTCCTCCAATGCCATATATCATGGATCCATTGTGTCGTCATTCCTCACTTAGTAAGGAATAAAAGCATGAGAAAATATATACAAGGCTTGCGGTCTCATGATCATTTTTCCATAAGCATCCTCCACCAGATGTTGGTATTGTCAACAGCAAGGAAGAAGTTTCCATCTTCCTCATCATAATCCACTTCACCACTAGACCGAATAGCAGAATGGACACCTTGCTGGGTTCTTGCACACAGTTCCCATCACCTTGCGAGCATCCAATTACACAGGTCTGTTTGGCTAGTTTGTAAGACATGTGAGTGACTCAGTGACATACAATGCTCCTTTTCTTCCAGGAGACAAGACTGCTAGAAGTCAGACAAGGGAGTTTGGGTCTTGGAGCAAATTATCGGTTCAGGAATAGGTATTTTGGAGCTGTCAACAAGGGTGTTGCTGTTGTCTAGAGATGTGCGTGCAGAATGTTGGGTTTGCAAAAACATGATACATGATGCCAAAAGGAAAATCGTAGAATTCCCATTTTCTGGCTCAACTCTGTTTGCCCGTGTAGATGAGGAGGTGACTCTCTTGGAAACCGAAGTGGGCACACTCAAGCCTTTGAGCTTGGTGCCAAGGAAGAAAGAATATGGAAGATTGTTTTAATGTCGCCAGAGACTGGATTTCAACAATAGAGTTTAGCCCTCCTGTGTCGGCAACATCAGCAGACCAGCAAATTCAGAGGCCCACATACTCTGAAAAAAAGTACCCAAGACTTAGATGGTCTACTATTGGCTGCAGGCAAACCACCACCAAAGCAGATATCTTCACCCGTTGCTTCCCCAGAACTCATCACTGAAGTGGGTGGAAACATTTAAATCCAGCTTGTCTCCTGCAAAATTATAAGAGCCGACAAATGGCTATTGAATATTTTTGAAGATGGATCCAAAAATCAGTTTTTGCTCCCCAGCCAACATTTCACCACACAAGAATCTAAATCCCATTCATCTGTCCAAGCTGGTGCAGGAGCTGGCAAATGTTGTATAGGAATGAAGTGGAAAAACTGCCACCATCACAACCTGGAAACTACTACTTAGTACTAAAAAAGACAAAAGCCTAAAACTGAAGCTTGTAAAGAAATGCGAGGAGAGTAAAATAATTCTGAATGAGGCGTGGCTTGGAGCACCGGCGATGCGGTCGCTCCTTTAATGGCCTCCATGGAGGCCTGGGCTAACTTGGCATAAACCCCCGGTTTGGCCAGCGTTCTCAGCCCGCGCTTGAAGGTGAGGGGGTGCATGATTTAAACAGGAGAGTGTACCCTTACTGGTAATATTTGAAACCACAAATATTTTGGTTAAACAGGTACTTCAGTTTAGAGTTGTCCACTGGTATATTCTAAAGAGAGAGGTTAGGTTTCCTTATTTTAGAAATCCTATGATTTAATCAACCGCTATTGGCAATCACCACCAACTGTATCAGTGTACTGGGTGCTTCTTAAACATGTATTTATTATGTTTTACAGAGGATAACGAGTAGGTATCTGAACAATAGATTGTGTCAAAGAATCAACATACAGTTGCAAAAGAGTGCAATCATATTTTTGCAACAATTGGCATAACAAAAATCAACATAGTGTGCCTAATTCTGTGCAATATACAATAGTGTTTCATATACAGGAAATGAAAAACACAAATAACAGAGAAACAATGCTCATTAGTTAAGTCACTATCAATGCAGTTTTTGGGGGCTCTAGTGCACATTGAGAGTTTAATGAGTCCATTGCACTACTGAGCCCAGAGTGGGTACTAATTGTCCCAAGGAAAACAATGTTTTTTCAAAAAGAAATAAATGTTGCAGGGTCATGGGATAAAAGATATCTTTGCCTTGCCTTGAGGGGGTGCATGATTACCAGATGCCCAGAGACACGGCGGTGCTGCAACTTGACGACAGACATTTTACACGGTAACCACAGGCGTAAGGCTCTGTTGCGTCGCCGAGTCTGCAATCTAAGATGGCGGCCTGCGCATGACTTCCCTCGATTCCATTCTTGGCTCAGCGGGGGCCCGGAGGGCTCCAGACCTCTCCCTCTTGTGGCAGGGGGGCAGCATGCTGAGTGCCGCATTCCTCGCCAGCCCGCATGTGCTCCAGAAGACGCAGCCCGAGTGCCCTGGCGCATTGGGGAGCCTTTACCGGCTCCCCGGGGAGGATCGGAAGTGCTGTCTGGCTCAGAGGCACTCCGGTGCAGAGACGCATGGAGAGAAAGCCCCCCTCCCCGCCTAATGCTTGAGAAAAGCATACCACAATGGAGAACCAACGAAAGGCTTTCAGGGCAGGAATCCGCACCAGCGTCCAGTGCATCACTCGTGTAGAGGCACCTGCAAGGAGGAGCAGAGTGTGGTTCCATCCCGGACCGGGAGCGTCCTTAGCTGAGCAAGGGTGGCGGGTTTGAGGGACCCCGCTCCCCCCCACCCTCAATCGAGGTTGCTTCCAGGGGGCACTTACTAACAGTGGGGCAGAAGACACAAGGTGCTTCTACTGAAGGAACGCAGCATTACCCCCCTCCCCCCACTTGGGACACTGGACCACCACTGAGCTTACTATTCTGCAACAGAGCTCGCCGGCAGTGATCCTGAGAGAGGACTCTGATAGTTCCCCCTACAGCGCAAGTCGCTCACCGAATCCTGTGCCCTGAAAATGGCCAAGCAACAGAATGCATCCAAAAACACAGACATAACCGCCATGCTACAACCCCAGGAGAAAGGAAGATCGGAAATGATGAAAGGCATGGTTCACTCCCCGGAAAGGCCTAATACAACATGAAGTTGGCCACGAAGAAGAATTTGCAATCATTCATAACATATCAAGGCAGAGTCTAGGACCTGCATGGTGGAACTCGTAGCTAAGATGGTGCGCCTAGACGTCTCGGTCACGGAGATGGAACAGAGGGTCAGAGAGGTGGACGACCAAGCCTCTGAGCAGCCGAGGACAATCGCTGACCTTCAGCGCAGGCTACTGGCGTTGGATGGGGAAAGTGAGGCCATGGCACTTAAACAGAAAGACATGGAAAATGGGGCAAGGAGGAACAACCTCCGCATTCAGGCAATCCCATCCACCATCCTTCACTGGCCCTTGAGTGAGCATATTGGGAAAATCTTCCCGGATGCTACTCCCAGACCACAACGGGCCACCCTATTATTGGATCGCCGCCACAGACTCTGGGAGAAATGGTGAGCCTCCCCGGATCTCCCCACGGAGGTGATCACTCGGGTGCATTTCTACACCACCAAACAGTCCATTTAAGAGCACAGTGAGAGATAATCTTCCAAGACTCTTCCCTCCAAATATTTCAGGATCTGGCTGGCATCACTATACAGAAGCGGAGCGGCCTGAGGCTATGACCACGGTTCTGCAAGACAGAAAAGTCCACTACGGATGGATATTCCTAGCAGCCCTTCAGTTTTCAATGGAGGGCGCCAGGCCCACAATCAGCTTGCTGGAGGAGACAGAAGACCTACTGGAGAGTCCTGGCCCCAGAATAAACCAGGAAACCCGTCAAGGGCGTTCCTCGCCACCGCTTGGGGACGATCCGAAACCGTAACGTACTCTGTGGTCGATTGCAGGAAAATCATGGAGACCCATAGCCCTCTGAGGCATGAATAATAGCAAATCTGAGTCCTTCTCAACCATAGTCTGCTTAAGGGGGGGCTTGTGGGCCCACCAAATCGGGGCACTTCAAATCAAGCACGTCCCGGGCCTCACACGGCCGTAACCTAACCATGAGGTTGGAACCGCTCCTGAAACGTTGGGGCATTTGGCCCAACTTAGTTACTGCGTAGGTTGTGGTGGTTCAGTTTGTGTCTAAAAGATTTTGTGTTTAAAACTCTCTGCCATACATCTCCGCCTCAGCACGTAAACTCTGGCCTGGTCTATTATCCTCCACAAAAACAATGTTGAATACAAGGGACTGGGCACTGAAAAAGGCGGGAATCCCAAGGGGGGTAGGCCCATGCACTCCACTCTAACGCAATCCTGACTTCGCTCCGGGCCTTTGGCCTGCTGAATTCAAAAGATTGTCGCGGGGGTGGGGGGGGTCATAACAAAACCTGTCTTAACTCTTTGACAATGGGTCGTCCTTATCCTTTGTAAGCTGTAAGGAAATATTTGCCCTGACGTAGGCGGAAAGGTGCTCAAATCCGGCTTTGAATAGCTCACCAGCTAGTTTGTTAAAGAGCTATGCAGAACCTTGGACCTATAGAACTTAATTTATTAGAGTGCTTGCAGGGGGGAGTATTTCTCTGGGCTGTACAAACTCAGGTGGACATGTGGAAGCTCTGACCCCAATACATGGCCCAGTGGGAGGTGGTCTTGGGGGCACCCATAGAGGACCAGACATGGGTGGACATTTTGGCAAGAAACTACTCCTCCTCCTCCAAATGCATAACTAACAAGGAATGTGCTTTTAAACTGACATACCGGCGGCACTATCCGCCGGTGAGGCTGCACCGCATTGATTGCTGGACCTGTGGAGCTCCAGGGACATATTTACACATGTGGTGGGAATATCCCCTAATCCAAACTTTCTGGATGAAAGTGATCGACTCAATTGAATCTGCCTCCCTATGGAGGCCGAAGTGATATTGCTGGGGGGACCAGTCCCAGGTATATCCCGCGGATATACCTGAGGTCGGGAGTGGTCGCCACACTGATCACACAGCTTGTTTTGGCCGCAAGGATCACAATTGCCCGGACCTGGAAATCGCCAGGGGACCTGCTGGTGCCACTATGGTGGTCCAACATCTGAGACATCCTGGTGGAAGAGAAGGTCACAGCTGCCAGAGGGGGTGTTGCACCAGTTCACTGACATTTGGTCCCCGATTCTGGAATACGGCCTGGACTTTCTTCAGCATTGGATCTTTCATGGATTCACATGCTTAGAATATTCACTGTCGTCAGGCTGAGAACCCCCGATATATTTATTAAGATGTTTCCCATAGGAAAACATGTTGACACTTCTATGTCCTATATACGTCGTTATCGGGTGGCGTACGCCTGACCCAATAGGACATAGAGGTATAACTAGCCCCGCCCCCGCGGCTCCATTCAGATTTCAACCATCTCCAAAGTAGCGGGAGCACCTTATGTTTTGTCTACTCTGTACAAGGTTGAATTTTATTCTTGTAAGTTTTCGTTTACAATGTCTGGAAAGGCGTTGTTCCGTCCATGAGCCACGTGCGGACTGAAAAACGTCTATGAAGGAGATGGGCACATGGATTGCTTGTACTGCCTACACCCACACCGCTCGGCGGACAGTTGTGAGATCTGTAAAGGTTTCTCACAGAAAACGCTGAAAGATCGGAATAGACGTCTGGTGAACCTACCCTTCATCAGAGGTAGGGTCTGCGCACAGTCTAGCATCCAGTCATAGGTTGTCCATCGTCAGTCGGTGTCATCAGAGCATCCTACGAAGAAGCCACGATCTATGGAAAAACGTCCCTCAGAGAAACACCTGACAAAAGAATCCTTGTCGAAACACGGGCAGGATCCCCATCAAGGAAAATCTTCATCTTTGTCGAAAAAAGGAAAAGATCCTTTAAAGACCTCCTCCTCAGGAGACTATCACAGGTCTTCCTCAAGTAGAGACTCGACGAGGCATAAATCCAGCTCGAAAAAGGCAGGATCGCCTACAGAGACTGCGTCACAGCCTCCACCGTCGTCGTTTGAGGCTCCGTCGTTGACGAGATCATTACCGTCGACGCAGGTATCCCCTGCAGTGGCTCCATCGAATCCGACCGCGACGAAAGACGTCTCCACATTGACATCGTCGACAGTGGATCCTCCAAGGGCCTGGCAGCCGGAGGTGTACGATTAGGTTTTGCCAGAAGCCTTATTGCAGCCAGAGGCAGCCTTCTCAATGTCATCAATGGAGGAGTATCGAGAACAGATAGTTGGTCCAGCAGAATCTGGGATTGCAGGGTGTTGGTTCGTTGACGATTTGGAGAGGGCAAAGTGTCCCCGTTGCATAGTCTTTGTTAAACCCTCAGTTTTATCCTTGCAAGTGTTGACCACGCTACAGTCTCTACTGAAGCAGTTGGATGCGAGGTTAACCCCCGTAGGCGCACCTTCGGGGATGCCGGCGATGCCTGTCGACAACGAACCAGGTCCTTCTACGTGGTTGACGGAGAATCCACCATCCCGTCCAGTTAGCGAGGAGCCTCCTCGCTTGTACAGGGAAGAAGGGGAGTTGCAAGATTCGGAATTAGAACCAGGTCCTAGAAACTCTTTTTCAGATGTTTCATCATCCCCTTCGAGGGGTCCTACATGGGAGTCAGAGGCGGAAATGGAAGCGCCTAGAAGCCCGGCTCAACCGTCTCTGCCAGATGACATCGGCTCCTTTCACACGATGATGGGCAAAGCCTGTATTGAATTTGGTCTGACGCCTGAAGAAGAAAAGAAGGAATGCTTGTTGTTCGACCATATGGGGAAAAGAAAGAAGTCAGTCTTCTCTGTGCCCATTCTGGATCATGTATGGCAAGAAGGCTTGAGGACCATGCGCCATCCATTTTCAGAACCAGCAATAAAGGGTAGGTTGGAAAAGAAATTCAAAGCTCCAGACTCTACACCTAAGTGTTTGACCACTCAACCTTCTCCAGAGTCGGTAGTGTTGCCGGCAGCGGCTAGGAAGTCCAGATCGCAGCATAAATGTTCAACACCTCCGGACAATGAGGCCAGGAGGCAAGCCGCTTTTGGTAAGAAGGTCCTATCTGTAGGAGCGACGACGGTTAAAGCAGCAAACTCGCTGGTGATTATAACAAGGTATGACCGGGAGATGTGGCATCGTTTGGCCCCTATCCTAGAACACCTCCCTGAGGAGCATAGAAAGTCGGCCATGTTGCTGGTCCGTGAGGGGGAAGAGGCATCGAACCACTCGATTAACCTCGCCGTGGACTTGGCGGAGTCCGGGTTCAAGCAAATAAACAACGGAGTAGTGTTGAGGAGGCAAGCCTGGCTGAAATGTACTAACTTTAGGCCGGAGGTCCAGTATAAGGTACTCGATATGCCATGTGAGGGTGAGCAATTGTTCGGGGAGAAAGTGGATGAGGCCTTGCAAGGTATGAAAGAAGATACGGACACAGCCAGGTCGCTAGGAGCCCTGCAAAGTGGAAGAGCTTTTCGATCCTTTCGTCCCTTCCGCAGAGCAGCAGGAAATTCACGCTTTACCGCATCTAGAGACCGGAACTTCAGCAGGCCATCATACTCCTCCCAAGGTTATAGGCGTGCTGTCCGGGCAACGCGAAGGGGCTGCGACTACCAGTCTTCCAGGAGAAGGGGAGGATATTCATTGTCAACAAAAGGCAAGCATAAAGTCCCAACAATGACAGACTTCAGGGCGTTCTGGGAGGAAGAGTGTCCCGTTGCGTCGACGAGTGGGAAAGAATAACAGACCGCTGGGTATTGGACACGATAAAACTAGGCCACTCTTTGCAGTTCAAGGAAACGCTGTCACAAATTCCACCTGTGTATTCGGCGCAACCCCATCTTCACATATTACAACAGGAAGTGGAGCTTATGCTGCAAAAAGGGGCTATAGAATTCGTCCCGGTGGCCGAGAGAGGTCGGGGAGTTTACTCTCGTTACTTCGTGGTCAAGAAACCCACCGGCAAGTGGCGACTCATTCTGGACCTTCGGGTTCTCAACAAGACCCTAAAAAATCTGAAGTTCAAAATGCTTACGCTTCAGGAAGTCATCCGATCCATACAGCCGGAAAATGTTCTAGCGTCGTTACACCTACAGGACGCATATTTCCATATACCTATGCGTCGACAACACAGAAGTTTCTTAAGGTTCATAGTCGGTCAGAACCATTGCCAGTTCAAAGTACTTCCTTTTGGACTGAAGTCGTCTCCCAGGTCGTTCACAAAATGCTTGGCTCCTGTGGCAGCTTGGCTGCGAAGGAAAGGTCATCATGTTTACCCTTACCCGGACGATTGGCTGATAAGAGGCTCGTCGCCGAGAATAACACAGGCAAGCCTAGAGGCCACCATGCGACTTCTGCAACACTTATACTTTGCAATCAACTTCGAGAAATCCTCCTTAACGCCCTCAAGGAACTTGGTATTTCTGGGTGCGGAATTCCAAACACAATCAGGGCTAGTGAAGCCCTCCTTGGAAAGAGTTCAAAAACTAACACAAAAGGCGAAAGAATTGAAAGTGGGCACCAGGGTGTCGGTCAGAAAATACTTGTCACTGCTAGGAGCCATGGCGTCCTGTATTCCATTGGTGAACAATTGCAGTCTCTTCATGAGGCCAGTACAGGAGTTTCTGGCAGACCGATGGTCCTAAAGTCGAGGCTTATGGTCAGACAAGTTGAGCATCAGCAGCGAGCTTCTGCGGGCACTTCAATGGTGGCAGATCTCGGACAATTTGACGAAAGGGATGCACTTACAGGAACTGGATTTTCAATCAACGGTGGTAAGGAATGCATCGCTGAAAGGATGGGGAGCCCATCTGGGATCCCTACAAGTTCAAGGTCAATGGTCCTCAGCAGAGTCGACCCTTCAAATCAACGTTCTGGAGTTAAGGGCGGTGCGTTGGGCTCTGAAATCCTTTTTACTACACATACAGGGATCGGTCGTCAGAATACTAACAGACAATACAACAACTATGTTCTATCTCAGGAAGCAAGGGGGCACTCGTTCCAGGACGCTCTCGAGCGAAGCTAAAAAAATATGGCGTTGGGCTCTAGTGCAGGTTATAAGCATAATGGCTTACCATCTTCCGGGGGTAAAAAATATGCAGGCAGACTCTCTGTCAGCAGGAAAATGAATCAACTACACGAGTGGGAACTGAACGATCAACAACTGGCAAACGTCTTTAGGAAGTGGGGTCATCGGTCCCTGGATCTTTTTGCAACCCGAGAGAACAAGAAGTGCGCACATTACGCGAGCAGGTGGCCACAACCGGGGTCGCTGGGGGAGGCGTTCTCCTTCCCGTGGACTAACAAGTTCACTTATGCATTCCCTCCATGTCCACTTATCCGGCGGACCCTCCAGTGGATTCACAAGTACCAATGTCGGGTAATTGTAGTGGCTCCTTACTGGGCGAGACAGTCGTGGTTCTCAGGCCTACTCCAACTGTCGATAGCAGAACCAGTGAAGTTCCGGAAGATTCCGAACCTTCTATCTCAAGACAAAGGAACAGTTTGGCATCACGACCCAGACTCCTCAGGCTGACAGCCTGGCTCCTGACTTCTCCGAGTTTGGGGACCTGAACATTCCTTCGGAGTGTCGACGAATCTTACAGGCGGTTCGAGCTCTGTCCACGAACACTTCATATGCAGGTAAATGGAAAAGATTCTGTGTGTGGTGCAGGGATCAACCGGGGGTAGACCCCTGAAACATCGGATCAGAACAGATTCTTCCAGATTTGCTGCACCTGGCGGAGAGAGGATTGGCTTTTTCCTCCATTAAAGTTCATTTGGCGGCCATCTCGAGATTTACTCATAAAAGACATTCAACTCATTTTTTCAGCGATCGACTAGTTAAACATTTCCAGAAAGGCCTATTTCGGACTTTTCCTCCAGCTAAAAAGTTTCCTCCTAACTGGAGTCTCAACCTAATACTGTCAGCACTAATGAGGGCTCCGTTCGAACCAATGGCGGCGTCATCGTTTAAATTTTTGTCGTGGAAAATAGCCTTTTTAGTAGCCATTGCCTCAACAAGAAAGCTGTCGGAATTGCACAAACATTCTTCTATTGTTCTACCAACATTCTTTGCAACAGCCTCTTCTGTGGCAGAGAAAGCTCTCCACACGTTGGATGTCAAAAGAGCTTTGAAGTTCTACCTCAGTCGTACTCAGGACTTTAGGCGTACAAGGCAACTGTTTGTAGCTTATGGACCTGTATGGTAAGGACTGGCCCGCTGGGTGTCGTCGACTATTGATTTTTGTCACTCTAAAGCAGGAAAGCCGCTGGAAAGACGCCCAAAGACACGTTCGACAAGATCCACCTCGTCATCTGTGGCGTTGTGGTCCGGAGTTCCATTGGTGGACATCTGTCAGGCAGCATCGTTGTCGGTGCCGCACACATTTACTTGGCATTACTGCCTAGAGCAACAGCACGCAGAGGATATGAAGATGGGACGAGCTTTCAGTAAGGTAAACCCCACAAAGGGGTGTATGCTCTTGTCAATATGCCATATTTTGGGTTATTGTCAATGGACCATGATGGGGATTTGTGCCACTTGAATAATCTTGGTTTGCATTGCACACCTCCAAGTTGGGGGTATGGCTATATAATCTATTCCAAGCATGTGAATCCATGAAAGATCCAATGTTGAAGAAGGGAGTAGTTTCTTACCTGTAACTCCATTTCTCCAGCGTTGGTATCTTTCATGGATTCACTGAATGCAAACTCTGTATGCCCCTTCTACTTTGGGGATTAAAATCTGAAGGGAGCCGCGAGGCGGGCTATTTATACTTCTACGTCCTATTGGATCAGGCGTACGCCACCCGATAACGACATAGATAGGACACAGAAGTGTCGAGATTTTTCCATTGGAAAACGTCTTAATAAATATACCGGGGGTTCCCAGCCTGGGCACAGGGAATATTCTAAGTTCAGTTAAATCCTGAAATGAAAACAGTGTACTCAATCAAGAAAGCAAAAAGACTTTCAGTCTCAATCCGAAAATATGTTCACCGCTACCAGCACAAGTAATACTTTGTGGGTATTCTGTACACAAACTGCGCAAAAGTTTCTCCTAAGAAGGAAAGTTTTGCATTGATCCCCCAGATGTGCCGCTCTCTGCAGGCCTTTTCTCCCCCCTCCATAAGACTAGTACTTTCCCTTTCTCAGTTGCCTGGCATTGTGGGTCTTATTGTCCCAAACACGAAAATGTACATGACTGCTGCAAGAATGTGCACATGACCAATTATTCCACAAAACATGCTCTTCGGAGCAGAAACTGGTGTTCTCGAAAATAGGAGATGAAATCATTACCCTAGTTTCGCAAAAGACGGAACGTGTCAGATTTGAGGCACTCCTACAAAAGCAGTCTGTGACGTGCGCCTCAAAGGATGGCAGAAGAACCCAAATGGCATCTGGTATTGAAGCCATCTCTGTTTGATGTAGATAAGACCTTAATGTTGCATCCTTTGTGTGTGCATGTGATGTATCTGGTCCAGGAGTCTCCAACCTTTGGCTCTCCAGACGTTCCCACGATCTCTCACCATTTGCTATTCTGGATTGGCCTTATGGGAGTTGCAGTCCAAAACATCTGGAGAGCCAACGTTTGCAGACACCTGATCTAGTCCATGAGTGCTGGTCTGAGAGAATGACATGTCTGCAAGGTGCTGAGATGAATGCTGAGAGGATGCTATGTGTGAATGTTCCATGAGTGAGTTGGTGCCTAGGAGTTGGATTAGATGGTGTGCCGGGTCGGGGGAGACAGTGAGGGAGAGGGATCTTCGCCATGGCACTCCTCCTGATCCTGTAACCTGAAAATAAGAAGTGGAATAAAGCAACGTGGTAAAAGTGGAAGTAACTTTGGACTCCTGGATTATTTCTTGTTGAAATCTGTCTCCGTGTTTTGTCATTCTTGACCTGCTCCTTTCAGCCTACTTAAGAATGTTCCTGTGGTTGTCAGCCTGTGAAGGGGGGAAAGGGAGTTGGGGGGGGGGGGCTGTTTCAATCTGTCAAGTGTACTTGTCTTAATGTAACGGAAAGTACCTGGAATTGGTAAATGAATTACTATGCTTTGTACAGAAGATTCCCTTGTGATCTGTACTGAAGCTTGTTCCCATCAATCAGTATTGTGGTTGTTACCCAGTACATAATTCCTTGTTTTACTTTGCACCCCGGGTGCATCCGTGTGTGACAACTGTACTTTTAATGAATCTAACTGCGACGGATACCAATGTACAATTATTACCAGTTTGTTTTGTAAAAATAAAAACAAAATGTGACCAATTACACTGTATTTCAGTCACCTGGGTCTCGGTCCAGTTTAGTGTGTTTCTGTGTTGATGTTGGAGGTGTAACACACATTTCCTTTATCCTTGTATAAACACATATATAAAAGTACTGTATTCCTCCATTTTAGCAGGTATCTTACTTCCCAGTCTCATGGGACTATGAGATGGCACAGTTTGGTGCAGACATTTTGTATTGCTGTGGAGAATTAAAAACTGTTTTGACAGCTGATTGCCCTCTGAGAAATATTTTGGGGGAGAGAGAACTGAGGAGGATTAGGAAGCCCTCCGGGCTAGCTGCCCTGCAAAGGCGTCCAGGTTTCGGTTGTAGCCCAAGTCCGTTTTTGCCAGGAGACGGACGGCGAGGACACCCAGGGGTGACAGAAGGAGCATGCCTCTTGGGAATTTTTGCACGAGCAAGACTTTAGGCCTCCCTTAGGCTTAATTCGCCGAAATGTGTCATATTTCAGCAACCCTTGTTTAGGGGTGGTGATCGATGGTGAGCACGGTGGACAGGCCTCTCTGGCCTGTGTTTTAAAATATTTTCCCTCGCTGGGAAATTTCGTAATGCTGTGGCTGTTCAAGCTGTGCTCGGAGCGGGAGAACGGACAACTGTCTGGTGGTGTCTGGCTATTGCTCCCGGTGAGGTCTCACTGTCTGGGGGTCCCGTGGATCGAATATGCACCTTGCTTAGAGGCATGAAAGATACTGAAAAAAAAGCGTTGTCTGACACTGGATGCATTTAGCTCGCACAGGGTGGCTGGATTGGGTTTAGGGTGATTTAGTCGAAGGAGAAATGATCACTTTTTTTTTGTTGACAGCTTGATTTTGCTGCCTATATATGCGGGCGGGGGGGACACTCCCCCCTCCCCCGCATTAGCCCGCTACATTAATTACTTCCCCAAACGCACACCCCATATATATATATATATATATATATATATATATATCAAAATTCATCCAAAAAAATGTAAACTCCTTCGCCCAAATATGCTGCACAGTAATCTGCCGATTCCCCTGAATTGGACGGGTGTCTGGCCTAAATCGTGGGTGTGACTGCTAAGTTTCCCTCTCATGTAGTATTAACTTCTCTGGCCCTCATATTTTGCTCTGAGTGGTTTTTACTCTACTTGTGCCTGTTGCCCTAGTGGATGAGAAGTATATGCTTGTGGGCTGGCGTGACATACACTCATCGAGCTGCACCCAAGGGTTGCCAAAACTGGTCTCTGTTTCGGGTAATCATGGGAAAGAATTCAAAATGTTAGAACCGTTTTTATGGAGGAAAAGTGAGCCCCTATTACAGTATTGTGAAAGGCAAATGAACATGGCATGGGTGAGGTTATTCCATGTGGCAAACAACGGATTTTCTTTTTGTTTCAGAGACTCTTAATGGGTGTAACTTTACCCAGTTGGGTTTTCTACATTTAAGCAAATCCCTGTTTACGCCACAACGGAAGAGTGCTCCCAAGTATCCAAGCTTTGCTACGTTTTGGTTTGTTTCCTGGCCTCACGGTTATATTGGATGAAGGGGTTCATATTGTTTGCAGCCCAAATAACCTCTCTTTTTGAAAATGCTCTCGGAAGCAGTAACGCATGAGTAGTGTTTTCAAGCACATTATGTGTCAGCAAGAGAAGCCACTTTATACTCTGTGTTAATGTACATTCTGACGCTTATATTCCGCTTTTTGTAATACTGGCCATGAGGGGAAGGTCTTACTTTAGGCATTGCACACGCAATTGTGAATAGACTTTTCTAGTACCTGTGGGTTTCTCAATGGATTTACGCACGGCCAGTTATTACACCGCACAGTCATTTTCCCAGCCTCTCAGCAGGGATGTCATGATGTCCCAGGTCGGCCTGGGACAGGGAGTCCGTTACAGTCATAAGGAATGGTTCTCTTAGTCTGTTATGGTGTATTCGCCATCACACGGTATAGGGTAGGACTGTGCGAGGAAAGCCATACCCTCCAGGTGTTGTTTTTCTGAAAAGATTAATCTATCAACGAACAGAGAGGGCCATAACGCAACTGGAAATCTCTTTTAGGGGTTTGGGCACATAGCCCTGGAGATAGGAATCTGAACCACTATTTTATGTGCGCATATTTATGAATAGTTAATCCCCAAAGCCATGGGGATGCACTCATAACTGACAAGCTTGCGCCATTCATTAAGGAAATGTTAAGAGTGTATTAGGGTGGTTAGACAGTGAATTACACATTGACAGAGTTCATTGGTACCTCTTTTTATGAATGCTAAAGAGTTAGAAGGTGGCTATATATATTTTGTTCTTTCTTTGTTTATTATTCATTGTTTTGCTGGATTGGTCTTCTGTTCGGTCCTCCAATGTGCAATGGATTTTTTGTTTGGCTGCACAGTGGATCATTGTGATTAGGTTTGTGGTTTGCTGCATTCCAAGTTTTCATATTTTCATGTGGTGGTTGTATGTGATTTTGGGGCTGAAATATTCTCATTACTCTAAACTGGATGTCCGACAGCTTAAAGATTTCATGATGGAATGTCAAAGGTGTAAATAATCTTGTTTTAATAAGAGGAAGCCTGATGATGTCCTTTTGCAGGATCCCCATCAGACTTTGAACGTGCAGATTATATCCTAAATAATACTTGTGTAGGAATTCTTGAGTACGTTTGCAAGCAATTCTAGAAGTGTGACCATTTTACTCAGGAAGGATTTGAGGTATACTGTAGATGAGTTGGATGTGGACAGCATGGGGGACACAGAGCTTATTTTAGGGGGTGATTTTAATACAACTTTAGACAGCTGTGGATAAATCCAATGGGTTGCATTCTTACATGGAAGTTAGGGCAAAAAAGGGGTTGGAGAAACTTTGGACTTGCATTATGTCTGGCGTAGTCTCAACCGAGATTGTAGGAAATATACCTTCCACTCTTCTCCACATGGAACCTCATCGCGCATTGGCATGATTTTGGTTGGCAGGGGCATTTGTGGTTTAGTTCATAGTGCTTCTGTAGGCAGCATTGTAATCTCTGATCATGCCTACATAGAGTTGGCCATGGATAAATCAGCTGGTGGATTAAATGGGTTTAGACACTGGCATTTGAATACGTCTTTATTGTTGAACACGGATTTTGTGAAGCAGATTCTGAGATCCCATTGTTTTTAAAGGAAAACCTGGATTCAGTTGATAGACTATCTGTGGTTTGTGATGCTTTGAAAGCCTAGGCATGCATTTTGCGAGCGTGGTGAGAAATCAGACCTGTTATTGGCCAACCGGCTTAAATTCAGGGACAAGGGAAGGCAAGTGTTATTTATTGCAGGCGATGATGGATCGATCTTGAGGAGGATTGATGACATTTGTGGGGCTTTTTCGAATGTTCTATGATTCCCTAAAAATTGAAGATAGGTATATTACAGAGGCTGAGGTGTCTGGATTCTTGGACCATGTTCTTTCAAAGCTGGGTGACCATGACCAACTCAATCTCGATACGGATTTCTCTCTTGAAGAGGTTGTCGAGTCTATGGACGCAATGTCTTCTGGCAAGTGCCCAGGGCTTTTGGCCTTTCGATCGAATTCTATAAGACCTTTAGTGGCATTCTGTTTCCTTTTTGGTGAGTTTATATGTGGAAGCTATTCAGAAAGAGGCAGTATGGTATACTATGCGGTCTGCACTGATCACCGATTCCTAGGCCAGGCAAGGATCATTCTGTTTGTGCAAACGTTTGGCCAATATCATTGCTAAATGCTGATGTTAAGCTTTTGGCGAAAGTATATGCAAAGAGATTTAATGGCTTGCTGCCGAAACTAGTGCATAAAAATCGGACAGGATTTGTTTATGACAGGAATAGCTTTGACAACCTGAGGGATTTGTTGAACTTTAACCATCTTAACGCTGAGGCTTTTGCCACTGTCATTATTGATGCTGAGAAAGCTTATAACCGGGTGAACTGGACTTACCTACTTCAAGTCCTGCTCAAAATTAACTGTGGGCATTGGTACTTGCGCCTCTTTAAATGTTTGTACTTATTCATAGAGCCATTGGCTGCTGTGCTCAGTGCGCAACACAGTTTATGTGGAATTCTGTTAGGTCGTTGTGTTTCTAAAGTGCCTTTATATGCTGATGATCTGTTGGTATCACTCTCTGACCCGGAAAGCTCTTATATAGGGCTGATGCTATCTTTGCAAATGTATGGCGAAATCTCTCATTGTAAGGTTAGCATTGATAAGTCGTTGATATTCCCCATCTCGGATTCCCCATCTCGTCTTCGTATCACAGGGCCCTCTTTGATGTGGACAAAATGCTT
Source organism: Ambystoma mexicanum (assembly GCF_040938575.1). NCBI lineage: Eukaryota > Metazoa > Chordata > Amphibia > Caudata > Ambystomatidae > Ambystoma > Ambystoma mexicanum. The sequence continues at coordinate 292,439,378 of NC_090926.1, read as the reverse complement.
GGTCTCCAGTGGTTTTAAGTATTTGGGGATGTGAACGCACTTGTGGGTTTGAACATTGAACTTAAGCTGGCAGAGATTGCAGTGTTATGTCTCAAGTGGAATAGACTGTCTTTATCGCTCTGGGATAAAATTAGTACACTTAAGATGGCCCTACTCCCCAAGCTGCTGTATGTGTTTAACATGCTCCCACTTCTGTTTTCGGGCAAGCTGGAGCATGATATTAACAATTTGTTCATTAACTTTTTTTGGGGAGAGGGTAGAAAGCCTGGAATTACAAAAGATGTCCTTTTGAAGCCGGTGAACTTGGGTTGTTTTGGTTTTCCTGTTGGGCAATATCATGCAGCCTTCACACTCTGTACTCTGTTACTGGTTGCTAGACCAACATGATTGTCCGAACTGGTCCACTATTGAGAGGGATTCTGTTTCTCCAATACCACTTGACTGTTGGCTTTACATGGACAGTAGACTTCCATGTGACTCGACCGCACATTTCATTAAGCATGTTTTGCAGGTTTGGGAGAAGAGTAAAGTGGCCTGTGTGGATTAGTTCTTGCTTTGTACGGATTCTTGTTTGTGAAAATACCCAGCTGTGCAGATTAATAATAGAGCACTTTCTTGGGTTTCCTGGCTACGGGCTGATATTTGGAAAAAAAGGTAAAGTTTATGATGGTCAATCTCTTATTGATTTGGAGTTATTGCACTTCAAATACAAATTGAAGTTGTTGGAGTTTAACCGTTATTCGGCACTACAGAACCTTTTTGGTGTACTGTTCACACACCCCAATACTAGTTTGCATGGCTTGCCTACAATTCTGTATTTGATTAAGAATAAGAATACAGCACTCTCAGCTTCTTTGCTCTATAAACTTTTGCCATCTTCGTGTGGCAAAGACTGCTGGGACCGTGACCTAGGTTGTGAACTCTGTGATATTGAATGGTCCTGTATATGTGCTGGTTCATGCAGATCAAGGTCGACTTAAATTTGTGCTTCACACAGCAGAGAATCATTCGTTACATCAATTGGTCCCCTGAAAAGTTGGTTGTCCTGTTTGAGTCTTGATGAGTTACGTTGGAATTGTAAAAGGGCTGAGGGTACCGCGTTGGATATGTTTTGGAATTGTCAGAAGGTCCAATCGTACGGGGGGGATGTTCTCCAGCGTATGTACGTTGTCATGGGCTTCTCTTCCTCGCACGTCTGCATTGTGTATTTTGGCCTATTTCTAGCAGATATGGGCTTGTCTTCTGGTAAGCTCACTTGGGTTTATAGGGCTCTTGTGGTGGCTAAGAAACAGATCTTCCTGCATTGGAAGTGTGATGCCAGATCTATGGTTGATGACTGGCTCCACAGCCTGTCGATCCTCGATCCTTTCTGGCAGGGAAAAGGTGTCCTTCAAGTATAATCAGCGACCCATTAAGTATGCATCCATTTGGGATGACTTCAAGGACTTGTATAGTTAGTTCAACCATCAACCTCTGGCCCTTTTTTCTTTACTCTCCTCCTTCCTTCCTTGAGGATTTCTTTATTTCGCATTTGACATTTAATGGGCCTGGTTGTTATACCCTGGATGTGTTTTGAATGAATAGCCTGTTACGTTGAAGTTGTTGATGTTCTTTCTGAAAATTCAATAAACAATCAAAATAATAAGACGGAAAAGACCCATCAAAAAGGAGAGCGTTTTAGTCACTTTGCCGTTGACTCATCAGTAATGCGAGTCCTTGGCGTTGTCTCCTATTTGGCGATTTGTACAACCAGAGGATAAGCTGAAGTAGGGTGACTCCACTGTGAGGCAGCAACCAGAAATGTTAGCGCGAGAACTTTGCCAATGGCAGAGAGCAATTCAAGAGTCCATCCAGCCCTTGTGTTGCAGCTATACAATACTCTGAGGTACATTCACACTCCCAAGATATAAAGGAGTTATATAGACTATAGATTGACTCTGGGCATTCCTTGGCTCATTAAGGTGGGACCTGGAAGCAGGGTTGTTTTAGGTCTTTCCCTTTCTTTTCCTTTCTCCGTGTGTATGTGTGAAGTTATGCTTTTTGTGTGGTAGACTGAAGCGATTACTGTTTATTGCTGAGTGTCATAACAAAACACGGGGTTCACCTATGCACCTCTGGTATTCAAGCTAAGACATTGGAGACGACATAGGAAACTGGAAAGCACTACGTGTTTACATCCCGTTACTCTAGTATAGGCAACATCTCTGTAGATAAGGCATCGTTTGTGTGAACTGTATGGAAAAACCAATGGAGAGATGAGGTTACATCATTCCATGGGATTTGAACACAAGCCATGAAAATCTAGTTTTGTCCTTGGTTTAAGTAGTTGAAAACTTGTTGTTTTAACCTGTTTCAAAGAATTGTATCCTTAAGCAACTATTTATTGTTTGATCAATTTTGCACTTACTGCCCTCCTATTTATTTATATGTATATATAACTCATGTCACCTCTAGGAATACAATCTAGATTTTGCTTCCTGCTTGTGTTAGGATTAATATTCAATAACAAGAATGTGGTTGTTTTGTAGTAATGTACTATGTTCAGAATACATTTGTTAAAGCGGTGGTTACCTTGCTACTGCTTTATTGATTTATTTAATATTTTACTAATATAAAGGCAATTTGGTTCCAGGACTGTTGGATTCATCTGTGTGCAGTGCCATTATTCACAGCTGAACAAAAATAGTAATTAATGTGTGCATGAAAAAAGTAATTGCAATATTTTCCTTGCACAGGTAAGGGGGACCTGGGGCCTGTGGTATGTGCGCCTTTCTCTTTGCTTCTAATCGGACTCTTGCATCCATGCTTGAGAACGTTTATATTCTCTGAGGCTGCTAATCAGTCAGGTATATGCTGGGGTATGTGGATCTTTTTCATATGGCTTCTGATCTGTGTCCCGCATCTGCCTGTGTACCTTCCTCATACTTATGCCAGAACACAAGTAAACTCAGTGTGGGCTGCTTCTGTTGCCCTTGACATGTCGCCCGTTTAATATTCCGATTCTAGCAGGCATGAAGGTAATGGGGCTCAATGGGTGTGCCCAGGCTTAATTTAATGGTGGTAATTTAATGCTGGTTGGCGCAGCGGATCAAGCAATGGGTTGTACTCATGAATGCTGGCTAAAAGGGGCCAGAAGTACTTAATTCCTTCATTTCTTTGGTTTGGAGGGAGAGGGAGCAGGGGGCAATGTGGCTGTACCCCATGCCCCAAGGTGCCACTGCATTTGCCTTAAGTTCTTCCCCTTGCTTGTGACTGGGGCAAGCGGTAAGCTATGAATTTCTCCTGTAGCGTGGTTTTCTGCGTGTTGAGTGGGGAGGGGTTGTGGTGGGGAATGTGGCGCACCCGGATTTCCATAGATTCTGAGCTGCCCCCTACCCTCCGCCCACTTGTTGCTGCAGAGTTTGTTCTATATTCCAGCGTGATGGGGTTAGAGTTCAATCTTATGGTAGTCTGTGTGCTTATTGTTTGGAGTCTAAGTGTGTTTGCATCTTTGCAGTAGTGCATGCTATTTATCATTCAATTAGATGGATTGTTGCCTCAAGTCTCCATGAACACAAAATGTACAGCCTTATTCCAGATATTGTCGACACAGGAGTCCCACAAGGAGCATGTCTATCCGCCCTCCTGTTCAATCTCTACCTGATCACCCTCCCACCAATAATTCGCTCACACAACATCCTGTGTTACAATTATGCCGACGACACTCAACTAATTCTAAAATTCTTGAATGCGAAACCCAACTCCCGACCTGACCTTGCATCCTGCCTCCTTAACATAGAACGCTGGATGACCCAAAGCCACCTCTTGTTAAACCCCTCCAAAACAGAAATCATGGTTTGTGGCAACTCCGATCTTCTTCCGCACCCACTACCCTGGCCACCCGCCATGGGCAACTCACCGACACCCTCCAACACAGTGAAAAATCTTGGATGCACCCTGGACTCTGACCTAACACTCTCGCGCCAAGTCAACAATGTCTCAAAATCCTGCCACTACCACCTCAAAAACCTTAGGCGCATCTTTCCATATCTCTCATTTCCCAACAGAGTTTCTGCAGTCCAATCAATCATCATATCAAGACTGGACTAGGGAAACCCCCTTTACCTCGGAATTCATGCCTACCAACTGAATAATCTCCAAAGAGCACAAAACGCGGCGGCCAAAGTGCTACTTGCGCTCGGACCAAGAGGCCACGTATCCCCAGCCCTCAAGACACTGCACTGGCTTCTAGTAGCCCGTAGGGTGGCTTTCAAAACCTAATGCCTCACCCATCGAGCACTACATAAAACCGGACCGCAATATCTTCAAGAAAAGCTAACCCCACTCGCACCCTTAGATGAAGCTCAGCCGGCCTCCTAGTAATTCCTAAGACGAACTCAGTCAGGTTAGGCGGAGCATCATTCTCAGCCCTGGCCCCAACCCTGTGGAACTCGCTCCTACCCCACATCCGCCTAACTGAGGACTTAACGGCCTTCTGCAAACTACTGAAAACCTGGCTCTTTCCCTAAAACCAACCGGTTCCAAACTAGCATCAACAATCATCACAATAACACCGACCCAGCAAACCACCTAAAGAGAAAAAAAAAAAGGTTTACAGCTAAACTAACCAGATTGTAAACGACAATGACAAACAGAACTAAAACGAGTAAAGTAGATCTAAACTGTGATGTGGATAATAGGAATAAATCACTGGGAATGTAGAGAGCGTGGAGACCGGATGAGCGTGGAGCCCGGATGAGCGTGGAGCCCGGATGAGCGTGGAGCCCGGATGAGCGTGCAGAGCGGATGAGCGTGTAGAGAATGGATGAGTGTAGAGAATGGATGAGTGTGGAGGGCGTGAGCGGATGAGTGGGGGGAGCAAATGAGTAAGGACGAGTGTGGATGAGTATAGACGAGTGTGGAAGATGAATGCTGCTGGCGGATGAGTGTGGAGGACGGTTGAGCGTGGAGAGCGGATGAGTATGAAGAACAAATGATTGTGGAGGACGGAAGAGTGTGGAGAGCAGTTGAATGTAGAGAGCGGTTGTGTGTAGAGAGCGGAGGAACGTGGAGAGTGGAAGAGCGGAGAAGCGGCTGAGCGGAAGAGCGTGAAAGAGCGTTGAGAGTGAAGGAGCGTGGAGAGCGGAGAAGCATGGGAGTGATTGAGTATGGTGAGCGGATGAGTGTAGAGAGCGGATGAGTGTAGAGAGCGGATGAGTGTAGAGAGCGGATGAGCGTCGAGAGCGGATGAATGAGGAGGGCGGATGAGTGCGGAGGGTGAGAGGGCTGAGTGGGGAGACCGAATGAGTATAGATGAGTGTGGATGAACGCTGCTGGCGGATGAATGTGGAAGGCGGATGAGTGTGGAGGTCGGTTGAGTGTAAAGAGCAGACGAATATGAAGAGCAAATGAATGTGGAACACGGTTGAATGTGGAGAGCACATGAGTGTAGAGAGCGGTTGAGTGTAGAGCGGGGGGAGCGCGGAGAGCGGAAGAGCGTGCAGAGCAGAGGACCGTGGAGAGCAGAGGACCGTGGGGAGCGGCTGAGTGTGGGGAGAGCGGCTGAGTGTGGGGAGAGCGGCTGAGTGTGGGGAGAGCGAACGAGTGCGCGGAGAGCGAACGAGTGCATGGAGCGAACGAGTGTACACGGAAGAGTATGTGGAGCGGATGAGTGTGGAGCTGATGAGTGGCAGATGAGTCTGTGGAGCGTATGAACGCACGGAACAAATAAGTGTATGGACTGGATGGATATATAGAGCGCATGCGTATGCTAAACGGATGAGTATGCTGTACGGATGAGCACGTTGAGTGGATGAACAGTGCATACAGCGGATGAGAAACAAAACACATAGGCCCTCATTACGACCCAGGCGGTAAGGGGTTTACGCCGGCGTAAACTTCGCCGACCCTTACCGCCTGAGTACGAGTTCCCGTAGCGCCATGGTGATTTTAACGCCTGCTTTTAGTAGGCGTTAAAATCCATGGCGCTAAGGGACCTTGTTGTTAATTACGCCACCGTAATTTACGGTGGCGTAATTAACGCCTTCCCCACTCCCATTATGCCCTATGGGGCAAAAATGGGAATGGGGAAGGGTAAATGGGGATTGGGGACTTACCTCCCCGCCAAGGTCGGAATGGGGCGGTAAGTCCGCCAACCACCATGGCGGAGTTGGCAACTTAGCGCCATGGACCATGGTGCTAATAGCACCATGGTTCTCCGCCAAGGTCGTAATGAGGGCCATAGAACAGACCTGACCGCTCAGAATTGCGTGACGTGCATATTTTGCTTTGGAATGCAAGGAACTTTTGAAAGAGCATACTTCATATCACATCCCACGCTTACTCTCTCCTTACACCACCATTCAACTAGAACACAGAGATACTTTGACACCATTCGGTATAACTGTTCTCATATCAACATCTGCCGCTCACCCCCCATCACTCTAAGTAAACACGGCTGGTTTCACACCCCCAGCCAGGCGTTTCTCCTCAGGCCTAACGCCGCCACACTCGGTCTGTATAACTCCGGCCAGACCGAACACATACTCCTGATCTCTCAACCACCACACCTACCGCGAAGAAGCAGCTACCACATGAATCCCGCACCAGCTGCACACATACCTGGTGCGCACACGCACCTTTGGACTCTCTCTAACCTCTCCACTGACCCGAACTTCGGTTCCCAAGGGCGTTCAACCTACCAGCGCCTTCAGACCATACCAATGTTATATAAGGCGCTATATAAATGCAAAATAACAATAACAATTAGACTGATTGTTGGCAAACGCCAGTCTGTTCTGGGCGGCTACTGAATAGTACACCTTCTTGCATTAGTATATGATATATGACTTCAATCTGAGTTACTTCAACCCCTGGGTTTCTTCCTTTTTGTAGGAGCCAATTGGCATTTAATTTGGATTTTAAAGCATCCGATTCTGCTCATGATTTGTGAAATGTATAATGGTCTTGAGGAAGACCTAGGGTCGAAACACGTGTTGGCTGTAAACTTTGTGTTCATGAGACTGAGGCAACAATCAGTATAATTTGCAATAAACCACTTTGGAACATACCATTTCGGAATTGCAAAAGAATATATATCATTTCTTTGAATGTCGTAGGAGTATGCGGGACAGCTCGGCCATATAATTATCTTTGTTTATTAAAGGACGTTTACGGCATTATCTCTGGGTTTTGAGCAATGCTGCAGGTTTCCTCACATTGTAGCACATGAATATAAGCGCACGATATACCGGCTATACTGCACGCTCTTTCTATATTTTTTTAATCGATGTTTTGCTTTTTTCCCCTTCTCTTGGCTGTTTGGCGTTGCGTGCATGCAGGCTGGGTTTAGGTGGCAAGTGTCCAGCATAGTTTGTCGTATGCACTGTTATCCTAGTGCTGTTCTCACTTTCCCAGTTCTCCCCATTTCACCGTTTATTGTTCTCTTGTTTGGCATCCTTGTGAGTGAGTGTCCACGGGTTCGTTTGGCCTTCTGGTTTAGTTGCGAGAGGGCATGGAGGTTGGAGACTACTTGTAGGCTATTTCTTCCCGTTTGATACCCGTTTTACCCCGACTGGTGGTTTGCGCCTGTATTAAGTGCCTGACGTGTTATTTTGACTAGATTCGGCCGTCTTGCCTCTGTAATGAGCAATGTTGGGGCTTGTTCTTCTTTCCGACTTGCTCATAGTGACCGTTGGTTATGTTTTGCATGAATCTGTGAAAAGTGCACTGGCGATACTTACCTACGTCTAACTAGGAGTACCTGTAACTATGTTATTTTTTTTTTTGCAGGTGTGCGCGGCGTTATTGTTTTTTTTTTTATAACGTGCATAATACCAGAGATTTCTAAGCGCGGGATCGGGATTCGAACCTCTATTGCGCTGCATTGCCAAGACAAACGCGTTGCCACTTAAGTTATCCCCCCTCATTTCTGCAACCTGTGCACTTCGCCTTCCACTTCAATATACTGCACCGAAGAGATGCACAAACTCCCCGCTGATTAAAAAAAAAAGACCATACCACACAGCTACAATGCAGTGCCCAACGACCTGTTGTAGTAAAAGCAGAAAGTTGTTTTGCAGACGAGAGAAGTTTTCCTTTTAAAAGCATTTATTTTAAATACAAGAGGCAGTGGGCAGCAATATCATTACAAACTAAAGGAATGAAACCATCATTCTCTGACAGCCAGGTGCTGAGAGTTGAAGAGCTGTTCTGGGAGAACCTGTTGCAGAGGAGGATAGAAGCCATGAAGAAGGATCTTGGCATTGCTGTGCGCCCTTTGCGGAATAGGAGACGTCACCAGCAAAGGAGTTATGCTGACATGGGTTGTGAAAGCAATTTGAAGGTCTTTCTTTTGTTACTGGGTTTATGGAGGTGTTGCCGAGGTAGAGTTAAAAGGATGTCACTGTGTTGAGCGATCTGGAATGGGATGTCTGGCATTGATCAACGACAGATGAGAGCTTTGAGGCATGATGATGATGAAGATGATGAAGATGAGGAGGATGCCTGTAGGGTGTTCATTTTTGCATAGCTGCCTGTCTTTGCCACCCTCATATTTCCGGTTTGACCTGAATCTGCTTGTCACAGAGGCTTACCGACTGGTTTGGTATAGTATGTCACTAATGCACCTGCTGGCGTGGCTGCACTATAGCCTTATTTTGTTTACAGCATGGGCAGCTGAACAAGGCAGTGAATTGGCCCCTGGTCTATGCTCAGCCTGTGAAAGTCAAGGGAGAGTTTCGGACCATTATCCACTATATGTACTACTAAGCATTTGTAATGGTGTTACGGCAGAAGAGACGCAAATGCAGAGTCTATCAATTACAGCGCTTTACACACCGCAACATTTTAAGAAAATATCAGTACAATTATTCAGAAATGCAAGCAAGCAGAGTAGTATTGAACAGAACAACTCTGGTTGCCCATATTAGAGTGACGATCGCCACAGTCAGGCTCTTCTCTAATGCACGTCCATCTGTACCAACCTCACTTTAAATGGCTCCCTGTGTGATAATTATAGACAGCGGAACCTAGGGAGGTGATGGCCCTGGGCTGGGCTTGGCTCTTGCTCTACCCAAATTAGAGGGCAATGCTAGGATCCACGGATAAGATACCTAGACTCAATTCTAAGCTTTTAAACTGGTGGTGCAACACTCATAATTAAAGGCAATATTTCACGGATTACATCCCTCCTACACACGTTTTAAAGCAACAGCATTGCACCATAGCAATGCCTGAGTCATAGTGTTAAAGAAGACCCACATCCATTGTCCACTAGTGAATTCCACTCTGCACCAAAAAAGACCAAACAATACTTCAACATGACCTAAAGGACTTGGAATCTTAAACCACACACACTCGTCCTCAGTGATTGTAGTGCAAAAAGAGCCAGTAGTACTTTGGCCTTGCCTGCAAAAAATATGAAAAGGAGTGGGGGAAAGGGCAGGCCGTGCCCTTTTTTTCTTGGGCCAGATGCTTGTATGAGGGCGCTGATAGTGATCAATAAAATAGATTGTTTCTCATAATATGACAGATGATTCTGTTGCAATGGTAATAGTGATTTCTCTTTCCTATCCTTCTCGAGCGAACTGAATGCTTATTGGTACGTTTGGCCAATGACTAAGGTCAACATGAGCTCCTCCGCACTAACAGCTTGCAAAACCAATACAGCAGCATTTCTCAAACAGTTGCATCAGATCCCGTTTTCTGTTGAAATCAATGAACTAAAATAGGGAAACGCAATGCCACCCATATCCTGAGCAGTCGGGGAAACGCAATGCCACCCATAACCTGAGCAGTAGGAGACTGCCGCTCCGTTTCAAACTCTCTTACAATATTCCCCTCCAGACAGGGCTCCAGAGTAGATTTGGAAGTGGGAGAATTTTACTCCCTGTTTTTTAAAGTTGGGAGTAAAATGATTTTTTAGTGAGTAAAACTGTAAGTCCAATTCCCAATGAGAGTATTTAATAAGCGAGTAAACGTGTTTTAACTGAAAAACTGACCCATTTTTGTAATATTTATTCTCCAGCATGTGGTCTGGCATGGATTCACATGCTCATGAATATTCCCCGTCAGGCCGGGAATCCTCTGTATAGAAAAAAATCAGTATCAGTTTCGTTTCTGATCTGTCTTTCTTAGTAGTAACCAATCACTGGTCTCTGGGTCATACTGCCCCCAGCCAATGACTGCCCTCTCCCTAAGCCCCGCCTCCGGCAGCCATCCTCCGATTTTTACCGCACGTTCAAGTGTTGGGAGTCCTCGTGCTGTAGCTCTCGAGCCATTGCTGCGTTTTCACGCTTTTTCAGGAGATTTTTCTCATTTTTCGGTTAAATAGAGTCTCAAGTTCCACCGTTTCTACATCCGATCAACGGGGATCCGTTTCGGAGTTTTCTACGCCCCTCAAGGGTGAAGATTTCGTCGAGTTACGCTTTTGGAGGATTCCAGAAGTTCCGAAGGCCTACCCCGGACATGGCCCAGGAAAAAGGAAGCTCGACGCCCGGGAAGCTGTTCAGGACCTGCCCTGGATGCCAACTTCAGAATGTTTTCAAGGAGGACAAGCATTCGTTATGCCTCTGCTGTCTCCATGAGGACAAGACGCACAAGGCAAAGGACTGTGCGTTTTGTGGGAACATGTCGGAGCGGACCATGAAGGATCGCCACCTCCGTCTCGCCAACTGGATGGAAGGGAAGAGCCCGTCAGGCGAGAAGTAGAAAAAGAAGTGCAAGCTGTCTTCCAAGTCCTGTGAGGGTGCCCCGGCGACAGGGGCCCAACAAAAGGCTAAGCACCGCGAGTCCGCGGGCACCGGGAGCGACGAACGGTCGGGCTCCTTGGCTGCCAGGCAGGGCGCATCCTCCCCGGCGCCATCAACCACGAGCCCAACGCTCTGGCTCGGGTAAGAGGAAGTCCGAGAACCCGGCGAAGTTTCTGGAGAGGCCCCGGTCGATCTCGAAGATTCCGGCAGAGGGGGAGCGAGGCTCGGACCCTCCCCCCAAGGTGAAGGCCCCAGGCATCCAGAAGGTGACGATGGCCTTAATTCACCCTGCTAAGACCTCGATTGAGGATGTCGCCGCGGCCACACCAGTGGAGGCGCCCTCAGGACCCAGAATCTCCCTGCCACCGCGGAGGGAGTAGTCTTTCAAGCCCATTGAGAAGACCCCCACGAAGTCCTCGTTGGAAAAGGTGGGGGAGGGGCTGGTGGCCATCGTGGATACGGACACGACTTCTGAAGAAGAGCTCATCGAAGTCGTGGAAGAGGCCCAGCCCATCGGGAGGGATCCCGACGAGGGCGACGACGAGAGCGACGGTGTCGCCGATAAGGCTCCTCAAGAGCCCTCGCGCCCGTCGTTCCCAGCGCCGCAGGACACCTCGGCGGCCATTTTGTCAGCGATTCAGTCCTTATGCTCGGAGATGAGGACAAGGTTGCCCCTTCCCCCGACGAAGCTACCTGAGCCAGACCTGACGGGGGAACCAGAGCCAGAACCTTCGGAGAGTCCACCGCATAAGAGGAGGACGACGCATCCTACGCCACCTCTCCCACCTCTGCGGCCTGCTCTGCCTTCCCCCCCGGTCTACTACCCACGGGGATGATACAGGCACAGACACGGCTACGACAGGTACAGATGATGACGGAGGCGACGACGGGACGTTTCCCCCGTCGCCCCCTGCTCGGGCGTCCCCGCCCGACGAGATTGGATCCTTTCATGCCATGATTTCCAGGGCATCCGAGCTTTTCCAGTTCTGCCCAGAAGAAAAGAAGAAAGAAGGGTTCCTATACCAACGGCGCGAGGCTAAAAGGAAGACGGTCCTCGCCGTACCGCTTCTTGATGACATCTGGGATGAGGGGCTCGCCTTCCTCAAGAACCCTGCCATTGCGCCGGCAAAGAGGGACCGGTACGAGAAGAAGTACCAGGTCCCCGACGCTGCCCCCTTGTGCCTTCGGGCACAACCTACCCCGGATTTGGTAGTCTCGGCGGCTGCAAAGAAGAAAGCTGGGGGGGCATCGGCCTCGACATCAACTTCCCCTCCGGACGGCGAGGGCAGGAAGTTGGACACGATGGGACGACGGATCATCTCATCCGCAGCGACGACTATCAAGGCGGCCAACGCCCTGGCTATCGTAGCCCGCTACGACAGGGAGTTGTGGTTCAAAATCGCCCCTCTGTTAGACTTCCTTCCGGACGCCAAAAGGGCTGAGGCCCTTGAAATCCTACAGGAGGGGGAGATTGCTTCGGACCATGCCATCACGGTGGCAACGGACATCGCCGACACCGGTTTCTGTCAGTTGGACAATAGCGTTTGCTTGAGATGACGAGGATGGCTCAAGGCCACAGATTTCCGCCAGGACGTACAAACCAAGGTTTTGGACATGCCCTTCGACGGGAACAACCTGTTTGGGAAGGCAGTTGATGAGTCCCTTCAGGCCATCAAGACAGACAGAGACTGCCCGGGCACTGGGAGTGTTCCAACGACGACGGCCGTCCTTTCGGAGCTCCGGAGGCAGACAAGGTGCCTCCAAGGGATCCGGCAGTGGCTCCTCCACTTACCGCCAAGCGGCAAGATCTTCGCCCCAGGAAGCCTACAGGGGACGCGGCAAGTCAGGTGGTGCCCGTCGTCGTCGACAAGGAGGTCAAGGAGGCAAGGCGGCCTCCAAACAAGATTGAACCGACCGTGGGGTCGGGACCCCGCCGAAGCACCCCGGTGGGAGGCCGGCTGGCGAGGTTCGTCAGCGTGTGGGAGCCCATCTCCACCGACCGTTGGGTGCTGGACGCCCTGGCCCAAGGGCACGCCCTTGAGTTTCAGAAGAAGTGCCCTCGCGTTCCACCCGTGGCCAGGAAGGAAAATCGCGTCCCTCAACTACTGTTGGAAGTAAGGGCGATGCTGAAGAAGGGTGCCATCGAGCTCGTCCCAAAGAGGCTTCAGGGCTCCGGAGTTTACTCAAGGTACTTCCTCATAAAAAGAAGACAGGAGGATGGCGCCCCATCCTGGACCTACGACAACGGAACAAGTACATCAAGGCACAGAAGTTCCGTATGGTCACCCTCCAGCATGTGCTGGGACAGCTGGAGGAGGGCGATTTCCTGTCTTCGTTGGACTTGGAGGATGCGTACTTCCACATCCCCATTCTAAAAAGTCACCGAAAGTTCCTCAGCTTCGTGGTCCAAGGGCGGCACTACCAGTTCAAGGCCCTCCCGTTCGGATTGAAGTTGGCACCCAGGGTGTTCACCAAGTGCCTCGCACCGGTGGTGGCGCGGCTGCGCCTACAGGGGATCCACGTCTACCCCTACCTGGACGACTGGCTCATCCGGGCAAGGACAAGGGAGCTCGCCGTGGAGCACACTGCGAAGACCGTCCAGCTTCTCACAGACCTTGGATTCTCCATCAACTTTCCGAAATCCCACCTGGTTCAGTCGCAAGTCGCCCTGTTTCTGGGAGCCAAGCTCGACACAGTGGCGGGGCTGGCCTCGCCGTCGGAGGAAAGGACCAGGACCATTCTGGGCAAAGTGCAGCGTCTGCTGGCCACGGACATGACCAGGGTAAGATCTATCAAGTCCCTCCTCGGGATGATGTCCTCCTGCATTTATCTGGTGCGCCTTTGCAGGCTTCGGATGAGACCCTTACAGGAGTTCCTCGATGCCCGCTGGATCCAGTCTACGGGCAGTTTCGAGGACAGGATCCCTCTCAACGAGGCGTTCCGTCAGGCGATCCGGTGGTGGGGTACCCGCTCTCATCTGTCGGCGGGCACGGACTTTCAGACCCCAGCTCACCAGGTGACGACGGACGCCTCCCTGGAAGGTTGGGGAGCACACTCTGGAGATCTTCACGCGAGAGGCCTTTGGCTCCCGGAGGAGAAGTCTCTCCACATCAACATCTGGGAGCTCCGCGCGGTGTTCTGGGCCCTCGGGTCCTTTCTTCCGTCCCTCAAGGGCAAGGTGGTGAGGATCTTCACCGACAACACCACCACGATGTTCTACATCCGGAAGCGGGGCGGAACCAGGTCCCCGGCCCTATCCAAGGAAGCCCAGGATCTGTGGCATTGGGCCGTCGCCCAAGGGATGTTTCTGGTGCCTCTTCATCTGGCAGGAATAAAAAACACGATCGCCAACTCACTCAGCAGGGAGCTGTGCTCGTGCCACGAGTGGGAACTACGCCGGGATCAAGTGGATCGACTCTTCCAACGATGGGGCGAACCCCAAATCGATCTCTTCGCGACGGTGACGAATTCCAAGTGCCGGAGGTTCGCCAGCAGGTTCCCCCAGCCGAGGAGCATGGGCGATGCTTTCTCGTTCCCCTGGGACGGCCTATTTTTTTATGCGTTCCCTCCGCTGCCGTTGCTGCTCCGGCTCATCAACCAGCTCACGAGGTCCCGGTGCAGGATGATCCTCGTCGTGGCCGAGGCAGATCTGGTTCCCGGACCTTCTGGACTTGTCAACGTCCCCACCAGTCAAGCTGCCGACGGACGCAGACCTTCTCTCCAGAGAAGGAGGCGCCATTCTTCACCACAACCCGGAGTCGCTGAACTTGCAGGCCTGGCTCCTGCAGCACTAGAGTTTGGAGGGTACGACATCCCGGCCGACTGCAGAGAGGTTCTTGCAAAGGCCAGGGCGTCCTCAACTCTCAAGTGCTACGGACATAAATGGAAGAGGTTCTCTGTCTGGTGCCGTGCACAGAAGATTAACCCTCTGCGGATTACGGCCCCTCAAGTACTGCCGTACCTACTGTCGCTGGCCAAAGCTGGACTGGTTCACGCCTCCATCAAAATACATCTGGCTGCAATCTCCCGATATACCAGGACGACGGGACGGGCGTCCTTGTGGTCTCATCGCCTGGTGAAAGAATTCATGAAGGGACTATTCCGATCATTCCCGCCGGTGTAGGCTCCTGCCCCGGCGTGGGAGCTTAATGTGGTGCTGACCAAGCTCATGGGGGCCCCATTCGAGCCTATGCATTCGGCGCCTTTGAAGTTCCTGTCGTGGAAGACCGCTTTCCTCGTGGCCATCACCTCCGCACGACGAGTGGGAGAGATCCAGGCCCTATCTTGCAAGCCCCCATACTTGACTTTTCATGACACGAGGGTGGTGCTGAGGACACACCCATCCTTTATGCCTAAGGTGCCGTAGGACTTCCACCTCAACGAGCCCTTCGTGTTGCCAGTTTTCTTCCAGTCGCCTTCGTCGCCGGCTGAGAGGACTTTGCACTCGCTGGATGTAGCTAGAGCGCTGAAGTTCTACGTGGACCGCACGAAGAGTTTTCGGAAGACGTCACAACTGTTTGTGAACTTTGGGACTGTGAATCAAGGGAAGGCTCTCTCGAAGACTTCAATTTCCAGATGGCTCTCCGGCTGCATCATGCACTGTCACCGGTTGGCAAACCGACAGCTGCCCGGCCGTCCGAGAGCCCATTCGACCACAGCGTTCCTGTCTGGTGTGTCCCTGCTGGACATCTGCAGGGCTGCGACGTGGAGGTCGACGCACACCTTCACAAGAACACTACTGCGTCGATCGGGACTCCAGGGAGGAGTCCAGGGTCGGCCAAGCAGTGCTACGCAACCTGTTCGCCTAAGGTGAGCCTGGTGAGGAGGTAAGAGTTGCTTAATGTTGAGTTGTTGTATTGCTTAATGTTGAGCATGTTGCCACCTCCCGTGGTTGTGCATGTGTGTACTGCTATGTATTCTCTTATTCATGAGCATGTGAATCCATGCCAGACCCCATGCTGGAGAAGGAACAAGTTACTTACCTGTAACTGTTGTTCTCCAGCATGGGTCTGGCATGGATTCACATGCGAACCCTCCCGCCTACCCCTCTGCGGCTCTTCACTTGGCCATACTGCCACTTTATGTGCTACCAAATCTGAGGATGGCTGCCGGAGGCAGGGCTTAGGGAGAGGGCAGTCATTGGCTGGGGGCAGTATGACCCAGAGACCAGTGATTGGTTACTACTAAGAAAGACAGATCAGAAACGAAACTGATACTGATTTTTTTCTATACCGAGGATTCCCGGCCTGACGACGGGGAATATTCATGAGCATGTGAATCCATGCCAGACCCATGCTGGAGAACAACAGTTACAGGTAAGTAACTTGTTCCTTACTTCTCACCCAGTTATTCAAGCACGTGTAAAGATATGTTTACTTCTTCCAATCAGTCAGTTAAACTAGTAGTTTCTTCCTGTGGTACTACGTGCAGTACTGGTCCAAACAAATCCTTGAGGGTGAAAGCAGGGGCGCAAGATTCTGCTTGTCATTTTTTCTATTTTTTGTTGGTGGTGTTTTTACTTCCTATTTTTATTTTTTGAGAGTATTTGCCAATTATTAGGGAGTACAAGTGTCCGATGCACACCTCATCTGTAGGGCTGTCTCCACATACACCACTGTGAACGCCTCTGTGCTCTGCTTTTTTAGAAATGGGTATTTACCATGCAGTTACCAGGTAATAGCCTCACGTTGCTCTGAATCAGTGCAGAAAGGCATGCTGCATGAGCCATGGGAAAAATGCACAGACCTAGAAATGTGTTTTATATAGTGCTTGATTGCTACTCTATGTCAACACACCAGTGTTTAAATTGCGTACCACTAAAGTTGCTTAAGTTAACAACCCCGAAGGCATAAACAACTGAGGTGGCCCGTCTGGGACTTTAACATGTAACCTGCTACTTGAACACAGTTCTCCAAAGCAATCGCCTAGGTCACTGAGCTGAGATGTGTAGCTGTGCCTTGTAAGTGGCCAGCTATCTGTTATCGATGAAGACGGGAGGGGTCGAGGGTCTGCTGTTGAAGTGCCACAGGGGGTACTTGCGCTGTGGTTAGAGATTATTTTATTGTATTGTCTCTGTTGTGACAGCCCTTGGCTCAATGGAAGTAGGGGAGGGGAGTGACTATATGCATTGAGGCAGCCCTAAATCACCATCAGGAACCCAGACATGGTTCCTTTGATGCTGCAGGACAGTTTGTTGGAAGGTGCAGGGGTTGGTGGGAAGCAGTCTGAATTCCGCTTCGAGAGTCTGCAATGCTGAAAAGACACAGGCTAAGGCAACTAGGAACCAATGTAAGAAAGCGGCCCGTTCGAGGACAAAAGGAACTAATGGTATGGTTTGGAAGAAAATCCTAAACTAATGGTACAGCATTCCAATAATTAACATTACACTTTGGGCTCTGCTCATCCATACACCATCTGCTTAAAGGGTTTTTCAGAACCTACTCTTGTGAGGCTGTTCAAGAAGCGAACTTAGTGGTCTAAGGAATGCATTAAAGTGTAACCAAACTCTCAAAGATACAGTGGGAGGAGTACGGCTTTGAGACGGTTGAAGGTTAGAGTTGTAAGTACTTATATTGCTTAAAACTCTTTTGCTTTCTCACCTTCTCACCCCACCCACCTCACTTTATATTAACACAGTTGAAGTTAATTATGTAAATCAATGTGATACCCTTAGGAGATAAAGTGGGGAGTGGACAAGACAAATTCTACACAAAGAATACCATAACCTTTATGAAGATAAGACCGCACACAAAGTAAGGGTAACTGGTCATTCCCTCTCCTCAGGCTTGCCATCTGATATCTGATTTGGCAAGAAAACATACCTTGCTATGTAAAAGGCTCTTGGGATCAACCTTAGCGTTGGTCCTATTGCTGGCGGTACACGGTTCATGGTTGCAGTGGTCGTTTCAGGATTAGGGTCTGGCTTGCAGCGCTTCTGGCCACATCCAGACTTCATGATTCTAGAGATCTACCAGGCTGGACTGTCTGAGCTGAAGGACAACTGCTTTGACTCCCATGATGGTTGAGGGATCCCCAGTTCACGTAGGAATGGTAAGTTGCGGTGCTGACTCCACATAGGGTCAGGCATGTACTTTGTTGCACAATGGAGCACTTTGGTTCCAGGCCAGCCAATCTCCATGGGAGACCAGCAGGAGCAAGGCGAGGAAGATGCAGAACAGCAATAAAGATAGCTGCTCGGTGCCCCATCAATTGGCAGAATCCCTTCTCTGGATAGTGCAGGACAAGGAACGCCCCAGTGACTCTTCAGAGCACCAATGATTGCGGGATATCGATTGAGGATGCCACACTGTTTGGGTCCACCAGTCCAAGGGAGGGAAGGCACCTGGTGAATGTATCCACTTGTCTGGGCAAAGGTGCAGAGCTTTGCGGTGGCTGGCTTGGCCAGGTGTGGTTGCAGGAGCAGTCCGCTCGCACCCCTCTTGTCTCTTTCTTCTTTGTAAAACCTGGTTGTAGTGTTGACATGAAGAAAGGTTCAAGAGCATCTCGTTTTATGTAAATTCAGAGTGGTCCCACCCTCCAATGGAAAGGACCTGCAACATTCAAACAGGTAGTGGTTGTCCAGTGGTGGCCAGCCAGCTACTTCACAAATGCCCAGTAACAGCACATCACTCTGGCTTGGGTGTGTATAAGGGTCATACAGACCCAATGCTCTGTTCCATCCCACAAAGCACTTTTTTGGTGTTCCGTTCAGTGCACCAGATATGGTCCTTTCCAACCCGAGTGGTCAGGAAGATGGCCAGCAAAGACTTTGCATCAAAGAATAGGGCGTCAAACACAACGGGCAACCATTGTGAGTACAGTGTCACCCAAAAGGTATTATGATAAAAATGAAGGTGCACAGCAGTACAAAGTTGAAGAGTAAAACTCAGTTCACTGCTCCCAGTCGGTTTAGTGTGCACCACACATCGGCCACAAAAAGTAGCTTCGAGAAAAGTTATGGGGACACAATGGGCCTGATTCATGGAAGTGTTTTATAATGGCGCAATCCTATAGGAAAATGTTCCATGAATCAGGCCCAATGTGTCCTAGAAGCACTCTTTTTGTGTGCCTGCACAAGTCCTGCATTGATAACCACCATAGTGGTTGATCAGTGCACCCCAAACAAAATGACTTGTGCAGGTGAGTGAAGTCAACAAGACCTCCTCCACTGTGAAAAAAACGTCTCATGTTCCTGATCCATAGCAGATATGCTGGGGACTTCATTGAATTTAATGAGATAACATTGGAAACCAGTCTTTCCTAACATTTGGACTTTGGCCAAATCTATTAATCTATGACTGACATTGACTCCCTTGACATGTTTGCGTTATCCTGATGAGGCCTATTATTTTTTTGTTTGTTTAATTCCTCTTGTGAGTCCCAATACAGGGCCAAATTGATTATGTAACTGTGTCTTTGGGAGTCTTTAAAGCTCCAATTCAGAGTGCATTAAAGGCACTGTGTAGGCACTGTGTGTGGACCTTTTCGTCACTCAAGTCGCCCTGCTCAGCTCCTTGGATTGGCTGGTGGTAATTCTTTGTACTATTTTAAAAGGGTGCAAGCTGCTGAATCAATTTTATGATCAAAGAGTGGAGACCCGTTTCCTACTGGTGCCTATTAAAATGTCAACCTATGTTTAGATGTTTAGTGAGAATCCACAACAAAGTACGTTTACCTAGGAAGCATGAAACTAGTATGTGCTATATATATATATGGGCATGGCCAGATCTGTCCTGATGAATACATGAATGTGTGGGATTCACTGCTTAATCCATATCCTCAGTGTATGCCAGAAAATCAGCCCAGTACGTGTTTTGACTGTCGTGGCTGCAAAATGTGTGAATGGTGCAGTGTGCCTGATTGGAAGCTGGATGTTGTAATGAATCATGGGATTCCGTCAATTTTCCCCAGGAGGGAGCCTTTCCCTGTGAGGCTAAGGAGGTGGGCCTGCTACACAATACCTTCCCTAGGGGTAGAGGCAAGCTGGACCTCGCCGGGAGATGACCCCTTTCCCCCGTTCTTATGAGGAACTCCATAAGCAACATATCCCTAACCCATCTTCAAGAACATCCAGTGAAAGAAAACACGAAGAACAAACCATTCTGATTGTACCTTTGAAGAAGCACTTCTATGGTACTGAGACGATGAAAACAGGAAGAATGGAGTGAAAATAAAACTCAGACCAAAGACTTTGACACAACGCCAGGGAAGTCCCACAATGGCGTCATAAATCTTGGAGGCGGAGAATGTGATGAGAGGAGAACCAACAGTTTCGAATCCGCTAGTAGAGAGACGCTGTGAGAAACTTGGACACATGGTGTCCGATGGCGGAAAGAAGCCTGAGTGCAGCTTCTAAAGTTTGGTGCTGGAGGAGCTATGATATGCGAGAAACTGAAGGGGATGCAAGGGGGAGAGAAGGGGAGAGAGCACCATACTATGCTTTCCGTGCGACATGAGCGTGTGTCCTATTTTTGCGTTTCAAGCAGCCATAACTTGCGCCACCACCTTGCACTGCTAAGACTTAACACTCAGGACATAGATGACATCACAAATGTCATTGATTGGCCAATCTGGCTACTGGCCATGACCACAAGGGACCAGCAATGGGGTTAAAGTGGGCATGGCCACCAGGTACCTGCTATGTGCTAACTTTTTTCGGTTTGAATGGGGGAAAAAAAAATCTGCTTGTGGGTAAAGGTTGAAGTGCTGGATAGGATCGCCGCAAATATGCATGAGGAGGGTCAGCAAGAACTTGAAAGCATGGTTTTGCAAATATGTCCTGTCTTTTATTTTTTGAAAGTATGAAAATGTAAGTACACAACACAGTGATACAACATCAGTATATGGGCAATCGGTCTGGCCGTCAGCAAGGAGAAATGTGTACTGTAATTTGCTTATTTGGGTTATGGACGAAGCAGTATGTTTGAATGGGAAAAAATATTCTGCTTGCAGTTACAGCCTGACGTGATGGACTAGATTACAACAAACTTGCGCGACTAGAATTAGCAAGGACCTGAAAGCATGTTTTGGGAAATATGTCTTGAATTTGATTTTTCTGAAGTGTAAGAATGGAATGGAATAGAAAAACTAGTGATATACATTTGGTGTCTGGGTAGTGGGCCTGCCCCTCAGCAAACGCAAAGGTGTACTCTGATTTGCTTATTGTGGAATGTGGCATGGCCAATGGCCGTCCCCCATGAATTTGGCACTGCCCATTGGTTACAGTATTAGGGTATAGTTGACACTGAGCTAGGATGCAGGATAGGTGCAGTGAATATTAGGGGTGGTTTGGTCCGGCTGGGGTCATGGTTGAGCCTTTTGCCATAGGCAATTGATGATTTGCATCCCCAGCATGCGCTGCTGATGAAAACAGACATAAGTATGTGTTGTTAAAAAAAAATCTTAAGAGGTTAATAGTTCTATAACTTGTATACAGTGATGTAACACCATGAAACATTTTCACTTAAAAAAAAACATTAAATTGACAGAAAAACCTTGTTAAAGGGATGTTAAGGTTAAGATGCATCCCACCCTTGGGACTCCTCGGCTACAGTAGTGTGCCATTGGCATCCCACCATGGCATCCCTTGGCATTTCCCTCCTGGGTTCTCATGCGCACTTGCTCATACGTACTGCCCCTTCTATTTATGCACTTCTCTCACTTCACAATGCATATGTACATTTATAGGAGCACTGTGTACAGTTGTTTTGTATAAGTAAGGGACATGCAGAATTCAAGAAGATTGTTAAGTGGCAGTTGGTGTGTGGAAGCTTAATCTGGTCATGGGGTTATATGTACAGTTTTTGGAAGTGATTGGTGGAAGGATGTGTGACTGTTTGAAAGCAGGCATTGCGGTAGTGTTAAAAATATACAATAAAAAAGAGTAGAAGGGCTGCCCTGTGCAATCTGGCCACTGCCCATGGCCACAGGTTATACCTTATTCACCAAAGTTATATCACTGTTTTTTGTATCTACATTATGACACTTTTGAAAAGCCAAAGCGCAGACACATTTGCAAAACCATGGTTTCAGGTCCTTTTGAAAATGTACATAAATAAAATAGTCATATAACTTAGCCCCCACTGGACAAAATCCATTCAGATTTTGCACAAACATTCTAGGTTGCGTCTATAATCTTTCTGAAGACTTTTGTCCACATTCGTCAAACGGCAACAAAGTTATAAGCCATCTACAAATGTTGAAACCCCCCTCTAATTTTGCCCCCTCTTAACAAAGCCCCACCAAACTTTGCATAAACATTCATGTTGTTCGCGAACATTACAGGACTGCCCTGGACATCCGGACTATTTGCAGACGTCGGAGTTGAAAACGCCCCGTTTTGTGGGGCTTTTTAAGGCCACATCGCACCCCATCCTCATCATCCTTCACATCCCCAGAGATTGTGTCATTAGTTTGACAAGTACAATGTTGTTGTTTGCTTATGTTTTCTCTGCAATGTTTGCGGACAACTGGCGCTGTCTGCGAATCCAACATGCCGCACATTGCAAAAAATTGTATGCACCTCACGCTTTTCACCATCCAATCAGCGGGCGTGTCTGATGTCTGCAGACCTCATGCCGCCCTCTGGGCCTATTGGAGGCTCGTCCGCAGAACGAACAGGGAAGTGAGTCCACGGACTAAACCCAGATATCGCACATTTGTTTTACCTACTTTTTAGCCGTTTAGAAAAGAAACTACCGAACGGATTTACACCAAATTTACAAAAGCAAGCTTTCAGGACCAAGCTGCTGCTTCTGCTGCAAATTTGGTTAAAATCTGTCCTGTGGTTTGGGCTGTAGGTGTGATCAAATATTTCTTTCCATTCCATCTGTGGGAAAACCCACACATTTTAGGGTCTCCCCTATAACTTTGCCCCACCCCCCTCCACAAAACCTCACCAAACTTTGCAGAATCATTTGCAAAGTTTAGTGAGGATTCGTCAAGGAGGGTAGGGGAGTGACAAAGTTAAAAGCCTCCCAAAAAGTGCTCTTCCTATGGGTTGAGCAACTTAACCATAACTACACAGCCGCTACCGCAGGCCATGTAATATATACACAACACAAGTGCAATACCAAACTTTAATCCTTGAAATAAATGTGGCGACTTTGTACAGCATATTAATATGTTTATCTCTATGGCACTGAGTAGAGGTATGCCTATTACCGCAGTCCATTATACACTAGTGTCAAAGCCGTGTACACGGGCCAATGTTTGCAAGGAAAGTAATTTTCAGACTGTTCATATATTATGTGGTATATTTGATTGTAATTCAGGTTAATGAAGAAAAATATGTTTTAGGTTTTCATTAACACTGTAGGGCCACTATATATCCTAAGGCAACAGCTCCATGTAGCGGGGACAACAGGCTAAGCGGTAATTCTCTACTGCGCATGACTGCATCGGACATACGTTATCAGTGGAATACAGAATTTACAGTAAGTTTTTATTCACACAGTAAGACCACTAAATATTTCCTTAGGCAACAGCTCCCTCTAGTGTGACAATAGGCAAAGCAGGCCGTCTCTACTGTGCATGACTGCATCGGACAAACCTACATCTGGCCTTTTATAATTTAGTAGATAGGCCAAGGGTCTTAAGAATGCTGTTACTGCAGCCCCAAAATGATTGACGTTTTGGTGGCAGTTGCTGCTGCAGGAATGTTCAATTTATTTCAGGCTGAACTTTTGAAGGATGAAGGTCATTCCCATAACTAAACAGGAACAACGCCATTTTAAATGTAATTCTGTTCATTCAATTTTCTCTGACGTCTGCAGAGCTATGTTCATGAAGAGTGACAAAGTCCAGGCTATGAATGGCAAATTTGTATTCAATACAAAATGCAATGCTGGGCGATACTGCATAAAACTATTCTCTTTGAATGCTGGCACCAAAAGCCACTTTCTCATTACTTTGTATGGAGTGCAGAAAAAGAGGAAATTAGCAAGATTCTCCATGTCTGCTCCACACACTGGGCACCGTGCTTGAAAACTTAGTCCTGACCTTCTTGCCAGTACTTTGCCCAGCAGTAAGCAGTTGAAGCGATGGGACACCCTTTGAAATGTGCTGTTAGTACAGACCAAATAGTCCTTTTATTTTGTTTGGTGCTAGAATCATAAAGCGCTTATTAGTTGGTTTTCCGATTTCCAGCGTTTCCCTTTTCGCGCTTGTCCAAATTTGAATTCTTCCTTTCAAGTCGCAACTCATCAACGTATTTAATACACTTGGGCTTTCAAAGTATGTCCCAGCATTGATTTTCTCTAGCATTTGTTTTATATACGAGAGCCATTTGATATTCTCAGCACCTTTTTTCATTAGTACATTTCTCAAGTCAGAGTGGCATTCGGATTAGCCCATACCCTAATCCATAAGTGGGTGGCTTCCAATGCAGTATCATACTGTATATAGGTTAGACCTACCTTGTTGTGAGCGGCATAGTTCAGGGCAGAACTTGGTAGAGCCAACACCTATTTCAGGAAGGCTTTGTCTTCTCTTTGGATGGCCACACTGCCGCTCCATATTTAGCTGCCCCTCTAGTTCTTGCAAGATAGATTGTCTTGATCATGTTACTGCTTGTGTTGCCTCATGAAATAAAAGGTACCCCCTATCACTGACTCATTAATAGCAGTTGTTTTTCAAATTGGGCTTCTGGTGTAAACCTTTCCAAAAAGCGCAATCCCAGATAATCAAAGGAGTTAACTCGCAGAATGGGACTAGGATTATCACCCTTTTCCTTGTCTGCATCCTGACCCTTTTCCTTGTCAGGATGCAGATCATGACCGCTGATTTTTTGGGAATTGAACTGTAAATCTAGATCCACCATAAATGATGTATATTCACTCGAAATTGCAATGCTCTTGGGGTGCAAGCAATTAGTATGGAATCGTCCACATAACACCAAAGCCGCAATTAACATGTCCCCTGTCTTGGGTACATTAACATTGTAATCTGCTAGTACCTTATAAAACATATTAATGTACAAGGGAAACAGCAGCCGGGCTAAAACGCACCCTTGTCTGACCCCGGCCTGTATGGGGAACCAAGGAGTGCGGTGGCCTTCTGCACTAGACCTAACACAGGCCTCATTATTAATGTGTAGTGAAGTGTAGATATCCAAAACCCCAAGGGGAAAATCATAGGTCCTATGCACGTGCCATAACTTGCTTCAATTTACTTTATTGAAGGTGGTGCTTAGGGCCATAAAATGCCAGATACACTGGCTCATTTTATATGTAGAGGGAATGTGCAGATTCAACACTTGCTCCATAGTTCCCAGCGATAGGCGGAACTCTAATTGAATCAGAGACAGTATTGCCTGCAAGGTTACCCATTTTTCCACAACATTCGAAGGGCATCTCCCAAATATTAAGCAACTCGTGTTTAGGAGAGAGATGGGCCGATAAGCTCGGGGAGAATTTCTACTGCCCTTCTTGAATATAGGAACAATAATTGCCTTTCTCCACTCATCTGGTATTATACCAGTCTCTAGTACTTCATCTTCCCCTTAGTCTGCACTGGCTGAAAAGGGAAAATAACAGAATGGACTGGTCTGAGTTGGTTAAGGCCTCGTTCTGAAAATATGAGGCCTTGTAGTTCAGGCTGCACTGCCCCCTTTGGATCAAGCTTGTAATGTCAGGCTGAAAACAGATACTCTGGAGGGTTGCCCAGAGATGTGGCAGTGGTTATGATTCATTCAAAACATTGTAGCCATCACTCTTCAGTTTTCCAAAAGCCAACCCTTTTGTAAGTGCACAGGGCTAAAACACGTATTGGATCACAGATATGACTCTTCCTTGCTCATTACTGGATTGTTTACTTTCTTTTTACCTCAACATTTCTGTCACTCTGTGTGTCTGCTGAAAACAGTTAACTTTTGATGTTTTTTCGTTTGCATAAAAACCTCAAATGCAACAAAAAGGACTAATGCTTCCACGGTTTCCGGTGTATAATTGGATCAGCCAAAACATGTGGCTGATCAATTTCTGTTTATATCACTGTTGTACAGTGGTTATTTTCTTTTAACTTCTGGGACCAGACCTGTACATATCATCTTGACTTAAAAATAATGTAGATCCGAGTGCTGACTGGTGATCCGCTGTAAGAACGTATTTCCAGAGGCTAAATGTTAATAAGACCTTAGTTGCCCCATCTACTTGGAAGCCACTTGCTTGCAAGGAGACTTTTAGAACGTGTAACCCTGTCATTTTTAAACACATACATAATCTATGAAACATTTTAAATTCCATTGGGTGATGAGTTTAAAGATTTTTTTTTAAACTCCAAAATTAAAATCTGGTGTGGTTTCTTTAACTTCTCCAACTACCCCAATGCTTCCAAAATACGGTTGTAGCACTCCTTGAAAATGTGCACGAGAAAAGAACAAGTTGTTTTACTATTTGCTGACCTCCTTTTCTCAGCACCTGTTGCTGTTAGTGTGAGGATATTATAGGTAGGTGATACCAGCGATAGCTTGGCTATGTGTATAGTTGTATTGCAGACCAATGTCCACATGCTTTGATTGGTCCATTTTAAATCTTCATGCCACGTTTGAGGTACATGCAGACCGTGATCTTAATAGCCTTGGGTATCTTTATCTAAAGACGCTTGATTTCTGCTGTCCCACAGTTTCCTTAAACTCCTGCAAGCTCCATTTCATTAGTAAAATGGCTTGATCTGTTTTCCTGCAAGGGAAAAGTAAAGTATGCACATTTGCTCATATTAATTATCCTGTAGCATGTGGGCTCTGTTGTAGTACGCTGTCACTGCATTCATGGTACATTATTACTCTTGTAAATCTCTGGCACCTTACACTTATGCCAGTAATGTTCAGGGAACTCAAGCATCTCATGGCTTGGGGGACAAAAGCAGGGGGTGGGGGGTTACTATTGTTCTGAAGCCTCTTTCCCAAAGTGCTGACTGCTGCACAGAGTCCCATTGTTCGGTAAGCAGGCCAGAGGCTTAATACACAAAGAGCAGCTTCATCGCCTCTCCTCTTAACCGTGCTTTCCTTTTCTACCTCTAGATGAACCAAGGTTTTGTTTTATTTTGTGCTAGGCAGTGCTGCTTTTTCCTGGTGCAACTTTACAGTGCTGGAACACTGATTGATTCAGCTTTTACATAACATTCACAACCGTGTCATATGTTCTTTCTCATTAAAGATATTTTGTGCCTGGCTTGATTTAACTGTTTCCCATCGTTATGAATGCAGGGAATTTTTACTTTATATTTTGTACCTTTACTAGGGGCCAACATTGAGAAGTCTGTGAAAGACCTGCAGCGGTGCTCTGTGTCTCTGGCTCGTTACAGGACGGGGGTTAAGGAGGAGATGGATGCCTCCATTAAGAAAATGAAGCAAACATTTGCAGAGCTCCAGAGTTGGTGAGTAAAGTTGGATTTTCACCAAGGGCACATTGAGGCCTGGTCCAAGATCCTGATATCATGGCTCCCCAGAAGCTGTGGACTTGTTCATGGCTCAACTGAGGTTCCTGAGTCTGGTCCTCCTCAGTTATGTTGGTGAGCTGGATTTGGGCTTTGCCATCTTGCGCTGCCTGAGGCCATATTTGTGGGTTTAGTGTGGTGCTGTGAACTTACTGTTCGTCAGATCTTTCACGTTGACCATTTGATATAAGCAATGCCCAGTCTTTGTGAGGGATTCCTCCATAGAGTCTGGTCCTCGTAGTCAATGGGTAGAGGTGGTGGGCAGTGGTTCTGCAAGTGTGGCGCGCTGTCTGTTGGTGGCTGGGTGCTTTGGGTCATCTTTTGAGTGCGTTGGCTTTGGAGTGAGTTCAGGGCTGGATTAGCTAGTGGAGAAGAGAGCGATGGGTATCCAAAGAGTGTCTAGTCTGCTGTCAATAACTCTGCTTGAAGTTATTTGTTTTGGAATAAGTTCTCAAACTTTTCATGGTATGACTGGCTCAAACATAAATTGCACATGCCTTTTGTTATACTCCACTGCGGAAGCAGAAACACATCAGAGATGGAAATAATAATAATCCCCTTGAAATTGTCGATGAGTAAATACTTGAGGAGGGCCCAGAAATAGAGACAATGCTTTTCTTCTACAGATGGTTACCCATTTTAGAAAAAAGATAGCATGTGTACTAACAATGTAACATAATCCCACAATATGATAGTATCTGTTTTCAATTTTCTTTGATCCATACCCTTTTTGGTTTTCTTTTTGCTGAGGTGGTAGACCCGTATTTGTTTGCTGTCTTCAATCATTTGTTTCGATACACACTTTTTCAAACGTTCGACTGAATACTGCAAATGCATATTTATTGTGCTGCTCTGGTAGCCTTGATGTCTCATATAGGAGGTCAGGGAACTGGGATGGGAAGATCCTTGGGGGCAGGGAAGGGAGAAGGGAAGCTGGCGAAAGCTGCCTCCTCTGTGATAATTCCAGAGCTAGTAACTGGAGAGTCACTCAGCACCTCATTCATTTGCAGCCTTCTAACTTTGTCCATCAATGCCCCCCTAATGACACCTTTGGAAGAAACACATGCCCCATAACTCGGTCCACCCACCTTCCCCGAATTTCCATTGGAATGAGACTGACACCCGAACTCCAACTCCGAGTCCACCTTCGAGTCCAACTTCATCACCCCAAGATGCTGTTCGAATGAAGAACTCAAATGCTGAAAAACGGATCGTAGTCGAGATCTGTGAGGCCAGAACATGTGTGCAACAGAATTTGGGAAAGTAAATCCTAGCGAACGCAGCCCGCCAGTTCAGCTGCAGACCAGATTACAATCTTACAAGTATTCACTACAGTGGGAGACACAGAGGGACCTGTTAGTAGACATCGGACTAAGAGGCACTGATTCAGGGAAGTTTAGCGACATGCAGACGGAGCTGAGGAAATTCTGCTGGGATCAGGAAGCTGCATAATGGTTCCACCGGATTCCAAAATGGTGAGTCCTCTGTTCCTCAACTAGTGGAGCTGTGGCTCAGACACACACCATGCACATGCCATAAGGCAGAGCAGGGTTAGAGGACCCACTTGCTGCCATCCAATTGCACATCCACTTTCAACAGGGCCTACATGTCCCCACTGAGAACCTCATTATGCCTTCTCCCCTAAAACAAACCTCATCTGAAAGATGACAGAGGCAGATCCACAGTGAGGGATGTTTGAGAAAGGTTGGCAGTGAGGTGGTGTATGGCGTTAACCAGCGAGAGAAGGACGAAGTATCAGAGAGAGGACTGCGTTGGAGGTGGGACATAGGAGAAGTAAAGCTGGAGGATGGTGGATGAGACTAGGAAAGTGGTCATCGGAGGAAGGGAGCAGTTGGAGTTGGTGAAGGGGCAGAGAGGAGGAAATAAACAGAGGTCCAAGGAAGAGAATCTAGGATAAGCCATGCCAAGTGGAAAAAAGGCTAGAAGTGATGCTGATAGGCAGATGCGAAAACCATTGGGATTTGAGCTTGGGTACAAGTGCTAGACTAGTGGAATGCCTTTTTAGTCGGGGTACATAAGTGGTAGAGCCCAAAAGGGTCTGGGGGGAGAGAGATGAACAGATTCGAAAGGGCGCACGTGAGAAATGGACAGACCCAAAAAGGCGAGTGTGAGAGATGGACAGACCCAGAAAGAAAGAGAGAGAGAGAGAGAGAGAGAGAGAGCGCGTGCACGATAGACGGACGGACAGACAGACAGACCCAGACTCAGAGCGTGAGATGAACAGACTTGGAGAGCAAGAAATTAATTTACAGACCACAATACCCTGCAGTAAAACCCCACCCTGTGAAGATCTGCCATGTGTGCAGAGTCCTGTGCCTGTTTTGGTAGGTGTGCTGGTTGCTTCTACTGCATTTGAGTTGCCAAGGCATCATTGCACCTAAAAATCATTGTTGGTGAACTTGCCTGTTAAGTGACTGTAGTGCATAACTAATGTTATGATCATTTGTGTGTTTTATGAAATTGTTTATGGATCGGTTTCCTACTTCAACAGTAGTAATCATAGGTGGTTAGTTGTAGAGCTGTGAGTAGTAGAACTCTAATTACTATCTCATTGCAAATAAACTTACCAGAAATCGCTGTTGGTCCGTAGTCAACAATGTAAATCATTTGAATTACTGATCCTTCGCGAAACATTTATTTTTCACATTCTGTATCACATTCCGGAAATGAGGATCTCTTCTGCCAGTAACTTTCTGACTTATCGGATTCAATTTTGCAGCATTCTGTTATATTCTTGGGCAACTGTAATCTCCTAGGGACATAGTTGCAATGGGAATGAAGTAGGATCTATAGTCCATATTAGTAGCTTATTATTTGGAGCAATTTCTAAAGAAAACAACACTTAGAAAATCTAACATGTTGGATATAGTAATAGCAGCCAGGGTTACACTGTGTTGCTCGTACCCTAAAATAGTAGATTGGTCTGATCATTGTTATCCATTTTTTTTATCCCAATACATTTGCTGCAGATTAAAGGATAAGAGAAGCTTGAAAAAAGATCTTTAAAATCTTTTAAAGATTGTCCTCTTGATACTCTTCCCAAGAATCTACCTTTAGTAGGAAGTGGGATGTCCCCTTTATCACAGGTTCATGATCTGCACAAGACCTTTGAGGAGGCTCTTAAGGATTTGTGACTAAACATGTCCCTTTAAGAAATTAATCTTTAAAAAAGAAAAAGAAAAAGAAACCTTACGTTTCTTAGTGTTCGCAATCGTTGAAAGACATTAAACATTGGGGAGGGGAGATATGTCAGGGGCAAGGCGTTTGTCTTGGAAGCAAGACAATGCAGCCCAACACAGGTTTGAATCCCTATCCTGTACTTAGAAACCAATTTCTGGTATTAAGCGCGTTATAAAAGAACAATTATAATTATATCAGAAAACATTGGAGGCGCCAGTATACAAATTAAGCCTTGGTAAACCTTACTATGGCTAGGAAATCTAGAAAACATTAAATTAAGCAGACAAAAAACAATATACTATGGTCATAGGTTTTCAAAAGCTGATTACAGTTCACACACTTTAATTAAAGCAGTTAACCACTGTGCATGCCCCTTGCCTAACAAGGAGGGTGGACATTCAGTTTGTAAATCAAATTTACTTAACTAATAATACAATTCAGTCAGAGATGTAGGAAAAGAAAAATGCCTTTGATATGATTGTGCCCTCTATTATACCTATGTTTGTGCAGCAATGGTCCATTTTTGGCCTGCCTGATCTATTACAATCACATAACCCTACTCCTTTTGTTGACATGAATCCACCTAAAGTCATGAAAAACCTGGGAGTTGAGCTTTGGCCTCTATATTGAACATAGTGAGTGCCTCTTTATAACAAGGCATATTTCCTTCTCTGCTAAATACAGGTAGAATGTTACCTCTTTTGATTAAAAATCTAATTTAGATGTATCCATTGTCAACAACTGTACATAAATTCCCCTTTGCCTTCCTTAAGGAAAATTGATATGGCTGTGACTATTCTGTTAAAACATTTGCATAACGCTAACTTAATTCAAGCCTTTCGCCCTTGACAACGCATTGAAACACCAACCCTCCAGGGTGAATAATGCACTTTAAATGTTGGAAAATGATAGAACCTGCCTGCTTGTCGAGCATGTGGCAACTTTCGATATGGTGGACAACGAGGCACTTACTTCCAACTTTGCGCAGCACATGGGGTTAGGGGTAAGGTTCTTGATTGGTTTTACTTCTTTTCTGTCTAGCCGAAGTCACTTCAGCCAGATGAGATCCCCATGGTCCTTACTCCCAGCCCCTTGCCCCTTGACCTGTGGACTGCCTCAGGGGTCAATATTGTCTGATCTCATTTAATATTTATAAGGAGCTGCTGCAAAGTCTACTGACTTGGAGTGGGCTGGGGGTAATTTTCATCTATCAATAGTCTGATGACACACAACTCTATCTGAATGTGTCACCCTCTGCAGTTGTCCAACTCTTTCGGGTTTCTCCTGTCTGCTTCAAAGCTTGGATGGCATCTAAAATGGCTGGTCAGTCAGATAGCACTACGAGCGGAGTGCTCGTTTCTGACATTTGTGCGTAGCCTGCTGACGCAGGTTCGAATCCCAGCAGGGCCAACTCCGCCTTTCATCCTTCCAAGCTCGATAAATTGATTACCAGACGGTGGGTAATGATATCAGCTGTTATTACATTGCTTTTATGCCCTTGGGTGAGCTAGTGCTATTGAAAATAACTGTTATTATTATTATTATTATTATTATTATTATTATTATTATTATACAAATCATATTTTCAGAAGGCTTTTGATTTCATCAGGGGGAAAAAGAGGAATTGTTTCAGAACCGGTTGTATGGGTTGACACTCAGCTATTTTGATTCAAATCTTTCTAGTGTAGCTATATAATTGGCTTTTCACTTGTATTCCCAACTGTATTTTAAAAGCCATGTAGAGAAAAAGGTCCAGGCTACCTACTTTTAGCTCCATCCACTAAAGAAATGTAAACCGTTTTTGGTTGCAGCTGTGCAGTCATTGACTATCGCCCATATTGATGGGAGTTGTGGAGGCTGCTTGTCTGATCGCTAAATCTGTTCTAATACAACTGAAGAATGCATTTTATGCTGGAGGGTAAAGGGAAGAGTAGGTTCTAAATTATCTCCCGTATTCTAGCTTTGCTCCATTCGCTCCCCTTTTGAATTATGTATTTTTTCCAAGACAGCTTGTATTATTCACAAAGCTATTCATTTGAGAAAACCTCTCTATTTAGCCCATCTGTGGCGACACTCGGGGGGGAAAAACCTAGTGAACATGATTTCTCCTATTATGCTCCTGTTCTCTGGATCTCAATGTCAGTAGCACTCTTCCTTTGTCTTCCCCCCCCTGGAAATCAAATCCAGGAGTCCTCACGACAGGCCTGAGCCTATGAGAAGCCAGAGCCTGTCATGGGCTCTTGAGCAGTCTGAGATGGGGAAGTAGCTCATAACCCTGCATAATGCCCATTAGGAGGGGTTTTCAGAACTTCTACTGATGCAGTATTCTGGAAAGCCAACCTTTAGTGGACCTGCAAAGGTTTACACGTCATCTAACCAGCTCTCACTGGTAGTGTTCAAAGCAAGGCTTAGACTAAGGTAATCACGAGACTAGTTTAAAGTGCAATTAACATACATATGGTTTGCCAAGCAATACTTGCCCACACATGTAAGATTCAAACTAGACTTATTTACCACACTTTAGGTCAAAACAGTAATTGACAGAACATACTTAAGCAGGCCACTCCTATCCATGGAACCATTATCCAACAATAGTTTCAGGTAGGTAACCAGTTTTGAATACTTAAGGGCAGTTGAGAAAAGCTATAAAAGTTCTACCATAGCGAATAATGAGGTTCAGTGGAGCAGTTTGGCACGGTTAGATAGTGACAATTCATAAGGGAGCACCTACAGGTTTCCTTTAGAGGAAACAGTTAGGGCAGCTACCAGCCCCAAGAGTTTAGGGGGAACCCAATACAAGATTCCTGTCCCCGGGTTCCACGAACAAAGGTAAGCAAAGGTAGCTGCAGGTTAGTATTATGCACTATGAGATTCTAAGAGGACATGAGAACCAATAAAACACTCAAAAGGGGATCATTGCTGCCTCCTGATAAGCCGAAGCTCTTGGAGACCACAGTTCTCGCCGTTGGTTGTGACGTCAGTGAGCCAGAGTTCATGGATGAAAGTGTTGATTGTTTGCCAACTGGGTCCAGTGAGTCTGTTTTGGTCTTCATTAGTTCTCTTACGTTTCCAAATAGCAGGCTTGAATTCAGGTTTTCAATGGTGGACCTCCTCTGTGGCTCCAGATCTCCTCCTGGTGTACAGAAGTCTGAGCTTTGGGTGACCCCAGCCCATCTATCACAGGATCTGCAACATTCAGTCCCAGAGTAGCTGTCTAATCATTGGGCGCCATCTCGGCTAGGGGTCCAAACAACTCACAGGCACACAAAGGTGCTTACCAGGTTCTGGCCAAAGCATGCAAAGAGTGTGACCATGTATGGCAGTTTTCCATCCCTGCACAGGAGCAAGACTGCCAACAGATGGTGTACCACAAAGGCAGTGCTTAAGAAGTCACTTGGCTATCTCTAAATAATTGTGTACCTAAAAAGTATAAAAAATAAGTTACCACTACATCCAGTCTGTCTGGGATGCACTGGCTAAGGCGAAAAGGCCATGAACATAAAAAAATAACAGTGCTGCCCTTCATTGCTCTCCTTAATGCACTCCTACACTAATAGACTTAACATTGCAGTAAAACAAAATGCATTAAGTTAATGATTGAGGTTGAAAAAGACCTCAATCACTATAAATGGGTCAAGATTTCAGTCTTCTACAACAGCCAGCCGATGTTCTTGGGGTTCCATTGATGTATGGTAAAGCATCAACTAGAATAATCTTTCCTATTGCTGCCCTTTGCTGGAAGGGGACATGGGAGTGAAATCGGTGACGGCATCCTAAAACTCCACCCAGGATAGACTGGGAAGAAATCAACTGCAATCTGAATGCCAAGGGATCAAAGTCCAACTGACCCATTGTTCACCAGCATCCTTGACTGGGGTGATCCTGGATACTGGGATGAAAATGAACTGATTGACTCTGCACGATTCCTTCTGGGCAAAGTAACATGGACCACAAATCTTGCAGATTAGGGCACTTGAACTTTGGACACAAGTCCTATTCTAGACTACGATGTGTTTCTTTGACTAGCCATCTCGTCCGTTTTGTTCTCCTTCAACGTCCCACTCATTTGTTGGCATGTTCTTGTTTTGATCTGCATCTTTGTTCCAACCCTTGTGTTTGGAACCAATTAAAATCTTGCTCTTTGGAACTAATTTGGGTCCCAAATCATCTATTCATCCCTCGTCCTGTGACACCTAGCCCATAAGACTGCCAGGGCACATTTTGTTCCTTGGTGCTTTTTCTCACCAAGAATGTATTGAATTGCATGCGGTTGGAGGCTGTGTACTTTTTATTTGGTTGCGCACTGATGTAGCCTTTTGGCTCCTTTTAAAACCACTTCAACTCAAAAAAGGGTTGAAATGGCTAGAAAATGTTTTCAGTCAATTTGACAAAGCCATTTCTTTGTGATTCTTTGTTTATCCCATTGATGGCCGTTTTCCCCGTATTCTGCCAAAGTGATCTCTTTGGAACTTGTTCAGGCTCCTTTGTGAGAATGGGATCTGATGTAAACTGGGTGAGGGTATGTCTGACATCTCAATTCACATCCATGTATGTGTGCTCACAAATGTAGGAGTAAGGCTGGGTGCCCATCCATGGGGAGAACTTGGGGTGAACATCGGACTGTTATTGAAGTGCTTGGGTTACCTCCAGCCCACTGTGTATAATGTTGATCGCTCCAAGCGATTCATGAAAACTTTGCTAAAGTTTCTTGGATACAATTTCAGCTAAAATGTCACTGAGGACTCCATGCTGGAAGCTTTGCTGCAGACCCCTGAGCCTCATGAATGCAAAGTTCTGTTTCCCCTTGTCCAGAAGAATCACGTCGGGCCAGGCTCTTTTTTTCGTCCTCTGATTCTATTGGAACGGCTAGTTCATTCTTCACTGCAGCCATCTGTGCTCTTTTTGAAGCTTATAAAAAACCTGCATCTCGCCG
Organism: Ambystoma mexicanum; assembly: GCF_040938575.1. Lineage (NCBI taxonomy): Eukaryota > Metazoa > Chordata > Amphibia > Caudata > Ambystomatidae > Ambystoma > Ambystoma mexicanum. The sequence goes on along the minus strand of NC_090926.1, from coordinate 292,404,080 downwards.
AAAAACAAATGTGTGAGCCTTTTTAGAAATCTTGAGTTGTTTCTGCTCTTCAAAGTCGATTTCCTCTGTAGCTATCCTCATCAGACAGGCCCTCCACTGTCCTGCCTTGAAGTCCTTTGTCTCATCCAGGGCGTCCCTCGACCTGATCTAAAAGGTCCAATTGGGTTTCCTCGCTATTGCTGGTATGTCCACCACTTTGTGGATAATCCTGTGGGAATTATCCAGCCTCATTGGCATCCATTTCCTCTCTCTGCCTTTTCCAGCATCCCTGCTTTTAGACCATGCTATGGCAAAGGCACCACAACCAAAACTAGATCCCAACTCCAGAACCAACCTCTACATCCATGGCTCTTGGACATGGACTCTTTCCAGCAGCCCGCTCCACATCCAGGGGGTCCTGTGACTTTGCTGGTTTAGATCTTGTGCCTAGGCGATGTTCTAGCAGTCCTTCCTCCTGTGCCTCTTGCTGCAGCATCCATTTTGTCTTAGAGCCCAGACAACATGGATGTTGCAGCAAGAGGCATAGGAGGAAGGACTGCTAGAACATCCCCTAGGCACCAGATCTAAACCAGCAACAGAAGAAGTCCCTGCATTCTTCCTCTGGTTTAGATTCTTCTCTGGTGGGATCTCTGTCACCAGCCTGATGGTTGCCTCCACAGCAGCTCCCCTACATTCTGGTAATACTTATCTATTTTTTGATTTTGTTTATTTTGGCATTTGTATAGCGCACTCAACCCGTGGGCATCAAGATGCTTGTTACAATAGCCAAAGTTACAACGAGACAACCTTGACCTACAACCAGAAGCTGCCTGATTATTTTTTCATGTTAAGGTCTATGGACAAACATCCTGTGCTTTGTAAAAGTATCTGAATGTTTTACCTGCATGTCAAATTTAATTGTACATTTATTTGGTTTGTGACATTTTGCTCTTCCTATATTACTAAATTCTATTTTTAAAGTACTTGGTGTATCATGCACATCTTTATATAAAGAGTATATTGAGTATATTTTCTGTGTATGTGTGAAGAGGTTGTTATGTGAAAAGCTTTGTCTTTCTCAAGCATGGGGTCTGGCATGGATTCAGATGCTCATGAATATTCCCCCGTTATCAGGCTGGGAATCCTCAGTAAAAGAAAAAAATGTTTGTTTCATTTCTAAACTGGCTTTCACCTATAAACCAATCACTGAGCTCTGGGTCATACTGCCCCCTGTCAATGACTGCCCTCTACCTAAGCCCCTCCTCTGGGAGCCATCTTCAGATTTTTACCGCACGTTCAAGTGTTGGGCAGTGGTCGAAGTGGGCGGGAGCGGTGGTCCTCTACTTTTTAAAATTAACTTTTAATGTTCCCATACTTTTATTTAAAAACAAACCATTCTGGAATGATTTTCTTTTAAAATAAAAGTGTAAGTTAAACGTTGCACTTCAGTGCCCTGCACTGAATGTTCCATTAAATAGCAGGCACGTTTGTTTGGGAGTTTATTTTGTGCATGTGATGGAGGGCAGGGACAGGCCAGCAGGGAACATACTTCCACTACTTCTTTTTGTACACTTTGACCACTGGTGTTGGGAGTCCTCGTGTTTTGCTCTTCAAGCTTTTCTGCGTTTTGTTTATCGCTTTTTGATAGGAAAGCTCTATTTTCCGGTCAATCGAGCCAGTGTGCTCCATCGATTATCCTTCCGACTAACGGGCATCCTTTTTTTGGCTCTTTTCAGCACCCTTCAAGGGCTGATTTCTTCAACTGTTCTCCTTGGAAGCTTCCAGAAGTTTTTCAGGCTTCCACCGCGTGCAACATGTCAGACGAGAAGGAAAGCACTTCCCTTTTCAAGCTTTGCTCTGACTGCGGTTTGCAGAATGTGTACATCGACGACAAACATTCCCAGTGTCTGTATTGCCTGCACCCGACGCATAAGGAAGAAGAGTGTGTGATTTGCCCTGGATTCACAAAGTGCACGATGAAGGATCGACACCAACGGTTGGAATCGTGGCAGCAGGCCAAGGCCTCTGCCCCGTTGGTACCCAAGGGCATGCCTCCCCCAGATTTGGCAAACCTGAGCAGGCTTCTAAGTCCTTTGAGGGCGACCCACCCATGCGGGCCCAACATAAGGCCAAGCACTGTGAGTCCGCTTCCATCGGGGTCGCTGCTGCTGCGGGTCCCGCGGCGGTCAGGGCACGAACGTCATCCCCATCGGCATCGATCTCCAGTCACCACTCTGGTTCTTCGTCCAAGAGGATGTCAGCTACCCCGGGGAAGCTGAGGGAGAATCCGGAGGCCAAACAGGAGAAGGCCAAGCAGGGTACGGTGTCTGGCCTACCCACGATGGAGAAGGCCAAACAGGACAAGGTGTCTGACCCGGCTGTGAAGGAGAAGGCCAAGCAAGACGAGGAATCCGGCCTTTCCGTGAAGGCTCAGGTGCACAAGGCAAAATCGTTCCCCTCCATCGAGGTGGTGGCGGCGTCACTCTCGAAGTCCATAGGGGCGGACCTAGCCCAGGGTATCGCGACGACAGTCAGGGTGTCTCTTCCTCCCAGGAGGGAGGCTCCGAGCAAGCCAGTTGAGAAGACTTCTGAGAAGAGGATGTCGGACCTCAGCCCGAGACCAACCCCTCAGGACCCGATGAAAGGGGGGTGCGGGCAGTGAAGACCTCCAAGGAACGGACATTTCTTCGGCCGACGAGGATGAGATCCTTTCCGTCCACACGGTCCATGTGGACGATGACGACGAGGGAGACATCGGGGAATAACCCCACAGGGGCGACGACGACAACAGGCCCCAAGATGAGGGCCCTGGGCCCAGCGCGCCTACCCCCAGGTAACGTCAAAAGATCTTTTCGACCCTCCACATGCTGGTGTCTGAGTGCTCCATCAGCGGCACCAGTTCCGGCCACCCCGTTGACACTGGGGGAACCGCCCGCCAAGAAGAGGAGGAGGCATCTCACTCCTCCATTCCACCCATCACCTCCGTGTCCCCCCAAGGGAGACGGAATCGGACACAGCAACAACGGGCACGGATGACGACGGCAGGATGGGGGATCTCCCGTCGCCTCCGCCCAGGGCCTCTCCGCCGGATGAAGTAGGATCCTTCCATGCAATGATCGCCCTAGCGTCACAGCTTTTCCAGCTCATGCCGGAGGAGAAGGAAGGTTTCTTATATCAGTGCCGGGAGGCAAAGAGGAAGAGCATCTTTTTGGTCCCACTCCTGGAGGATGTTTGGGATGAAGGGCTGGCTCTGATGAAGAACTCCTCGACAGCCCCAGCAAAGAGAGACAGGCTGGAGAAAAAGTACAGGGTGCCGGAATCTGCACACAAGTGCTTGCGGTCTCAACGGTTGCCGTACTCGGCGGCCGTCAGGAAGAAATAGTCGAGTTTGGCGTATTCTTCTTCTTACACCCCTCCCGATAACGAGGGGAAGAAATTGGATTCTATGGATAGAAAGGTTATATACTCTGCGGCGACGCCAGTCAAGGCTGCCAACGCCCTCGTGGCCAGATACGACTTGGAGCTGTGGTTTAAGCTGGCGCCGCTCCTGGACTTCCTCCCCGATGACAAGCGGGTAGAGGCTTTGGAGATCCTTCAAGAAGGCGAGGTGGCGTCGGACCACGCCATCACAGTGGCCCTGGACATTGCAGACACAGGTTTCCGCCAGATGGGAAACGGCGTCTGCCTTCGCGGCTGGCACAAGGCTACCAACTGGCAGGAGGCCCAGACAAGGGTTTTCGACATGCCCTTTGACGGGGGCAACCTGTTCGGGAAGGCTGTGGATGAATCCCTCCAGGCCATCAAGACAGACACGGTACAACAACGATGACCATCCTTTCGTTCCTCAGGAGGAAAGTCTAGCCGGTCTTTGAAGGGTTTCAGTGGGGGCTCCTACTCTTACCACTAGCCCTCCCGCTCCGCGACCAAGGAAGCCACCAGGTGTCGCTCCAAGGCCTTCGGGCAGACGCCGACGCCGACGTCGTCGGGGATCATAAGGCAGCCCGTCGCCCTCCAAGCAAGATTGAATCGGCCAGGACGTCGCATCCCCCCACCCACCCCTGTGAGAGGCCGGCTGGCAAACTTCGTCAGCATTTGGGAGACCATCCACTGATCGTTGGGTGCTGGATGCCCACGGAGACACACTAGAGTTCCAACGAAAGTGTCCTCAAAAACCACTGGTGACCCGGCAGGAAAACCACATCCCTCAGCTACTGCTGGAGGTTCTGGCCATGTTAAAAAAGAGGGGTGTTAGAGCTGGTTCCAGTGCTGGTTCCAAAGTAGCTACGGGGCCCCGGAGTTTACTCAAGGTACTTACTCGTACGAAAGAAGACCGGGGATGGAGGCCCATTCTCGACCTATGACGACTAAACAAATATATAAAGTTCCAGAAGTTCAAGATGGTAACGCTACAACACATGCTCCGCCAGTTGGAGGAGGGAGAATTTCTGTCGTCGTCATACCTAGAGGACGCTTACTTCCACGTCCCGATCCACAAAGGACACTGCAAGTTTCTGCGCTTCATAGTTCAAGGGAAGCATTACAGGTTCAAGGCTCTTCCCTTCTGACTGAAGTCGGCACCCAGAGTCTTCACCAAATGCCTGGCTCCGGTGGTACCCCATCTACGACTGCAAGGGATCCACGTGTACCCTTACCTGGACAACTGGCTCATCCGAGCCAGATCAAGGGACGTCGCCATCGACCACACTGCGAAGACCGTCCGCCTGCTGACAGAACTGGGGTTCTCGGTGAATTATGCAAAGTCCTGCTTGACTCCATTGCAGGAAGCGCTGTTCCTGGGATCCAGACTCCACACAGTGGCTTGCCTAGGGTCACCGTCGCAGGAGAGGATATCAGCCTTCCTAGGCAAGGTGCAACGGCTGTTGGCACTGAGGGTCTCCACGGTGAGGACCATCCAGTCTCTACTCTGCATTATGTCATCATGCATATTCCTGATTCAGCTCTGCAGGTTGCAGATGCACCCTCTATAGGACTTACTCGACGCCCGTTGGGTCCAGGTGTCCGGAGGCTTTCAGGACAGGATTCACGCTCGACGAGGGGTTCCGTCAAGTGATAAGGTTGTGGGGCGTGCGCTCCAACATCGACTGAGGCACAGGCTTCCAGTGCCCCCCTCCAACATCGACTGAGGCACAGGCTTCCAGTGCCCCCCGTACCAGGACACGGTCACGACAGACGCTTCTTTGGAAGGATGGGAAGCCCACACCGAACATCTTCATGCCTGAGGCCTGTGGCTGCTGGAGGAGAATACGCTACACATCAACGTCCTGGAGCTACGGACAGTGTTTTGGGCCCTCAACTCGTTTCTGCCGTCCCTCAAGGGCAAGGTGGTGAGGGTCTTCATAGAAAACACCACCACAATGTTTTATAATTGGAAACAGAGGGGCACCAGGTCCCCAGCGTTCTCCAGGGAGGCTCAGGATTTATGGCACAGTGCCGTCGCCCTGGGGATGTTCCTAATCCCGTTTCACTTGGGAGGAGTAAAGAACACAGTCACTGACTGTGTCAGCAGGGAGCTGCGCTCTTGCCAGGATTGGGAACTCAGGAACAAGTAGACAACCTTTTCCTCAAATGGGGCAGTCCCCAGATCGATCTGTTTGCTACGGCAACAAACGCCAAGTGCCGCAGGTTCCCCAGCCGGGGAGCATGGGGGACGCATTGTCATTCCCTTGGGAAGACCTGCTTCTGTATGCGTTCCCTCCGTTGCCGTTACTTCGAGTCATCAATCAACTCCGATGGTACCGGTGCAGGATGATCCTCATCGCACCAGCGTGGCCGAGGTAGAACTGGTACCCAGATCTTCTCAGCATGTCGGCGTCCCCTCCAGTCAAGCTGCCAGTGGTCTCGGATCTACCAGCCAGGTAAGGAGGCGTAATTCAGCACCACGGCCCGGGGTTGCTGAACCTGATGGCCTGGCTCCTGGAGCGTTAGAATTTGGTGGCTACGGTCTTCCGTTGGACTGCAAAGAGATTCTCGCCAAGGCCATGGCGTCATCTACCTTAAAATGCTACAGACACAAATGGAAGCGCTTTACTCTTTGGTGCCGTTCACAGAAGTTCAACCCGCTGAGAGTCACGGCCCCTCGAGTATTGCTGTATTTAATGTCATTGGCTAAATCGGGGCTGCCTCCATCAAGGTTCATCTGACGACTATGTCCCGCTACACCAGATCTCCGGGATGGTCTTAACTGTGGTTGCACCGGCTGGTTAAGGAGTTCATCAAGGGACTGTTCTGCTCATTTCCGCCGGTGAAGGCTCCGGCCCCGGTGTGGGAGCTCAATGTGGTGCTGACTAGGCTCATGGGGGCCACATTCGAACCTATGCATTTAGCTCCGCTTAAGTTTGTCGTGGTAGACGGCTTTCCTCGTGGCCATCGCCTCTGCAAGACGAGTAGGTGAAATCCAGGCCCTGTCCTGCAAGTGGCCTTACTTGACTTTTCACAAGACAAGGGTGGTGCTGCGGACGCACCCCTCCTTCATGCCCAAGGTTCTGTCAGAATTTCACCTCCACAAGCTCTTGGTGTTACCTGTTTTTTTGATGCCTTCATCGCCGCTGAAAGTACTTTGCCCTCGCTGGATGTGGCTAGAGTGCTGCAGTTTTATGTGACCCGCACAAAATGTTTCCGGAAAACTTCTCAGCTTTTTGTGAACTTTGGTCATGTGAACCATGGGAAGGCCCTGTCAAAGGCTTCCATTTCCCGGTGGCTCTCCAGCTGTATCACTCACTGTCACCGGTTGGCAAATCGACTGCTGCCTGACTGTCGGAGAGCCCATTCTACCAGAGCGATCACTGCTACAACGGCGTTCCTGTCTGGTGTGCCCCTGCTGGACATCTGCAGGACTACTACACGGAGGTCGATGCACACCTGCACGAAATTCTACTTCGTCGACAGGGATTCCAGGGAGGAGTCCAGAATCGGCCAAGTAGTGCTTCGTAACCTGTTCGCTTGAAGGTGAACCTGGTGAGGAGGTAAGATATTGCTTCTGTCGAGCCTTGCCACCTCCCGTGATTGTGCATGTGTGTACTGCTGTGCATTCTTTATTCATGAGCATGTGAATCCATGGCAGACCCCATGCTGGAGAAGGAACAAGTTAATTACCTGTAACTGTTGTTCTCCAGCATGGGTATGGCATGGATTCACATGCGAACCCTCCCTCCTGCCGCTCTGCGGCTCTTCTCTTGGTCCTACTGCCACTTCATGTGCTACCAAATCTGAAGATGGCTGCCAGAGGAGGGGCTTAGGTAGTGGGCAGTCATTGGCTGGGGGAAGTATGACCCACAGCTCAGTGATTGGTTAATAGGAGAAAGACAGTTTAGAAACGAAACTGAAACTGTTTTTTCTTTTACCGAGGATTCCCAGCCTGACGGCGAATAATCATGAGCATGTGAATCCATGCCAGGCCCATGCTGGAGAACAACAGTTAGGGGTAAGTAACTTGTTCCTTATTTTCTGTGACAATGTGGCACAGTTCATGTTGAGCCAAAGCAGATAGAAGCTATGTGGGCAGAAAACAATCTAGCCAACATTACAGCTGTGACCACCTGGGTAGGGACAGTAGCCTTTAATGGGTAGAGCATAGACATCTGGTTCACGGTTATCAATGAGAAACTATGCACCCACAACCATAAGTGGCCCAACAAAGATATAACCATAATTCACCACTTTGGAAGCCAGTGAAGTTTGCATAACGTGGGTGTTGGGCCCCCTAATGGGCATACATTAATGTCCTGGTTGAGATATTAGGAAGTCCCTACAGACTTCTTCTGAGCGTGTACAGACGACTCTGGGGTGTACTATTTGAATACTGTAATCTGGACTGCAGTCTGGTGTCAATCTTTTAGGCTAATTTATGGCATTTGGCATTTATGGCAATCCGTAAAAGGAAACAAGACAAGTTTGGGTCTCTTGGCTGGGAGATGTCTGTTTTGTTAACATGATTGATTTGTAGTTCCAGAGAAATGTTTTAATCCATGTAAATGCACAGGTTTTCCTATAGCTGGAGACAGAGTGATGCAAGTGCCAAAACAATATGGTGGTGGGGTCTTAGAGACTTCAGAGTTGCCAAGTGTTAGAAGTTCTATTTTCGACTGATATATTTAAAGAAAGCTGCATTCATCCACTCATGGAGCCATTTAGGGTGGTGATTCTGAGATGGAAACGGATTTTACTTCTATCAATACATTGGCAATGCTCAGCTTATTATTGAAGGACAGGCTGTAGTAGTGGGTGAGATGCATCAATGGTCGAACACGTGCATTAAATAGTAAAGGGTATTGTGTTGAGCCTTGAAGGACCCCATATGAGAAGGTCAGTTCCTCCTGAAGAGACGTGGAGTAGAGAGACAGTGCTTTCTTTTGGAAATACATGAGGTGAACTGTTATTGCTTTATCTTCATTTCCAATGTTTCATAATCTATTAAATAGGATATTGTGAATGATGGTGTTGCTGAGAAATAGAGTCCAAATGGGACAGCTGCACCATTCCCATCTACCAAGCCAGAGAAAGTCTGGTACAGATAATAAGGCAGGCTTCCAGGTGTTGCTTCCAGGCCTCATATGAGTCTATAAACTATTGTAGTGGGCGTTTCCTTTAATAATTAGTTTATTTCAGTAATGCCCTGTCCATGGGAGCAGCCCCATTTTTACTTCAAAAAACTTCAATCATTACAAAACGATGTACCTCGTATAGCCTTTGAGGCCCCATTCAGGCCCCACACTACATCTGTCCTTCAACAATTACAATGACTGTCTTTTCAAGCCAGAGTTACATTTTAGGCGCCACCCAGATTCATACATGCATTTAATCCACTGCCCCTCCTTATCCGGCTAACGTACTGACTTTATATAAGCCATTAAGATCACTACCTTCTAAACAGACTTGAAGTCCGACCCCCTGTTTTTAATCTTCACTCTCTGAGTGGTGAAGTTAGTTCAGAGTGCAACCGTCTTGAATGGCCTTCCTGGGTTTCTATGAACCAGATATCTTGTGATTTAGAAAACACTTGAATTCTGTTATATTCCCTCACTTTTTAGACTTCTGAGTGATCATTACCCTGTATTGACGATATGTTTACAAAAGACTTGGTTCCCTCCATGTGCAAGAGTGATTTTATGCTCTAGGGTTTAAGCACTATATTACTTATGTAAGTGCCTAAAACATAGAAGTTGTTTCACTCTGTGGTCCTCTATCAGTTTTGCACAAAAGGTCCGGTTAGAGATGGGCTGAGATGCCAATCTGTTTCAAAATTGGGCTTCTTTAGGACGGGTGTTATAGTGGCTACCTCCATCTAGTAAGGAACTAGGCCAAAGTCTACCAAGAAATTATTGACCCTGGGACCTTCGTTAAGGTCCTCGCTACGCGTGGGCCTGTAACTATGGACCCAGGGGGCATTACCGTATGCGGTAATGGCCCGCAGTCTCGGCGCTTATTGCCTAAAAAATGCATGTTATTATAAATGTACGCATAGAGTAACTAGAAGATCAAATAAGTACTTTGGATTAAACATAACACATAGTAAGACGCAGTTTATGTATATAAACAGAGGGCCACAGGTGGACCCTTCCTACTCCTGAGCTAAAGGTAGGACCGTTACCTGGTGGTACAAGGCTAAGCGGTACGGGGCAAAGGGATCCCTCGACCGTGATAAAAAGGCATTTATACAGTCGTGATTAGGACCCAGAAGGCCAACATATGAAAGTTGTTGAAATCCCCACAACCTCTGTATCAGGTAATATTATCCCCACCAATTATATCGCCATATATATGGTTGTGGGGAATGGCCATAGGTGATATTATTAGTGGGGATAATTTTTGGGGTAAATAGGAGCGGGGGGTATCCCCCGCTCCCTTTAAAATAATATAGGGGCTGCAGGGGTCTCCCCACGCAGGTTTAATGGGTTAATATCGCTGCAAAAATATGGAACCATTCTTGTATGGTAATGATTTTGCCGGGATATTAACACATGGAACCACAACCTCTTCCCCATATTAAAAGTATTGTTGCCTTTGTAGACCATGCAATATAATACAGTACCTTGATGGAGTGAAAGGGTTAAAATGTACTCAACAGTGCTAACAAAATTCTGCACAAGGGTTAAGTTCAAAGTACCAGACCTGAATGGTCTCTTTGCACTTCACGAAATAGGGACACAAAATAAACAGACGTTGTACATTACGACTTAACACATTTCCCTAGAAAGGAGGATAATGTACGGATTTAAAAAATAGAAAAAAATGTATCTTCCGAAGGCCCTTTACTGTTAAGATTGTAAAAAAGTTCCCCATAGGAATTAAAGGTGCTTACAAAAGTGCAACTAATCCCAGATCACATCAAAGGAGACCCTCTTGATGAGCTCCAGTTTCAAGTTCGAGATGCAGAAGGCCCATTTAGAGAGGATGGAAAGTGGGATTCAGGCCCGTGGAAGTCACTGGTGAACCATCATAGAGCGAGAGCAGCAAAACCCCACTACTACTGGACCGATGGGAAGTCTGATGAAAAACTGAGCAGTGCAGAGGTTTGTACTTATACCACCAGATACAGAGAACTTAGCTCAAACAGCAAAACAACCTTGTGAGTACAAAGCTACTTCTACAGTGAGGGTTTCAGGGCCTGGTACCCAGAGGTTTGTGCCAAAGGACCCAAACGAATCTGCCTTCCAGGAGAGTGACCCACCCGCCAGGAGTAGAATTAGTGATGAAGGCACCAGGAAGTCGCAGGATACAGACCAAGTGGATCCAGGGGGATTGAAGGGCAAAGTGGAACAGCCATCCAGCAGAAAATGGTCACACAACAGGGGCAACAGTGGAGGCAGCCAAAGACTGCCCAGACGAAAAGTATAGGCTTGGGAGTGTTGTCCCCCCAAGTCTACCCTGAACGGTGAAAGCTTACTACCTCTAGTTGCATTGTCCACAAGGGTAAAACGAGAAGATGAAGAAAAAACTGCCGAGAAACCGTCTCTGCTCAGTGCATCCGATCCAGACTGTAAGGATGACCAAGAACATCCCAGAAAGGGCTTCCAGATGCCAAAAGAAGAATCCAGTGCTAAGCAAGAAGGACTCTGAAGCCAGCCAGTATGGCCATACTTGGTCATAGAAATTCAGCATCCTCTTTGTGGCAAATGCTCCAGCAATTCACGTAAGAAACCAGTAGAATTGAGGAATGCACAGGATCTCCCTATTATAATAAACGCATGTACTCATGGAGTGGCATTAGCCAGCAATCCAGTTGCACACCAGACAGACACACACTTGTTTTGGCAGCCAGCCAAACACTTAGGTCCACCCATAATGTGTGTGCATTAGGGCTGTCTGGGGCAGGGTACCAGTTGAAACCCCATAGAAGCTGCAGGACTTGGCTCCCTGCAAGCCCCGGTCTGCACAAGGCCCCTTTTAGGCCTGCTTCTTGGTTCCCATGAACTGATGACTGCAAACTAAATTGCTTAAAGTAAGACTTTAAAAAAAAAAAATGAGTACCCCATAGCTACCACACGTGTATATTGGGCTTCTAATTAAGTAAAATCGGCAGTACTAAGGGTGAAAGCCAAGCTTGAATACATTAATTTTCAGCCTAATGCACAACACAAGTTTAGGTTGATAGAATCTCTCTATGGCCAAAATGGGGTGCTTAAAAAAGTGGGTACATAAAGTAGGACAGTAATGCTGCCCTAACAAGTTCAGCTGCTTGGTTTGGGAAAATGCTCAGTGAACTGTTTATCATGTGTGGGGGAGGTATGTATACCATGTTATATATATTTATTTCTGAGGCTTGTGGATCTGCTTACAATCGTGTGCTTTGCATAGGCCAACATCTGATGGTTAGTGCCGAGTATTGCAATTTGGAAAGGGGAATCGAAAGGGGCGTGTCTGTGATGCTATCTGTACTGTGACATGCACTGTACTTTACGCGTCAAGGTCCTCGGATTGTTATTTTCCACCATCCGTTTAGGTCACTTTATGCAGAGTTGTTAGCTATAGTAGCTAACTTAACATATTGTTAATATTATACTTTATTACTGCTGCTCGACGGTACCGGAGCCTACCATTTCGGCGTTAAAGAAGCCCTCTGCACCTGTTCCTCCGCCCTAGAATCATATCTCAAAGACTAAACAAATGCCAATCACTGCTGACACCGTGTTGCAATATTCAACGCATAAATCTAGTCAGACGCCTGTGCCGAAACAAACACCCAACCAGGCGCCTGCACTGAAAGACACCCACACAACTGCAGGAACAAACCCTGAACCCGACTGTTTCTCGGGATACACAATATAATAGTTACCTCCCCGTTGTCCCAGGTATTACATGGGAAATCTTACCCCACCAATCCAGAGGAAATCTTAAAGACAACCTAGATACAGGGTCATGGACCAGGGAGAGGTTTGAGAACACTATGGACACAGTGGCATCATTTGTAGATTTATTTAGGGAAACACCCTATAAAAAAAATACATTGCTCAGGGGAATGGGGAGCCACCAGCTAAATCCCCTAGGGTAGATGTCTCATAACAGATTCATCATATGGGTATTACACAGGATGAAGGTGAGGGAGATGTTCATGGGACAGATGTAGATGACCTAGACAAATACTTTACTCCATCCCCAGATGATCAATATAGATGCACATAAGTCAGAGGAGGACACTGGGCCTCATTACGACCCTGCCGGTCCGGAAAGAACGGTAGCGGTAAAACTGCCGCCACCGTTGTTTCCGGACTGGCTGATTAAGAGTCCTGCAGGCGGAAGGTGTCGTCCCCGTCAGGTCTGACCTGGCGGGATTTACACCATCTGCCTGCAGGCGCAAATGGAAACACCGGCTCCGTCATAGACGGAACCAGTGTTTCCATTGTCCCCATCCCCATGGAGTCCAATGGGACTCCATGGGAATGGGGACTTATAGAATTCCGCCTCCGGAATTGCCGGGTCACCGGGATCGTAATGTGCCAGTGATTCCGGAAATCACGGAGGCAGAATGGTAATACGGGTCTGGCAGTAACCTGTCGGTTTTTCCAGCACAGTTACCGCTGGACTCGTAATGAGGCCAACTGACTTTGTGGATAACATTTTGATTGTCAGGAATCCTGTCGGCCAATATATACCATTATTGCAGTCAGTCAAAAAGCACCTTCTACCCTTTCTATCTATTCGATCTCTTACCAAGCCAGTTAATCCGCGAATAGAGAAACACTTTCCACCAGCTCCAACTGATCTCCTCTACATCTGAGGTCCTTTTAAACCAGACTCTCTGGAAAGTACGACTACACGTAAGAGGGCGGGCACTCCCTTAGCCACTGCAGAGGCCCCTGCTGATAAGGAGAGCAAAAAGATGTATGCTCTAGGGAAGAAAGTTGCAACGTCAGCTGCTTTCCATATTAGAATTTCAAATAACAGTACCCTTATGGCAAGCTATAACAGGGCCCAGTGGGACCAGTTAGAAGAACAGGTAAATGGGGTACCTGAACCCTTACAGTCACAGATTCTAAATGTTAACAGAGGGAAAACAAACCTCCAATGCTATTGTCAAGAATCCCCTTATATGGAGCAGAAACAGCTGGAAGGATAGTGGCAGATGGTATGTTCATTAAGCGTCTTTCCTGGCTTAGAAATTCAGGCTTTAAGCCTGAAACACACGCTGCCTCCATCAACATGGCTATTGAGAGTAATTTACTCTTTGGGAAGGCTGTCGACGATACACTAGAGACGGTAAAGGAGCATGAAACCCTTAAGTCCCTAGGACCGATTTCCAACAAGCTATTTATGTAACTGAGAACATTTAAAACCTGTTGCACTTTTCATGGACAAGGGTGTTTGAGGGCATCACAGTCCACTTTTTCCCCAAGCACTACCTCTGCCTCATTGTATCCCAGCCAGGGGCACTACCTCTGCCAGTAAGACCGAGATTGTCCTCATTGGAACCCCTGTTACTGCTTTCCCAATTTGTCCCTAGGTGGCCTCCCTTGGCCCTCCGCCCCCACCTGCTAGTGAGGTAAAGTCTGGGGGTCTTTTTCACCTCCACACTCCTTTTCTTTTCACATCTTGGATATCTCCAAAAAGTCCCACTAGCAGCTGCACCTTCTCAGAGGTATTCTATCTTTTATCACTTTCCCCCAAAGGCTCACCGTCTCCAGAGCCCTGGTTGTCTCCAGGCTGGACTACTGCAACAGCCTCTTTCTCAATCTTCCTACTTCTACTCTCTGTCTGCTACAACTCATCCAGAACAGAACCACAAGACTTATCCTTGGCCTCAAGCCCAGAGACCCCATCTCTCGCGCGCTGAAATCCCTCGACTGGCTCCCCGTGGCTGCTAGGATCAAGTTCAAGACCCTCCGCATAGTCCACAAGGCTTTCTGGGGCTGGGTCCCGCACTATCTACAACACTCTCTTCCTAAATACTCTCCTTCTAGAGCCCTCTTCTTGTCCTCCAACTCTTTGTTGGTGAGCTGTTTTTCCAAGCAGAGATTTGGGGCTAGATCTTTATCCGCTGCAGGTGCCTCCCTCTGGAACAGCCTCCCTGCCTCTCTACGCTTTGAGCCAGAGCTCCTTAACTTGCGAAAACTCCTGAAGACCATCCTCTTCTCTTCCTCTTCCTCTTTCGCTCTCCTTCTCCCCTGCTAACCTCCTCTCTTTTTCTTCCTGCCTCACTCCTCCTTCTCTTCCCTAACTCTGTTCAGTTTTTGTTGACTGGTCGTCTGGTTCACCGCTCTGCACTTAACCCACGGCCCTGCTGGACTGGGCGCACGTGTCCCCTCCCCCCCGCACTTCCATCTGTACACTTGCATGACCTGAATTTACGAGGCTAGTAAGTTCTGCCCCGTCCCCCTTGTCTCCTCTCCCTAGTTTGATTGTGCCTGAAACACTTCATGCACTTTTGCACTAGGAGAAAAGGCCGCCAGGCCTAGTACTCTAGTTACTTTTTTGTTGATCATTCTGAAACTTCAAGGCCTAAGAAGGACTACTGTATCCCCTTGCTCCCTTCCCACCTTGAAGCGCTTTGAAGCACTTCATTTGGGTATAAGCGTTGTATAAATGAACAACTACAATCCTTTCAATCCTCCTTCCAAAGAACATTCAGAAGGGGACTGTTTCAGGGCAGAGGCGAAGCCACTAAAGGCTCAGACACCCCTGCAAACCAATGACTTGCACATACAGATTCCCTCCCATGTTTCCCAGAAGGGGTCGCAATGCATTGTTCAACCACATATGGGAGGGATCGCTTCAGACAAGTGGGTGCAGTCAACAGTTGCAGACGTCTACTGCATAGAGTTCCTGGAAATACTGTGTGATCATCCGCCCAGGTCCAGAAGGATGTCCAGGGAACATCAACTCGTACTCGAGGCAGAAGTCCAGTCATTACTTGCAAAAAAGGGGCAATAGAAGTCGTCCCCCTATTACAGGTAATCCAGGGTTTTTATTCTCTGTACTTCCTTATTCCATAGAAAGACAAGACAAAAAACCCTGTGTTGGACATCAGACCGGTAAATACTCATGTCAAGACTCAAACGTTCAGGATGACAACTTTACAAGAGGTCATCCCTCTTCTAATAAAGGGAGACTACATGGCAACCCTGGACATGAAAAATACATACTTTAATATTTCAATGTTGCCAGCTCACAGAAAACACCCAAAGGTCAAAGTAGGTTCCACTCAACTACCAGTTCAAAGTACTACCCTTCGGCATTGCTTCAGCCCTCAGGTGTTCACAAAAGTACTGGCAGTAGTGGCAGCCGGTTATAGGTCAAATGCTCCAATGCATTTGATCGAATGACAATATGCTCGAGTCAATTTGACCGAAAAAATGATCGAAGTTATTTCTTTTTTCTTTTTGGGGGGGGGGGGGGTGTGGATCCTCCCCTCTCACCCCCCTCATAAACCCCTTTTTTTTACCTATAGTAGAGCAAAAAAACTATATATACTTTTTTTTTAAAAATTCAACCTTTTTGTTTTTCGGTCAAATTGACTCAAGCATTTTGTCATTCGGTCAAATGCATTCGAACATTTGACCGGACACCGTGGCAGCCCACTTGCTCAGGCAATCAGTCCCAGTGTACCCTTATCTAGATGACTGACTCACAACTGGAGACTCACCCCAAATGTGTCAGCAGCAAGACGCAAACCTCCTGTTACAGTTAGGGGTTTCCATCAACGAGAAAAAGGCCAGTCTAGTTCCCAGTCAGGTCAAACAATTCCTGGGTGCAGTGATTCAGAGGGAAGACGCTCTAGTCTTCCACTCCAAGAGGGTCCGGTACCTGCTGCTTAAAGTCCCTTGTTACACTGCCGGTTGCAAGATAACTGTCCGGAGGGTTAGGTGCCTTCTTGGAATGATGGCTTCTTGAACCCTTCTGGTGCCACACACAAGATTGCGCATGTGTCCGATACAGGTGTGGCTAGGGAAACAATGGTCTCAAGCAAATGGAATATTGGACGATCTAGTTGTGGTTTCGCAAACTGTGATGGAAGCACTTGAGTGGTGGACAGAGGAGAATCTTTTGAAAGGCAAACCCTTTCTCACCCCTGCAATACAGGCCACTCAAACAACAGACTCATCACTTTCGGGTTGCAGAGCTCATCTCCACCAGACAGCGGACGTCATGTGGACACAAACACTGTGAAACAAATATATCAGTATCCTAGAGTTGCTGGTGTGGTGCTCAAAACCTTTCAACACCATTTGTCAGGCAGAACGATATTAGTCCTCACAGAGGGCACGACCGCCATCTTTTACATCAACAAACAAGGTGGGACACATTCACTGAGTCTGCCCGGATTAGCACGGGAGATCTGGAGATGGTGTATCCGGAGAAACATTTACCTCCTGTCGCAATGCGTTCCAGGGGAACACAACTGTCTGGCAGATGTGCTAAGCAGAAACACAAAGCTTCCCTCAGAACATGAGTTGGAACTACATATAGACATTGTGAACAATACTTTCGCAAAATGGGGGCATCCAGACATAGATCTGTTCGAAACACAAGAGAACGCAACATGCCATGCTTGTTCATCCAGGTTTCCCCAGACAAAGTCCAAGGGGAACGCACTCTGAATTAGTTGGTCAGGGAGATTTGCTTACGCTTTTCCACCAACACCACTTCTGAACAAGGTAGCCCATAAAATGCATCAGGAACATCTAACTATTATTTTAATAGCTCCAATGTGGGCGCACCAAGCCTGGTTTTCGCACCTACTCAACATGTCAGTTTACCCACCAATAAAACTACCGATCCCTTACAATATGTTAACAAAGCATCAGGGAGTAACCCTCCATTCACACCCTCAGACAATCAATTGAGCAGCTTAGCTCCTGAGGTCATAGAGTTTGGATACCTTAATTTACCTGAACCTTGCATGGACATTTTAAGGGAAGCATGTAAGCCAAACATGAGACACTGTTACTTCAATAAATGGAAGCTATTTGTGATATTGTGTAAAAAGTCTAATATCAATCGCATTGACTGTTCGCCATCTAACATAGTGCACTACCTGCTATATTAGACTCAGGTTTAGTATTCAATTTGCTCAAGGTCCATCTAGCTGCGCTTTCAGCCTACACTACCTCACAAAACAGTGTCTTAGTGGAAAGTTCCAGTGGTAAAGTCTTAACGGACTGGGTGAAAATAATGTATCCCCCCCCGTTTCAAAACAGCCTACGGGGTGGGATTTAAATGTCGTCTTAACCAAACCCATGGGTCCTCCATTCAAACCCATGCATAAATCAAGCCTCAAACGGCTTACCTACAAGACTGCCTTTCTTATAGCCATCACCACTATAAGGAGTGTAAGTGAACTAAATGCATTATCAGTCTCACACCCATGTGTCATTACACATAAGGACAAAGTAGTCTTAAGAACACAGCCACGTTTTTCACATAAATTAATTTCAAAATGTCATATCAATGAATTGAATTTCCAGCATTCTTCCAAAACCCACAGAACTCTGGAGAAATGGCCATCCATACACTTAATTTCAGGAGAGAGGTAATGTACTACCTAGACAAATAGAAACCATTAAGGAAGACTGATCAATTCTTCAAGTCCTTGGCTGTAGACAGAAGAAGAAGGTGACCCTGTCTCCAAAGCAGCAATTTCTAAATAGTTGTTAACTACATTCAACAATGCTACAGATTATCCAACAAGACACTAACGTTCACACCCAGAGTACACAACTCTGGGTACCAGTGCAACGTTACCATTCAATGCGAATGTGCCTCTTGAGGCAATTTGTAAAGCAGCAACATGGTGCTCAGTTCACACGTTCACTCAACATTACTTTGTGGATACTCAAACAAGAAGTGATTTTCAGGTGGGACAGGCAGTACTAAACCTTCTCTCTTTGCCTCTGTTCCTTCTAACAACCCACCTCCTTTTCCTGGTACTGCTTGCTAGTCTTTGCAAAGCATGTGATTCTAAGCCGATCCACAAGCTTCAGAAGACAAATATTGCATACCTGTAACCGTCTTTCTGATGCTTGTATCAGCTTACATTCACAAGCAGGACTCTAGGTTCAAGCCAGTGACTACGGGAAAGCGCAGCCCAGCTGCTTACCTGTGGGAAAGAATGAAAGAAATCTTGCCTTGGTGGGATGGCAGCGTGTATTGCCTGATATCCTGTCCCATTTCCACAACATAATCCCACTTCTGGGGGCTTCTGCAGTGTTCATTATCATCCAGGTCACTGAATGGGTATTTGTACCTGAAAGCACCCCCCAAACACCTTTTGAGATATGGTTAACACTTTACCTTCTTCTGAAATAATTTAGCAGTCTGTTTGTTTCCATGATATCCCTGCTTTGACCAGCACAAATATAGTTGTTTTTTGTGAAATATTGAAACATCCTATTTTCTTCACATCATGCCTAATAACAAGCTCCCTGCTTACATCAAACAATTACTTCAAAGCAGTTTTGCTTCTTACTGTTTGTCTTGAAGTCTTGAAATTTCAGTTGCCAAGTCCAGGGATAGTTTAGTCTGACATTACTTTACTTATACTCTGGTACCTGCCCATAAAGGATGTGGAAAACAAAGCTTCATTCATGTGTTCTACTTAACATAAGGATTACAACATTGGCCAGATTGGTTTATAATGTATTTGTATTTAACAATGGGTGCCATTATGAACAGAAATGACTTGCACATTAGGCAATAACAATGAGCAGAGGCAGTCTTAGTATAAGGTGCGCTTACATAACGGCGTTGCTGTATTGAATGATGAATGCCGTGGTGGTGAAGTTGTAAGAATAGGAACATAAACCAGATACAGAGGTCCAGCCAACATTGAAACATGTTTTAAACTGGGATCTTAAAGCCCATGTTTTCATAATTACAAATTCAAGGAGTCTGAGGGTAGAATGCAGGAGAAATGGGTTAGGCGGTTAGTTTGACTAAGGTGTTGGAGGTGTTTGGGGTGCTCCTTCCATTGCTAGAAAGTGGAATTTGAGCCTTGTTTAAAAGAGTTCCACTGAAGAGATGCCTTTGATGGCCAGCTGAGAGCTTTCTAGTGGAGTGGGGCGAGTAGTGAAAAGGGTAAAGGCGTAAGGCGGCAAGGGAGGAAAGGGGTAAAGCAGACTGGTAGGTTGTGAAAAGTCGAGTAGTGAAGGGGTGTTGGGGAGGATTTGCTGGAGTTCCATGAAGTCGGGATGGAGTGGTCAGAGAGATAAGAGGACACAGTAGAGTAAGCGCCGTTGAAGCAGAGGAGGGAAAGAGTTTTAAAAGGGGAAGGAATGATCCTTGCTGTGTAAGATAGCTGAAGGGTCTAGAAGAATGAGAATGTAGGAGAGGTGAAAGTGGTGGGCACTGGTTAGCGAATAAGTGATGTGAATTAACGCATTCTCAATGGACTGTTAGAACCAAAATCTGAATTGGAAGTGGTCTGCAAGTGCATATACCAACAGACAGTTGGCTGTTGTTGAAGATCATTCTCTTGAGGATTTTAGAGTGGTGGGAAAGGAGTCGGGAAAGACTCTTAAGAATGAAGAATGTTGGGTCAGCAGTTGGTTTCTTTAGGGAAGGCATGACTGTGGCTGTTTTGTAACTTGTTTAGAAGATGGTATTTGAGAGAGATAGGTTGAATAAGGTGGAGCGGTGAGAGGAGAGAACCGGTTCAAGTTTCTTAAAAATGTGTAGTGCAGAGACTGCTAGGGGCTGTGGGCGAAGATGGTCGCCTGAGGCTGAGTTTCGGCTTCTCCCTCTACAAATGAATAATGGTGGGTCGATGACCCCGGTCTGAGAAATGTCCCACACACCAGCAATGAGGATAGTTCCACTTTTGAGGGACCAGAGAAGTACATAAGTGTTGGAGTGTTGACCGTGATGGTGCAGTAAAGGAGGACCGCACTAACGCAAGGCATACTGATCCGTGACTGGGCCTGGCCACAGAGTGAGCTCCAGTGGGGCTGGGTTCCCGACAGCTGCAGTGAAGACAAAGGGATGAGGGGCAGCTTTGCTGCTGGTGGACCCTCATTCCTGCAACAGCAGGCCAGTAAGAGAGGAGAGAGAAGCGAGGTAGTCGAGGACACCGCCCTGACACGAGTGCGGCCAGAGAGGAGATGGCGCTCTGGCAGTGCGGAGGGAATGAAGGCCAGGAAGGAGTACCCCCAGGGTGACCTTAACACCCGAAGTCCATCAGCCTTGGTACTGGAGGTTGTTTAAGACTATTGGTACTGCTGATGAGCTCAGTTTGCTCGGAGGGTTGTTGTAGGTAATTTGACATGCCAAGCGGAGGCCTGGCTCCCAGGCGATGGCAACAGGGAGAGCATGAACAGAGGCCCTGGAGTGGAGGGCTGAACCGGAGAACGGGCTGGAGGAGGTCAGAAATAGGAAAGGGCCACAGGAAAGTCGACCCCAGTTTGAGGCAGAGCCAATTTGACGACATCCAGGATTCAATTTGTTTGTAAATGTTCAATAGCACTCAGAATCTGTGACATGATTGCCAGTGGTTACTATGACTAACTGGGTGTTGTCTGCACAGTTTGTAAATAATACACACAGGTCATCTAGAAGTGAACATAGAGCCTGATGTATAGGTTGAACAAAATGGGCCACAAACCTGCCCCTTGAGGGACTCCACACCAGATCGGGGATGTTGGTGAGCAAGCTGGGCCCCACTGGATCCTAGATTTGCGGCCTAATAGGAAAGAGTGGAACCAGTTGACCGCTCCATCTCAACAGTGACCCAGATGACGTAGGGCATGGCAGAGAAGGTTATGGTCCACCAAATCAAAGGCAGCGGAATGATAGAATAGGACCAGAAGCCTCTCTTTCCCGTCTTCTATGATTTTTTAACATATGTGATTGTAAGTCCACTAATGCAGCCTCTGTACTCTAGCATATATGCAGATTTATCAAGGATCTTTAGAAGAAAATTGCAGTTGGTAATGGGCCTGAGATTGTTAGCATCCACATTTTTTTCTTTTTTTGGTAGAGGAAACTGTCTTGATAGAATTGGGGACCCTTCCATCCCTGAACGATGCGTTCACAATTCTCGTGAAAAATGAGGTGAATAGTTCTTTGTGTTCTAGAATAGGTTTTGGGGGCAAATATATTTGGGGCATGCTTATGGGTGCACTTTTTTCTTGATTTCCTCTCTTGCGTTGGTAACTTTTGATTCAAATGATATGATAGAAGTCTTTTACAACGCACCTGTACACAAGTGTTTCTAGGCACGACAGGGGAGGGAAGACAGAGGGAGGACAAGACAAACAATCTTACTAGGCCTTGTGTCATTAAGATGTGCAAGTGCGAGAACAAGAAGTGCTAGAGGAAAGGGGGTGGGGAATTGCAGGGGCGGGTGCAACGAAGAGGGGGGAAAGTTAAGTGCAGTCAGTGCTGCCCGGTTATGGGTAGTGCAAGGAGAACAAGTGACTGTAGGGTTACAGTTACTGACCCCTAAGTGCGTGGTAGGCCCACAGGCAGTGCAAGGGTGACTGATCAAGAGAGAGTCTGGTACCCAGTGAGAATCTGAGGGTAGCCAAGAAACCAGTCCGTACAGCAGATGGATAGGTCAGCAGGGGAGGGAGAGAGAGAAAGCAGAGGAGAAGAGGAAGGTTTTGCGCTGCTTCCGGAACTTTAGGTGGTCCGGCTCCAGTTTGAGGGGGACAGGGAGGCCCTTTCATAGGGAGGCACCTGCGGAGGAGAGAGATCGACCCCCCACTCTCTGCCTGGAGAATCGTCTAACCCTTAGAGAGTTGGAGGTAGCTGAGTAAAGTTATTTTGGAAGAGAGTGTTGGATGTAGTGCGGGTTCCGGCCTCAGAAAGACTTGTGGACAATGCAAAGGTCTTGAACTTGATCCTTGCAGCCACCGGGAGCTAGTGGAGACATTTCAGGGCTGGAGATATACGGTCCCTGGGCTTGAGGCCAAGGATAAGTCTTGAAGTCCTGTTCTGGATTAGCTGCAGAGGGAAGAGAGTCGAGGCAGGCAGATTGAGAAAGAGGCTGTTGCAGTAGTCTATCTTAGAGAGAAACAGGGTTCTGGAGACAGTGAGCTACTGGGGGAAGAGAGAAAGGGAAGAGTCCCTTTGAGGAGGAGCAGCTGGTAGTGGGACTTTTTGGCGACGTCCGGGGTGTGAGGAGAGAAAGAGTAGAGTCAAAGAGGACACCAAGATCTTTTGCCTCACAAGAAGGCGAAGGAAGAGGGCCCACGGCGGGTGAGAAAGGGAAAGCAGGGGTCAAAATGAGAAGGATCTCTGTTTTACTGATTTTAAGGCAGATATTGTTGGAGGTGTATCAATCCTGAATTGCGGATAGACGGTCAGGAATGAGGAGAGGAGAGGAGAGGAGAGGAGGCTGAGGGGATACTGAGGGGAGCCTGAAGGAAAGCTGTGTGTCATCCGCATAACACTGAAAGTTAGAGGAGAAGGTAGAGATCAGGTGGGCCAAAGGGTCAAGTAGAGGTTGAAATTCCAGGGTGAGAGGATAGAGCCCTGGGGAATGCCAGAGGTAGAGAGAGGTGGCAGAGAGAAAGGGACCAAGGTGTTCCTGGGAGCGGTGGACCAAGAAGAAGGTTAGCCACTCCAGGGCCTGATACATGATGCCCAGGTTCTCATGGAGTCGATTGATCAGGGTGGCGTGGTTGACCATGTCAAAAACAGAGGAAAGATCAGGGAGGGTGAGGATAGAAGGAATGCTGGAATCAAGCTTCAAGAGCAGATCTTCACGGGTGTTCAGGAGAGCAGTTGAGGCAGCTCTGAAGCCAGACTGATGGTCATGGAGACAACCAACAGATTCAGTGTGGAGAGTAAGCTGGGAGATGGCCAGCTTTTCCAAGAGTTTGCCCAGGAAAGGGGTGATGGAGATTGGCAATAGTTTGCCAGGCAGGTAGGATCAGCAGACAGCTTCTTGAGGAGGGGGGTGCACAAAGGGGTGCTTTAGGGGAGAGGGAAAGTCCCAGTAGCGAAATGCAGTCTGGACTGCTATGGAGTCTTGATTTTTAGGAAGGAAGGGAGTTTGAAGTGATCAAGGGAAGGGAAGGGGATAGATGAGGGTGAAGTGAATCTGACGAAACAACACTGGAGGTGAGTTCTAAACTGTCTACTTAGCCCACACTATTAAGACAGCAGTGATCCCAGTCCTGAAGGTAAAACAGTCACAGACCGAAAGGAATACCTCTCCGCCTCTTTTGGTAGAACGGGCCGAGGGTAGTTTATATCTTCAGGAGGTGTTTGAGCTGATAGCAGCAACCCAAACAGCTTTAGTGCATTGATTTGAAGAAAAGAAATAGAATGTTCAATCTGGGCTCCATACATATATAAAAACTTTAATAAAAAACGAACAACGAAAAACGCTACAGACCCACCCCTGTAAAAGAAACTCTGAGAATGTAGAACATTCTGGGTTGATCAGCAAGGGGGTTCAGGCAAGAGAATGTCTTTACAAAAAAAAAAAAAGGAAGAGGTGCTTAAGCGTCTGGTTGGTGAGCAGGGTCTGCTAGGTCCAACATGCAGTATAGTTCAAGCAGCAGCGGTTCAAAGAAGTTGGGACAGGCAGGCGCTGTCTGATGAGTGTGGCTCACAAATAGTTCCATCCATAATTCGAGGGCCAGGGCTGTTTCTGGACTTCTAGGTTGGTGGAGGCCCAATGTGGGGTCTTCAGGGATAAGGCGAGTGAGTCCTTAGTTCTGTACTTCCACTCAAGTAAGTTGTCTGGCACCAACAGGGGCTCCTTCACCTTGAGTGACCCGTATCCTGGTTCCAGTGCACAGCAAGCAGAGAAGCATTGGCATGAACAATATTGCCCCCACTGTTCCCTGGTGATGGTTAAGGGACAGAGCTCACCTCTAAAGCGGAGGGCTTTGATTCAGGCTATTCACCCATCAGAGGTCCATTGAATCTTCTTGCACTTGTAAGAGTCCAAAGATGAATCAAAGGAGAGGTTTCCACGCCTTATAAAGGCATGTCAGAGAGGATTGGTCCAAAGAAAACCTGTTGTAAGGGGTCCAATCCAGGCTGTTGTAACAAGTGCCCTTTGCCTTCTGACATACCCAGAGTGCCTTGATATGCAAGAAATTGGGGGCAGGTGGTATAGGAAGTGGTTGAGAGCTCAAACAGAAATCAAGGAAGTCGGACGCTGCTCTCAGCCCAATTCTCCCTTGTTTTTGTTCTAACTTTTCCCCCACCTGCTGATTTCAAAGAGACTATGAGGTCAGAATCCTGGTGTAAGTGTGGCATTATGCCTTTGAAACACTAGTTACTAGGAGGAATGCTGGGGAGGTTTTTGTGCTCTGGGTGGAAGGTTTTGGCATTCCTCTGAGGGATCAAAGAGTGCATCCTGGCCACTTTTCCGCCTGGCATTTGTGGAAAGAGCCAGACCAGACACCAACAAATTGCTCCTGTCATAGTTGGGCCCTGCCCACAGAGCTGTCACTAGTGTGGTATGAAATTGCTCTGGCTGTACAATTGTGTGCAGTTAGTAGTCGCTATGCCACAACCAGTCTGGCTTATGTATGTTTAAAGATTTACATGCCAACAGATGACTAGTGCATGCAATTATTAAGTGTGAAAACCGCAGTGCAAAAGATTAAAAAGTCACCCCTGCCTGCAAGAGCTTTGTTTTCCAGAAGCTGTCAGGGATGCACATGGGACCTTTGAAAACTGGCCTGTGCCACTTCTATACTGTGGCTCAGGGTGCCAGCAGGCTGTATCCACAAAGGCACATGTGCATGGAGCATTTATGAAAGGGCGTCTGATTAGCATACCTCCCTTTCGGTAAAACAATTACCCTCCTTTTATGCAATAATAAATCAAAAAAAGCTAGGGCTTTATCACCCTCGCAGTTAGCAATCTGTCACAGTGAATGGGAGAGTAGTCTAAAGGGGGGGGGGGATTCTATTGTGGGAGCATACTAAAAACTCAATCCTTCTGCATACACCTTCTCACACTCTGTAATAAACACAACCATACCTCTACAGCACAACAAACTGCACGTGCTTCACAGCAACTAAACAAACCACACATAGCCTCGCCCAACAGCACATGGCAGCGACCAACCAAAAAAACTCACCTAAGGTCAGTAAACCATGTCAATCGAACTGGAGCTGCCAACAGTACATCGCAGCTCTCTTGCTCTTTGCTCCCACCCAGTCCCACTAACTACCCGCCTCCCTCCTTGCTTTTCAGATTTGCCAGAGCACCAAGAAACCAAGCAGGTCGCAACAGTGCGGGGGTACAAGAACCTTTAACATAACATAGTAGACCATGGTGGAAGATACAAATGAGATTGAGAGCGGTATAAGGCTCAACACTGGATATGGGTTTTGTGTTCTAGGGGCTGGGGAGGCAGGATTCCATGGGACTTTGGCCAGCTCTGCTCATGTTTGGCACGTAAAGCCAAGACAGATCCCTTTGCTACGCTCTGAAATTCAGAGTGTGATTTCGAAAAAAATGACAGCCAGTAAGGCACCCGTGGACGAGGTTTTTCTATAGGATTTTACAAGGTTTTCATCATTACCCTCCCGGTTCCTGGAAAAGCTGTTTAAAAGCTGTTTAAATTTTGGAAGCAGGGAAGGCCCCATCTACCTTGGGTCATGCTTTAATAGCGGTAAATTTCAAAGGATGGGGCAAAGACCCCATAAATTTGCTTTTTATAGGACTATATCAATGCGCAATGTGGATGCTGAAATCTGTCCGAGGTTCCATGGTGTATAGGTTCAGCAGGTGCTGCCAAAGTTGGTACACCCGGACCAAGTGAGGTTCATCACACGGAGATGGGACTGGGAGCGGATACACTGTGCAAGACACGCAATCTTATGGATTTGGCCATGAATTCTCTTGCTCCCCCATCTCTTGATCTGTAAGGAAGTAGTCAGCACTTAACATTGGGATCATCGACTCCTCACCCATACATGTTTTATTAGCTCATACATGATTGATAATTGCTATAGTGTATGTGTATATATATATATTTCTGATGTTTGTTAATCTGCTTAGAATCACATGCTGTGCATAGGTCCGACATCCAGTGGTCACTGCGGAGTATTGCATTTTGTTTTTCGTAGTCGAAAAGGGGACGTCGACAAGGCGTGTCTGTAACACTATCCCTATAGTGACGTGCGTTGTACCCATAATCCCTCACGCGTCGAGGTCCCTCAGATAGTTTTTTTCCGCCCAGCTTCTGGTCGCCTTACGCGGAGCTCCTAGAGAGACATTGCAAATACTTACTATCGGACCTCGGTCCTTAATTATACTTATTATATTGTTAAAGATCCCTCCCCTCGACGTTAGCTGTGAAGCTGTTTCTCCGCCGAGCAAGTTTTCGACCGAGGGGAAGAGACGGAGGAGATCCTTCGGCGCTGCCGAACACGTGGCCTGGCCTCGCCGGCCAACATATACAGTAGGGAGAGTGGGGGTTCGAACTTTTATCTTCTCTTTGAGAATGTCTTTCTTTCTCCCCTATCTTTCCCTTGGGGTTGTTATCACCAGTTATTATTGCCTCAGCTATGGAGAGGACACCTTTTAAGTTTTGCCCACGCTGTAGGGGCAAATACACTTGGAAGGACAAACACAAGCTCTGTAATCGTTGCTTGCCCCTCGATCATAAGAAGGACAGCTATGCGGCCTGTAAGCTCTTGAAACCAAGAACTCTTAAAGAACGCAAAGTTAAGAGGTGGGCGGACTACGCTATGTCGAAGTCAGTTTCGTCACCGCCGCCGCTGTTACAGAAAGTGACGAGGAGGGTGATAACTCGACGTCCGTTACGGAAGTCATTAACCCCCAGAAGGAGCGCTCGCGCTCCTCGACGTCCGTCCCCGGCCCCGACGGGCTCGGCTCACGCCCTGCTCATGGGGATGAACACCCCGGCGACAGGGACGCACACAGACCCCATAGGCCTAAGCACACAACCCACGGCTCTTCTTCGTCAAAGACGAAGGATCCATCAGCGCCGAAGGGGACGCAGGGCACTCCGGCGTCTACCTCAGACCGTAAGGGTCTCAAGCCCCACCCGCAAACGCAGTGGCGACCAGCGATTGGGCTTTCATCAAACACGGGCGCTACCCCAAAATCATCCGACGTAACGCTCCATAGAGCGGCCGTCGAGGAACAACCCGTAACGCAGGCAACGTTGACACCAGAGTCCTCTACTGACAAACTCGTTGTCGAGAGCCTGGCGAGAATTGTTTCCAAAGACACACGTAAGCGGACGACGAAACAAACGTCGAATACCGCACAAAAAGCTATAGAAACGCCGAAAAAGCATAAGAGTAGCCAGGAACTGCCCCTTTCATCTAAGGGCACTTCGGAACTACCGGAGGGCTTTTCAGATGGCGACGGAAACCTTTCTTCGACGTTGTGGGAGCGTTCTAAGCGTTTTGAAGGTGAAAACACTGATTTCCCCCCTCTAGACTATTCAGGGATCCCCCATGAGACCCTTGAAAGACTCCATTCTTGTATGGAGAAAATGGAAAGGTTTTTGGGAAACCAAAACCCACCCACACCCAAAAGACTAAGAGAATGGCCCCAGGATGACCCTAGGGTCAATATTCCTAGGCTGTTTCCCCCTTCTACAGACGTATATGACCTCACGGAAGAGGAGCAATACCTCCAGGAAGATGATGAGTGTTTGGGTGGAGAGGAAGAACATGAGGAAGAGGGGTTTGAAGAAGATCCTTACACTAGTGCAGGAGCTTTCGAAGAAGATACAGCTACCTCGCAGCCTTGGCAATCCCCATCAGTGCACTCAGACCCTGATGTCTTTCACCCTTCTCCTCCCAAGGATTCACCTATTGGAAACACCTCTCCCATAGATGACCAACCTTCACTTAATGCACTATTGCGCAAGGCAGCAGCGCATTTTGAAATAGACACAGGGGAGACTCTTCCTGACATAGACTTTGTAGAGAAAGTTATTAAAGAAAAAGCCCCTGTTAGTCAGTCTATTCCGCTCCTGGCTTCTATAAAGAGAAGAATAACTCCTTCCCTTTCCAATCCTGCCTTAGTCAGAGGGGTCAACCCTCGGATAGAAAAGCTCTTCAGCCCTTCGCCCTCTGACCCGTTGTACATCAGAGGCCATTCTATTCCGGACTCCCTCGTAGTTACTAATACAAGGAAAAGAGCAGGGGTACCACTATCCACTAGTGAAGCACCACCTGACAAAGAGGGAAAAAAGCTCTACGCACTTGGGAAGAGAATCACGACGTCCGCCGCCTTTTCAACTAGGATTGCAAATAACAATTCCCTACTAGCTAGCTACGCAGATGCACAGTGGAGCAAGCTGCGCAGCGAAGCAGAGGACGCACCAGAACCCCTGCGTTCACGCCTGTTAGCTACAATCTCAGAGGGAACTCTTGTAAACCAGGGCATCGTAAAGAACTCCTTAGATGCCGCAGAGACGGCTGGCCGTTCCCTGGTTCAGGGAACACTTCTCAAACGCCATGTCTGGCTGCGCAATTCGGGATTTAAGCCGGAAACCCAGGCTTCCCTGATAAATAAGCCCATAGAAGAAACACATCTGTTTGGGAAAGCAGTTGATGAGGCCCTAGAACATGCGAAGAAAGAGTTTGATACCATCAAAACTCTTGACCAAATTTCTAGGCCCCCTAACAGACGCGGCTATGGCAATAGACACTCCTTTCGTGGCGAACGCCAGCAGCAAAACCAACAGCAATTTTACTTTGCTACCAACTGGCCCTCTAACCAGGGTAACAACATCCAGTTCAGTCAAAGAGGCCAACGACGTGGCAGGGGAAGAGGTCGCGGCTCCAGCCCCAAAGGTTCCACGCCCAATACCAACAAATGACCCGAAGATTCGGGTCCCCTCCCATGCATCACCGGTCGGGGGCCAGCTAACATCGTTCCTTTCAGCATGGGAGGGAATATCGTCAGACCGCTGGGTATTATCCACCATAGCCCACGGATACTGCATCGAATTCAACGGTGCCCCGAAGTACAGACCCCCACGGAACTGACGCATGACACCGGAACACCTCACCATTCTTCTACAAGAAGTAGAAGAGCTACTGAAAAAAGAAGCTATAGAGGCTGTCCCCCTATCTCAGGTAACAGAAGGTATTTATTCAGTGTACTTCCTTGTACCCAAAAAGGACTTAACCATGCGCCCTGTATTAGATCTGCGCCCAGCGAACAAGTTTGTCAAACCCCAAAAGTTTCGTATGGTGACTTTGCAGGAAGTAATCCCACTGTTATCACAGGGGGATTACATGACAACACTGGACATGAAAGATGCATACTTTCATATTTTAATGTTGCCAGCGCACAGAAAATACCTCAGGTTCAAGATAGAGAACAAACACTACCAGTTCAGAGTACTACCCTTCGGGATAGCATCTGCACCAAGGGTATTCACGAAAGTACTGGCAGTGGCAGCAGCCCACCTGCGCAGGTTATCCATCCCGGTATACCCTTACCTCGACGACTGGCTCAGAACAGGGGATTCTTACGAAACATGCTTCTCCAATACCCAAAAGACTGTAGACCTTTTGTTCCAACTGGGCTTCTCCATCAACGAAAAAAAGTCCAGCTTAGACCCCAGCCAAATCAAACAATTCCTAGGGGCTCTAATTCGAACAAAGGACGGCCTCGTCTTCCCCTCCAAAGAGAAGGTCCAAAACATGCTGTTTCAGATCCCCCATTATGTGGCAGGTCGAGAGGTGACGGTACGCAAAGCAATGCGCTTGCTAGGAATGATGGCGTCATGTATTTATTTGGTACCTCACGCGCGCCTGCGCATGCGCCCAATGCAAGAGTGGCTCAACAGCCAGTGGTGTCAGGCCAGCGGACAATGGGACGATCTAGTGGTGGTCTCGCAGGCCTTGGTTCTCTCGCTACGGTGGTGGACAAAAGAAAACCTGTTATTAGGGAAAACTTTTGCCACACCCGCAGTGGAAGCCACTCTAACCACAGACACATCCCTTACAGGATGGGGGGCTCACCTATCCTATCCCATCACTCTGCTCACGGAGCGTGGACTCCGAGCTTAGCATCCAAGCATATAAACCTGCTGGAACTACTAGCGGTGTTCAAAGCACTGAAAGCCTTTCAGGAACACCTACAAGGAAAGACAGTGATGGTCCTCACAGACAGCACCACAGTCATGTACTACCTCAACAAGCAAGGGGGCACTCACTCTCCAGGACTGTCCAAGCTGTCCCAGAACATCTGGAAGTGGGCTCTCAAATACAACATGTTCCTACTATCACAACATGTACCAGGGGAACTCGATCTGCTAGCAGACGAACTTAGCAGAGACTTCCCCCTGCCCGTAGAGTACGAATGGCGGTTACAAGAAGACATTGTCTTCGACGTCTTCACACAGTGGGGTTTCCCAGAAATAGACCTGTTTGCAACTCTGGAAAACTCTCAATGCCAAGATTACGCCTCCAGGTACCCCCAGAACCAGTCCAAGGGGAACGGTCTATCGATTCCATGGTCAGGGAAATTTGTTTACGCTTTTCCCCCGACTCCCCTTCTCAACAAGATAGTGCACAAGATGCACCAGGAACAAGTTACCATGATACTGGTGGCCCCTATGTGGGCCCGACAGCCATGGTTCGCTCACTTGTTGGAGATGTCTCTATCTCCTCCAGTGAAACTGCCCTGCCCGTACAACATGCTGTCACAAGACAGGGGCAGGACACTGCACCCATGCCCTCAGACCATGAACTTAGCAGCCTGGCTCCTGAGGTCATAGAATTTGGACATTTACAACTTCCACAGAGGTGCATGGACATCCTCAGAGAGGCCAGAAAGCCTAACACTCGTCACTGCTATTCTAGCAAATGGAAAAGATTTGTCATCTGGTGTAGAGGGAAGAGTATCAACCCCGTTGACTGCTCTCCCACACAAATTATTCTGTACCTGACCCATTTACTGGACTCTGGTCTAGTATTCAATTCTATTAAAGTACACCTGGCAGCGCTTTCTGCTTACACCACTTCACAACTCAAAATATCGTGGTGGAAGATCCCAGTAATCAAAGCCTTCATGGAAGGGGTAAAGAGAATACACCCTCCAATTGCAAACCCAGCTCCCGCCTGGGATCTAAATGTGGTACTCACCAGGCTCATGGGGTCACCCTTTGAGACCATGCACAAGGCAACTCTTAAAGATCTCACGCTTAAGACTGCTTTCCTAATAGCTATTACCTCCATTAGGAGAGTAAGTGAACTACAGGCCCTTTCGGTTTTAGACCCCTTTGTAACAGTTCACAAGGATAAAGTGGTTCTACGCACACACCCAAGGTTCGCACCGAAATTCATCTCCAAATTCCATGTCAACCAGTCTATAGAACTACCAACGTTCTTTCAAAATCCTTCAAATCTAGGAGAAAAAAGCCTGCATACACTAGATGTACGCAGAGCTGTCATGTTTTACATGGAAAGAACTAGTCCACTGAGAAAGACTAATCAGTTCTTTGTCTCGGTGGCAGCAGGAAGAAAAGGAGATGCAGTTTCAAAATCCACTATATCTAGATGGATTGTACAATGCATCACTCTCTATTACACTCTTGCTAAGAGAGAACTACCCTTCAAGCCCAAGAGCACACTCTACTCGAGGCGCTGGGGCATCCATAGTATTCATTGCAAATGTTCCCCTTGAGTCCATCTGCAAAGCGGCAACCTGGAGTTCTGTACACACCTTTACAAAACACTACTGTCTAGATGCCCACTCTAGATCTGATTCCCAGGTGGGACAAGCAGTATTAAGACATCTTTTCTCTACTGTTCCTTCTCACAACCCACCTCCAACTCCGGGTACTGCTCGCTAGTCTATGCACAGCATGTGATTCTAAGCAGATTAACAAACATCAGAAGACAATGCATTACTTACCGTAAAAGCATTTCTGATGGTTGTATCTGCTTAGATTCACATGCGCCCACCCTTCCTCCCCGCTCGGATGGAAGGAACATAGACATCCTTTTCTATATCTCTCTTTTCTGTACTCACTCACGTCTAGAAAGCTCCCTCAGGGCAGAAAAATACAAACAGAGGGACCTCGACGCGTGAGGGATTATGGGTACAACGCACGTCACTATTTATTTTAAAATGTTTTTATTGGCATTTGGCATTTACGGTTATACTTTAAACCATTACAGTCATGGTTTGTGTCAATGCTTGAGTTACAAATCGCTTATGCCTTATAGGGCATGGATAACATTCAACAATAAACAAATAAACAAGTAACATTGGTAACAGTGACTGTCCTTTAGGATCTGAGTTATTGCGATCCTTGTTTTCGTAATCGAACCCCAGCCTCTACTCCATTGGGCTCTGTCTGGTCTTCATGGAACGTGGGGGGGGGGGAGTGTGTGTAGGATGGATGTTGCAGTACATGGATTAGGCCGTTATGTAAAGTGCGAGGGGTTAGGGATAGTGTTACAGACACGCCTTGTCGACGTCCCCTTTTCGACTACGAAAAACAAAATGCAATACTCAGCAGTGACCACTGGATGTCGGACCTATGCACAGCATGTGAATCTAAGCAGATACAACCATCAGAAATGCTTTTACGGTAAGTAATGCATTGTCATATATATATATATATATATATATATATATATATAGTTGTAATTGTATAGATATGGCCCTATGAAAGGCTTGATTCACTTTTCATCCAAATTACAACATATGCAAGAATATCCAAACAAGACAAAAATCATCAACAGTAGAACCAATAAAAAACTTGCCACTTTATAAATAGTCCGACAAAACATGTTTCGCATACCATATAAATCTTTCAATATGTCAGACCTCGTCACAAAATTTCACTAAATAATACATTTCATTAACACCATTGCCATTAAAAAACGTTAACCATACTAATTGCATATCAAAGCTTGTTCCATCATTACTGTATTTTCTTTAAAAACAGCCCCTTAAATTGTTCAGACTGGTAGAATGTATCAGATGTCGCGTAGTTTCTAATAACTCTTCTCCACATAATCGACAATATCTGCATCCACCACTTCCAACGAGGGCATGCAGTTCAATTTAAAGGCCAGATATTTTCTCACAATATTACCATATGGATAGGGCTTTAGATATGCTGGGAGAAGGCTAAGTCAGAACTTCTCCACTATTTGATTTTGCAGCTAATGTCACAATCTGTTGTTCTTGATCTTGAGCTTGCATAACTCTTGTTACTATTGTCTTAAATGTACCAGTCGGGTACTGCATCATCCCCACATCTATTCATTCTGACAAAACCTCAATATTTTTCAAATGACAATGTCTCAAGGGTACATCCAGTGTTTTGTAAGCAGACCATAAACGCTGCACTAAAGTGTCCCCACCAGCTGCTTCCAGCTATACTATCTATCAAAGGAGCCCCTTAGCGTGCTAGTTGGACCATCTTATCTGTGTAGCCATGCCGATGGATTAGTAGTGGTGTGCAGAGTCACTGTTGGGAGCGCGGCGGATCTCACTGCAGTGGGTGCAATTACCACTGTGGGAAGCACCTTAGACAAAATCTCTGTATTGCCAAAGAATGGTAGAGGAGATCTGGGATCAGGCACCAGTAGGGGAAGTTCAGGAGCAAATTACAGTGGAGCAAAATAGCATCCACGGTGCAAACCTCTGAATTGCAGCGTGGCACACATCTGGGGAAGGTGCATGAACCGATTGGGGAACCTGCCAAATTGCATTCAAGGTATATATTCTGCTGGTATACCTACTGGACTTAAGTCAGAGGTGTGAAAGAAGGGTTGGTACAGGAAAAAATCAATCCTGGAGGGGAGGGTGGAGCGTAATCGTAAAGTAATTGGATACAAGGCTTTGAAATAACCATTACCACTATCCTTGCTCCGGGCAGTCTTCCATGCCCTACTTCTTCAGCATATATGTGCCATTACTGAAGGAGACTAACCATAAGCAAATGAGTAATTGTCCTGCCACCAAACAATGCAGTTTAGTCTCAACTGATTGGTTGCGTCACCTGTGTACTAGAACACAAGCCCCCGCTGGCATTTTTAGACCCTGTGGTCTAGCCGTTCAGGCAGGACTGCTCACATTAGAGGCAGGACCAAAACTGATTTGCAAACAATGGTATGGCAGGCTGCCCAGAGCACTGCCACTGGTTCTGATAGCTTAAACTTCCATCTATCCGTTTTAGTTTTAGGTGACACTTAGCACTACAGATAAGAAAATACTATTGCAGTAGAGTACAGATAGGAGAGTGGGTTGTAAGGAGGAACAGGCAGTGTATAGCTGTTCTGTTATTTGCCCACCCACTGACATCCCATTATGGGATATGGCCATTCCCACTTACTACCTGCCGTCCCCCTCACCCACCGTCCTCCTCAGCCCCAAATACTTCCTCCTAGGTTCTCTTTCATTTAGCTCTGTCAAACAGGAACATCAAACTCTGTACCATCTCAGTCGCAGTGTTTTTTCTAAGCTGTCTTCTGAGAGTCAATGGCTTAATTGCTGCTGTAAATGAGCCCCTGCTAGAAGCCACCTCATTTAGAAGCAATGTGTGTGTCCTCGCAACTGCAGGCAATGACCTCATATGCCCATGTACTTTAATCATTTTCCAGGCTTTGCCATGTTATGCCTAGGGTACTACCCTAATGTTAGTGCCTGGGAAATGCCTACACAAAAGCCAAAACCGTTGGCTTTGCCAATGCTTACTGGTTTTAGTTTCTCTCCCTAAGTGGCATCGTATATGCTTATACGTGAGTGCTTTGCTTGCTACGCCTCACTGATTAGATCCAACATGGCGTTAGCTGACCATCATGGATAGGGGGCCGAGAATGGACCACTTTCAACTCTACATGAAGTGCATGCATACCTGAGGGTTTTTGTCCTAAATAGAATATATCTTTGGGTGGAGGTCTGCCTTGTACTAGTAATAGTATGCTTTCACCCAATACCCTCATACTGTTTGAATACATGTCAATAGTCTGTAAACGTGTTTGGAAACCGAAAAATAACTCTATATGACCTGAATGGTTCACCAGCGAATTTTATTACATCCAAATTCTTCCGTTTTGCCCCATGCAGATGCTTCCGTTCTGCTTCTGCCAATCTACTCTGTGGTTCCTTCGAAGGGATTGTGTCCTCCGACGTATTCCTTATGTTTGATAATACGTTTCCAGCTTGCTGGCCTCGGAAATTTTTTCTCTGTAGAGGGCGCTGCGCGTCGACGTCCACCGAGTCGATGCTCCTCGACGGCCACCGTATCGGCGCCGACGTCACCATGCCCATAAATAGCCACGCGCGGCGTCAGTTGCTCAGGTCCGTTTTTCTGCGCTTCGTGGGGCCTCGGTACATCTTTGCTCAGTTCAGTCAGATAACTAATCTACATCTACTCAAAATATACCAACTCGTTCTCGATGGCATCTTCATCGGAACCGACAACGCTGCGATCCGGCTTCAAAAAATGTCGATACTGTGGTAAACAAATGTCGATAATGTATCCACACAGGATCTGCTTGTGGTGCTTGGGAGCCGAGCACCATTGTTCGGAGTGTGAGGACTGCATGTCCATGACGGCGAAAGCCTTGAAGGAGCGCAAGGGGAAGCTTGAGAGAGGTAAGTGAGTCAAAACCTCCTCGAAAGTTTCTTCGGCTGAGTCAAGACATTAGTCTCCTCGCCGTCAAACATTCCCATTCTAGATCTCGAAGTAGCTCCCACCATTCATCGAGATCAAGGCACTCAAAGAAGAGACGTCGAAGAACCCCTTCATAATCGTCTTCTGTTTCCCCAGAAAGGGTCTCCTGCCCCACAAACACAGCTCTCAGGCTGAGTGGGAGGAATTCAGGAGGAAAATGTTAAGCGTCTTCGAGAAAGCGGCCTCGTCCCCCTCGAAGACAGCTGAGGGTGATACCCCTGTGAAAAACCCAAAAAATCAAAACGCCGCGAGTCGCAGCACCCGGTGAAACATTCCACCCGAGAGCGCCACGGCCATCGGGTAAGAAGGCACTGTCTTCGACGTCGTCGAAGATCCCTTCGACGCATGGATCGGCGCCATCGACGCCGTTGTCGAAGGGTTCTTCGTCGCATCGGTCGATCGACTCGACGCCATCGCCGACATCGATGCCGATGAAAGAGAAGACCACGGCTACTCCACAGCCAACGGTGATTCCAAGAGCCTCCGCCGAGACAGTCATCGATGTCCTCGAGAAGGATCCACTCGAGTTCTTCGAGGCCGTTCCGGTTTTCTCGACGCCCTTTTCCGCGCCTTCGAAGCCTGTCACATCGTTGTTGACGGCATCGTTTTCTCGCCCAATAATGACGAATGTGGCTCCTTCTGCCTTAGAAATGGGTTTTATACCATTTGAGAGGTCAGAGTACCCTGGATTATCTTCAATTTATGAAGAAGGGGAAGATTCTGACCAGGAAACCTTCGAGTTGCAGAGGACCACACTACCTGTTTCAGAGGATTTCACCTCTGAGGAAAAAAGGTTGAAAGACCTACAGGAGTCAGTACATGAGGCAAGTGGGCTGGACACTTCCCCAGAAGTGAATTTTGTTAAGCCAGACCCAGGGGAACATGCCGAAACACCCTATAGAACCCTGATGGCAAGAATTATTGAATTCATGGGTTGGTCTGCGCCCTCGCCTGTTTTTCAACAGGATGACCTGACAGACATATTAGACAAAGGTCCAAAGGAGGATCCTGTGGTCCCCTTCCATACAGCAGCCTTACAAAGAAAAATTGCATCTAGCTGGG
This sequence comes from Ambystoma mexicanum, assembly GCF_040938575.1. Taxonomy (NCBI): domain Eukaryota; kingdom Metazoa; phylum Chordata; class Amphibia; order Caudata; family Ambystomatidae; genus Ambystoma; species Ambystoma mexicanum. The sequence goes on along the minus strand of NC_090926.1, from coordinate 292,366,978 downwards.
AAACGCCTGAAGTTATCCCTGCTGTCAATAAAAGATTATCAGCCAAGTATAGGGTAGCTGCTGCTGACCCTGAATACTTATCGAAACACCCGACTCCAGAGAGCCTGGTGGTCCAAGCGGCAACTTCATCAAGCAGCAGGACCGCTTACCCTACTGTCCCACAGGATAGAGATGACAAGAGGTACAATTCTATGGCAAAGAAAGTCTTCTCTGCTTGTAGTATGGCGTTGAAGCCCTTTGACGGCTCTTCATTATTCGAAAAAAAGGCTGATGACAGTCTGGAAAAGCTAGAGACATCTAAAGCAGCAGCAAAATCTTTAGGAGCTGCTATCCGCCAAACTCCTTTCCGCCCCTCAGGGAACCTCTGGGAGAGGAAAGTCCTTTTGCTATTATTCCACATTCGGGAAAGGCAGAGGACAGCTGGCTCAGAGAGGCCAAAGGAGATCCACCCGAGGTGGACGGGTCAAAGGTACTAAGGCAGCAGCAGGTGCCTCTTTACCCTCGGCATCTGCATCAGCCGCCCCCAAACCACTCTGAGGTCTTTCCACACAAGACACCTGTAGGGGGCAGGTTAACTCACCATCTGACGGAATGGCAGGCCAATACGTCAGATGTTTGGGCATTGGAGACAGTTGCCCAGGGTTGCTGCCTACCCTTTCTACACATCCCTCAGAGTCATCCACCGAGGAACAGCTCTCTAAAAGTTCCAGATCCGCTCCTCTTGCAGGAAATTATAGACCTGCTAGAGAAAGGTGCCATAGGACCGGTACCTGTAGTGGACAGGAACAAGGGCTGGTACTCCCCCTACTTTCTCATACCAAAGAAGGACGGAGGACTGAGACCCATCCTGGATTTACGAGAATTGAACAAGTTCCTCAGGACGGACAAGTTCAAGATGGTAACTCTCTCTCAGATCCTTTAGGCCCTCCAGCTCCAGGACTGGCTGGTATCTCTGGACCTTCAGGATGCTTATTTCCATGTTCCAATCCATCCCAAACACAGGAAATACCTGAGGTTCGCAATTGGCGACTCTCATTATCAATTTCGAGTTCTGCCATTTGGGCTGACCTCTGCCCCGAGGGTCTTCACCAAGCTAATGTCGGTAGTGGCTGCGAGTCTAAGGAGGGAAGGGATCCACGTCTACCCCTACCTGGACGATTGGCTGATCAGCGCTGTATCTTCGGAACAAGCTCAGATCCAGCTAGATTATGTCTGCCACTTCCTTCACAAACTGGGCTTCTCCCTCAGTTTAAAGAAGTCACAGATGATACCATCACAGAGACTCCAATTCATTGGAGCGGTCCTGGACACTTCCCTGGGAAAAGCCTTGCCGCCAGAGGTGAGGGCTCAAGATATTCTGCAGATGGTCAACAAGTTTCAAAATGCCCAACGTCTCCCAGCCTTCGACTTTTTGAGGTTGCTAGGCCTCATGGCATCCTGCATCTTCCTTGTGCCAGAAGCTCGCCTGAGAATGAGATCTCTTCAGTGGGCACTGAGAACTCAGTGGTCGCAATTCTCAGGGAGAATGACAGATCTCCTCCGGATTCCGGACAAAGTAGCCCGCGACCTTCAATGGTGGGCCTATCCAGAGAACATCTTGAAAGGAGAACTGTTTTGGCAACCATGGCCGGAGAGAACAGTAGTCACAGACGCCTCACTCACGGGGTGGGGAGCCCCTGCCAACGACTTGACCATCAGCGGTCTTTGGTCTCCATCAGAGTCCAGACTACACATCAACCTATTGGAGCTGAGAGCGATCAGACTAGCGCTGAAAGCTTTCCTGCCATCAGTACAGGGGAGAAATGTCCTGATAATGACGGACAACACGGTGGCCATGCACTACCTCAACAAAAGAGGAGGCGTAGGGTCACTGCCACTGTGCAGAGAGGCAATGCAGCTCTGGTTTTGGGCAATTCAGGAAGGAATCTCTCTATCGGCAGTCCACCTAGCCGGAGAGAAGAACTTGACAGTGGACGCTCTGAGCAGGCAGAGCACAGTCTCCCACGAGTGGGAGCTAGCTCAGGAAGTCCTTCAAGAGATCTTCGCCCTTTGGGGAACCCCTCAGGTGGATCTGTCCGCCACAAGCACCAACAGGAAGTGCAATCTGTTCTGTTCAAGGGAATTTCCCCCGAGAGGAGCTCTGGGAGACGCGTTCGTAGTGGACTGGGATTTTCCACTCCTTTACGCGTTCCCACCAGTCCCTGTTATTCCTCAAATGATCAGGAGGTTGAGAAGATTCCGGAAAACCATGATCCTAATTGCCCCGGACTGAGCCAGGAGAACGTGGTACCCGGACCTTCTAGATATAAATCTGCCCTCCAATCCGTCTTCCACTCAAAGAGAATCTTCTCTCGCAGAAGGGAGGTCAGGTTCTCCATCCAGACACCAGAGCCCTCAACCTTCACGCTTGGCTTCTGAAAGGGTGAGGTACAAGGATTGGGATCTCCCTGATGACGTCATGGAGGTGTTGTTTTCGGCCAGGAGGCCAGCAACAAAATCTGTATACCGCTACCGTTGGAACAAATTTTGCAGCTGGTGTAGGGAAGAGAATATCGACCCTTTTTCATGTGGTACACCAACGGTGTTATCGTTTCTACACAACTTGGCAAACTCAGGCCTTCAAGTTGGCACTGTAAAAGGCTATCTCGCAGCGCTTTCTATCTTCAAGCGCACTGCGGAGGAACCATCGTATTTCAAACTACCTCTAGTGATACAATTTCTCAAGGGATTAACTAATGTTTATCCTCCAAAACCATTCCAGGTTCCCTTATGGGACTTAAATTTAGTCTTAAACTTCCTAATGGGCACTCCATTCAAACCACTTCACTCTTGTTCGCTGAGATTTCTCATGCTTAAAACTGTCCTATTGGTAGCACTAACATCTGCTAGGAGGGTGAGCGAGCTACAAGCTCTCTCCTGTAAAACCCCACATACAATTTTCCACAAGGACAAAGTTGTCCTACAGGTGAAGCCTAATTTCCTCCCGAAGGTGGTTTCTGAATTTCATATTACACAGAAAATTACCTTACCTTTGTTCTACCCTCCTCCCCATCCGGGGAAAGAGGAAGAAAGGCTACATAGGCTGGACCCAAGGCAAGCTCTAAGCTTTTACATCAGCAGAATGGCTAGGATCAGGCAAGCAGACCAACTGTTTGTAGGATACTCGGGTCACAAGTTGGGACTACCCATAACAAAACACACCATTTCCAGGTGGATTATTTTGGCCATTTTGGAATGTTACAAACTGCCACCCCAAAATCTTAGGGCTCATTCAACCAGGGGTATCGCAGCCTCTTCGGCTCTCCAAAGAAGGGTACCGGTCAGAGACATATGTGCGGCTGCCACATGGTCGTCTGCACATACATTCACAAAATTTTACAACCTGGATTCCTCCACTAGTCAAGAGAACGGATTTGGCAAGGCCGTATTACATTCGGTCCATCCCTAAAGGGATACATAACATTCTTACTCCCACCTCCAATTACATGCCACTGCTATGGGAGTCTATCAAAGATAAGGAATACGTCGGAGGACACAATCCCTTCTAAGAACAAGTTACTTCTTACCTTGTAACGTTCTTTCGACGGGATGTTCCTCCGACGTATTCCTTATCGCCCCTCCCATCCATCCCCGCAGTAATACTTCCCTTGTGGTTGCAGCTTACGCTCCTTCAAGGTCAATAACCAATTCAGGCATGACTTTTCTTATGCTACAAAACGGAACTGAGCAACGGATGCCGCGCATGGCTATTTATGGGCATGGTGACGTCGGCGCCGATACGGTGGCCGTCGAGGAGCATCGACTCGGCGGACGTCGACGTGCAGCGCCCTCTACAGAGAAAAAAATTCCGAGGCCAGCAAGCTGGAAACGTATTATCAAAGATAAGGAATACGTCGGAGGAACATCCCGTCGAAAGAACGTTACAAGGTAAGAAGTAACTTGTTCTTCTTTGAGATGGGCGAAGTGGATGGCCGCTCTTTTTCTGCTTAAGCGGCTCGGCTGTGGGACTCCCGACCCACAGATCTGTGAGGGATGGAAGCTCATGTGGATTTACGTTAAAAATAAAAAATAAGTTGTATTCCCTCCGTGAGTTTGAAGATCGGTGGGCATAGGGGGAAGTGGCCCTGTTTTTTTTGGCGTTGGTGGTCGGGTCTAATGGGCCACTTGTTTTCTTAGTGCCTTGATCCCTCCTAGTTCAGTTGATGGGTTTTTGTGCTTAGTAAGTATTGGCCCGATAAATCTCCTGGGGGTTTAGGCTACTTTTGCTGCCACACTCACTGCAACTCTGGCCTTCATCCGCAAGGTTTTTCTTTGGCCAGAAGCACACATTGCAGTGCTAACAGAACATGCAGTGAGTATGGCCCATCCGTGAGGCCATCCCTGTATCCAGAAGCACATTGGAAGATTCGCAGAACATGCAGTAAGTGTGACCCAGTCCTTTGGGGGTTCACCGAGTGGTCATCATCAAAGAGTGCAGTGGGGTCCCAGAGAATTCCAAACCTGGCACATACCCAGTGTTTTATCTGTGCACAATGCGGTTCTGCCGTATCTCTGCATGCCCATGTGAGAATATGGTTATTCAGAGGAGTGTAGTTCTCCTGCGCTGATTTCCCCCCCCCCCTTCTATCCCCCACCTCACACTCCCCTTATCCAACAGGACTCTTCCACAACAGTCTTTGTGATGTCTGCAAGAGTAAAGACTGAGTCGATACCCCTACCCCAAACAGGATGGTCTGGTTTTACAGACATTAAAATGCGTTTCAAACATTATGAATATTCTCAGACTACTCTAATCAGGTGATATATTTAGATGTTTACACATGGAGAAGTAATGTAGAGAAGCCATTAAAGGTGCCCGTGACAGAATGCCATTTGCCATTTGGTAAGAGCGGGGTAGCTTGAACATTTTCTTAGAAATAAAATGATGCAGGTCATTCTGTTTCTGAAAGATAGGCATAGTAATCAGGCCCTCTCTCCTTTCAAAATGCTCCATGCCAAATCCTAGTGCACTCCTGTGCCTTTGCTGTGGCCATCTCTAGAACTGCCCTGCAGTGGCAGCAGGGCAGATTGGAAGGTCCCATGTGTATTCCTGTCAGGTGCTGGAACACAAATTTCCAAAAGACAGGTGACTTTTTAAAAGTCTGCCCTCCCGATTCAAACCTAAACTCGCACTGCCTTGTGACACAGTAACTAAGCTATGTCCAGTTATGACATGTCTGCTGAGTTTACATAGTTATACAGCCAAAGCGTTTTGGAAGAACTCTTGTCAGCTTGGTGAGGTGATTCACTCATGGCTGGGCTTGATGTGATTCGCTATACGGCCTGGGTGTCCCCATGACAACCTGGTAGGACCCTGCCCCGTAAGCTTCTCCTTTGATCCCTCTGAGGCAGGTAAACGCCTTGCTTCATGGCACAGGAACACTTCCCGAGAGCTCCCTTTAGAACCAGTGCTTCAAAGATAGTCCTGACATGACCATGGCCTTTTCACAACCGGCTGATCACTGTAGTGCGTTTGAAGTAAGCAGACCGGAGAAGTGGTGGAGTGCACAGGAGCTCAGAGGAGAGGCTTAGCCCAGAGAATGGATTCCACCATCTTGGATTCTGTTGGGACTCCCTAAACTTCCTGCTCCCTCCCCACTTGTTCTTTGAACCCCTGACAACAGGCCTGCGTTGGGCAAATCTGCTGCAGTATTTTGCCTGTGTAAAGTGGAGAAACCCATGTCTTAGGGGATTCATCTTTGTGCTTCAAGACAAGGATTCCCCTGGAACTCTGTTGGGCTAGTCCATTCACCTGCCATAGAGGTGGACAGAAGGCTCCAAGGAAGAGGAGCGCTCTTCTGCCCACCATCCAAGGATTATTTTGAAGGGGAATATGCTGTGTGGACAAGACCAACTGCAACTGAGCCACTGGTGCCCAGGACCCTGCCACTGGAGGTAACAGAACCCCATGCAAATGGCCTCTACAAAGCTTAGGAGGGGTCGCCTTGCCCTAACAGCCTTCACTGGGTCTCCCAGTAACCACAGAATCAAGGAAGTGAACCCCTGCATCTCCCAATCGCCTTGGTGCCAGTTTTGGCACCTTTGACGCCATCCAAGCATATGCCAGGGAATTGCAGTGTCCTGTTCGACCTCAATGCTCCACTATCTCTGCATCTGAGACCCGCAGAGTCTTCTAGTGTCCCCACCTCCATACCGCTGTCTGCAAACCAATGTCATGTTGAGCCAACTAAGCTGGTTCACTGCTGAAGGCCTGGCTCTGCTTCACCGCACTCAGTCACCCAGTCTTCCTGTGCTGCTGACCCAACTGTTCCCAGCGCCTCAAACCCATTGCCGCTCCCCAACTCGACCTCGGTTGGCGTCAAAAGCATCCAGCCTCCTGGTTTGACGCCTAAAAAGCCGGGCTTGCGACTGTTCAGCTCCAAAGACGACAACATAAGTTATTTGAAGAGGCCCTTTGCCCCTGGTTTGTATTAAAGGACCCTAGTGACTTTTAAGCCCCGCCTCTTCCTTTTGTAAGACATGAACTTGACATTTTTCTATTGAAATCTTTGCCAGAGCACCCTGACCTCCTAACTAAAGAGTGCCCTATACTTGAAGTCTCCTTTCTGTTTTTTTCACTTACAGGGATGAGCTAGTTGCGTTATTTGTTGTGTGTATTTTTGCTAGTTTGATTTAAAGATAATTTTTATAGACCCTCTTTTATTTTTGGTACCCTAAAGAGATGAACAGAAATGTAGGTTAGTGTTGTTACATTAAGGGAGAATTACAAGGATGTGTAAACTCTAGCAAAGGCGCAGAATAGCGAATCAAGGTTTCATCCTCCCTATACCAGGCAGCGTCTTCCATTTGCCTTTCAGCAATGTAGGGCTTCAGTGTTTCACTGCAATCCAGCCGGCTTCAGTGAGCTCTTTCAGAGAGAACCCATACATGTGCGTCCAGTGCAAAGCAGCAGTGCATATTACAAATGTGTTCTTTGCCGTGCATTGGGTTAATGCCTCTGCTGCCAAGATTGGTGCCCATCCAGCCGGCAGTTTAGGCGTAAAATAGCACTGCGGGTAAATGCAGCTGCTTGACTTGTGTGCGTGTATTTTGTCAGGAACGGAGAGGCGGTAAGGCCCTTTGGCATCCTATTCCTGCGCCCCAGTTACTTGGGCCACCTGCCCACTCTTCCCCTCCATGCTCATTATTTATGATGGGGCCTGCGCACTTGGAGAGAGCTTACGTGGTTCGGAGCCGTGCCCGGCACGTGTCCGTTGCATGCCTCCTGCGTGGCCAAAGCAGCTCAATTGTCGTGCAGTGCCTGGCTCTGAGATCCCGGAAGCTCAGTTCCGCGTTGCACAGGGAGGGCCCCCGGGGTGCTCTGGAGCACCGCCAAATAGCCTCCTTCGGTAAATGCCACTGGGAGGAAGAATCGGTTGTGTACACACGGCTCGCCGCTCCACCCCCTGCTTGTCTGGTTTGCATACACGCAGCAATCTGCCACCGTCCACCCGCCTGTCTCCACTTTCCCTGTTACCGGGTTTCCTCCCTGAAGCCGTGCATGTTCTCTGTCACGAGTCCACACCACACACTATATATACACACCCCCCAATAACGAAATCCGTACATGATTTCATTCTATCATCCTTAACGCACGCCCGCCAAACAAGCCTTGCATATTCCACCTGAATGTCTGCGGTGGTGACGAGCTTTGGCGTCCATCGGAGCCCCTGGCTGCAGGTTATGGTGGGCAGAAAGGCTCCGGTGCTAGCAAAGATGTGAGCACCAAGATCTACAAACCACTAGTTAAACCGTCACACTCCTTGCACAAAAGGCCTGCGCTGCTATTGGAGCCTAAATAAAGTTTGCATTCAGACTATCGGCTCTCCTAGTGTATTGAAAGCAGCAACTGCTATTCTGCTAGTGCGTAGAATACTCTCACATCCCACGTCATGGATTAAGGAGGACAGTGCCCCAACATTCACTCTTCATACAGCAAGTGTGTTGGGAGTCCATGGTTCAACCCCCCCCCATGCCATTACACAGCCACTGAGTCGGAAGTCACGAATTGCACGTCTGAAAATTGCCTGGTGTGTGGCGAAGCCAATGGTTTCCAATTATTTTATGCTGAGCCCACCCTGAGCAACAATACTATTGTGTTCCCACCCCCATGGCGGATCTGCTTATAGTTTCTTACAAACCCAGTTACCGTCTTCCCATATGAAAGAGCCTTGCACGCCTCATGAACCCCCACCAGGCCCACCTAAGGGATCCAGCCCCGCAGTTTGAATGCCACTGAGCTGCTCTAATTATAATTGATTGTTATTATTATGGTATTTATTGAGCGCGTATCTAGCTTTGAGAAGAGCACTTTACAGAGGTATGCAACAGTACAGATACGTAACAGAGCAGGTTTCAGAGGTGACCAAACAGATATACAACAGGACTAGGATACAGAGGGGCATAGAGGAGGGGTACAGCTGTACAGGATGGCAGGGAGGAGAGGAATGGACGGCGTTCAGCGAGTCAGGTGGCCCTGCAGGGGGTGGGGGGGGCGGTATGATGGCCTAGGTGTTGAAGAGGAGAGGCTCCTTGAAGAAGCGGGTCTTCAGTTCTTTTCTGAATTGTAGGAGCTTGGCGGCGAGTCTGATGCTGATGAGGTGGAGGTTCCAGTGGGTGCACAGAAACAGATAAGTGTTCCCAGTCTGGGTGAGTGTAAGTAAATGATAATTAATTGGTTCTATTGCAATTGAATCTTGGTGTGTTAACAGGATTGTATACATTTAAGAAGCAACAAGACCAAACCTATTAGGTATATATTTAGAGACAATTCAATTTCTATGATCAAGGTTCCTGCTATAAGGTTATTAAGAAACACAACCACTTAACTGATCACTCTACAATAGTTTCTACCTTGGCATAGTGGCAAATGGAGCTAGGAGGGTAGGAGCTGTGTGGGAAGGAACGTGTTATGTAAATAAATCACTCAAATAGAAGATTGTTCAGATGATCTTTGTATTCCTCTATGTTAATTGATGCAAGCGCTTCATCGGGGTTATTTGAGAAAGGTATTATTTTGGCCAGCGTGACAGGGGCTCTAAAAGCGCCCTCAAATTCTAGCAAAATGCTCTTTGTGACTCTCATCAATGTAGCTAGCGATCTGAGTTGTTACATACAATGACTGACACTAACCCATCCCCTCCTGCCTTCCTGAGAGCACTCTAATAGAGTAGGCTGCTTTTTCTTTCCCTGCTCTTCACTTCAACTGACCCCTGCCCCACTTAACACAGTGTACCATTTAGACCTTGAAGTCAATGTGTGGAGGCAATGTGTGGGGGAGTTGAACATCCAATAGATGCCTCTCTGAGCAAAACTACAAATCGGTTACACACAGGCACAGGTAACAGGGTATTTTCCAGGAGGGGTTATGTAAACTGTAATGCTGTGTTGTTTTTCAAAGCTTCATTCCACCCCTGCCTCTGGAAGTGGAGACTTTACTCAGGAGAGGTTTTCCATCCTGCTAGTAATTCTTACAGGTTTAAAGAAGTGGCGACTTTCTTGGATAAAGCTGCAGAATGGATTAAGTCCTTCCTTAGCAATAGATTGGTTAGGGTCTGCAGTGAGGATGCAGAGGAAATGCCTGCTCCGCTGCATTTTGGGGTCCCTCAGGGTGCCTGCATCTCGCCCTCTCTGTATAAGAACTTTACAGTCCCTCTTTGGTCTGCTAGAAGATAAAAGTATTTGGTTCACAAACTGTGCAGATATGATATGGCATTTATAACGTGCCTGTACACAAGTGTTTCTAGGCGTGACAAGACAAGGAGGAGGAGATGGGGGGGGGGGGGGATAAAAGGAGGACAAAATTACAATCTTACTACGCCTTGTGGCATTCAAATCGCGCAAGTGCAGGGAAGCGGGAAGGTGAGAAGTACCAGGGGGAGCAGAAGGGGGAAGTGAAGTTAACTCACAAGTGCAGCCAGCGGGTGGCTCATAAGTGCAGAGAGTAGGGACTGTAGGGTTGCAGATAACAGACCCTTAAGTGCTGGGGAGCCCGGAGGCAGTGCAAGGGCAACTGGACATGCAGGAGCCTGAGCCTGTGTTCAGAGGGTGACCAGTACACAGAGCAGTCTGTTGCATTGGCAGGGGAGAGGAAGGGAGAAAGCAGAAGCAGAAAGGAAGGTCTTGAGTTGCTTCTGGAATTGGAGGTGATTCTGCTCAAGTTTGAGAGAGGCAGGGAGCCTGTTCCAGAGTGGGGCCCCAGCAGAGGAGATAGATGTGCCCCCAACTCTCCGCTTGGAGAAGTGTCTGACCTGCAGAGAGTTGGAGTAGGATGAGCAGAGAGCCCATGAAGGAAGATATTTTGGAAGAAAAAAGTTGGAGGTAGAGCTGTTCTAGGCCCCAGAAAGCCTTGTGGACGATGTGAGTGTCTTGAACTTGATCATTGCATGCATAAGGAGCCAGTGAAGAGATTTCAGAGCTGCAGATACACGATCCCTGGGCTTGAGGCCAATGAAAATTCTTGCAGTCCTGTTCTGGATAAGTTGTAAAGGTCGGAGAGTAGAGGCAGGAAGATTTAGAAAGAGGCTATTACAATAGTCCAGCCTAGAGTGGACAGAGCTCTGGAGACAGTGAGCTTCTGGGGGAAAGTGAGAAAAGAAAGAATACCTCTGAGGAGGTGCAGCTGATAGTTTGACTTCTTAGAGACGTCGGAGGTGTGAGGAGCGTAGGAGAGGGTGGATTCGAAGATGACACCAAGATTCGTAGCCTCACAGGAAGGAGTTGAAAGAGGGCCCAGAGTGAGAGGGAGATGGAGAGGGAGAGAGAGAAAAAAAAGGGGGGGGAGTCGGTGACCCAATCAGGATGATCTGAGTCTTACTGGCATTAAGGCCGAGATAAGTGGCACACCATTCCTGAATTGCATCCAGACAGTTTGGTATATGAGAAGAAGTAGAGGTGGCGGAGGGGAGCCTGAAAGAGAGCTGCGTGTCATCTGCGTAACATTGAAAATTGGAGCAGAAAGTAGCGATGCAGTGGGCAAGAGATGCCAGGTAGGATGTATACGAATTGTTCGAATTACAATTGACCTTTGCACAATTGACCGAATTGTGAAGGTCAATTGTTACATATATGCGGGGGGAAACCCCCCGCAACCCCACATTATATATATATATATATATATATATGTGTGTGTGCGGTCAATTGTGCAAAGGTCAATTCCGACCCTCGACTTTCGGTCAATTCGGTAATTCGAACAATTGTGTTCGAACAATTTGGCTAATACCGCCAGGTAGTGGACACGCAATGTGTCCTCCCTTTGTCAAGAAACCATGAGGAGAATGTTAAGATTGTGAACTGATACAAGCCTGGATTCTGTGGCTTGGCTCTTAAGAATGAAAAAATGGAGGATAGCTCAGTGGCAACATGTTCCCCTTGGAAGCAAGACAACACGAAGCAACACAGGTCCAATCCCCGGGTCCGCACTTAGAAACATCTGGGTATTTAAATACATTATAAATACGCAACTAAGAAAAAAAAAATTAAGCAACTAAAAAACAAACCATTCCTGTAACAGCGCCTCGATGCCCACGGGCTGTGTGAGTGCTTTAAAAATGCAAATAAATAAATGGAGTTGATGGTTGTGGGCACAGAAAACAAAAGTTTAAAACTCGGAGCAGAATACCTGCAGTTTCAGGTGGCTGGCTGCAAGATTGCGACAAATGAAATTTCAAACACTTGGGATATACCTAGATCAAAAGCTCAATATTCATGCCCAAGTAAATGTCTGGTTGCTGTCTCCGCCTATTTCATCAAGATATTGGCACAGTTACGACCATATATCTCCAAAGCAAACTGTGAGACGGCGGTGAAGGCCATTTTTGGCTCAGAAATTGACTATTGTAGTAGTCTTTTAATTGGGATGTGCAAGAAGGATTGTGCTAGACTGCAAGAAATACAATACAGTGCAGTTAGGGTCATAGCGGGTTTAAAAAAGAGATCATGTTTCCAATGCAAGGCAAGAATTACACTGGCTTCTCATTGAGCCCAGGATTGAATTTCGTCATCTTATGATCACTCACAAATTTTTAGTGGATTAGAGTGCTGCATATTTGGTGAAGGCCTTGAAGAGTAAACCGATTGTGAGAGCTCTTAGATCTAATAAGTTCAACCTGCTGAAGGTGCCTAGATGTAAACTATTGCAGGTGAACAAGCAGGCTTTCTTTGTAGCAACACCAAAATCCTGGAATGCGATCCCTCCCAGAGTTGAGAGAAACAAAATCAACAGAACTGTTCAGGAAGAAGTTAGAGACTCTGTTACTAAAATAACGCTTTGCTGGAGTTCCCCACATCTGCCTGTTCCTTGTTTCTCTCTTTCTGGGCTCTCTGTAGGGTCCTTTGTTCATTTTTCTTCCTTCTGTTCTTGTGCCCGTATGCCTCTGGGCCACCTGGTGCACAATATAAATGTAGAAAAATAATTCTGCCCTTATTTCATCATGTTGGCAAGAGGAGAGGCAGCAAGACACTCTCAGGCATTACAATTTTTGATGAAAGGCCAGGTGTCTGTCTCTCCTAAAATCGCAGTTACAAGTGGGAATACAGTGCAGGAGGAAACTAAAATTGTATTTTTAAAACAGCTTGATTAATTGCTGAAAAAAAAGAGATCTCCAAATGGTGGGAGGAGTCCTCACTGCAAAATTACCTGGATGCTGGACGGATTCATAGAGGATTGTAAATTGTAATTACTGCATCCTTTGATGAGCAAGATCTGGTCATGCTCCAAGTATGGCGGCAAGCGACTTGTGGCTGTTCTGCAACATTCTTAACACTATTAGTAAAATATGCCAAGCGAATCGTGCAGCCATCATAATCCAAATTGAGGAGATTGAAAATAAGCTAAACAATGTGCAAATTAGTGAGGCTGGCAATAAATTGCGAGCCTATATAGATGCAAACTTGGTAGCTTATGAAGATGACATTCAGCAGCGCAAGAAACGTACATTTCCGTGAGATAAATCAGACTATGAGTCAGTGGTGGATGTATACACAATCGCAAAAAACGGTTTGATATGCTGTGAAAACAAGTGCTGGGTGGTCAAGAAGGTACTGTTTCCACCAATGATTCCTCCATATCTTCATCAGTAGAATTGGATGCAACAGTGATATTGAACAACCACTTACTCGCCTCAATTTTTTTAGACGCGATGCGGCTCTGTGCAAGGATGGCAAAGCTTGCATGTGGTTCAGCAGGGGCGATGAAAAGGGGTCCCAGGGTGTTAAACGAAAAACTCACTGTGGAAGGCATGGGAAATGCATCCGAACAAACATGAACAGAGAGGGCAACACGCTTTGGAGGACGCGGCAGGAAAAAGCCTCATCCCCATCTATGCAAGGTATCAACTTATCTAGTCATGTCCTAGCTCAAACAATCAGATTTTTTATGTTTGGGGCTGGATTTTTGTCCTACCATGGGGTTTAATTATACTCAGACAAGGTAGGATTACGATCAATTTATGTGAAAATTGAGACTGAAGAAATTATTTTCTGTGAATCCACCTGAAAGAGTAAGACTCCCTGTTGGAACTGGAAGGACAGATTTAACCACCTCAGACTTACCAACTTTGCATAGATTGACTAATTTAGCATTAATTCCTTGTGAAGATATTGACTCTTATTTAATGGGTTATGGTATAAATACAGAGTGGTTAAAGGGAACTAAGATACAATCCAAGTCCAGATTCAAGATCGGGTGGTAGCAGATCTGAAGAAACTAAGACATACAAAAATTCAGAGGATACACAATCTTACCACCAAATAGCAACAAAATTTGGCTCAATTGCTGAATCTTTCTGAAGTGTTTATTAAACCCTCAGATAAAGGCTGCAATGTGGTCCTTTTCAATTATATGGACTATGTAGCTGAAGCAAATGGGCAATTCTAGGATTGCTCTTGATGTGTGAAATTAGCTACGGATCCCTTTCCAGGAATCACTAGTATCCTCTTGGATTTGCTCCATAAATGGACAAATAAGGGTATTCTGGATTTGGACACTGCTACATTTTTGTTTATCCCAGCACCAGTGATTCCTCCCATCTATTTTTTTTTAAGCAAAAACACAAGTCCGTGATTAAGCCTCCTGGTAGGCCTATTGTTACCTTGTGTGGTTCCTTGTTGGAAAAAATTGCCAAATTTGTTGACAAGACTATTAATTAATTAGTGTCCACTTTACCATCTTTTGTGCATGGCACCACTAATTTTTTTTTTTAAAGCAACATACTGAGATACCGTCAGTCGGATATGGTGCTTACCACTCTTGAGGTAGTGTCTTTGTACACCTCTATTTGGTCTAGAGGCTTGTAAATTATTTTTGGACACAAAGTGTCTACTATTTATTCCATACATCTATGATTTTGGACATGGTTTCTTTCCGTTTGACGCATATATATATTTTTTTAAAGACTCCTTCTACCACCAGGGGGAACTGCCATGGGATCAACTTTTGCCCCCGCTTATGCAAACCTCAACATGGGGTGGTCGCAGAGGAATGTTGTAGGGTCCCCTGAAAATGAGGGTTTTGCAACCAAAGTGATATTTTGGTTGCATTTTATTGAGGATTTATGTATTATTTGGATGGGGACTGAATGCAAATGGCTTGATTTTGTAAAGGTGTTGAATTGTAATAACCTACGTTTTGAGCTTTACAGAAACGCATAGCAAAACATAAGTGGTTTATTTGGATGTTTCAGTAAATATAACTAAAGATGGCATTAGTACATCAGTATAAAGCCATATGTCTGAATCATGATACTTTACTAAATAATTCAAAAAGAAGTTGCAAATACTGAGGTCATGAGATTGATTTTGACGCAATGTGATGATTTACGTTACATAAGAGACATTATTTTCTGACACTGGCATCTCCTCAAAGTTGATGAGGATCTGTCTAAATTGCTATCAACGCGCCTGAGTATTACTTACAGGAGATCCCCTTCATTAAAAGATAAACTTGTGCCAAGTTAACTGTCTCCAGTGGTGGTACCAAAACAAAATTGGTTATCAAGAAATCATGTGGCCTTTTTCAAATATCAAAAGGGCAAGGTAGGCCATTATGCACTGTAATTGAAGTTTTTACATCCTGTATTGCGGATCTGCTATACGATTTGTTTTAACATTACATTTGTAAAGTATGTTTTGAGTTGTCCGTCTAAAAAGTGGTATGTGGGTAGTACCACAGAATTTTCCAGCATATGAGGGCCATTAAACACGCTGATTTTTCTTACCCTATAGCTAAGCATTTTCATGAGCAGCATGGTGGTATGTTAGATGGTTTTTCCTTCTTTGGAGTGATTCATGTGCCCAAACATGCCAGAAGTGGGGACAGAACTTTAAAATTGCGTCAACAAGAAACAAAATTGATTATTCATTTTGAAACCAAGACCCCACGAGGACACAATATTGATGAAGAACTTTTTACTTTTATTGGGGTTTAATTGTGCTAAAAATGGATATTGGATTGTAACTTTGATGTTTTAACTTCATTATTTTCTTTAAGTGTCTTTGGGGGCATTTTGGTTGTTTTGTATTGAATTGCTTGCAACTATATGTATTGTGTATGAGTTGGTTTATCAATTTTTTGTTTTTTGTACCATACCACATAATTGTTCGTTTTTATATATATTTTTTAACACATTAGATCTTGGCACTATAATGACTCATTGGCTGGCCGGGTACAATAATCTTGGCAATTTGAGTAAGCATTATGCACTTTATTCTATGCATTGTTGATTTCTTATGTAAGTACAGAATTTGGTAGCCTCAAAGTATTTTGTAATGCGAAATGCAGGCCAAATCGATGTTAAGGTATGGCATTGAATACCAGGTAAAAATGGCTGCCATTTTTTGATCTACAATAGAGTGAAACATGAACGACTGTTAGGCCACTTAAATGCACTTTCCAAATGGACTCTGTTGGTGTGTGATCAAGCGCCCAGCAGGGCGTGAAACGGGTCACGTTTGTGTGTCTCCTGTCTTGTTGCCGGGGCATTTATATTTGATGAAAACTTTTCTAAAAATGTTCAATTTTTTAAATACCTTTTGGGTAGCGAGCAATTTTATTTGGATGGTGAAGCGGAGTGCGACCTGTGCACAGTTGTGTGTGTGTGTGTGTGTGTGTGTGTGTGTGTGTGTATATGTATATATATTATTTCTGAGGCTTGTGGAATCTGCTTAGATCACATGCTGTGCATAGGCTGACATCTAGTGGAAACTGCAGAGTATTTCAGTTTGTTTTTCGAAACTCGAAAAGGGGCGTCAAACTAGGGCGTGCCAGTAATATTATCCCTAGTGTGATGTCCCATGTACCCATGATCCCTCATGCATCTAGGACCCTAAGATTGTTTTTCGAGGGGATTGGGTCCTCCGACGTATTCCATATCTATGACATGTAATCACCACAGCTGTGCTGCTTTGGAAACTTTTTTCTGCGTCCTGCGTCGATGACGTCGATGCGCCGTCGTCGAGGGCCTCCTCCGACGTCCGACGTCATCCGATGTGATAAGTAGGACGCACGACGCCCGTAGCCTCAGTTCCGTTTTTTCCGCGAACGCGTTGCTTCGTGATTCTCGGTTCACGCCTCGACTCTTTGGAGTTCTGTTCTTCTCGGTTCTTCGAACCTGTTCGTTTTGTGTAAATCCTTTGAAGATGTCTTCTACTTCGTCTTCGATCCCGCGTCCGGGTTTCAAGAAGTGCGGGGAGTGTGGGTCCAAGATGTCGGTGACGGACTCGCACGACGCCTGCCTCTGGTGCCTCGGGGAGGCCCACGACACGGATGACTGTATCGACTGCCAGTCGCTCACGTCCAAAGCCTTACGAGAACGTAAGAAGAAATTGTCGGTAGGTCGGGTGTCCAAGCCCAGGAAGTCGAAGTCTGCGGGGCTTTCGACGGATGATTCGAGGGGTGACTCTCCGCGTCATCGTCGGAAGTGTCGTGGGTCTCCTTCTAGGAGTAGGTCTCGCCACTCCTCAGCCTCTTCGAGGCGTTCTCGGAAGCGCCGACACCGGTCGTCTTCCAGGTCCTCCTCGGAGGACTCTGCCCGGCACGTCGCTTACCCCACCAGCCGTGCGACGCCGGAGGAATGGGCTTCCTTCGGGAAGAAAATGCTGGCGATTCTTGAGTCGCAGGGTACTACGCCGTCCGCGCCCCCGAGTGGGGTCGGTCGTGTGAGGTCGAGAGACACCGCTCGCATGAGTGGTCGGCACGAGTCACGGGAGAGGTCCCGTCCGGACAAGGAGACTCGTTCTCGCCGTACCCGTTCCAGGTCCCGGTCCTCGACGCGTTCGAGACCGTGTGCACCTGTGAAGTCTTCGAGGAAGACATCGACGTCTGAGGCGTCGAGGGCGTCGACAGGCTTTCTCGAGGCTCCGGCTTCGAGGAAGTCGTCGAGGCCGTCGTCGCTCGGGTCGTCGAGGGACACGCTCGGGGCTCCGGCCTCGAGGGCTGTGTCGACGCCGCCGATGCTGGAGGCACTGCGTCTGACGTCGACGCCGATTTCCTCGGCGCCGATCCTCTCGGCGCCGATGCCGGTTCTCTCGACGCCGGCGCCGATTCGCTCGACGCCATCGACGCCTTTCGTGTCGGAGGTACCCCGTGGCACGGGAGAACCCCCTAGGAAGGCTCTGGTTAAGAGCAAGCACTCTCGGGTGCCTTCTTTTCGCCACCTGGACTATATTTCGGAGGCGGATGAGGATTCTGATGGCCTGGTTCCTAGTCTGGTTCCAGATGAAATTGTCTCGGGCCATAGTCGGTTTGAAGATTTGAGACAGTCCCTGCATGATGCCAGTGGACTGGACACCTCTCCGGAGGTGGAGTTTTGTAGGCCTGAGCCTGGCTCTCATGCCGATTCTTCGTACCGGCGCCTTATGGCTAGGGTTGCTGAGTACTTGGGATGGTCTGCTCCCCCAGGGGAGTTTGTGCAGGATGATCTGACGGACATCCTTGATGTTGGTCCCCCAACTGACCCGGTACTGCCGTTCCATATGGCTTTACAGAGAAGGGTGGCGGCGGCTTGGACTGCTCCGGAGAGTCTCCCGGCGGTGGGCAGATCCTTGTCGCGAAAATACCGTCCAGCCAGTAGCGACCCCTGCTACTTGACCAGGCACCCCACTCCGGAGAGTCTGGTGGTGCAGGCGGCCCCGGCCCCGGCAAAGCAGGCGTCGTACCCTACCATCCCTCCTGATAGGGACGACAAACGTTTTGATGGCTGGGCGAAGAAAGTGTTTTCTTCTGGTGGTATGGCGCTTCAGGTGGCCAACTCCATTTGTGCCTTGTCTCGTTTCACACACACTCTGTGGAACTGTGTTGCGTTGGCGGCTGAACATATTCCCGAAGGGGACGAACGGGATGGTTTCCTTGCTATGGTCCAGGATGGTAAGGATGCCATGTGTGAGTCCGTTCAGTCGGGTTTGGATTTAGCTGAATGCGTCAGTAGGTCCATGGCGGCGAGCACCATGATACGCAGGTTTGCGTGGTTGCGGAAGTCGGGGTTTGCTCCTGATGTGCAGTCCCGGCTCCTCAACATGCCCTTTGACGGTGAACACCTTTTTGGCAGCAAGGCTGGCGAGAGCCTTGAGAGGTTGCAGACCTCAAAATCTGCAGCGAAGTCGTTGGGCGCTGCAGTTCGCCAACCTCCGCCTTTTCGTCCTAGGGGACAGCAGTGGAGGGGTGGTTCCTTTCGCTATTACTCATCCTTCAGTAAAGCGAGAGGAGCTGGCAGTCAAAGAGGCCATCGCAGGGGTACCAGAGGTGGACGACAGGGTACCCGTGGTGCCAAGGCCGCTCGGGCAGTTGCCTCTTTGCCCTCAGGTAACACCGCAGCCGCTCCCACTCAGTCGTGAGGCCATGTCCCATGGTTCGCCGGTTGGGGGAAGGCTGGCGCAGCATCTTGTAGAGTGGCAAGCCATTACTTCAGATGTGTGGGTTCTGGAGATCATAACCCACGGCTACTGTCTTCCCTTTCGGCACAGGCCTCGCGACAATCCACCGGGGAACCTCTCTTTGCAGAGTCCGGGTCCGCTCCTTGCGCAGGAAATTCAAGCCCTGCTGGAGAAAGGCGCCATAGAACTGGTGCCTGTAGCGGAGAGGAACAAGGGATGGTATTCCCCTTATTTTTTGATTTCGAAGAAAGACGGGGGATTGAGACCCATCATGGACTTGCGCGGTTTGAACAAACTCCTCAGGAAGGACAAGTTCAAGATGGTTACTCTCTCTCTCAAGTCCTCCAGGCCCTTCAGCTTCAGGACTGGTTGGTGTCACTCGACCTCAAGGATGCTTACTTCCATGTGCCGATCCATCCCAAGCACAGGAAGTACCTGAGGTTCGCGGTTGGCGACTCGCACTTTCAGTTTCGGGTCCTGCCGTTCGGATTGACCTCCGCCCCGAGGGTTTTCACCAAGCTCATGGTGGTGGTGGCAGCGCATCTCAGGCAAAGGGGGATTCACGTCTACCCATACCTGGACGATTGGTTGATCAGGGGGTGCTCTCCCGAGCAGGTCCTGGATCATCTGTCCGTCACCTGCCACTCCCTTCACAGGCTGGGCTTCTCCCTCAATTTAAAGAAGTCCCATTTGACGCCAACACTGCGGCTCCAGTACATCGGAGCAGTGCTCGACACTTCCCTGGGGCAGTGTTTTCCTCCCCAGGTGAGGGCTCTTCACATTCAGCAGATGGTGCACAAGTTTCAGCATGCCCAGACGCTCCCTGCGTTCGAGTTCTTGAGGTTGCTCGGCCTCATGGCATCCTGCATTCTTCTGGTGCCAGAGGCTCGCCTGCGGATGAGATCTTTGCAGTGGGCACTCAAGACGCAATGGTCGCAGTCCTCCGGCAGGATGTCGGACCCGGTTCAGGTGCCGCCCTCGGTCGCCCGGGATCTTCTGTGGTGGGCCGTCGAAGGCAACTTGATGAAGGGGGCTCCATTTTGGCTTCCCTGGCCGGAGGTGACGATCGTGACGGATGCATCCCTCACGGGATGGGGAGCTCATGCCAACGGGCTGACAGTCAGCGGTCGTTGGTCTCCGTCGGAGTCCAGACTCCATATCAATCTTTTGGAGCTGAGGGCCATCAGGCTAGCCCTGAAGGCTTTTCTGCCGACTGTGCGAGGAAAGAGTGTCCTGATCCTGACGGACAATACAGTGGCCATGCACTACCTCAACAAAAAGGGGGGGGCAGGGTCACTTCCTCTGTGCAGGGAGGCGATGCAGCTCGAGTTCTGGGCCATCCAGCAGGAAGTTTCGATCTCGGCAGTTCATCTGGCCGGAGACGAGAACGTGACGGCGGACGCTCTGAGCAGGCAGAGCGCAATCTCTCACGAGTGGGAGCTGGCTCAGGAGATTCTCCTGGAGATCTTCGCCCTTTGGGGGACCCCTCAAGTGGATCTCTTCGCCTCCAGTGTCAACCAGAAGTGCGAACGGTTTTGCTCGCGGGAATTTCCTCCAAGAGGAGCCTTAGGAGACGCGTTCGTGGTGGAGTGGTCATTCCCGCTGCTGTACGCGTTTCCTCCAGTCCCCGTCATCCCGCAAGTGCTGCGGAGGTTACGGAAGTTCGGTTCCCGGATGATCCTCATTGCCCCGGTGTGGGCTCGGAGGACGTGGTACCCGGACCTTCTCGACTTATCAATCTGCCCTCCACGTCGTCTTCCCTACCGAGACGATCTGCTCTCACGGGAGGGGGGTCAGGTTCTCCATCCAGAGGTCAGATCCCTCAACCTTCACGCTTGGCTTCTGAAAGGTTGAGGTGTATGGATCGAGACCTCCCTGAGGACGTGCTGGAGGTGTTGCTTTCGGCCCGAAGGCCAGCAACAAAGTCTCTGTACCGTTGCCGTTGGCGTAGGTTCTGCGACTGGTGCAGAGTCCAGAATGTGGATCCTTTTGCATGTGACATCCCCATGGTTCTGTCCTTTTTGCTTTCTTTGGCCCACAGGGGCTTGCAAGTGGGTACCGTTAAAGGTTACCTGGCGGCGCTGTCCATCTTTAAGCGCTCGTCTGAAGAGTGTTCTTACTTTAAAATCCCTTTGATTTCACAGTTTCTGAAAGGGCTCACTAATGTGTTCCCTCCGTCACCTTTCCTGGTGCCCGGTTGGGATTTAAACCTTGTTCTTAGGTTTCTTATGGGTGCTCCGTTTGAGCCTTTACATTCTTGCCCTTTGAGACTGTTAACTCTGAAAACTGTGTTTTTAGTTGCGGTTACTTCTGCTCGCAGAGTGAGTGAGTTACAGGCACTTTCAGTTAAGCCTCCCTTCACTGTATTTCACAAGGACAGGGTTGTCCTTAGAGTTTGTCCTTCTTTTTTTCCGAAGGTAGTGACGGAATTTCATTTGGCCCAGAAGGTTGTTCTTCCGGCATTCTATCCTCCTCCGCATCCTGGTAAGGAAGAGGAGAGGCTCCATAGGCTTGATCCTAGGAGAGCTTTAAGCTTTTATGTTTCACGCATGTCCCGGGTCAGAGTGGACGATCAACTCTTTATTGGTTACGCTGGAAAGCGTTTGGGGCAAGCTGTGACGAAACAGACTTTGTCTCGCTGGATTATTTTGGCCATCTCGGAGTGCTACCGCTTGGCGGGTAAGGACCCACCGGCTGGCTTGCGGGCCCATTCTACCAGGGGTATGGCTGCGTCTACTGCCCTGCAGAGGGGTGTTCCTATTCGCAACATCTGTGATGCAGCCACCTGGGCTTCTGTACATACATTTGTGCGTCACTATTCCCTCGATTCCATCCGAGCACAGGATCTGGCCTTTGGCAAGGCGGTCCTTTGCTCTGCTATTTGATTGGCTATTCTAAATCTTGGTTCTAAATTCTTTCCCTCCTCCTTGCTCTGGTACTGCTTTGGGAGTCTGTCATAGATATGGAATACGTCGGAGGACCCAATCCCCTCGAAGAACAAGTTACTTTCTTACCTGGTAACGTTCTTTCGATGGAATGGTCCGACGACGTATTCCATATCGCTCCCGCCCTGCCTTCCCCGCTGCAGAATTTGCGGTTGCAGCTTACGTTCCGCAAGGCTTTGTGTCTGACTGGCAGTTGACTAGTGTCACACGTTCTGGGGGAAAAAACTACAACTGAGGCTACGGGCGTCGTGCGTCCTACTTATCACGTCGGACGTCGGAGGAGGCCCTAGACGACGGCGCATCGACGTCATCAACGCAGGACGCAGACGCCGAAAAAAGTTTCCGAAGCAGCACAGCTGTGGTGATTACATGTCATAGATATGGAATACGTCGTCGGACCATCCCATCGAAAGAACGTTACCAGGTAAGAAAGTAACTTGTTCTTTTCCGCCATACTAGTCGGACGCATGTTGCAGAGTTCCCTTGGCATTTGCCAATTATACCTAAATATTGATAAAAATGTTCCCCGTTATCTTCCATCCTACGCCGAAGATCGACGTCAGCGAAGATCCAGTGAACCAGTCGTCGAAAACTACACGACGGACCTTGGGCCTCAGAAGGCCTTTGTCCTCGGCCCGGGCCTTGGAAGGCCTCGGCCTTGTACAAGTAGGGAGAGTGGGGGTGGTCATAACTTTACCACATTTCTTTCCTACATATACACAGCCCGCTACCAGATTTACACATATGGAGAGTACTCCTTTCAAATTCTGCCCTAAGTGTAACATGAAGTTTCCCTGGGTAGATAAGCACAATATGTGCAATCTGTGTCTCCCACGAGACCATCCCGAGGCTACGTGTCGAGCTTGTAAGCTCTTCAAGCCAAAAACACTTAAGGACCGCTCGACGAAGCGGTGGGCCCACTACGCCAGGCAGCTAGAGGCCATGGACATCGAAGGGTCGTTCAGCGATGCCAGCAACGCCGCCGTATCAGACGGCGAGGGCAAAGGGGTGACTTCAGACACCCACGCGCAAGCCCCCGACCTCGGAGGACTGGCCAGCGGCCCAGTTATGGGGACAACACCCGGCGGCAGAAGTGCAACCCACACCACTTCCTCTAAACACATCAGTCCCAGGCGTGACTCGACACGCGTGTCGAGTGATCGGTAACGGACGGCACCTAGAGAGCAGTCCAACGATTCTATGTCCTCTGGGCGTTCCCGTTCGCCACATGACAAAGACCAACCGTCCGTGGTTGGAAAAGGTGCCGCACTCCCAATAGTTCCAGAGGCTCGATCGTCAGAAGACAATTCCGACATCTATGCTCCCAAGTCAAAGCATGTAACGTCTACTCCCGAGATTCAGCGCTCTCCTTCTACTAACTCAGAATCTCTACGCGAAAAACCACCTCTGAACCTCGACGCAAAGCGTTGAAACACTCGGAAACCCCTAAAACCTCCAGAAAACATTCCTCTAGTCATGGGAAGGGGGATAAACAACACAAGAAACCAGACCAGAACACCATAAAGAAAAACAGAAGGCTCCCAAAGTGATAGAGAAGTCCAAGGTCCCTGACACTACTCCTAAGAGTAAAATTGTCCCTCCTACTCCTCATGATATGGGCATGGATGAGGAACCGGAACAGGAGAGGTTTATTCCCAGTTCCAGGGAATGGAACTCAGCAGATATTGATAGGGTGATGAGAAAAATGTCTTTTTTTGCAGACTTCTGTGAAAAAGACCCTAATTATTTCCATAGCTATGCCAACACACCAGCTACCTCTGCCCCTTCAAGGTCCAAGGAGACTCAACCCCCTACTAAAAGGCTCTGCTCTGAGGCTCCAGCGCAAGGATTGGTTTCAGACTCTTTGCTAATTGAACCTTACCATCCAGAATCATATGGAGATGAGACAGAAACACAGATGCTGGAAGACAAAACAGGGGTTTCTTATTATGGGGATGACGAGGACCAGGAAGAGGAACAGGAGGATGAGGCAAAAGCCTACAATCTTGACTCCCCAATTCCTACAGACCCCTCGGAGAATGACTCACCGATTGATAATCAGCCACTCCTCAATGAGGTACTGCCTAAAGCAGCAGCTCATTTTCACATAGACATACAAGGTGTCCAAGAAGATGGGGATTTCGCTGAAGAAATCCTAGGGGACAAGAGAGCCATTACCCAGGCTATCCCAATATTAAAATCAATCCAGCATAGAATTGACCCCTCGCTGGTAACCCCAAACCTTACTTGTGCAGTGAATCCACAAGTGGAAAAATTATTCCGGTCCGCACCCTCCGATCCCATGTACATAAGGCGTCAAATAAAACCCGACTCCCTGGCAGTAACAACCACCAGAAAGAGGGCAGGTACACCACTAGCTTCTTCAGAAGCACCTCTCGATAAGGAGAGCAAAAGGATATATGCTCTGGTTAGGAAGGTTGCCACCACGTCAGCCTATCGCGCACGTATTGCTAACAGTACCACTCTTTTAGCATGCTATAACTGCCATCGGTGGAAACAAGTAGCTGTTCCAGTAGCCTCTGCCCCCGAACCACTAAAAGGCCAGTTGGCCCAAATTGCAGCAGACTGAAGGTCAGTGTCTGTATGCATCCTTAAAACAAATTTTGATGCAGCAGACAATGCTGGAAGATTGATAGCCGAAGGTACAGTAATAAAGCACCATGCTTGGCTAAAGCAGTCGAGGTTCAAACCCGAGACCCAAGCCATGCTTATAAACATGCTGGTAGAGCCGAATGTTCTATTCGGCAGGGCAGTAGAAGAGGCACGAAAGACAGCTAAAGATGAGTACGAGACCCTAAAATCTCTCGGCCAACTCACAAATAAACCCCCAGGTCACTGGGGAAATAATAGTTTTCGTCGCTTTCGCAGCCAAAACTCCCAGAGGGGTTCCAACTACTACCAAAATCAAGGAACCTCATGGGGCAACAATCAGTTCCAAACATCATAGGGCTTGACCCAGAGGCCAGCGCAGGGGCTGCACTAGGGGTAGTGGCAGCCCCGCCAGAGGTGGTACGCCACCTAGTAAACAGTGACGTTCCGCTTCGGGTCCCCTCACATCCATCCCCAGTAGGGGGGCGCATTTCCACCTTCACCCACGCATGGGAGGGGATCACTTCGGACAGATGGGTGCTGTCCACAGTCCCCAGGATACTATATAGAACTATAAGCGCGCCCCCACGACCATCCTCCAAGACAGAAGGTACACTCGTTGGAGCACCAGAAAATCCTTCTCGAGGAGATCACCACTCTACTTGCAAAGGACGCCATAGAACTCGTCCTGGGCAACTAGGTAAACAGGGGTATTTATTCAACTTACTTCCTTGTGCCAAAAAAATAACTAACAATGTGCCCAGTATTAGATTTGCGCCCTGCAAATGAGTATGTCAAACCACAAAAATTCTGCATGACTACACTCCAAGAGGTAATCCCCCTACTAAAAAAGGAGGATTACATGGCAACATTGGATATGACAGATGCCAGTTTTCATATTTCAATGTTCCTAGCGCACAGAGGATTCTTGCGTTTCAAAATAGACCACCAGCGCTACCAGTTCAAGGTGCTGCCCTTCGGTATAGCCTCGGCTCCAAGGGTATTCACCAAGGCACTGGCGGTGGTGGCGGCACACCTACCCAGGGAAGCAATCCCAGTGTAACCTTACCTGGACGACTGGCTCATCACAGGTGAAATCCCCGTAATTTGCAGACTAAACATTCAAAGAACAATCAACCTCCTCTTCCAATTGGGATTCTCAGTCAACGAGAAAAAAATCAAGTCTGGTGCCAAGCACCTCAAAACAGTTCCTAGGAGCTGTCCTAAACACCCAAGAGGGTTTGGCCTTTCCATCCGAGGAAAGAATTCGGAATCTGTTGCTGCAAATTCCTCAATATCAGGCCGGTCGCCAAATAAGGGTGCGCAAAACGATGCGTTTGCTAGGCATGATGGCATCTTACATTTACCTGGTTACCCACGCGCGCCTGCGCATTTGACCCATCCAGGAATGGTTGGCGAAACAGTGGTCTCAAGCAAGTGGTCAGTGAGACGATCTAGTGGTCGTTTCACCAACACTAGTACAGAGTCTTTGCTGGTGGACAAGAGAGAATCTCATGAAGCGAAAACCCTTCTACGATCCAGAGATACAGGCCGTTGTCACAAAAGACGCCTCCCTGGCAGTTTGGGGAGCTCACTACCTTCACCACACAGCTCAGGTTCTCTGGTCTCGCACAGTGGCTCAGAACCACATCAATCTGCTAGAACTTCTGGCAGTCTTCAGAGCGCTTTGGGCATTCAAACCCCTCCTATCCAACCTGTCGGTGCAGATCCTAACCGACAGCACAACGGCAATGTTTTGCTTAAACAAACAAGGGGGCACTCGTTCGCCAAATCTGTCCAAGCTTGCCCAGAAAATTTGGAGATGGGCACTCAAACTGAAGATTTACCTGTCATCCCGACATGTTCCAGGGGACCTCAACTCGCTAGAAGATGCTCTTAGCAAGGATCCCCTTCCAGTAGAACACGAGTGGACACTACACGAAAAAGTCATAGGAGACCTCTTCTCTCAGTGGGGTTTCCCCACTATAGACCTATTCGCCACAAGCGAAAACAGGCAATGCCCAGACTTCGCATCCAGGTTCCCCCAGCCAGGCTCCAAGGGGAACACCCTGTGGATGAATTGGTCAGGGATGTTTGCCTACGCTTTTCCACCAACCCCTCTGATGAGGAAGGTGGTCAACAAGATCCACAGGGAAATGATGACGCTCATCCTAGTTGCTCCTATGTGGGCGAGACAGCCGTGGTACCCACACCTATGCAAATTGGCGGTGTGCGACCCCATCAAACTCCTGTGCCGGTACAACCTACTCTCCCAGCACGAGGGCCTAACAGTGCATCCTCAGCCCAACTCAATGAATTTAGCACCATAGTTCCTGAAGTTATAGAGTTTGGACATCTCAATTTACCTCAGAGATGTATGGATATCTCGAAAGAGTCAAGAAAGCCTAACACAAGGCACTTTTACTAAGACCAATGGAAATCATTCGTTATTTGGTGCCAGAATAAGCAAATCAACCCAATGGATTTTACTCCTTCCAATATTGTCACCTACATGCTCCCCTTACTGGATGCAGGGTTAGTGTTTAACTCACTTAAAATGCATCTGGCTGCTCTGTCAGCCTACACCACTTCCCATAACAAAGTGTCATGGTGGAAAGTGCCAGTTGTCAAAGCATTTATGGAAGGGGTAAAAAGACTCCACCCTCCAATGTCTAACCCACCACCAGGGTGGGACCTTAATGTGGTTCTTGCTAAGCTCATGGGACCCCCCCTTTGAGCCCATGCACAAATCTAGTCTCAAACACTTGACTTATAAAACTGCCTTCTTAGTAGCCAACACTTCCATATGAAGGGTCAGTGAAATTCAAGCTCTGTCAGTGCAGGATCCTTTCTTTACTGTTCATAAGGATAAACTCGTTTTACGCACTCGCCCTAGGTTCACACCTAAGTTAATTTCCAAATTCCATGTTAAACAGTCTGAGCTACCAGCTTTCTTCCAGGAACCCAAGAGCTTTGCTGAGGTGAAACTCCACACTCTAGATGTGAGGAGGGCGGTCCTCTACTATGTAGACTTGACCAGACCGCTAAGAAAGAGAGATCAACTGTTCGTCTCCATAGCTCAAGGCAGAGGGGGAGATCGCGTCTCTAAGAATGCCATCTCTAAGTGGATAGTCGGATGTATCCAACTGTGCTATTCCCTTTCAAATAAAACACTGCTTTTTACGCCGAGGGCCCACTCTACAAGAGGTACTGGAGCCACTCTGGCTTTTCATTGCAAATGTACCCCTTGACACCATTAGCAAAGCAGCTACATGGAGCTCTAGTCACACCTTTACTCAGCACTACTGCATTGACACTCATTCCAAGACAGATACTCAAGAGGGACAAGCGGTTCTAAGACATTTATTTGCTCATTAACCTTCTCACATCCCAACTCCTACTTCTAACACTGCTCGCTAATCTATGCACAGCATGCGATATAAGCAGATTCCACAAGCCTCAGAAGGGATACATTACTCACCGTAATCGTATTTCTGATGCTTGTATCTGCTTAGATTCACATGCGCCCGCCCTTCCTCCCTTCTGAGAGAAGGCGCATGGATGCTTGTAGTCTTATCTATCTTATCTGCTTGGATACTCTGTACTCGCGTTACTCCTCATGCTACCTCATGTCAGAAAAAATACAATCTGAGGGTCGTACACGCGTGAGGGATCATGGTTACATGGGACGTCACACTAGGGATAGTATTACTGGCACGCCCTAGTTCGACGCCCCTTTTCGAGTTTCAAAAAACAAACTAAAACTCTGCAGCTTCCACTAGATGTCTGCCTATGCACAGCATGTGAATCTAAGCAGATACAAGCATCAGAAATACTATTACGGTGAGTAATGTATCAATGTATTATATATATGTATTATATATATATATATATATATATATATATATATATATATATATATATATATATATATATATATATATATATATATATATATATATATATATATATATATACACACACATATACACACCAAAAAATGGAACAAAGAAAGGTGATGCGTTTCGCACCCCAACTGGGTGCTTGTTCACACAGAGCATGCAGTAAACACCAAACCATTGTGTAAGAGTACAACTCTATGCTTCCACCTATTGGTGACCACTCCCACAACTGTATCATCGAGAAGCACAACTTGGCAGCCAACTTTTAACATGAGTAAAATGCGAAGTATCGACAAAACTATAGAAATGTCAGGCCAAAGTAATTATAGGGGTGAGAGAAGACGTGGAAAGAACCAGAGTTCAATAATGTGCAAAATGCACAAAATTCAAAGACAAAAATTGGCAAACCCAATTCACCATATTGATGCTTAAGTACAAATTCTATGGTTGGTTCAACCCATCGGTGAGAACTCTCACAACTCTCTGTCAGCATTATTATCTATCGGCTATCTTTAAACATGAGTAA
This sequence comes from Ambystoma mexicanum, assembly GCF_040938575.1. Taxonomy (NCBI): domain Eukaryota; kingdom Metazoa; phylum Chordata; class Amphibia; order Caudata; family Ambystomatidae; genus Ambystoma; species Ambystoma mexicanum. The sequence continues at coordinate 292,338,089 of NC_090926.1, read as the reverse complement.
AATATTTGCAAGTATACACAACATTTAAAAATAATTGAATAGACCGGCCAGAATGTTGATTTTGGTGAGGGGAGGCACCAAACCAATCATATCATGCACAAGTTTCACACCATCTTTAAGCTGCGGAGGCGTGTGTGTTATGGCAGCAAGGTTCAAATAAGGAAATCGCACCTAAGATTTATTGTCTGCTCTCCAACCCAGAGAATTATTCAGCCTTTTGATCCGCCACAGTGTGCGCCTGCCCTTATTTGCCAGAGACCATTTGGCAGGCTTTTGGTTACAATATGTATATTATAGTGCGCCGGTTGCTGCATTATAGTGGAGTATCGAGATACATAGGAAACCTGATGAAGGAATTGCTAATCATTTTTGTCTTGAATGACGGATGTGGCTGAAATTTTGCAAACTAAATGTTTGTCAGGCCCCGCACTCCCCCCCACAAGACTGAAGATTTTGGGAAAGATTTGTTAAACAAAAAAAAGTTATTAAAGTAAAAGAAATGCTTTTTCTGCCTAGTACCCATTCATTTTCCCATAGAGAAAGTAAATATTTAGCTCCAGCACAAAGACTAAACCACTGGACGGAATAGGACCAGGTATGAAACAACTTGGGCACGAATGATTGACTAGGGTTTGGGTGGGGGTGGAGTTTAGGGGTATTCCATCCAGTAGTTAACACATTTGACGGAGAAGGCAGTGCCCTCTTCTCCCAAAATCATAGCTATATCTTCCATGGTGCTTTGCGGCAAACAGGGCGATTTCAGAAATTAAAAAGCAGCCATTTTTTCCCAAAATTCTATTGATAATAACTTTTGACTTGCTGGATAGCTTTGGATGAAATTCTCGATACAAAAGGTTTGTCAAGGTCACCACTCCATACCCCCCGCCCCCCAATGCCTCCCCCCGACAAACTGCACATTTTGGGAACAATATGTTTATCGAATTAAAATGTTATTAAGAAAACAAAACCCCACAGTTTCCAGCCCATTCATTTTCCCCGTAGAGGAAAAGTGCCGTTTTTGAACAGCATAGCGCGAAAACCGCTTGGCAGATCTGGACTTAATAAGAAACCATTTGGGCACAGCGTGTTGACTTCCTTTCTCTGACTGCTTTGGGATAAATCCATCCAGTAGTTTTTAAAATATTCGACAGAGAACGGGATGCCCCTTGCACCTTAAAATCTTTAAATCTGTATTGGTGCTTTGCAGCAGAGATGCTGAGACAGGCTAATGCCATTTCCGGAGTGTCCTGGGGTTATCCCATGAAGTAGTTTTAAAAAAATATATTTGACAGAGAAGGGGGTGCTCTCTTCTAAAACTATAATTAGGTGTCCCACAATGCATCAGCGAGGCTTTTCGGAGATGAAAAAGCCGCCATTTTTTTTCCTGCTCGATCCGAGAGATAACCGCGGTTATAAAGGGTACAACCGGGGGTTGGCCAAAAAAGAAAAGTACATTTTGTCTGCTTTTGACAGATAACCTCAGTTATTTTTATTCATTTACGGATAACTGCAGTTATCTGTAGTACATTGATACCCGTGGTTATGTAAAACATTTTTTTTTTAAAGAAATTAGATTAAGACAGAAAAGGGGGAATTTTACAGCCACAGTGATGTGGGTGTGGCCAAAGGCAATGGCTACTGGGCTACTTTAAGAAACTAAATGGTGCAATATGGAAAGTGGCCAAAGGCCATGACTAGTCGGCCACAACAAAACATAATGGCAAACATGTCAAGGAGCCATGGCTAAAGGCTGTGGCCATGGCCTAAGGCCATGGCTGGTCTGCCTAAAAGAAACCTAAGGGTGTGGCCACAGCCAAAGGCCCTGGCTAGTGGGCTTGAAAGACATGTATAGTGGCCACAGCAAAAGGCTGTGGCCACCTAGTGGGTCCAAAAGAAAGATTTTGAGGGAACATGTGCAGTGGACACAGCACCTAGTGGGCAACCTGTCAAGGGGCCACAGCGAAAGGCTGTGGCCTCTGGCCATAGCCCCAGACAATGGGTAGTGTGCCCAAAAGAAACATAGTGGTGTGGGACACAGCCGAAGGCCTGGCTCTTTACGGCCATGGCTAGTGGGCACATTGAGGGAACCTATTGGAGCAATATGCAGAGTGGCTACAGCCGAAGGCCCTGGGCTTTGTGCATGGCTCAATTCCAGGGCTGGTGGGATCAGAAGAAAGCTATTGGAGCAACTTGTAAAGAGGCCATGGCTGAAGGCCGTGGCTATTGAGGGGGAAAGAAAGATAGTGTTTTAAGATACGATGAGCGTAACCGAAGGCCATGCTCACTTGCCACGGGCCGTGTCCACCTAGTGGGTCCAAAAGAAAGATATTGGGGGACTATGTACAGTGGGCACAGCCAAAGGCCATGGCTATTAGCCTGAAAATAAAACAATGGTATAACAAAACCCTTCAAATTCACTGAAAAAACCTTAGTGAAGGTGCAGTTAAGTAAGTTGTGCAGATTCGACCCAACAAAACCCTTGAAATTCTGCAGCATGTGTATCGTGACCAGTTTAACCCAACACGTTCAGTTTAACCCGACACGTTCCCGTTGCCAAGTCCATGAGCACATCCATATTATAAGAGATGGGATTCACATTGACATACAAAATTGCATTATGGCGGGCATCAACCGGAGCACACCGAGTTAAGATGGTCATGACACATATGCCGCTGAATTTCAAGGTTTTCTTGTCTTAAATCTGCACACGTTAACTGCACCGTGACTAAGGTTGTCCCCAGCAAGCGGTATGAAATGGCGGGAGGTGACCTGACTGCCATTCCATAACCTAGTAACATTCAACTTCAGACATACCATTATAGAAATTAGATTCGTAAAGTGATCATGGAATTACAGTAAAGCTTGGGATCTGATTTGTATAAGGGCATTTGGAAAGTTGAATAAAAGTAGCTGTAGTCACTCTTAAAACAACACTAAAGCTTTGACATTATTCAGAGTCTTTGCAATGATTGTTGCTAACGTTTAGGCATTTCTCTTTAATGTGCATACCCAGATGTCATGTTGATGCTTTGTCTCTGGGGTTATATTTCTCATTAATGCAACACCTGTGTGCTTAGAAGCAAGTGGATTGTGTCTTGCCACATAGAAGTGTGATAATATTAAATCTATACTTTGTATTGCAAAGTAACTGGAGGGGACCAGCGACGGGAGAGGGTGGTGGGTAGGTATCATAATAAATGTTTCTTTTCAACTGTACATGTGATCAAATAACATACTGTAGTACAAATGGATATCTCAGTGAGTTAAACACTTAACTCTGACATGTGTCAGCCTGCCCTACGAAAGTTGAAATCTCAGCAGAGCCAATCAGTACTATATTCTTCTGAGGTCTCAAAAATTGCGTACATTTGGTAGCAGGAGCACCTGCTGTTTCAGCGCTTAGATGCGGGAGTAATCGGGCATATCAACTGTTCTAGCTGGAAGATGTAGGCCACAATAACATCAACACGTTTTTGGCTTGCACAAAATGATAGGCCACAAAACGCATAACCACCAGTTGACTCTAGATGAGAAACTTCAGGTCAGTGTCAGGCAGTCTTCCTGCCCTATATGGACAACCCGTACTCCCTACCAGTTCCCTTTCAAATGTAGAAGGTTAGCCTTTGAAAGAAAGCCGAAACACACGTGGAATGATGGCAGGTTCAAGTTCTTGCAAGGGGTGTGTAGTAAAAGTGACATAATACAGCCCACATTGACTACAACGTGCACAAGTTTCATCTGACTTCAGTAGACAAAAAAGACCTCCTCACAATCTGATGCTCATCATAGATTCTGTATGCTGCACGTGCCCAGCACCAGGCCTCCTGCTCTCCCTGCAGGGAGGACCCGAGGGGTGGCCCGGCATTATCAAAGGGTGGGAGCCAGTCCCTCCCCATGAACTTTCTGTGAGAGACCACTGCCCCTGCTGGTTGCAGATACTCTGATCACAATCAAAGCTCCTGCTAGCAAAAACTCATTGTTTTCGAGTTGGTGTCCAAAAAACCTAGCGGTCCCCTTTCTTCCACCTTCAGAGCAACTATACAAGCCCCCTTTCCTTTACATATTGACGGCCATTACAGAACTTCCGACCTTCCGTGTTTAAAACGGACTTCCATGTGTCCGCCTTCCTGACGATGAAATGCATAGTGACTTTTTTGTACACTTGGACCCCCGGCTGTAAGCATCTACATGTTTATGCACGACCGGATGAAGAAGTGCCAGTGCTGCTGCGGGCCATTTCAACATGAAGTTTGGGCAGGGCTTGCAATTATAATGGTCAAAGCAATGCAGCAAGGTCGCAAAGGGAAGTAGATTATCACGGGACAGGCAGTGAAGTTAGCATGGAGTAGAAAAACAAAATTTCAGCTGAAAAGCTATTCTTCACAATTTGCCTTCAGGGTACCAATGTTTGGGACCATGAATAAAAAGACGAGTTTCTAATTGCTGCTGGCGACTGCAAGAGGGGGGTGACTGACGGAGGGTTCCAGCAAAGGCGCGCTACAGATGTTTAATGTCGCGGCGAATTAAAGGAGTATGTTTCTGTGTAATAAGACTGCCAGCATGAGACAGCACATTTTAGCTGTAAGAGTTGAAAGGCGCTGGTGCCGTCCCTGTTTTTGTTACCAATGGTACCTTTTTTTTATCGCCTCACAAGGATGAATACCTACAGGTATTCGAGCCATCATGAGACCATCGTCCTTGTAAACGGAGGCACAACATTGCAGCCTTGTGATCTGTGACGCATCGTGTGTTTAAAGTGTTTGTACCAATGTCTTAGCCAATGCTCTACTGTATTTTGTCATGTTTTGCGCTGTGAAGCACTTGGGCGCCATGAATATCCTACTGTAAAAAAGGAATAAAACTCCCCGCCCGATTGCTGCGGAATCTGACAGCCGATTATTAACCGTGCTCCTACTCTCGTTCATCAAGCGATATTAAAAGTTGTTGAGCAAGTGTTAGTGTTTTCTTGTTTGAATCTTTCTAATAGTTTGAGATGCCGTTATACTTTTTGATATAACGGAGACATCCAAATAAGTATTTTGGTGGCCTACTCCAAGTTTGCTATGGCGACGCTTGCAGATGATGCTGGGAAAGAGCCCCGAGGGTGGATCTGTTGTGTGCTCAGGGAAGCAGGAACCAATAAACTAAGCAAAGGTGTCGAGGTATTGAAAGCAAGAAGCGCGCACTGTGTGCACAGTCCAACCGGTTACCTGCGAGTGCCTGCGCACGGCGGCTCCACCGGTTCTGCTAGGCCTTGCTGCACCTGCTGATTGACGGCTGGCATTCTTGGTGTGTGATTCGATTACAGAAGGATTTCCCCCTGGCAGTGCTTCGTAACCTACAGTAACCTGGCTAGTACAGGTTCATGTCCTGCCTCTGGTAGAATTCCCTGTCGCACTTGCAAACCCGGGCTTCTCGAGGCATTTTGAGGGCCCCTGTCACCAGCAGGCCCATTTTTGCTTCCACAATTCCATTTTATCGACTAAGGCTTTTGGGGGTCATGCCATTTTCCGGGCCCAAATTCTACTGGTTGTGGTCTTCACTTTTTCATAATATAAAGTTTTCCTCTAATCGTTGGTTGGTGCGCTGTCGGCTTACTGCAGTGGTATTCAAACTGTTTTATACTGCCCCCCCTTGAGTAAAATTATTGTTTCTGGACCGCCCCACAAGCAATAGCTGTTTATATTTTCTATTAAAACAGCCCCATAATCTATTTTTAAATAGCCTCGAACACACCCTAGACATCCTTCAGGCCCCTCTATGGTGGCCATCCCCACAGTTTGAAGACCACTGCCTTAGTGTATGGGGTTCTGCGCTGTCTCATCTTGTGGTCTTGCCTTATGTTGTGAGGTACCTGCTCTTAAAGGTTGGGTTGTGTTTCCTCAGATTATGCTGTCCCATACAGTTCTCTTATTTTCTCAGGGTACTCCTTCCCTTAGGTTTTGAAGCTTGTGGCTCCATTAAAATGTAGAGGGCCCATTGTTTGTGTACCTTCACTGTTGCCTCATGTCATTTTCCCTGTATTCTCAGGGTATATGCTTATCTATATCCCCCGGTTGTGGGCTTCCAATGTTCTCCAGCATGCAATCTTTCACACGTTGGCATGATTTTTAATTCGAATCGACAAAGTCGGAAACGTCAAAATGGTTTTTGTGATATTACATTAGAAACATACTTAATGTAAAACATAGCCCCATCCAACTCAATGTGCATTGCTTATTGACCATGGTGTCATGTTACGTTGTTTCCACAAAGTAAATTGCTAGGTGGTAATTTACTTTGTGCAAATTAAATCAACAGTTTACTTTAACATTTATTTTTTGGTGGGTTAAGGGGGGGTGGGCAGGGGTTTGCGCTAAGTGTTCGAATGAAAGGGGGATTTGGGTGGGAAACCCCATAAAAATACATTTATAAGTCAACTATCGAAGCCATTTTCATGAAGTTAAATGACCACAAAGTAAATTACTTTTGTGGAAATTACATGGAACCATTGGCCTGCTTATCAGTAAATAGGCGCCTAGTCCCTCCTCTAGCAGGCCCCTTTAGATTTATTGGTGGAAGAAATCCTTCGCAGGCTTGTTCTAGACAGTACAGAATGTCCAGGATTGTATCCTTTATTCCAGACTGTCCTGCTCCACAACTTATTGTAACCATTTTCTTTCTCTTTTATTCATAATATACATATAACCAATACATGACATTGTATATACCACACATAAAAACCGACAATAAATACATAAAAACATCTGATAATATACCATATTTTCCTCGTTATCCTGAACATAAAAAAATCCCTTCTATTAAATCTCTTAAAATGACCATACACAATTGACACAATTTAATCTTTGTTCCTGTCAGTGGTTGCTAGTTCTCTACCTGTTAAGATCATTTTGAGGCCTACGCTGCTTTGGTGTGTTGGCAAGAGTCTCGTTCGCGGCGTGATTAAAGCAGTCCAGCAAAAGAAACTGCTCATGAAGAATGCCTTTACTGTCTTTATCTAGGTCATGAGATCTAGAATTGTGACGTCTGCTGTGGCAGGACGGCTATCAGGGGTTTTCAAACGGTTTTGGGTGGTTTTTAGGATAAAAGCGAGAGGATTTATCAAGTGCTTCAAGGTTTGCTCCTGGTAAGCACAGAATAGCTCAGGTTCTTAATCCAGCCCTTGTAGGCATATATTCTTCCCATGTCAGTGGCCACCCAGAAAGGACATCGGGGGGCCATCCTCTTGACCCCTCCACTGGAGACGTCTTAGTAAGTGGCTCATCCTATGCAATTTCTTCATCGCTGACAGACCATCTGTTGACGTTTCATGAACACTAAACAGTCCTGCAGCACAGCCAACAGCACCTCTGCCGAGGCCATCATCAAGGCTGTAGTCAATTGCATTCCAATACTTATTCAAGGGACTGCCACTGCCCTAGTGCCTAGTGAGGGGAGAGAAGGTGGGCAGAGGGAGAGAGGGTGGGCAGAGGGAGAGAGGGTGACAGAGAGAGGGGGCAGAGGGAGAGCGAGGGGGTCATGGAGAGGGGAATAGAGGGAGAGGTAGGGGACAGAGGGAGGGGGAGAGGGGGCAGATGGAGGGAGAGGGGGGGTCGGAGGGAGAGGGGGGGCAGAGGGTGAAGGAGGGAGCCAGAAAAAGAGAGAGAGGGTACACTGAGAGAAAGAGGGGGACACCTAGAGTGGGTCAGAGAGAGGCACGCACAGGGAGAGAGGAGTTGAGGCAGGCGCAGAGGGCAGGAAAGGGAGGGGTATGCAGTGACAAACTTGGGCCAGCCCTCGTTTCATCATGAAACTCATGCGAGCTGAAGGGCCACAAATAATATCCTAAAGCACTGTAGGTTGTGCGCCACTCAGTTTGACAATCTCATTTATGAGAAAGGTCCATTTAACCGCAAGCTTTCCTTTTTGTCAATTACAGATCTACCAGAGGAAGATTAAGTAATCGAGGTAGAATATTCGAGAATTTGTCTCATTGGAGACCGCTATCTTTCACCATACAGACACAAAAAGAAATGCTCAACCCAGAGCTGGCCAAAGCATGAGAAGGATGCCTGGCTTATTTTTTGTTGTTGCACTCACCCCTTCCACACTTACGCAGCACACTAAAGATTTTGCATTGCAAGAGTTGGTGGAACTATCCCTTCAGACACTGGGGATCCTCTCATCAAGTTCCACTAGTTCAGAAGCGATCCTCCGCCCATGTGCAAAGCCTTTTCCTCCTGTATGCAGGCAAAGTTCTTCATAGCTGTCACAGAGCTGTTTGAGGAGCAACGTTTGACACTGTTTCACTTCTTCATGAAATCGTCCACAAAAATCCTGATACTTGTAGACTTTAATCGATGGCTGCCTGAGGTACAGGATGGCAAGGACACATCTTTAAATGGTGCTTTTGCAGATCGAGGGCTTATATCTACTTGTTACTCACCGGTGAGATGAGTGCGTGGAACCGGGGAGTATCCAAAACCCAGGAAGTTGCTTGAAGAGCTTTGGGTAGAGCCTCTACCCAAGCCTCCTCCTCTGTGAGGGAATAAGACCTTCAAAATGATATGACCTCTTGCTGTAATTAACCAGACAAGGGGACTGATCACCAGAAGGGCGGGGAGAACGCACCGCCACAAACCAGGCTGTAAAGGAAAGAACAACAAGTAAGTAATACGAAGGTAACGCTTGTCCCCTGTAAGTCTTACTAATTGATGGAATACCTGAGCTTTTTCCCCTCGTAGAATGGAAGTACGGCACAAAACCGGGAATCACCTAGGAATATAACAAGACTTAGCACCTAACTGATTTAAACGATGACACAATTCAGGAGGTGGACAGGATCTTACCAGTGGAGAAGGACTGAAGGATTTGAGCAGTTCAGAACACAACGACAGGGATAAAATAAGAAAAAGGTAAATGTTAGTAGGATACTAATACCCGGGCTGCACGAGGGTCGCTCTGGATTCGGGATGGTGCACAGCTACAGAGCGTCCTTAAGTGCACAGGAAAAACAAAGTTCAATCCAAACGTTCCGTTCGTAAGCTAAAAAGTCTTACCACTGGTGACTGAAGAATAAAGGTAACAACCAGTCGGGATGGCAGTTCCAAGTAAGGTAAGTTGAAGGCAGGCAAGGTCTGGCACGAATGAAGGTAACCACCAGTTGGGATAAGCGTGTAGAAGAGAAGTCCGGGAGAAAACAGGGTTCCGGTACACTTGCAGGCGAAAACAAAGACAAAACTTTTTCTAACGGGGTCCGTGGAAGCAAAACAGAGGTTCGGTACACAGGAAGGCAAGTCAACAAGGGAATTCCAATAGCGGGTCCAGTAAACAATCCGAGTCGATTCCGTAAAGAGACAAAAGGGGTTTGGCACTCGAAGAAGGAACTTCTAAATGCCGGGAGTAGCTGTAAACAGAAGCGGCGTTCTGGCTGCATCCACGGACTACATCAGTGAGAGAGGCGGGGCAAGCCAACGCGAGGCTCTACCGCCGAACTACCGCACGGAGCTAGGTTTTCTGGGAAGTGTAGTTTTCGAGTTTCTAACTTCCACGGCAGCTGCCATCGTGCATAGAATGGGGCAGCATTATGCCGTATCCTTTTGGGGAGCGCCGCGAACCTCCTAACCTTCCTGGTAGCTGCACTGGGAAACCGAAGTGCTAGGGATGCAGGTGGCCTGGTTTCCCGCACAGGACGAGGTGAACGTCGACCCATAACACTACTATTACAAAGCACACTCATATTAATGGTCTTGTTTTAGACTGGATATGTACGCACAGTATCTGTTAATCTCTTATAGATTTCCCCATGTCTGTGGTCTGACCACCTTACTTTTTTGTTTACGATCGCAATTCCTAATTTGACACCACATGTTTTCCCCCAATTTGAGATGGTGTCCAAACGCAGGCTTCATAAAGTTAAATCTGCTGCACTTGGACCATTTCTAGAAGCCTCTTGCCCTAGTTCTGAAGTCTGTCTCCTGATGATTTGACTATTAGATATGATATTCTCTCTATGGCCATTAATTCAATCGCACCTGTGGGATATGTATTTATTTTAATAGTATTGTTCACTTGTTAGGCGCTTACAGTAAGTCAGTTCTCTTTCAAAGCGCCCACAGGGCAACAGGGAGGCAACATGCGATTGAAACATTAAATACAGTGGAGGGGAAAAAAGGACATACTTAATATGCCTTGTGAGCTTTCAGAACGTGCAAGTGCACATGTACATCCGGACAGAGAGACCCCCACAAGTACTGTTAGCACAGGACCTCTGTTTCACGCGTGCACAAACAAAACAAATCGTATAGCTGCTGAAAGGACTATTATACTTCAATAGCAAGAGTTATGTGGTTCTTGCTAAGATTTAGCATTTGAACAATTGTCTCTTCGGCCTTTTCTAATAAAAGAAAAAACGGTTTCTGATTCTAAAGGAACTTCAGGGTCCTGTGGTTAAAACTCTAGATACGGTTATTCAAGATAAAAACTGCTGCCCCAGTATCCAGCAAGCCCTCTTTTCAAAAATATCTCTATTAAAAACTACCATTGCTCAGCAGACAGCAAGCCTAGCTCCACTTGCTTCTCCCTCATTTTCGGAAAAACATGTACCTACATCCTTCCACTTTAGGGAGGTCTCTGTGCCGGAAGTGGAGAATGTAATTAAGACTCTTAAACCTACCAATTGTTTAGGTGAACTCTACCTGTCGAATGTTGTTAAAAACTGCATAGATGTTCTTGCCCGATTAATCACTGAATTTGTAAATGCTAAGGTTTTGTCAGCATCAGTTCTGTCTTGCATTAAGCAAGCATGGATTATACCTTTGCTAAAAATAAAACTACTCTAGCCCCGGATGTTCTTCTGAATTATAGACCAATTACAAATGTGCCCTTTGTTCTTAAAATCCTCGATCGTGTAGCCTATTTGCAGCCACAGGCTCATCTAGAAGAACACAATCTATTGGGGGGAAGACAATCGGGATTTAGAGCCAGTCACGGCACATAATCTGCCCTCCTTGATCTGAAAGTCTCTATGACTGGGAACATGGACAATGGTAAGAGGGCCATTCTTAGTTTATTGGATCTCTGCTGCCTTTGACTTGGTTGATTTTAACATCTTATAAAACAGAATTCAGAGAAGAACGTTATTTCCTTTGAAAGAAATCAGCTGATTGGGTTTTATCGTTTTTATCCAGGCATTGGGCAAGAGTTTTTCACAATTCCAGCTTCCCCTGAGGAACTCCTTTTGGGGACTGCAGCAGGACTCCTGCCTCTCACCGATTCTTAAAATCTTTTTATGAAACCACTATTTGACATTTTAGACGAACAGGATATTTTATACACCAATTATGCTGGTGATAAACAGATGTTAATTCCGCTTTCTGGTGATCATACCAGTGATGCAGGGAGAGCAAATGCACTTTAGTCTCATCTGTTGTTGGATGGTTCACAACTCACACTAAATGATGCCAAAACAAAGTTACTGCTTGTTGGAACTCAGCAAAGTCTGTCCAAATTGCCCGCTTCATATGCAAAAGGCATTATAGCTGACTCTGTGATTCCAGTATCGTCCAAAGTAAAAACTCATGGTGTCACTCTTGATTCCACGTTATCCATGAATGATCATGTTAACTGTTACCTCCACATCAGTGTTCTATCTGAAACTTTGTTGTATTAAACCATATCTTTCTAAAAGAGAACTTGGCAATAGTGGCTCGCTCCATCATAGGAGCTAAGATCAACTATTGTGGAAGACTCTTAGTGGGTGTTGCATAGAAATATGTAGTAAAGTTGCAGGGTTTACAAAATAGTGCTGTCCTAGTTTTGGCCAACATTAGTTGAAGGGAGCTTATTCCAGCTGACTGTAGGGACCTTTACTGGCTCCCAGTAAGAGAGTCTACATTTTCGTATTTTTTATATGTTTATGGTAAGAGCCCTACTTATCTGAAAACCAGGATTCAGGAGAAATGCCACACAGTAACATTGAGATTGTGTGATGGTAACTTGCTGGACATGCCTCGAGCGACACTGGAGAGAGAGGACAGATGCTCATTTATTTTTCTCGCTCCCACCTTATGCAACAAGCTACCTAGTTCCATGAGACTGGAAAAACATCCTTACATTTATTTAAGGAAGACTTTCCTTTTTACTTGATTGTTATTGTTTTATGGTTTGACTCTTCCTCAGTGTTGGACCTGGTTTTATGGCTTAACTCGCCTTTGGTTTTTAGGATTTATTTTCTACAGTTTGTATTCTTATTATTTCGTTTTGTTGTTTTTGCTGTTTGATGCTGTGTCTGTGTCCATGCCTGTATGCGCCTGCTTGCCTTTGCACCTACAGCACTTTACAATTGACTAAACATAGCTGACAGTGGCTAGGGCTCACATGGCTCATGCACCTAGTCTTCCCAGATGGTCTCTACGGCAGTCGCCTGCACAGTGAAGCATATTAAAGTTACAGCTCTTAAAAAAGTTGATGTGGTGCAGAAGATCCCTTCTTTCACTACAGGTAGTTCATTCACTTTCTGTGACAGGTGCACAGTGGAATAATTTTCCGAAATCCCAGCGACGTTCCTGTACAACCTCAAGATCGGAGCTACATTTGATCACTTTTTGATGGCTGACCAATTAGAAAAATGTTGCAAGAAATCGACCTTGCCTAAAGTTCATTTGATTCAGAGGGTAGGAGTAGGGATCTTTCATAAGGACCACTTCAGCCTACTTTTTCATACTCTACTGGGAATCTCTTGTGTGAGGTCCTCAGTCTTCAAGACCTAGGCAGATCTTTCAGTTGCTTACTTGCAAACCCCTCCAGATAGTAGAAGTAGTAGTAGTAGTAGTAATAGTAGTAGTAGTTCTCGACCAAATGTGTAGGGCTTTCTGTTTAGGCAACTGCATATTTAGTTGGGTCTGTAGTTTCATTTATGCCTTTCCTTCTCTTTGCCTGAGCTTAAAGATCCTATAGAAATCGATTGACAGGTTGTCTTGTTTGCTGATATACGTCACTCCCACCTGATCCTGTCAATACTGGTTCTTATTTAGAAATGTACTGGACAGTGGCAAAGAACCCACATCCTCTATTCTTCCCAGTGAATTACGAGATGCCCCCACCATGGGATATATCATAAAATGGGTTCTATTGAGGTCTATTGAAACATTTAAGAATCAAGACTGAAAGCTGCTCATTCCATAACTGGGCAGGCTCTTTGTACGTGACATCACAGTGTCCCATCCCCATTGAGGAAATGTACATTCAGATGCTGCTTGCAGTCTTCAAATATATTTCCGATTTGGCTTCATTTGATGAAACTCTTAAGTTGTTAATTTCTTAGTTGTTTAATCTTATATGATACCACAAATGTAATCTAAATCCATGCGTGGATCAGCAATTTGCAATTTTCGGATGAAAATGTTGGATCCACGTCGCAAAACCATTTCAAGACTAGCACTTTTCAATGTATGATTACCATCCTGACTTCTAAATCACCACAGATCATTTACATTCCTCAATTTTACTTGCTTTTGCTATTGAGAACTACAGAAATGGGCTTTGTGAGATGCTTCTGAGGCATTGAGATTTAAACCAGCTTTTAGTGTTCCCATTTTTCCACAGATTATTAAGCAGCATCTACGTGTCCGCATTCAGATATTCTACCATTATGGGACCCTCACTTCCTCCCCATCGGGATTCAATTCACCCTACTGTGGTTACAGCTCAAGATCAAACTATTCCAACTTGGGACTTCCTTTACTTTTGTAGAAGATAGGCTGCTGATGGCTATTAAAGTAGGAGAATAAGTGAGTGCCAGACTAGAAAGATGCACAACAAAGCAGATATTCTGTGCTTTGTGTTGCTAAAATTCATGCTTCCTATTTTTGTGGGGTGTAGGGCAGGGTTTGTTCGTAATCAGCTGACTGGGAGATCATCCATTTTTTTTTTATTGTTTAAAGCTCAGACCTAGCTCGAGAGCAGCGGAGCGCTGTACAGTGTGTGGGTAGCCAGCATTTGGGCGCCCATTTTTTTAACAGTAGCACAGTACTGGGAGTCGAGTGTTGTTGAAAGAGCCATGTTTTGAGAGCTTTGCAAAATTGGAGAATTGTGGGGGCATTCGGAGCAGACACCGGGATCAGGTTTCAGAGGGTGGGTGCATGACAGGAGAAGGATTGTTTGCGGACAAGTTGGGATTCAAGCCATTTGGTCAATTTGCGGCGTGAGGAGCGTGTGCCCCCACGCTAGTGTGCTGCTCGTGACTGCTTTGTAGATGATGCATGCAGACTTCAACATTATACTGGCTTGGAGTGAAAGCCAATGTAGTTTTCCTAGGATGGTGGTAATTCGGTCAACTTTCCGTGCTCCTATAATAAGACGTGGTGCTGCATGGTGGACTGATTTTAGGGCAACCACATGAGCAGCTGGGAGCCCTGTCAGGAGAGCATTTCCCCCATCAATGTGCAAGAACACAAGGGCCTGCACTGCTATCTGGAAGTCCTACGGCATGATGTAGGGTTTGATTTTCCAAAGGGTAGAGATTCTGAGCCAGGCTATTTGGACCTTCTTGGCTATGTGTTTCTGGAAGAACAGGCTTCTGTCTATGGCAAAGCCTAAGGATTTTGCTGAGTCAGAGAGTTGTGAATCAAATCCTTCTAGGTGCATATAATTGAGTCATTGTTGGACAAGTTGTTTTTTAGCGGGTGGCCCGATGGATACGAATTAAGGCTTTGATGGGTTTAGTTTGAAGTAGGCATCCAGGACTGGATGATGGCTAGGTAATAGCGGAGACGAATTATGTCTTGTACACTATTTACTCTCATGTACAACTTAATATTGTCTGCATATTGGTGGAGTGCTATATTGCGATCTTTGAGGAGAGTGCCCAACGGCTCCATGTAAAGGTTAAAAAGGATTGATGAGAGGGTGGAGCCTTGGGGGTCTCTGCAGAAGACCTGGAGTCAGTTAGTACGTAATAAGTTCATTTGAACAGCCTGGTGTCTGCCTGAGAGGTAGGAGGTAAACCAATTCAGGAATCCCATCCTGTCAGCAAGGAGTGAGAGAAGAATGCCGTGGTCGACGGTGTTGAATGCAGCTGAGAGGCCATGGAGGACGAGGAGGCATGAGTCACTCTTATCTATTATTTGGAGGGCTTTATCCATCACCTGGATGGTGGCTGTCTCGATGCTATGCTTGGGGTGCAACCCTGACTGATAGACATTTAGGAGATGGGGTTTTTTGATTCTTGCGAGTAGTTGTGTAGCAACTCCTTTCTCCAAGATTTTGCCTATAAACGGGAGGTTTGTGATGAGACGGTAGTTGGCTAGGTAATTTGGATCCTATGGTTATTTTTTTCCAAAGAGGTCGTATGAGACCAGTTTTTAGGGTGTCCGGGAATTATTCTTCTGCGAGGGAGGCATTGATGATGCTGAGAAGCTCATTGAGCACCAGGCCCGTCAATTGTTTATTGATGGTGGCCGGAATTATATTGTCACAGTAAGAAGTAGGTCTAAGGGAGGCTATCATTTTTAGGAAATCCGGGGGCAGAGAGAGGAGAGAATTAGGTCCAGAGGGGCAGTATGCGTGCTGGGGTGCAGGGGATGCTAATGCTGTGAGAAGTTGATTTGATGGTCTCTTGGATTTTGTATATTTTTTTCAATAAAAAATGTGTGGATGCCATCGCGTTTTTCCTGAGTTACTGGTACCTCATGTTCCGGCGAGGGTTTGTTACAATGCTTTACTACTTCAAAGAGGGCTTTGCTCCTGTTGGCAGCTTCCGCAATGGTGGTGGAGTAGTAAGCAGCTTTGGCCTTGCTAATCCAAATGCTACAATTATGAGATTGGGATGTTATCATTTTAGCATCCAGAAGCAGGCTCTCGCCCCAAACAAATATCTCCTCCGGGTTTAATGATTGTGCAAAAACCCTTCTCAGGCATCCAGCATCGACAAGGGAGGGTGGACAGGATTCACTGACTACCATTGTCAGAGGATGCAAACATACCTATGTGACATCTGAAAAGTTGTTCTGTATCACTCGTGAGCAGGGCAGTTCCCCTTACAGGTAATGCAGTTTAAAAGTGGATTGTGTTGGCATGCATGTTTTGCCTTTGGTTCTGTGTCTCCTGATTGGGTATGTTTTTTGCATACATGCACTTAAGAGAAAAGATCTTGTTCCTGTGTTGGGGCATTCTCTAATAATATTTTGCTCGGCATGGTCTTGGAAGGCAGTGCTGTATTTGCTAGGTTTATCAGGCATCGTAGAATAGTTCTGGTCCGGCCCACTATTTGGAATGCTTCCAGAACAGATGGCAGGCTCGCCTTGCCAGATGGATGGAGATATGTGGCAAAATAAATAATCTTTATAAAATGCATCCTTTTTTCCCTTAGTTGAAATCCATCCCTTGGTAGAGAAACCTGCCATAGTTTCTTATTATTTGAGGTTCGTGGATAAGATGCTAAAGGTGTTTTGAAAGTGTATTCCCCTCCTAAACCTGAACAGCATCATTTGGTAATTGCAAACTCAGGAAGAGTGGGAGATGCACAAGAATTAGAACCATTTGACCCTTCTCAGCTTAGTCGACATGTATGTGCAGGGTATATTTGTATGTGCAGGGTAGATTGATCCCTTTTGAACGTAGTGCCTCAAGGATAAGCAGAAGGTACTCTCGCCATTGGCCTTAATATATATTAATGATTGCAGAACTCTTTATAGCTACTCAGGGCTCAGACAGGTTCACTAGTTGTATGTAGGAGATTCACGTGGCACACACCTAGCTAGAAAGCTCTGGAGCACTGTACAAAAGAGATTGGAACATGGGGTTGCATGGGAGGGGGTAGAGGATGGCCATGTTAGGCTATGGTTCTCATTTGTAGGTGAGGTATACCTTGAAGCGGAGGGCCTTTGGATCTTTCCTGAATCACATGAGGGATGGAGCCAGCCTTATGCTAGCCAGAAGGTTGCTACAGAGCACAGGTGCAAAGCAGGAGGATGCCTGTTTACTGGTCTACTCCTTCTTGACGTCCAGTCTGACAATATCTTGGCTAATGATGTTGCGTTGACCTCCAGAGATGGTGATCTTTTCAGCTAAGTATGATGGCATCTTGGACGTTGGAGCCTTGTTGGTGATGGAGGCTATTTCGAAAGTCAAACTACCTTGGCGGGGGAACTAGTGTAGGGAGAACTAAACAAGTAGTTTTCATTGCTTAGTATCAAATGGCAGCCCAAGCTTTGACTGGTAACACAATGAAAAAGGGGTGGGCAGGCAAACCCTAGTGTCTGAACTCCAACAAGCATGTATAGGAGCTATAGGTCTCGGAGGGAGGTGACGGTGTGTGGACAATGTACACCTGTTCTACTGTACAATTATGTACTGGGCTGCTTGTGTAGTCTACAGGTAAAAACAACCAGAAGTCTAGGCCTACTAGGAAGACGTAGTCAAAGTGGTGGTTTACAAAGGAGGGACAGAGAAGGTTCCAACTTTCCTCACCTCTCAGAGGTGTTTTCCCTAGACAACGCTGGTGGGCCGCCTATCTAATAGAGGATAGAAAAAAAAAAGTTTTTTAATACTCCATTCTTACGGGAATTTGCATTTTTATGTATAGATGCCTAGACCTTGTTGCGTATATAGCTGTCCACAAAGTGAACATAACAGATGTTGTTGATCCAACATCCCTTGCTTATGAATAATTTAAAAATATAGAGTGTAATTCAGATACCAACCAGTATTAGGTCAAGCTAATTACTTTATTGGCCATTACTGGCGGTAGGTAGACCCTGATTTAAAAGGTATTGTCTCGGATTATAAGACTAAAATGTAATACATTTTGAAGACTGTGATGGGAGAGTAAGTACTAGGTTTTCTTACTCTACCCCTCAGAAAAGCGTGGTATGCGGCAACAAATGAAAGTGCCGTCTCCACTTGTAAGTCGACCGGATTTGGTGGTATTGTTAGTTTAAGCCACCTTCTTCAGGACTGTCTTCATAATAATTGCAAGGAAAAATGGCCACTCAAATTACTGTAACCAATATCCAGACGTGACAAAGGAACAGTCTCACCGCAGCAAAGTTTCCTGGGGACATTTAGGCTGCCCTGTAATTAAACAAGGGAGCTGTGTTAATACTAGTTTAGATGAGCTAGCATCAGGTAAGTTAATAAATCAAGGTATTTATGGTACAGTAAGGAGCAATTGCATGTGTAATAATATAAAGGAGATGCTCACAAGTCACTCATCCTGTTTAGTGCATGGTAGCAATTCTGTTTAGAACCCGTAGATGTACGGGGAAGTTCTATTTCTTTGCTCTTGAAAAGGAATTAAGTTGTTATTATCGAGGTACTATGTTGGACGTGCTGCACACACTATTAGCATTTGTTATCATTTGTGTTAGTGCGCGTGATGCTTATGGATACAATCTATTTGTTGGTGCTCTTGTTGTTGTAGACCATTAGCAAGTCAAACACCTATTTCTATGCGCATTCTGCTGCAGTTTATGCTGCAGTTGATTCAAACTGGCTCCGCCTGTGTTAACCCATGAGTGACAGATGAGAGGAGGGCTACAAGTAAGGGGAGCCCTCTGCAGTATGTAAGAGGCAGGGGTTAAATTGTTCTGGTGCTCTTTGCCATGTAATTCAATTATCGCCATCCGACGCTGCAATGTTGTCCTTCATAGTTTACTACCTCAGTGCCGAGACAGGAATACAAAGCAGACGAACAGCACTAGCGTCTTGGTAAACGGCACAGTTCTAATTGTGCTCCCTATCACTGCTGAAACCAGCGCCGTGCGGTTATCATAAAAGCTAGGAGGTCGACTTGCCTTCAAGTATCTGAGTATTACCTGGAAAGCTCAGGATTCCTAGGGGGGGGGGGTGAACGGTGGTCCGTTTCTCCCTGCATTCACATGTAATGCAAAACTAAAGACGGGCTAGTTAATAGAGTTGCCACGCCAGCGTGCACGCACAGTAAGGAATAGTCGAAGCACATATTGTATTGTATAAACATATGAATATAGGCAAAACCGCCACCTGCTGCCTGTTTCTAGGGAGCACGCAGTATCAGACAGCTAAATAAGTGTGCTGTTATTGTACTATGAAGCGGAGTGTGCTTGGAGCAAGAGGGAAAATGGATCCCTGCGCTGATGCATTGTCCTGTGTTAAGATTTCTTCCTGCTGCCTAATTGACGATTCCCCATAGGCATTGCTCAAGACGCCATACGTCTGATAAGAGTTAGAAGAAAGGGATTAGGGGAACCCTGGTGGTTAGGCTGTTGTGTGTAGCGCATTCAATGATAGGTCATGCCACCGATATCTGTAGTGCAGTGTTTTTTTATTTTTAGCGTGTGGACATGCACAGTTATTCATGAACAAAGCCAACACGGTTTTAGGCCTAAAAAGGTCTTTGTCAAGGCGTGGTCGGTATATATCTTTCGAAAGATCTCTGGACCACTCACACCGCATCAAGAGGTCTTTACTGGCACGTAAGATGCCTACCAGCTCCGCTACATAGGGTCCATTGAATATATACTGACCCCACCTTGACAAAGACCTTTTAAGGTTGAAACACGTGTTGGCTTTGTTCATGAATAAACTGTGCTTGTCCACACGCTTGTTAAAAAACTGCAGCACTACAGATATCTGTGGCATGTCCTATCATTGAATGCGCTACATGCAACAGCCTAACAAATACAGCGCCAGGAACGGCCAGGTTCCCCAAATCCCCTTCTTCTAACTGTTATTGTACTAATTGGCATGCAGCCGGTTCAAGGTAAGTATAGTATTTTTCAGCAGAGTAGCAATAAATACCTCAGTGAAGACTCAAGACCAGCTACTAATGACCAGCTGTGTAATCTTGTATACACAGAACAAACCAAGGATAACTCCAGGTGATATGGAGGGTGTACAGTACATTTGTAACTGCGAAGGACATTGTATTCATAGGGGCTGTGGACTTGGGCGCTGTCAGTTATGGGTGTTGCTAGGAAATTACTCTGATGTAAAGGTGACAGATTTATGCCCAAGTACTCTGCAGCAAGGGTCCACTTAGGTGGTGGCAAGACTTTGCCAGTTTATGGATTTGGTTAACCCTTTGTGGTCAGTTTTTTAGGCAACAAATCCACTGCTGTTCCTTTTTTAGAAGGAGGGATTGAATGTCTCCACCCCTTGGTGGGAGAGTTACCCTCTCTATAATTGTCCACTTAAAATCATTTTCATTATCCATTCTCCAACGACCCCACAGTGCTAGCACACTCAAGGTGGCAGTGGAGGCCATTACCCCACTATCGCTTAAAGTAAAAGCTGCAAGACACGCCAACTCTTGGTTCACAGCCGAGCTCAGGGAATTACGGGCCCTGAAGAACACTGCGCTATCCAAATGGCAATCAAACCCTCAGGAATCCACAAAAAAAGAATTAAACGTGATAGCTACTCAATATAAAAAACCCATCATCACCGCCAAATCCAACTGCTTTAACACCAGAATCTCCAATTCGAAATCCGAATCCAAAGGGATGTTCAACAATTTCAGGGAACTAGTGACGCCGGCGCCCATCACCCAAACCATCTCTAAAGATGAGTATTGGTGTTCCAGCATTCAAATGGCCATGATCAATAAGATAACCCTTCTACAAAACAAAATCCTAGCTAGCCAAAAGCCCTCTTCTTCTCCACCTCCCAACTCGCCTCCTACCAACATTCCTACCGTGGCCAACCCAGGCTTCACCTTCAAAGACGTCACAGAACTTGAAGTGCTCACACTCCTCAAACACACCAAACCGTCCAATTGCAAAGGGGACATTTGCCCAGTCAATATCATCAAAGATTGTGAAACCACACTAGACCCGTTTATCATCGCTTTCATAAATGCCTCTTTCGCAACAGGTTTGGTTCCACCTTGCCTCAAAGAAGCATGGGTATGACTGCTCCTAAAAAAAAAAATAATAATAATAATTAAAATATTCCCTGAACCCTTCCTCCCGCAACAACTACAGTCCCATCACCACAGTGACATTCCTTTTAAATATCTTGGACAAAGCGGCTTACACGCAGATCCAACACTTCCTGGAAACTAATGGCATTCTGGGTAAGCATCAATCGGGCTTCCACCCAGGTCATGAAACGGAATCTGCCCCTCTAGATTTAAAAAATCAACGATGCGAAATTATCGATGAAGGGAAACCAGCCTTACTCCTCCTCCTCGATTTATCTATGGCGTTTGACCTAGTGGACCACAAGACCCTCTGCAAACACCTCACTACCACAGCTCAGTTCTCACCCAAAGCCACCTCCTGGATCTCCTCCTTTCTAGAAGGCAGAGCCATGAGAGTGTTCTCATACCAGGCTTGTGCAGCTCCTACTACCATAGAGTGTGGAGTCCCGCAGGGTTCATGCGTTGCTCCCACCCTCTACAATATTTTCACAAAGCCACTCTTTAACATCTTGGACGCGTTAGGCATAGCTTACACAAACTATGCTGACGACACTCAGGTCATCATCCCTTTCACCGGCATGTATGAAGCAGATTACAGAACACTTGATGCGGTTTACGCCACAATCCAGGCTTGGATGCAGGATAAGGGACTATGTCTAAACGGAGACAAGACCAAAATTCTTCTAGTGGATCCCAAGTGAACTCCAAACAAACTCAACTCATGATACACCTCCTTCACTGTCGACAACACTCGTATTCCAGTTTCGAAAGCCGTCAAGACACTTGGCATCTACCTGGACTCCAAATTCTCCATGTCACAGCAATTAAACGCTATTGCATCCTCTGCAGCGTTCTTCAATAAGCTTATCAATGCGGTGAGACCATTCCTTTCGACACAAAACCTTCTTGACATTGCACACACAATAGGATCAAAACTAGACTACTGTAATGTCCTCTTAGCAGGCACTTCAGCAACAAATGTCAACAGGTTGCAGATTATTCAAAATAATTCTCTGTGCTGCCCTCAATATACCAAAGAGGGAACACATTTCAGCTGCTAGACGCTCTGCACACTGGCTTCCTGTAAGAGAACGCATCTTGTACAAGACTCTTGCCATCACGCACAAATGCCTCAACACATAGCCCCAGTATACCTTTCAGAGAAGATACTCAGAGCAGTCTCAACCAAGCCTACCAGGACACACTACACCAACATGCTCTACACCCCTAGGGTTAAGTGTGCCTAGGCGGGTGGTTCCAGCTTCCCCTTCATTGCTTCCAAACAATGGAATGCACTGCCACCCTCACTCAGGAATGAACCCTCTCACTATTCCTTCCGCAAAGCCCTGGTACCTGGTTATTCATCTAAGACACACTCTTACTCCGCAGCTGCATTCTGCTGACCCGTTAACCCTGTTGCTTAACTCATGTAATGTCAACTAGTTGTTTCCAGGTTCGCTTGTAACCATATGAACCTTGAATTTCTCCATTTTCTCACGCCTAGATATTTTGTATGCACTTCTGTAATTAAGTTTGTCTGTAACAGCACCACGATGCTCAAGGGCTGCTTGTGCGCTTTATAAATGTAAAAAATAAATTAAAAAGACATTATGTTTCTGCTGTATAAAGTGTTCGACAAGCGGTGCATTCAGCCTTTTGGTACAGATACAAGATTGATGCTACAGTATGTGTTTTTCGATGGGCCTGGCTGTCATGCCAATGTATTTGAGATTGCATGGACATATGGTCACATAGATTACATTACTGTAATTTGTCTCCATGGTGTGGAGAGACCCAAATCTAAAGTAGTGGATCGGTAGGTGAGTGTATTGTTACCTGTAGACTACATAAGCAGCCCAGTACATCATTCTACAGTAGAACAGATATACGTTGTCCACACTCTGTCACCTCCCTCTGAAACATATAGCTCCTCCTATGAACATTATACATGCTCGTTGGCGCTCATACGCCGTA
The DNA here is from genome assembly GCF_040938575.1 of Ambystoma mexicanum. Taxonomy (NCBI): domain Eukaryota; kingdom Metazoa; phylum Chordata; class Amphibia; order Caudata; family Ambystomatidae; genus Ambystoma; species Ambystoma mexicanum. Next base: position 292,315,234 of record NC_090926.1, on the reverse strand, counting down.
AATAGTGTAGTTCTTTGAGAGTGGGGGAAATGTGGTTTGAATTTTTTCTGTCCTGTATTGAGAGTGCTGAACAGCTTTCAGGGGGCCAGAGTAGTGGTTGGGATACCTGCCAGGATGGTGTTACAAAAGACACGCATACACGCATTGCAAGATTGGCCACAGAGTACTGGTAACTTTCTTATTCGGCTCGCATACAATGCCTGAAGTTGGGCAAGTCATGTTCCTTTCACATGGTTTTAGAGTACGTTTTCAGGCATTGCCCAGATGAATGTTGTGCTGCAACGCTTCTGATCCTTCATGGCTGCTGCCGTACACCTCGGCGCTCTGTTTCCTGTTTTGCTGCTGCTTGGGACCCTCACCTGGCTCTTCCAGGCGGTGAAGCTGTTCTGCGTTTGAGCATTTTTTTCACTGAATTAAGTTATGCTGTTAGCAGGAAAATAGTTGCAGCGGACGACCAAGTTGCCCCCTATCTTTTGGAAGGTCCAACTTCTACTGCTTTTGATGGCTAGTTTTCGATTGCACGGCACATGTAGAGCAGCTAGTTGTGTATATGTTTGTGGTTTTACTGTCTCTCTAAATTCAGGGTTCATCCATGATAGAGGTGCCAACGACGGTGCTAAGGAATGTAGCTACTTCAGTATCTATAAATACACCTGTTGCCAAGAAGGTATACCTATTGGATCCCCACCCTGCTTGTTATTCTATCCTCTATGCAGATAGGAATAAGAATCCTGTTTCAGCCAAGAAAACATGTGATGTCCTTTTTGTATGTAAGACATTACATATTTGTTCGGATTTTTCCACATCTTGCATCTTGTTTCACACTTTTTTTTTTTTTTAAAGTGGTCATAGAACATAGTCTAATGTCCCACACATCCATTCCATCTTCAGCCTGTTAGTTTCTCCCCCCATGATCAGGTTTGGTTGCGCACTAGACAGAAGAGAAATAAAAACAGTTGCCAAAGAGATTTTTTTAAGTACAGCATTGAACTCCATAAAATCAGATTGTATGAGAATTACTCTGTATTTTACAACTTGAGGCCCTTTGTTTTCTTTGGTTGGTCGCCATGGGAAATGCGTGATTTACATTCACCCTGGAGTGTAAGCTGCAGTTCTCATGGATAGACAAACATAAGAGCTTTTAATTTATGTCCCCCACAGAACCAGACATACTTGTGTATCGTTAGGCTTTTCGGCATGAGCAACCTGCAAAGAGAAAGGTTTAAGCTGTTTATGCCGTGCTATCAGCACATGATCAATGACAAGAAATTTGGACTTCTTGTGAAGACTCACTAGGCCAGTAGAAGGGCATAAGACACCATAGGAGGCAACTTCAAATGGGATGCATGTTGACTGCCCCTGCTATTTAGAGGCCTCTCCGAGGTCATAGGAGGAATACTCTGAAGACGAAATTGAGTCCTAGCCCTTCAGATACTTTCCTCCAAATGAACTTACTTTAAAAAAAAACATTAAAGAAATATTGTTGGAAGAAATGAGGACCCTGATTGTAGTTATTTATTTGATGTTTGTAAGGTTCCCAAATGTGCTGCAGAAGGGGCTTGCTTTATGGTATCAAGGAGTGGGAAAAAACTGGAAGAGAAGAGAAGACTGGAAGAGGACAGGAGCTAGGAATGGTGGAGGACATGAATTTGGTAAAATAACCCTTCAAAGAGGAGAATTGTGCATTGCAAGTCCAGAAGATTCTTCCAAGCTGGCAAAACAGCAAGTACTGATTCCTTGTAATGCACGTGGGTCTCTGTCTTAGGGATCCCTGCTAAGTTCTGTCTTGTGAATTGAAGGTTCAAGGGAAGAAATGTTCATTCTTAAAGAATTTCCTTTGCCCTTCCATTAGATTGTTATAGAGCTTTAACTGCAACTCAGGATGTGTTGGAGAGGTTTGACTGTGTTTCACTGGAGTTTTCTGTTGAATGTTGATTTTCAGTTCCTTACTAATCTACGTGCGGAGGGAGTGGTACTTTAAGAGATACTTTAAGCTTTGAACTTTATTTTTTAGTTTTATTTTCACTCAGAGACAATTAAATGTAATGAGGCCTGGGTAATATGCTCTCTTGAATGAAGACTGAGAGTCAATTTGACCACTGTCATGAAACAATGCGACTCTTTTAAGAAGTTCAGTCTTGCTGGTTATATCTCGCACAGACAGGATGTGCTTAAGTATATCCAGTTGGAAATGGGTCTTGCAGGGAACCTTGTTGATCTCCAGGATAAAGGATGCCTCAGATTGTAAAATCATCTCCATATTCCTAGCTTCGCACACTAGTGAGGACCAAGTGTTGGTGGCCATGTGAAAGTGTGTGATTGGGATAGTTCCCAGCCAAATACGAGGATTACAGTCTTTGATGTATATAGGCAAAGGTTGTTGTCCTTCATCTAGTATTAGTTTCTTGTTGGGCCTTTTGATATGTGTCGATTGTCTTAGGGATGAAGGCTGATGTTAAAAAATATGGCTATGAGATTAGTTTCCTCAAACAAACATGAACCTCTCTTATAACAAGCAGTCAGGATTTACCTTTGTTGTGTGTGGTAATCAATAAAATAAAGTCGCTCTCTCAATTCCATGCCCCAAGTTAGGCAGTCTGCTCCAGGACAGATATAAAATAAAAGACTGTATCCTAGGATCCCTCATGTTTTAACTGTATTGCCAAACCGGGCTCATTGTTACAATGGCTTGCTATAGATCAGTTTATCTGGGGTCAAATACAGGAATATCACTGAGGGAGAAACCAAGATATCATATACCATGGACAAAGTCAATCTGTATATGTTAGCAGCTTTGAACTCTGGGGTGGCAAGCCTCACTGCTCTTCTAGCAAGGCATTCTGCTGATCTGTGTGAGGTAATCAATCTGGCAAAATGTTTACCAGAGGAGCACAGGAAACGAGGGGGGGTTATTGGGCAAGAATACTCTTAGTTATTAGCTTAACAGCCTGTCAATATAATACCTCCTATTGTTTATTTGCATATAACTACTGTGGTGACATGTAAGCATTCCTGGGGTATTTTGTCCCAAGTTTACGTTGAAAGTTAAAGGTCAAACCAGCAACAGATCTTTCCTTGCCCACAATGTTTTTAAAAAGAAAATGAATGTGGTGCTATACTATGAGTGAAGGTAATCTAGGTAGCAGAAATGGTCATGGGTAATTGTGAAAGGTGTTTCTAGACACCTAGGCAACATAAAGACAGTGTGTTCAGACATGTGACCAGCAATAATCGACACAGAAATCGGAGCAGCAATGGCAACATGATAATTAATCTGTTGGCTATAGAGAGTCAACCCACGGTCCAAAGAATGGGGTAACCCTGCCAAAAGGGTTACTCGAACTTAACAACTACTTGTGTTACACTATCCTTCATTCTCCCCACACTATTTTCCCTGTTTGGGGGTGGGACAATGATTTCCCATTATCTTTGGAAAGAGACCCATCTTCAAACAAGTGAGTACTACTAACAGTAACTCATGATTGCTACATGGACTTCGAAATTCACCCAAAACATTACCCACAAGAAAACTGGTGAAAGCAAGGAATACATTTCTCTTATTTGACTTTTGTTTGGAAGGATTCAAGAAGATTACCAGAGTGCCATTGCCAAGTTGGGTTGTTAGCAGAGTAACACTATGTAACACATTAATATACTTATGCTTTTTTTCTGAAAAGGAAAATCAGTGAAAGATATAATTACAAAAAAGAGAATACGGGGGTTTACTCCTTGTTTCTTCTTCAAACCCAAAATGGATGCCCCGTTAAGTCTAACTTTAGATCTGCACCCTCTCAACCAATAGGTTGATTCAGTATTCAAGGTAAACAGAAGGTAAAGGTTGCTCCTTTTTTTCACTGCAAATATTCATTCCACAATAGGTGATCTAGATAGCCACATTTATACTCCAGTGGAATATACTGTTGTTCGCTTGGTACTGGATGTTTACTTTTTCACCTTTGCCTCTGACCACGCAGGTGATGAGCAAGCTCCGGGAATCAACGTCAGCTATGCTCATTTAACCTCCCGTAGGTGAGACAAAAGTGGTTCTCCCATTTTATGAAGATGTCCATGCTACACAGAAACGCATGAATATATTTCAATCTGCTTCCTACACAGAACATGGACCAACCAGTACCGCAAGCTATTGAACATAGTGGCTATGTATTAATTTGAACATTTTATGGCTTGGTTTTGTTTCAGTGGTTCGTCACCGTCTGTTTCTGGACTAAATCTGTGGGTGTAATACAACAATCAAAAGATGCGTAGAGTCAAATGGTGTTGTGGAAGGCTAGTTCACATCATGCAGGAATTTCAATACTGACACATTTATTTTAACCCCTACTTTTTTAAACATTTGAGAAGAAAGACTTACAATTCCAAACCAAATTATTGGATAGCAGATGTACAAAGCATGTGTATCCAGACAGAGCCTCAAGCTGCGAAACCCCGGTTACAGATAATAAACGTGTTCCTCGTCTACTTTGTTTGTTCAGCTAGGTCAGCCTCACATCACGGTTATAGCTTCCATCTGTGTACCTCATGAATGTTCGCCTGCAGCTTTTATTATTGAACTTGTTCACACTGAGAAGGCTGTGCATGTATAACTCTTAAAGGGATGATTCACACCTTCCCTATGTTTATGTTTCATTCACATTCACACAATGTGATGAATCTGGGAGATTCGTCCCTTCTTCTCAGGGGGGTTGCACCCTCTTTGAGGCTGTGGAGGTGAGCCTGCAAAGCAAAACCCTCCTTAGAGTTTTGGGAAATCTGGACCTCACTCAGAGTGACTCTCCTGCCCCCACCCCTCACCCCCTGGGGACAAGGACTCCCATTCCCATGTGGAACTCCCTTTAAAGGATATCTGCATATATTGGAATTCAAGAAGAAGACATTTCCTTTAATCATGTGACTCAAAACAATCTTGACGACGTGTATTGATGTTTGACTCAAGGCAATGCGGGGTACCAGGAGGATGTGACAGCTGATCCTGTCCAACATGGCCCCTCTTGGTCACGGGAAACCGAAAAGCAGGCAGTGTGCCTTGAATGGAGAAGAGATCCACGGAGCCAAGCCTCTGACGTACGCATGTCCGGCAGAGGTGTGGTTACGCTTCTCAGCAGAACCAACGGTTAGAGAGCAGCATTGGTGAAGAAGAGAGACACCACTGAGCAGGTGATAAAGCACAAAACTGCAGCGAGACCAGGACTAAGCAAACCCAGTCCCAGCTGGAGGTGCGGCAACACAGAGCACTTGGTGGTTGGGGATCCCAATGGACGATGCCGAGCCCAGCCTGTGACGGAGGAACGAGTCCTCCACTCGCAACAGCAAAGGAACAGGCAAGTAAGGAAATGGCGGGCAACACTATGGATCACGCCAGTGAGTGGAAGAAGGTGAGAAGTCGAGCCAGCAGAAATCGCCCCACCGAAGCGAGCCCCCAGTCAGAGAAGGTACACAGGGTGCTCACGGTGAAGGGGGAGAGAGAGTCCAAAGGGGAGCAACGGAACCGTTTACAAGCTCACATGCACGAAGGAAAAAGGAACATTTTCTGAAAGAGAAAAATGGTGAAAGGGCAGAAGGCCCAGTTATTATAACGAATCAAACGCAGTATAGACATTATGCCAAACCAAGAGACGTGCATCTAAAAGGGTGTTAACAAAAACCATGGGAGATGGATTGGGGAAACCAGTAAAACCTGAAGAATACAAAGAGATATGACTAGAACAAGTCGAGGAGAAAGTGAACCATGTGAAGAGAGCGCAAACCAGATGGTGGAAAGGAGCTATCCCTTTGTCTACACCATATTAAAACTTTAATAATTTCAGGAATTTAAGACTTCTTGGGTGTTTGGAGAAACCTATCTTTTTGTTGTGAACTTTTTGGACGAAGGCATCATTACTAAAGATGAGAAGAAATATCTCACAGACCGAGGAGAGGTCAGGATTACATGAACTCTAGAAGCAGGTTACACTGCTTAATTTAAGTTGCATTTCCTTTAGTGGTAGGTTCTGGTATACGATGGGTTTGGACGGAAGACTTTAGTTCTTGTTTTGATGAGTACTTCATAGTTTTGTACTCAGTGAATACCTCTTTAGCAATAGGGATAGAAAGACATTTCTTTCATTTGATATTAATACATCTCGTTCAATACAATGTCTTCTGTTCCGAATCCTTCTTCTGGTCCGCCACAACAGCCAATTCTTGGAATCAGCATTGATTTTGCCAAAGCCCTGTATTCATGCCTTCCCTGTACAGCTTCGGACACATTACAGGGGCTACAGAATACTTCTGCATGCCATATCTATGGCCCAAGCGGAAGATATAGAGACGATATGCCCCGAGGTAGCAGGCCGACCCTGTATGTAACGGCCCGCTGCCGAAGTTAAGGGCCTGAGCGCACCAAAGGTGGCGGGCCGTTACCTACCGGGTCAGCCCGCCAATAAGGGGCATATTTTTTTTTAGAATAGAAAGAAAACTTACCTTTATCCCGACGCCGCACATCTGTCAGTCAAGAAGTCTGTTTACAATGTTGATGACATCATCAACATTTAAAAGGGACTGCCTGGCTGACAGCACTGTGCAGCGGCGGGATTAAGGTACATTTTCATTTTTTCATTCCGAAAACCAAAAGCCACCATTAGCACCCGTGTAGACAGCTACACGGGTGCTAAGGTGAAGGGGGAGCAGGGAAGGGAAGCGCATAATAACAATGAAACTGCTTGGAACGCTGGCTTTCCTTAGTGAATACAACCCGCGTTCCAAACTTTCTCATTGGTGGACGGCACCTCCCAGGATGCTTATGTGCATCACAATCCAGACAGTATCTTAACAGAATGAATGGACGAGATGGATTACAATTTAAGCCAGCTTGTCTTGTGTTTAAAACCGTCACCATCTTTCCCTGCAGTCTCTTACAACTCACTTTATTCCATCTCTGCGTAAGAAGCTCTAGCTAGTTGCTCGTAGATGTTCTCTCCTTCAAACTTTATTCTAAAGTGGGTTGTTGTTTCGCAGTTCAGACTGCAAAACCTGGAATGGGTTTCCCTCCATCAAATCACTTTTAAGTCTTTTAGGTCCCAACTGAAACGATTTTTTGTTTTCTGTTTCATTAGCATTTGGGATGACCATCAACCCAATGACCTTTTAAGGTATATGAGTGCTAAATAAGTGTTGATAATCGATCAAATTCCCTTGGATCAGCAGGGGTTTCATAAATATGTTCCTTAACAATCCCGCCTGCACAACTCAAGGCTACTTTGTTTCTTTGTTTTTTAATACCACTGTTGTGTTCAGAAAGACCGACTGAAGTGTGCGCGAAGGGCTTTTCACCAAGTTAATCCAAACTCACTGGCGAACTTGACTGAGTCTGGCTTCCCCCTTAGGGGATGCAGCTAGTGAAAGGTACAGATCAGTCATATCAAGTAAGGTTGTACAAGCAGTATGAAAATAAATGTGTGCATTGTTAAAATTTACTGTAGATAAGTGAAATACCAGTATAGTTCTTACACAGTAAAGTTGCCCAAAAGGGGACATGAAGGACTCTTTAAAAAATAAAAAATAAAAAAAAGAAGCAACACTGCATCGGCAGTAATTGCAACGTTACACAATATTTGCAGTTGTAAAGTGGGGGAATAGCGTACACAGCCTTGGAAATTATACGTTGAGTGGCTAAAATATACCCATCTATTTTATAAATCCCAGCCCACGTCCCTGCACATGCCTTCAATCAAGGATCACTGGTAAGCAGTTTTAAGTTAATTTTAGGAGTTTGTCAAAGTTAGCCATTTCTTTCCAATGAAATCAATGGGTAAAAAATGTATTTGCCCGATGTTATGGTTACACCATAGGTTAGTCTCACTTACTGATTTCTGCAGCAAGAAGGCATTTTCCCAGCTGGCGTGCCAGGATTAATCTACAGAAGAATTTTCAGCCAAGGCAGAGAGAATGATGGCTGCAGCAAAGGGTCTCGAGCCCCTTGGAGAAAGGCCACTTTCCAGCTGGCCGGCCTACAGGGCTATGGCAACCGACCAGAGGCCGAGGAATAGATGACCAACGACTTCAAAAGGGCCCAAGGACTCCTGGGCATAGTACTCATGCAGAAGGCTGCTGCGATGTACACCGAGGGGGATCACAGATGCATATGTAGGTTTTGGCCTTGGGCATTAGCTCCGGTTGACATGGACATCAGGATCCAGGATGGAGGACGGCCTCTTCCAGTGAACTTACAATGATGAAGGGGCGCATCAAATACAACAGCAGTGGAGTGGTCTTGAGGCCCATGCAGCAGGCAAAGTTGATTCGGGTCAGGAGGAGATAATGGGCTTCGGCACTAGCAGCCATCTTGCTCAAGACAGCAAGAGCAGGAGTAGTGCCACAAAACAGAATGTGCATGGAAGGCATCAGCACAGAGGAAGAATGGGCACACAACGCCAGCTCTGTTACAACTTCTAGCCCAACATGTTGCAACTCTCAAGCTGAGTCGTGAAGGAGGGTGAATCGACCGTGTCTGCACATTCACAGGAGTGAGTCACTTTCGACAGGCTTCATTTGGTCAGTGAGTGACAGATCTTCGCTTCAAGAGAGACAGCACGTAGTATATCAATTTCTAGATGGAGTCCCCAGCATCCTTCATGGTCCTCTTGGATTCCAGGTCCTGTGGTCGAGTGATAAATGGTTCCAGATGCTCCCCAGATATACACAGCAGAAAGTCAGGGGGCTACTTCTGCACTCCTGTTGCAGGGTATACTGCATTCAAGGTTTTGTGGACCATCCAAGCACCTTTTGTGATATCACTCAAACAGGATGTGGATTAGGGCGTCTGGAAAACCCTAAACAGCCAAAACGAGTTCCCTTTGGGGTTATGGCCATGTCTGGTCGTTTCTGGCAACCATCAGGAGGAAGGTTGCAACAAGCCAATCGGTTTGAACGGCATGGCTCAACTAAAGAGTTAGATGCAAGGGACCTCCCCTTCGTATAGATGCTCCATACAACAAACAACATTGAACAAATTTGATAAATATTTAATTTGGATTATCTACAAAATACAATAGTCTGGTCAAAGGGAACACATCCAGAGTTGTAATACCACTATACCATAACAAAAAGAAAAGCAGAAAAGTAACCAAAGTTGATTGCCCACACCGAATGGTCCAAAGAGAACAAATACACAAAGTTGTTAGTTCCCTCAGGTAGAAATTACATTAAAGTGAACAATTCCACTAGTTAATATTAATAAAAATGTATACAGAAACTGAGGAATACAGCTTCTTTATTCCAAGGAGTATTTAGTTGCTTGAAGTATGTCCGCTTAATTACTCCAGTTTCGCAAAAGGCAGCTATAGTTTGATGGCCCAGTCGTCATCTGGACAATATTTTGAATAATTGTACACTACAATCTTGAAAATCTGCATTACCTGTTGCGGCAAAACCAACCAGTAATTCCCATCTGAATGACGGAAGTAAAAAGAATATGAATGTCTTACATCGTGATAAATATAGAGATGTTTACCATATTAGAAGGGCTCTGCAAAGATGCCGCATTACCATAGGCTTGTTATTTGTGTATTCATACTGACCAATTTAAAAAAAAAATAATAGAGAAGTGAGGAGTGAGTATGAAATAACTGAGTTGCCAGTGGAAATATTCCTCATAGAATTAGCTGAGAAAATGAGTCTTACCAGTGCATTGCATATGAATCCAAAAATAGTGTGTTGATGCAGTGGTCTTACACAGTACCTCTACAAGGAAAACGGCATGAAGCTAAATGTTTATTTTCAGAACACTTCAGTTTTCATTGTGAGGTGGAGAAATAAATCAGAGGGCCTACACTTGCAGGTATACACTGTGGGTTTTCATTGATAAGATTCTTCCAGCTAACTCTATTTTAACTTCCCTATGGAACATCACACGCAAGATGTCTCTTTTGCCTTTGTTTGTAGTTAAATAATGAATAAAGAGGTGGTCACCAGGGGGCGCATGGAGGGGGGTTGAGCTCTCGGCGCCCTTCGAGCCCAACGGAGACAAAGGTTATCTGAGCCCCCCCCTTTACCCCTCCGGAAGGCGAAACAGCCAGTTTCTCCCGGGAAAAGGAGCAATTCAAGAGTACTCGCTCCATCTTTGAGGGAGACCTGCCCACAGAGAGCAGAGATAGCCTCAGCAAAAGCGGAGCCGGGAGAGACAGAGGAGCCCGGGCTGCAGTGGTGACAGAGAGAGCAGCAACGCGAGGCCCAGCACCCGCAGGCAGGAGGTAGGGAGGGCCTTGGGTGCCCCCAGCAATAACAATAAAAGCCACCCACCAGGAGCCAAGGTCATTGGGAGCACGAGCAGGCAGAGCCAGAAGGCGGGCTGAGGCATGCATTTCGGCACTACACAAGAGGTGGACCAGGAACAGAGCCGTAAACCCTGATCCAGCACCCAGGGCAGACCCAGGACCCCGGGCCCAAAGTGAACTTGGGGGCCCCGGGGCAATGACTAGCAGGCTGGTGAGCGGCCCAGACAAGCGAAGAGGCAAACGGGCAGGCGACGAGCCCCTGTGTGAGCACCTGATTTGCCCTTCACCCGCAGAAGACTGGGGAGCCCCGGAGAAGGGAGAACCAGAGCGGGAGGATGGAGCCCTGCCACATGGGCTTGAGGAAGAGGCCCTGAGGGGAGGCACCACTCCACGTCACCCAGCCCCCGAGGGAGAGCAGATGGCCCCACTCAGTAAAGGGGCCACAGTTGAGAAGCAAAAATCACCCCTGGCCTGAGGTGGAGAGCCAGGGGAGGCCCGGATCGACATCCCCCCACCCCCTGCTCACCCCAAGTCATTAGTTGGAACCAGGCCAGAAGGTCATGCAGCAACATAGGAGGAGGAGACTGGTGTTTCACAGTAGGGGAGCTAGGAGGACACGTGGCCTCAGAGTGCCCAAGGTGGTTCAGGCCAGGAGCCCAGGGACTCGGATCTCGAGACCGTCTGGCAATAACCCACGAGGCCTTGGTCACCGGGACGCACCCCCCAACCCATGAACTGGAGAATTGCACTGCAGAGGTTTCAATTTGAGAGCGGGGTGAGAGGGGGGCAAGCTTTCCCACCCCAGATGCAGGTATGGAAGGAGACCCGGCAGCCACAAAGTCTGGTGGAGCGGCCCTCATGGAAGAAATTAGAGGCATCCGATCATCCTTGGACCAGAGGCTAGACAAGATGGACCAGAAGATCCGTACAGTGGAGGATATGATCCAGGGCCTGGGGGCAAACCAAACATCAGTGGATACTATGGAGATCCAGACGGGGGTGAGGTTGGCAGAATTGGAGAGGAGAGAGGCAGAGACCACACTCAAACTGGACTATGTAAAGAATAGGAAACGTCGTAATAACTTACGCTTTTTTGGCTTCTCCGAAAAAGATGGGGGGACGGAGAGTTACATTAGGAGCGACATCAAGGAAGTGATCTGCACGCTGTTCGGGGACGATGCCATGGATGACGCCACCATTGACCGGGCCCACAGAGCCGAAGGAGGCGGAAGGGGCCTGCACTCTGTGCTAGCTTGCTTCCGCTACTACGAACAGAGGACAAAAATCCTGAAGCATGCCAGGACGACAGGCCACATCAACTATGGTGAAGCCCAAGTGACCATCTTCCAGGAACTCTGGGCGTTTACCCTTGCGAGGAGACGAATGTGTGGCCCACTAACCATATGGCTGTCGAACAAAGGAGTGTGATACTGCTGGGGCTTTCCTTTCCCCCTCATCTTCGAATATGGCGGCAAAGACTACTGCCTGGCCATGGAGGGCGAAATAAGTAGAGTGTCCGATGAACTCATGGGAGAATCAAGGCTCCGGGCGCCAGCCCTGGGAGACACTGATGGATCGGGTGCACAGTGTGCCAGCGCCAGAAACAGACGTAAGATGGCAGGGGCCCACAAGTACAAAAAGCTGGTTCATAGACATAATTTCGAATACAAAATATTCGAAAGTCAAAAAGTCGAAAAAAAGTCGAAAAAAAAAATGTCGAATTTTTTTTTAATGACGTTTTTTTTTCGAAATGGGGGGGTTCCCCCCAACCCCCCTTTTTTTTTATTTTTACCTATTTTTTTCACAGAAACTAGAGCCCAAAAAAAAATATCGAAAAAAAAACAATTCGACATTTTTTTTTTCGACATTTTTGATTCGACTTTTTTGACTTTCGAAATTATGTTTTCGAAATTATGACTGGACACCCAAAAAGCTCAATACTCTGAGGGGCCCCTCAGGTCCGTGACCTGGCCCTGTGAGGGGAGGAGACGGAGTCAGGGGGTGAGGAGGGGAGCTTAAGAGGTGGGCAGCGGGGAAACTACAGTGGAGTCGGGGAGAGATAAGACCCAGACAATGTTTTTCCTCAGTGGAGATGGGGTAATGTTGACTTTGTAGGTATGCGAGTGGTGGGTGGAGGGGAGGCTGAGTTTAGATAAGGGGTTGTTCGAGAGAGTCTGGTTGACTCGGTATCTTCTGGTGATCCGGTCCTGGCCCGTGACGGTGCTGGTTTCAGGGTTGGATGTCCAGGGGGGCATTGGGCAGGGGGCAGTTTGATGCCCACACGAGGGGAGTTCATAAGGTTGCACTTGATTTCTGTGCATCGGGGGACAGCCCCATGCGGGGCACAAGTTCCATTTCATAGTGGTATGGTCTTTTTAGGGAAGGGATGGCTCAAACGGGAGGTCTGGAATGAAAGATATGCCTATGGATGATAAAATGGTGATTGTCTCCCTTAATGTTAAAGGACTGAACTCACCTGCCAAGCTTTCAATGATCCTACGGGAGTTCAGGCGGGCCAGATTAGATCTTCTTATGGTGCAGGAGACCCACTGGCAAAGGGGCAGGAAGCCCTGGCTCGTTCCCCGTTGTTTGAGTTTTTCACAGCCTCGGGCATGGAAAAAAAGGTGGAGTGCCGATCATTATATCGACTCACATGGGACTGGTGGTGGATGAGACTCGGAGAGACCCTGGAGGAAGGTACATATTCATCAAGGTGAGCCTAAAAGGTGGAAGGATCACCCTGTGCTCAATCTACGCTCCCAACATTGGGCAGGCAGACTTTTGGGAGAGGGTCGAGGCGGAATTGGTAATGTTTGTCGAGAGCCGACTGGTGGTCGGAGGCGATTTTCTATATGGTCCTGGACCCCAGTAAGGACCATAAGAGATTGGGGGCGGGAGCGTGGGACACCATGGGTAGAGCATCCTCCAGGAGATTTGCGTGCATTAATCTAGATCTGGGAGCGGTTGACTCTCTGTTGGAGGGGGTGGGATAAGATTGCCCCTATACGTTCTACTCGGTGGTTCATAACTCCTAGTCTCGCATAGACATGATTGTAGTGGATGGGGAACTAAAAGCCCAGGTGAGGGACACAAAGTTGATCCCAGTCCCGTGGTCGGATCACGATTTGGTGGTGTGTTCACTGGGACGTCCCACAGGGTCGAGTGTTTTGGGAGGGTGGTGTTGCAATGACTTCCTCCTGAGGGATAGGGAGGTTGCCCAGTCCATATTGTCTGATATAACAGACTATTTCTCCTTCAATAATAATGGAGCGGTGGGGGTGCAAACCCTCTCGGCGGGGCGCTCATTAGGATAGGCTCCCAAAAAGAAAGAAAGGGGGAAAGAGGAGAAGGAGTTGAGGGGCAGGATCCGTAACCTACAGCTTGGCAGGCCAGGGGGTACATACCTTATGCCGTCTAGTGCAGGAAAAGTTGCGACTCTACAAGGCCAAACTTAAGGCGATCCTAGTCCAGGACACAGAGAAGAAATTATTATTCTTGAAACGGAAATACCATGAGCGAGGGGAAAGAGCAGATCAAATCCTAGCCTGGAAACTGAGGGAGGAGAGGAAAAGGAAGACGATTGGGGCCCTTAGGGGTGATGATGGGGTGGCAGTTCATGACCCGGTGGAGGTAGGGAGGGAATTCGCAAAATTCTATGAAGGACTCTATGCAACAGAATTCTAGGGTGACGAGGGACAAATAGCTCAGTTTCTGGATTACCTTGCCCTAACGGGGGTACAACGGAGGGGAAGGTGTGCGCACTGTGCTTTTGGGGAACCTATATCCGAGGAGGAGGTAGTCCAGTCCATCAAAGGGCTGAAGTTTGGCACAGCACTGGAGAGTGATGGATCCTCAGCGCAATTTTACATGCGGTTTAGATCCACTTTGGCCTAATATATATGACGCGAGCATACAATGCGGTGCTGTCGAGGGACCCCCTCCCGAGATCAATCTTGGAAGCAGTGGCGATACATAAAGAGGGCTGTGACCCGGAGAGCTGCGCTTCAACCATGATGTCAAGATCCTGGCCAGGATCTTGCGGTACCAGTCTGGAGGGGCTGATGCCATCCCTAATTCACAACGTAAAAGTAGGTTTCATAAAGGGAGGATAGGGCGCCAACATCCAGAAAATGATCAACTTAACTGTACCAAGCCTGAACTCGGGGGGGATTGACGCGTGCCTGGTCTCCGTTGACTCCAAGAAGGCCTTCGATAGGGTGGAGTGGCCTCCGAGTGATGTTCCACAGCAACATATTCACCTCCACCATCAAACAGAATTTAAAGTTGCTTCAAGGGTGGCATAGGGACCCGCTGAAGATCTCAAATGTTTGCGGGGGCGTCCCCCCTGTGTCCTAGAGGTTGTGGGATGGTGGGCTCCCTTGCACACATTTGGTGGCATTGCTTCAAGATCCACATATTTTGGCAGGAGCTCCTTACTTGGATTAAGGACCTTGTGGGGATCCAGCTGAGCCTCAACCTGCTCCAGATACTGCTGGGATTCCCGGCACAGGACCGGAATGAGTACCGACTGCCCATGGTTTGTGAGGCGATGCTGCGGGTGGGTCAGCTGGCAGTGGCTCAACACTGGAAGGGTGCCCTCAAGACGGGAGTGGGAATGCAAACTTTGTAATAATATAGTCATGGAAAGATTAACCGCCAAAGTAAATGATTATAGGGAGTTATTTTTGGAGAAATGGGGGCCATTAATGCCCAAGCTGGAGGACGCAGGGGATGACTTGGAGACTAAGAGAAGGCGGAGCGGGTTGCCATGATGGCCTGATAGAGGGGATCCAATCCAAGACTTTCCAATCTACTCCAAGGGCCTTGAATACTGAGCACCTATCCCTGAGTGGTGATATTGTTGACTGAACTTTTGATGCCTGAATGCACTGATCAGGAATTGGCGGGGGGGGGGGGTGAGCAGGGTAATTGGGAGCTAATACTGTTTAAATAAGACTGAAAGAAACACTGTGTTAGTGATTGTTGAAAATGCAAATAAAAATGAAAGTAAAAAAAGAATGAAGTAACCATTTGTCTTACAACACCAACTAAGGAGGTTAACTCACGGTAAAAAACAAAATGGTGAACAGTAGTATCACCATGTTAAAATAAAATTAAAAAATTCCACTTGTCTGTGCCGAACACACTGCCTGGGTAAGGGGACTCTGCCAGAGACCAGAAAAATGGTCACCAGGGTACCCCTGGCGCTGGTAGCAATAGAGACTACTAGGGCTTATCACAAAGTTCCAGTGGTAAGTGAGGTTTAACAAGAAACGCACTCAAAAGAAAAGGTAAACACTCGAACACAACAGCGGAAGGACTTTGGGTCTCAAAGCGTGGCTGAAATGCAGCAAAAACGAAAATGGACCCTCACAGGCACACTTGAGCACATCTCAAGTCCTCGCATAATTCTGCTCTGACTAATGTTAGTACAACCTCCAATGTTCCAGAAACTAACATCGCTGGAAAATGCTTGCTAGCGCAAGAGGTTGTGCCTTCTCTCTTTCTGATCCGAATTCCACTTGATTGCCATTCAGTGACTCCTTATGCACTCCATCCATAATCACACACCCTCTTTCTGAACCCCTCCTGTTTTCAAATGTTACTCTGCATGTTTCTATCCTACTCCCTCCGTCTCATAATCCGTTTTGCTCTTCCTTATCTCCACAGTTTAGTCTGGCTGCCCTAGGTGGGGGTTCAATAGGCTACTCTCCAGGCAAGCTCTGTGCTTCAAGAACACCTCAGTAGGAATGCGCGCAGTATAAAAATGTATCAACATAATGTACATCGTCTACACAACCCAGAACCTTTGCCTATGGCTACATTACTATTTAATATCAATGTGTTAAATTACATACGTTCTTGAGTAACCAATAATCTGCAGCGAAAGCACTCTCCAGATGCAATAGAGGAATCTGGTATAACCTAGACTAAACGGAGTTCAGAAAGTTAAAACTGTTTTCCTAGGCTTTTAGCATCCACATATAGTATCCTGCTTAAAAGGTCTGGAATTGCTAGATGGATAGTTTGTTGCAAGGAATATCTCTGCCCTATGCTTAGAGTACCTTCCCAAACCTAGACCAACTGACTATCCTTAAGCTTTTGTATGGCTCACTTAGCTGTGGTTGAGCAGCCGAGGCTGGTTGAGGGTGAGAATGGGGTAGATCAGAATACAGGGTAACGCGAGTAGCACTTTCAATAAAGGTCGGTCCATACAGGTATTGTGTGAAATGGAAACATACTTTATATCTTGTAGAAGGTACGGTGTTCATGCAGGTTACAGGTCGGTGTTTTGGGTTCTGAAAGTCTTTAGGAGTGCTCATAGGCTTTGACGTTACTTTTTGGGGTTGACCACAACATATGTCCCAGCCAGGCACTTAAGCTATTAAGTTTGAAAGTTTGTACCCCAGGTGTACTGCCTATGTATGTGGTGTAAAGTGAGTTTAAAAAAAAAGTCTGCATTTTCGGCCCGTCGCAATTATGGGGGTCGCAGTCATCCCATAGATCCGCCACCAACCAACAAGTGGTGCCCACAAAGACTGCAGTGCAAGTTGTCTAGCAACAGAAAACAGTGTGCCTTGTGGCACCCTGACTTTGAGGGCTTTAAGCTCTCTGGGGGTCAAACAGTATTAATGGACCTGATAGAAAAGATGGAGGAAATAAAAAAAAATTGAAACTCGGCCTTGTGCTAGAGGTCTAGGGTGGAACCTACGGTCTCACACCAGTACAATCCAGACAGTTGTGCTACACGCAGGCAAGCAATTGTGTACCTTCACACATTACAGAAACCGGTCTCAATTCTTGATATTTCTTTTACAATTTTGTCAGTGAGTTCAAACTGTTGCCCTCCAACCATTCTCACTAAGCCCTCCTGTGGTTGCTAAACCCTAGAGTGCTGTGGTGTGCCGCTTATGTAGTGTTAGGCGACAGAGGAAGAGGCTTGCCCTCCCTACCTTTTTGGAGCAATGAAACAGACTGCTAAATAGCAGTATTAAAAAGCACCTGGGAGGCGTTATACACGGTATCCAGTTAAAAAGTCAAACATTTGGTTGAATGCAAAAATGTCCCAAAAAAGTCAAAAAATAATTTCGAATTTTTTTATTTTTCGTTTTTTTGGGGGTTTAGCTAGTAGAAATAAATTGTAAATAAAAGAAAAAACGGGGTTGGGGGGAACCCACCCATTTAAAAAAAAATAAAAATAAAAAAACACATTTGGATTTTTTTCCGACTTTTTTTTCCGACATTATTGCATTCGACATATTCACTATAAACCGTTATTCACCATAGCCCTAAAGGGTGTTGAGTCATACAGGATATGCAATTATGACTTTTATTTACGCTGTTTTGAGACTTAAGGACAAACAATAAAAAAAAAAATAAAGCTAAAAAACAAGGCTCCCTAGTAGGGGAGCTGTGTACACCATGTGCTGTACACTAAGGTCCCTGTCACAGGGCCTCTTGGGGATTGTGGAGTCCTGGGAACCCCCAAAATATGGCCGTCTGGTTTCAGTGGTGTATGTGGATATGGCCACTTTCTTCAGGGCCCTGGTCCCCTTCTGGGAATCGTGATCAAGTTGAGGAGGTGCTGGCCCCTGCACCTGTGATTGGAGAGAGCGGGGCAGGGGCAGTGGAAGAAAAGAGAAAAGACACTATCATTGTCATTTTCTGGGGAAACTTCAATATCAGCTGTTCAAGCAAGTGAAATGCCATGGTGCCGACCTTACCCCAAATGCACAGTACTGCACCTCTCCTCAATACACTTGGGGCATTACTACCTCTTCAATTCAGGACTGATAAGTAGTCGATTTTCAATACATTTTTCTATTTGGAAGTGCAAAGATTGAAGTCCACTGTGGAGGTGGTGTACAACTGTAGGAACTATAGTTTGTGTGGTGACTGAAGCGGAGAGGAGTTTCCTCCTAAGCGTGCCTCGTCCTGCTCGTGTGCGCTGTCTTACCTTGATTTTCAATCATCAGGTCCCAGGTGCAGTGTATGCGAGCAGTGCGCACTATGCCGAACCCAGTAAGTATGAACCATGGTTACGGCTTGGCGTCCTCCATGCGCATGCGCGTCGGTGGTACGGGCTGTTGTGGTGAATGGTGCTCCATCTTGGAGGGTCAAAAGCTCAGTCCGGAGCTATACAAATCTGGAGCTCAGGAATGTCATGTGGTAGTGTAGGTCTGATGTGGGACCATGCACCAGAGTGCCCCGCAGGTGTTCCAGAGGAATTATGTGAGCAGACACCAGAGGGCCCCGCGCGTGCTCCAGCGGCATTGTCATGAGCAGTGTAGGTCCGATGTGGGAGCATGCACCACAGTGCCCTGCAGGTGCTCCTGAGGAATTGGTATGTGGCAGTGTAGGTCCGATGTGGGAGCATGCACCAGTGTGCCCCACAAATGGTCCTGAGGAATTGGCATGTGGCAGTGTAGGTCCAATTTGGGAGCATGCACCAGAGTGCCCTGCAGATGCTCCTGAGGAATTGCCATGTGGCAGTGTAGGTCCGATGTGGGAGCATGCACCAGAGTGCCCTGTAGGCGCTCCTAAGGAATTGCCATGTGGCAGTGTAGGTCCGATGTGGGAGCATGCACCAGAGTGCCCTGTAGGCGCTCCTAAGGAATTGCCATGTGGCAGTGTAGATGCGTGCGATGTGTGAGCAGACACCAGAGTGCCCCACGGGTGTTTTAAAGGGCCTCGCTTATTTTTTCCCCATTTTATTTAAGAATAGAAAACAGCTGGGCTGAATCCACAAACCCCCTCTTTCGCCCGAGCCCCTTACATCTACATCATGTACTCCCGTGAATCTACATAGATTTATAATAACAGAACTCCAGGACCTGTCTATATTTACATATTTAAATTGTTTCATTAACACACCCCTGCGTAAATAAATAATTGAAGTGTTAAACCTTGATTGTGTTTAGTCTGTTCCCCTACGTTGTTTGGATTCTAGATATTGAAATTCAGTCTGTGTCGATGTGCATGCATTGTAGGTTGAGGCGCATTCTGGAAATCGGCATCTAAATCCTGCCTTTTTATTTATACGTCTTGCTTGCAAGGGAAATTGTGTCCCTTTCCCGACACCTGTATGTTAGCGCCCTGAAGCCCCACAGCCCCACATATCATGTGGGTGTTTCATGTCAATTTCCAAAATATTTACATGAAAGACATTTCTGATCCAATGTGCTGATTTGGCGGATGTGGTACATCTTTTTTTTATTTTAATATATATATTTTTTAAAATAGAACCCTCTTATTTACTCAGAGCAACTGCCCAATCAAACCCTAGGGCTGCGGCTGGATGTCATTAAAAAGAAACTAATGACAAACTTAGTAAGAAATGATTCACAAATCTGATTGCAGGAGTGAAAGAAACTTTCAGCAAGTAGGGAGCACCCGAGACTAATCCTGATCAGTCCATGGTGGGCCCCAGTCTTCTTTTACTGTGGCTTATTCTTTAATTCGCTAGAGGGATAGTTCATGGTCAAGGAAGTGTTTTGGGGGGGTTTCAGCCAAGGAGGAGGTGGAACACCACAGTGGTCTTGCGCTTGAAGTTCTACTAGTAAAGGTGACTCTACGGGAGCATATGCTCCCCATTATTCTGCAATGCTTCCAGCTGACTTTCCCTTCCTTCTACTTCTCCAGAATCCTGGCAGACCACTTCCAGCGATCGCAGGGGATTGTGGGTGAGAGCATGAGCTGGGGCCACGTTCATTCAGCAGTTTGGTCCTGGACATTCCTTGGCATGGCGCCTGGGCTGCACAGGAATTCTTGTTCTCCCATGAAAGCTAGACCGTGGCATACACTGCCCAGGGCTGCCGGGGCCAGTGATGTGATGCGATGGGAAGGCCATGGCCAAACCAGGTATGCTCCCCCTACCTGGTGAACACTGGGAGGATGATGAAGACCTCGACCAAAGTATTGAGCTCCTGAACTGGGTGGGGTCACGCATCATGAATTTCCACCCACTGTGCAACTAGGCTAATGGGGTAAAAGGGAAAAGGTGACCACGACTCAAGCTGCATGGAGGGACTTTTCGTCTACAAGCTATAGAAAAAAAAAACCCTGTCATAGGCCATAGACGTATTTACAACAAGGCCGACTAGGCCCAGGCTTCGGGCATCCGATTGCCAGAAGAGCAGCATTTTATTGCAGTTTATTTTCAATTTACTGGTTGTCATTTTTTTATTATAGAGCCAATTTTGTTTCTCCAGATCTGGCACTTCCAAAATATTGGGAGTAATTTTGAGCTGTTACTAGTCATTCCACTCATGCTTGATATTTACAAAAGCTTTATTGTTAGGGTTACTTTTGCATAAAAAAGAGGAAGCAATACCTTTCTAATCCCTGCAAATTTAAAAACATCCTTAGAATGTTATGGAGCCAAAATGGGTGATAAAATAGGGGTGAAGGGGCAGGCATAGTTTAGACAGTGCATACAGTTTGTTGAAGGGGCGGAATCTGGTGAAGGTGCAGAGTCTGGCAGAGGTGTAGTAAAGTTGGGGGGTGTGCATGCACTTATTTGGGCCTAAGTACGCCACCTTTCATATGTGTTTTAGGACGCAATAATGACCCTTTAAAATAGTACATGCCACAAGCTGATCGCCTATGTTGGCTCCAGTTTGGACCCATGGCCGCCACCTCACTGAAAGTAAAATCAGTGGGCCGTAACATTATTGGATGGCAGCATTGTCTAGTGACATCGCTGCTGTCTTTTGTGGCACAGGTGACCTTATTCGGTTGGCACAATTATGAGCATGTTCACTTCTAGCATCACATTTTCTAGCGCAATGATGGCTATGCACAGTGACCCTGCAAAGATTCAGTGCTTATACTGATGACTACATAAGTGTTATGTAACGTTATATTAATGCCTAATTGTAAATAGTGTAGCTTGTGAACTATGCCTTTGCCTGGATTTAATAAATGGCTTTGGGTGATGCGTGAGCTGTGAGAAGTGTGTTTGGGTCAGGTGACGAGGCACACCTGAGATTTGCAATGCTCTGCTGCCACCTAATGGTCAATTGTACGAAGTTGAGTTTGGTGCGGTCACTACTTTTATAGAAAGCGCAAGTAAGTATATATGCCCTTGTTGTTGTGGTGGTTGGGTGTTGTGCTTTCTCAAGTGCTTTGACTTTTCACTCCTGGAAGACGACCCAGGGATACTTGGTAAGGTACATGTCACCCGTGCAAGCCAGCTGCGGATTCCCCCAGGTGGCTGTTCAGCCAGCATCACACTGTGGCGTCACTAGAAGGGGGAGAACCAGGGTGCACAAATACAACAGGGGGTGGAAGTCAGAGTGGTGGCGCATTAAATAAGGGTCAACGGGCAAAGTGGTTTAAATATATCTATATTTTACCAGGCTGGTTAAAAAATGTGTCATTAAGCATGTTCAGCGTAGGTTTAAGACAATAAAAGTTTTGCATCAAATGAATATGCATCCTTAACTGATGAAGTTAACTTCATCAGTTGCAAAAGTGCACTATGCGCTCGGCAACAGGGTCTGCATGATTTTAACTCGAGCACAGCGGTGGAAATGGAAAAAATCTAAAGGGGGATCCCACTAGGGCCGGGGTGAGGGAGGAGTTTGGAGGTATGTGCAGAGGTTCGAGCTGGTGCAGCTGGCAGTTGGACTCCACTCAAAGGAAATGTTCAAAATAATATTTTAAAAAGTGGTGCAATTTCTTTCTATAAAATGTGGTTGGCCAGGGGATGGGTTGGGCTGTCCGCTTGCTTATATTCATGGCGGAGGTAGGGGTATTTCTGCCCTGTAGTGAAAATCAGAAGTTGCCACCCATGAGCCCACCGTTTAATTTCCTAATAACTGCTGTCCGCACAACAGAAGCATTTATTTGTGATTAACCAGTTTGACAAGCATATAACATCTTTATAAATATAACCTGTGATAAAACACAAAGGGGCACACAAAGTATGTATGGAAGTCCGACAAAAAAAGAAAAAAATGTCAAAGAAAACCAGTGAATGCAAGCAGCATTTTTCAGTTTGAAAATGGCTTTTGTTTTTCTGTGGAAGTGTAGAATGCACATTTGGAAAACAATAGTGTGCCTGCCCAGCATGTAGAAAGCCTGCTTTCACAGTGATGCCCCTCCCAGTTATATTCATGGGCCATTGATTCCCGTGGTGTCCCTTTCCGGCCAGAAGAAAGAAAACGGTCTCAGCTAATCGGGACTGCAGACGTACAAATGACAGGTGGTGATAAAAACACAGTACAGATTAGATCACCAAGCTCCAGCTCCCCTTGGCGAAGCTGGGGCTCCATATAGCCTGGTCAGGGCTGAGGCAGGCTGGATCCCGAGATCTGGCCAGACATCTGATGCCGGATCTCAGACCCCAGCCAGAGCTGGCCCATTGACCGGCGCGGCTCAAGCAGACATCACTCCCAGCACAGCTTCAAATAATGTGTAGTTAGAGAAGGTATTTAGTATATGAGACATCACTTCCAGCTCAGCTTTAAAATAATAGCCAGTCAAAACAATTCAGTTTAACAGAAGAGATATCACTCATACTTCAAGTTTCAAATGATAGTCAAGAGTAGTCTGTTTAACAGATGAAATATCATCTACAGGCACAGATTACAGGAGGAAAAGAGGTAACTGCACCCTTGGTTCTTTAGCAATGATTTCAGGAATCTCACGTTGGCCATAATTGTTTACAGTTTTCAGTTTCTGACTCTACATCCCAGTGCTGGCTGGTGATTTGAATTTTTTTTTTTGGTGAGGGTCGTAAATATTCCCTCAAAATATGCCAGAGCAACCGAACATATCGAGGAAACCTGAACCAATCAAGCAGAGTTGGGGGAGAGAGGGGTTCCCCCAGAGAAAATGTTTAAAATAATGATTTTAAAAGGTGCATTTTATAGCACACTTTTTTGGAAAAAATGGGTAAAAAGCTAAACAGTTTGGAATTGGTTTTGTAGGGTAACTCATTACATGCCAGTGCGTCCATGTAAGAATATACTCCTATGGGCTTTGCCAGTAATGATACCATAAGAAAACCTGTTTGCGCTTGTTCTGCCAATATAAGGCAGCACCCCACATAAGAACGTACTCCATTTGGCTTTACTATTAAAAATGCCACGCCACAGTATGAAAACATGTCCTAACTGGCTGCAACAAAATGACAGTCTAGAGGGGAGTAGCCAGCCGGCGAGCGATGCAGACGTGAGTCTCACATAACTCCCGTGGCCAACACCAAAATCCTGTATTATATCCTGTTTCTGTGACAATTCTACACAAAATGTATACTCTTCGATTAAATATCACCCCGGGGACGTTCGAGCCAAAAGAAAGCCGGGGTGATCCGGAAAGGGTGCTGCAGACTGTGGAGGGCAAACTACGGAGAGCAACATCAAAATGGCGGCGCACACGGCCGAGAGGGGGAGGGTACCCTGTCCGGAGATCCGCAACTGAAAGCAGCACTGTTGGCAACACCAGGACCAGATGACACCCAGATACTCCTCACCATCACTGGCAACTACAATGCCGACGTCACTAAGATTAACAAAATATTCTCTATTATTCATGCATTGATGGCCACACACGGCCTCTGCCTGAATGATGAGAAGACCAAGCTCCTCCTAGTCGGATCTCCCAACAACCTACAGAAACTCAGCCCTGACTACTCCAATTTCATCATCGATGGTAACATCATCCCAGTTGTTAAAAACGTGAAAACTTTAGGCTTTTACCTTGACGCCAATACCAACCTCTCCAAACAAGTCAACATGACCGCCTCAGCCACCGCCTAGACTGGGAAACTAATTAGGGCCTGCAGACCTTTTCTATCGACGAATAGCTGCCTCACGCTGGCCAGGGCTCTCATACAATCTTAGCTTGACTACTGCAATAGCCTCTACCTAGGTGCCAACCAAGCTATAATCAATAAACTTCAGGTTCTCCAAAACAATGCGCTGCAAGCAGCACTAAACATTCCCAGGCGAGAGCACATCTCCCACATGATAATATCTTGCAAATGGCTATCCATTTAACAAAGAATTCACTTAAAAACCTTCTGCCTCACCTACAAAGCACTAAACCACCTAGCCCCCCATCTCACCAACAAACTCACTTTGAAGCCGAGCACTAGAATCACTAGATCTTCCAATACTCTCTGCCTCACTGTACCCAGATTCACCACTAAATGAGCCGGTGGCTCGAGTTTCACGGTCCTTGCCCCTCAACTTTGGAACACCCTGCCACTGAACATCAAATCGACCAAATCCTTCCAACTGTTCAGGAAATTAGTCATTAGTTGACTACTGGATAAAACCAATCTCAAGATAGACTAAGCACAGTACTAATTGTATATATTGTACATACCATACAAATGTTTAACTGCTTGCTCTAACTACCATTGTTTGTATATATTGTAAATTACCTCTATAATTGTATAACTGCAAAACTTATATATATTGTACTTCTGTAACCTGTCCTTTAAGAACCCTTTTACTCCTGGGTCTGGAGCGCTATATAAATAAAATAAACAAACCCTTTGTGCTCTAAATGGTGTCAGTGCACAAGGCAGGACATTCGGACCCACTGGGACGGACCCGACCGGGGTGACATCCGACTCCCTGACGGCCAGCTGCAGATTCCAGCACGAAACGTGGCCGCAGCCCCCACTGACCCTGCGGCTTGGAACCGGAGCACCGCAGAGGGGCACGCTGGAGCCCCAGGGACGTCATCCGGAGGTGGGACCAGGCCGGAACTGAAGAGGGCAACCTGCGCGGAATACAGCGCCATGGGCTGGGCGTGACGTTCCCGGACCTCGACCCACACATCACCTGGGGGACAGAGAAGACGTGGTAGCATTCGGAGGGCACAGAAGGTGAGCCAGTAAACCAACTAACCCCTTCTACCCCCCGACCCCAACCCTGGTGAGTGGCATACCGATTGCCTGAGAGCCTAATATGGAGCGGGGAAATACAGATTCTACAGCATGGGGTCTCGCATGGATTCACATGCTCATGAATATTCCCCGTCGTCAGGCTGGGAATCCTCGGTAAAGAAAAAAATTCAGTTTTGTTTCTGATCTGTCTTTCTTAGTAACCAATCACTTATCTCTGGGTCATACCGCCCCAGCCAATGACTGCCCTCTCCCTAAGCCCCTCCCCCGGCAGCCATCCTCAGATTTTTACTGCATGTTCAAGTGTGGGAGTCCTCGTGCTGTAGCTCTTGAGCTTTTACTGTGTTTTCGCGCTTTTTTCAAAGATTTTCTCATTTTTCGGTTAAATTGAGCCTCAAGCTCCACCGTTCTACTTCCGATCAACGGGGACCCGTTTCGGAATTTTCTACGCCCCTCAAGGGTGAAGTTTTCGTCGAGTTACGCTTCTTGGAGGATGCCAGAAGATCTGAGGCCTATCATGGACATGGCCCAGGACAAGGGAAGCTCGACTCCCGGATCCAAGCTTTTCAGGAACTGCCTTGGATGCGGGTTACAGAATGTTTTCAAGGAGGAAGAGCATTCAAGATGTCTCTACTGCCTTCATGAGGACAAGACGCACATGGAGAAGAACTGTGCGTTCTTCAAGAACCTATCGGAACGGACTATGAGGGATCGTTGATCCCACCTCGCCAGCTGGCTGGAGAAAGGCCCAGTAGGTGAGAAGAAGAAAAGGTCTGAGCGGTCTTCTAAGTCCTGTGAGGGCGCCCCGGCGACGGGGGGCCCAACAGAAGGCTAAGCACCGCGAGTCTGCGTGCACCGGGAGCGCCGAACGGTCGGGCTCTTAGGCTGCCATGCAGGGCGCACCTTCCCCGCACCATCGACCACGAGCCAACGCTCTGGTTCGGGGAAGAGGAAATCCGAGAACCTGGGTAAGCTTCTGGAGAAGCCCCGGTCGATCTCGAAGGATTCGGCCTTGGGGAGCGAGGCGGTGACCCTCCCCCCAAAGGTGGCGAAGGCCTTGATTCACCCGGCTAAGGACTCTATCGAGGGAGTCGCGGCGGCCCTGGCGAAACCTGGGGAGGCTACACCAGTGGAAGCGATCTCGGGGCCCAGAGTTTCCCTGCCACCGCGGAGGGAATCCTCTTTCCAGCCCATCGACAAGACCCCCGTGAAGACCCCGGTGGAAAAAGAGGGGGGGGGCGGTGGCCGTCACGGACACGGATTCAGCTTCTGAGGAGGAGCTGGTGGAAACCGTGAAGAACCGCAACAAGAGGTTCGAGAAGGTACGATCCCACGGGAGGGATCCCGAAGAGGTGGTCGAAGAAAGCGACGGTGGCGCCGACGAGGCCCCAGTGGAGGAGCAGCCATCCCTCCCGTCGCAGCCATTGCCCGAGCCTCAGGACAACTCGGCGGCCATTCTGATGGCAATCCAAACCTCATGCACGGAGATGAGGACGAGATTACCACGAACCCCTGCGGACGATCCAGAACAGGGCCCGTCGGGAAGCCCTCTGAACAAGCGGAGGAGAATTCACCCCTCCCCTCCCTTCATGCTCCCACGACCCGTGGAGCCCTCATCCCCCTCACCGGACCCCAGGGATGACACGGCGACGGATACGACCACAGGGACGGATGACGACGGTGGTGACGACGGGCCGGACCTCCCATCACCACTCCCGCGGGCTTCCCCGCCCGACGAAATTGGCTCCTTTCACGCCATGATCGCCAGGGCATCCGAGCTCTTCCAGCTCTGCCACGAGGAACAGAAGAAGGAGGGTTTCCTCTACCAACGGTGAGAGGCCAAGAGAAAGACGGTCCTTGTGGTACCGTTACTCGACGATATCTGGGATGAGGGACTTGCGATCCTGAACAACCTGTCCACGACGCCTGCCAAGAGGGACAGGTACGAGAAGTAGTACCGGGTCCCCGACGCCGCCCCTTTGTGCCTCAGGGCTCAACCTACGCCGGATTCGGTCGTCTCAGCGGCGGGCAAGAAGGCGGCAGCGGCGGGGGCAACAGCCTCAACCTCTACTTCCCCTCCTAACGGCGAGGGTAAGAAATTGGACGCCATGGGGCGACGGGTCATCTCGGCGGCGACAACAATTAAGGCGGCCAACGCCTTAGTGATTGTGGCCCGTTACGACAGGGAGCTATGGTACACGATAGCCCCCCTACTGGACTTCCTACAAGAGGGCAGAGGGCCTGGAGATTCTGCAGGAAGGTGAGGTGGCGTCGGACCACGCCATAACGATGGCAACGGGCATTGCCGACACCGGGTTTCGCCAGTTGGGTGACAGTGTTTTACTTCGACAACGAGGCTGGCTCAAGGCGACAGACTTCCGTCAGGACGTGCAAACCAGGGTTTTGGACATGCCGCTCAACGGCAACAACCTGTTGG
This sequence comes from Ambystoma mexicanum, assembly GCF_040938575.1. Taxonomy (NCBI): domain Eukaryota; kingdom Metazoa; phylum Chordata; class Amphibia; order Caudata; family Ambystomatidae; genus Ambystoma; species Ambystoma mexicanum. The sequence goes on along the minus strand of NC_090926.1, from coordinate 292,287,663 downwards.
GAAAACAGTGGATGAGTCGCTGCAGGCCATCAAGGCCGACACAGAGACGGCCCGAGCTCTGGGAGTCCTTCAGCAACAACGGCACTTTCGGAGCGCCGGAGGCAGACAGGGGGCCTCCACGGGATCAGGCGGTGGCTCCTCTACGTACCGCCAGGCAGCCCGCTCCTCTTCCCAGGAGGCTTCCCGAGGTCGCAGCAAGCAAGGAGGATCTCGGCGTCGTCGCCAAGACGGCAAGGCTGCCTCCAAGCAAGATTGAACCGACCTTAGCGTCGGGCCCCCACCGAAGCACCCCGGTGGGAGGCCGGCTGGCGAAGTTCGTCAGCGTGTGGGAGTCCATGTCCACCGACCGTTGGGTGCTGGATGCCCTGGCCCACGGGCACACTCTCGAATTCCAAAAGAAGTGCCCCCACATTCCTCCTGTGGCCAGGAAGGAAAATCACATCCCTCAACTGCTGTTGGAGGTAAAGGCGATACTAAAGAAAGGCGCCATCGAGCTCGTCCCCAAGAGGCTCAGAGGCTCCGGAGTATACTCAAGATACTTCCTCGTCAGAAAGAAGACTGGCGGTTGGCGCCCCATCCTGGACCTACGTCGGTTGAACAAATACATCAAGGCACAGAAGTTCAGGATGGTCACTCTCCAGCACGTGCTGGGACAGCTGGAGGAGGGCAACTTCCTATCGTCGTTGGACTTGGAGGATGCTTACTTCCACATCCCCATCCTAAAAGGACACCGAAAGTTCCTCAGATTCGTAGTCCAAGGACGCCACTACCAATTCAGAGCTCTGCCATTCGGATTGAAGTTGGCACCCAGGGTGTTCACCAAGTGCCTAGCACCAGTGGCGCCACGTCTACCCCTACCTGGACGACTGGCTCATCCGTGCAAGGACAAGAGAACTCTTAGTCGAGCACGCGGCAAAGACCGTCCGCTTACTCACGGAGCTGGGTTTCTCCATCAACTACTCGAAATCCCATATGGTTCCGTCGCAGGTGGCACTGTTTCTGGGAGCGAAGCTCGATAAAGTGGAACAATTGGCGTCTCCGGAGGAAAGGACGAAGGCCATTTTAGGCAAGGTGCAGCGCCTGCTAGCCACGGGCGTGGCCAGGGTGAGATCCATCAAGTCCCTCCTCGGAATGATGTCCTCATGCATCCATCTAGTGTTCCTGTGCAGGCTACGGATGCGTCCTCTAAACGAGTTCCTCGACGCCCGCTGGATTTAAGCGGCGGGCAGCTTCGAAGACAAGATCCCGCTCAACCATGTTTTCTGTCGAGCGATTCAGTGGTGGGGCACCCGTGCACACCTCGCGGCGGGCACGGACTTCCAGACCCCGGCACATCAGGAGACGGTGACGACGGACGCCTCCCTGGAGGGATGGGGTGCGCACACCGGAGATCTCCACGCAAGAGGCCTTTGGCTCCCGGAGGAGAAGTCCCTCCACATCAACATCTTGGAGCTCCGGGCCGTGTTCTGGGCGCTCAAGTCGTTCCTCCCATCCCTCAAGGGCAAGGTCGTGAGGATCTTCGCCGACAACACCACCACGATGTTCTACATCCGGAAGCAGGGAGGTACCAGATCCCCAGCCCTATGCAAGGAGGCCCAGGATCTGTGGCACTGAGCCGTCGCCCAGGGGATGTTTCTGGTTCCCTTCCATCTGGCAGGAATAAAAAACACCATTGCCGACTCACTCAGCAGGGAGCTGCGCTCGTGCCAGAAGTGGGAACTACGCCAGGATCAAGTGGATCGGCTCTTCCGACGATGGGGCAAACCCCAGATCGACCTGTTCCCGGGCGACGAACTCCAAGTGACAGAGGTTCGCCAGCAGGTTTCCCCAGCCGAGGAGCATGGGCGATGCTTTCTCGTTCCCCTGGGACGGCCTATTCCTGTATGCGTTTCCTCCGTTGCCGCTGCTGCTTCGACTCATCATCCAGCTCAAGAGGTCCCAATGCATGTTGATCTTCGTCGCACCATCGAAGCCGAGACAGATCTGGTTCCCGGACCTTCTGGACCTCTCAGCGTCCCCACCAGTCAAGCTGCCGACGGACGCAGATCTTCTCTCCAGAGGGGGAGGCACCATTCTTCATCACGACCCGGAGTCGCTGAACTTGCAGGCCTGGCTCCTGCACCACTAGAGTTTGGAGGGTATGATATCCCGGCTGACTGCAGAGAGGTTCTTGCAAAGGCCAGGGCATCCTCAACTCTCCAGTGCTACAGATATAAGTGGAAGAGGTTCTCTGTCTGGTGCTGTGCACAGAAGATCAACCCTCTACGGATTACGGCACCTCAAGTGCTACCATACCTACTGTCGCTGGCCAAAGCTGGACTGGCTCACGCTTCCATCAAGATGCATCTGGCAGCGGTCTCCCGATACACCAGAACTGCAGGACGGCCGTCCTTGTGGTCTCATCGACTGGTGAAGGAATTTATGAAGGGACTGTTCTGATCGTTCCCGCCGGTGAAGGCTCCAGCCCCGGCATGGGAGCTCAACGTGGTGCTGACCAGGCTCATGGGGCCGCCATTCGAGCCTTTGTATTCGGCTCCGTTGAAGTTCCTGTCGTGGAAGACAGCGTTCCTTGTGGCCATCACCTTTGCACAACGTGTGGGAGAGATTCAGGCCCTATCCTGCAAGCCTCCATACTTGACTTTTCAGAATACGAGGGTGGTGCTGAGGACGCACCCCTCTTTCTGGCCAAGGTGCCGTCGGACTTCCATCTTAACGAGCCCTTGGTGTTGCCAGTTTTCTTTTCGTCGCCTTCGTCGGCGGCCGAGAGGACTTTGCACTCGCTGGATGTAGCTAGAGCACTTAAGTTTTACGTGGACCAAACGAAGAGTTTTTGGAAGACATCACAGCTGTTTGTGAACTTTGGACCTGTGAACCAAGGGAAGGCTCTCTCAAAGGCTTCCATTTCCAGATGGCTCTCCGGCTGCATCATGCACTGTCATCGGTTGGCCAAACGACCGTTGCCCGGCCGTCCGAGAGCCCATTCGACCAGAGCATTCGCTGCTACTACGGCGTTCTTGTCTGGTGTGCCCCTGCTGGACATCTGCAGGGCTGCTACGTGGAGGTCGACGCACACATTCACGAGATACTACTGCGTCGAACGGGATTCCAGGGAGGAGTCCAGAGTCGGCCAAACAGTGCTGCGCAACCTGTTTGCCTGAAGGTGGGCCTGGTGAGGAGGTAAGAGTTGCTTAATGTTTAGTTTATGTAATGCTTAATGTTGAGCCTTTTGCCACCTCCCGTGGTTGTGCATGTGTGTACTGCTATGTATTCTTATATTCATGAGCATGTGAATCCATGCCAGGCCCCACGCTGGAGAAGGAACAAGTTACTTACCTGTAACTGTTGTTCTCCAGCATGGGTCTGGTATGGATTCACATGCGAACCCTCCCTCCTTCCCCTCTGCGGCTCTTCACTTGGTCATACTGCCATTTTACGTGCTACCAAATCTGAGGATGGCTGCCGGGGGAGAGGCTTAGGGAGAGGGCAGTCATTGGCTGGGGGCGGTATGACCGGGAGACCAGTGATTGGTTACTACTAAGAAAGACAGATCAGAAACGAAACTGATACTGAATTTTTTTCTTTACCGAGGATTCCCAGCCTGACGACAGGGAATATTCATGAGCATGTGAATCCATGCCAGACCCATGCTGGAGAACAACAGTTACATGTAAGTAACTTGTTCCTTAGACCCGCTCTGTGTGCTCTGGCAGCAGAGCCCGCCCTTCTGCGCCACAGAGAGCGACCCTAAGGGCCTGTACACAGCCGTAGTGGAGACTTCCAACACTTACCCCGCCGAAGAAGAGCGAGACATACGCAGCAAAGGGCCCTTCCCCCAAAATCCTACAGAATCGTGACTGTGTGTCCGCCCCTGGCGCTGACAAAGTTGCTGGCAGCAGGGTATGGGGGCAGCAAACCACCAACTGACCCTACGGGTGAGCCGGGGGGGGCACCCACAGCCAATTTACAATTGTAGTGCTGTAACTCGAAAAACCACAGAAGAAAAGCCCCCCTAGGAAGGTCGCTGGACTTTAGTGTGGGGCAACGGGGCGGCCCAGAGGAATATCCAGGCTCATAGGGGAGCTCCCTAGACACTGGCATCCCTGCGAAAGTAAGCAAACTCTAAAGCAGTGCCACGGCTAAGTACAACCTGATGCTATCTCAAACCCAGGGGCCTGGGATCAATCCGGAACTTGTGGCGCGCCTTGGTTCCCTCTGGCTCTGTTGGCACGTTGTTCTTCGGGGCTAGGAAATGAAAGTCAGGCGAGCACGGCTACTCGAGGTTTGAGAACTGTAGGTCGAATCTGACGACATATATTGCTTGGTCCTAGGGTGAAGCCTCAAACCCTTCAGACCCACGACACAGAGAACAGAGGAGGTTCTAAGTTCCAGCAATACATCTAGCAGCAAGAATCATACGACACAGCCTTTCGACCCACGAGATGGGCAAAGATGAATTAAAGAAAACATCGAGGAGGATCATGCTTCTGTGGTAGGGGCACTAACTAGTGCCCATCTTGACTACTGTAATAGTCAACTGCTGGGCATCCCTTCCAAACAGCTTGAACGGCTTCAGAGTGCTCGGAACGCGGCTTTTAGATTGATTTTTAAATTGCATAAATCTACTCGTGTGTCTCCATACCATAGGGAGCTACACTGGCTCTCAATTGTTGACCGCATTAAATTATGACAGCCTGTATTATCTTCAAATGCATAAATGGCATTGCGCCTCTATATTTAAGAGAGCTAATTCAGCCATATCATCCTATGAGACAACTACGCTTCAGCGACAGTCCTCTTTTGATCATTCCCTCACTCAACCTATACATCTCGAGGTAATCGAAGATTTGCTGACTTTGGCCCCAGGCTGTGGAACTCTTTACTGCTACAGCTTAGGACCATGAGTTCTCTCCTGCAATTTCACCGAGCACTGAAAACTTTTCTTTTCAGGTAGATGGCCCCCTTTTTTGGGGACCCTATATTTAGTTACATCATCTACCTCTGCTGATATCATCTGCGCCAATATACGATTTAGTTTGTTACGTGCGTTCTACAAATGGAAAAAAATCAAAAATCAAATCGGGTATGTGTATATCACAGGTACACTATGGAACCAATCCATGGCTGTGCTGGCGGTCTATTTGCCACCCTCGCTGATGAACGCGCTGTTAAATGACATGACGCCTATACTCCCCAAAGACGCATCAAACACTCTGATCCTGGGGGGAGACTTCAATGAGGTCATGGATGTGGAGTTGGACCGCACACACCTAAGAGGGAGGAACCCTAGATTTCACACTAAACTTGCTACCTTCACCGCCACATTGGGCCTGAGAGATGCGTGGTGTGATCTACATCCCAATGCCTGAGAATACTTGTTTCACTCTGGTGTTCATGCATCATTATCAAGACTGAACTATTTTTTTTCTACCAGCAACAGACATACATAAAGCAACTAATGCAGCGCTGCTCCCACGGGGCATCTCGGACCACTCCCCCCTACTGATGGAACTGACGACGCCGAGACCACTTCTCCCCCACCCCCATTATGGCGCCTTAATAGCTACTACTTGGGCTTTCTGGATTTTATAGAGCATGTTCAAATAGCCACAAAATCGTACTTTCAATTGGACAGTGGTTCAGTAGATATTCCTGGGGTGCTATGGGAGGCTTACAAGGCAGCACTATGAGGGGAAATCCTTTCCTGGACCACAGCGCATAAAAATTCACACCAGGAAACATTGAAAGAGGCTGAAGCAGGGGTGGGGCGGGCGGAGGAGGCCCATCTTGCACTTGACCTACCCGACACGAATCGAGCATTAATATTAGCTCAAAAACACCTGCACAATAGCCCTAGACTGTGCCAAACAGGCACACAGAATGATGCGGGCCAGAATATACCAAACTGGTGACAAGGCAGGCAAATTGCTGGTGTGGCTAGAATGTAGAGATGCGGGGCATAGTCAGGTCAGAATGATTAAACCGATCAACTGCTCACTGATCAGGAAATAACAGAGGGCTTTGCAAAATATCATGCTGGACTCCATAGGGCTCCTGGGACCCCCATTGACACCTCTGTGCTAGACGAGATTAACCTACTGTCCCTGAGTCCCGACCAGAAAACCCTTCTGGAAAAAGACATCACTGAAGAGGAAGTGATACTAGCCATGTCACAGCTCCAGTCGGGGAAAACCCCGGGACCAAATGGCTTCCCGGTTGAGATGTGGAAGAGGATAGGGGCGAATGAGGTAGCTCCACACTTACCACGCATGTGCATACTCTAGAAGGAGCAGGGACAACTGCCCGCTGACCTACGGAAAGCCACCATAATTGTATTACCCAAGGCAGATAAACCTCTGGACCGGTGTAGTTCATACAGACCTATATCCCTCATAAACAGTGAAACCAAACTCTTGGCGAAAATACTAGCCAACTGATTGCAGGGAGTCATAACGTCGCTGATGCATCCAGACCAGTGTGGCTTTATGCCACAGAGGTCCACGCGTATGTACATACGCAGACTACATTTGGCACTCGAAAGGGCACCCATTCTCCAAGACTGGCACTATTGGCAATAGACTTCGAAAAAGCTTTCGATTCAGTGTACTGGGAGGCATTGTGGGAAATGAGCCGAATGGGCTTTGGTGAACAATACATAGGCTGGGTACAACTTCTCTATAACTCACCCGAGGCAGAGACTAGAGTGAATGGATGGCCATCGAGACCATTCAAACTAGGGAAAGAACCCAGACAGGTTTGTCCCCTATCTGCAATGCTCTTTGCACTGGCAATAGAGCCCCTAGCCAGACTACTGAGAGATAGACATGGTGCGGCTTCCGGTGGACAGAGGATTGGGAAGACAAGATCTCCCTATATGCGGATGACCTGCTAATATACCTAAAAGTCCCTTGCAACCCTTGTCCTATAGTAACTCATCTTTTAGAAAGATATGGATCTTTCAGCAGGCTGAGGGTGAATTGGTCCAAGTCTATATTATTCCCGATTAAAGGCGTAGGAGATATTGTCCCAAATGATTGCCCTTATCGCGTAGAAATTAGCCACTTTCAATATTTAGGAGTACAGATCACTGAAAACTTGAATGAATACATGGATAGAAACCTTCACCCAATTGTGGAGCGTTTCAGAGGATATACGCCATTGGGTGAATTTGCCACTAACTCTGCTAGGAAGAGCAGCGCTATTCAAAATTATGGCACTACCTCGCTTCTTGTATGTCTTACAGAATGCCCCACTTTATATCATAAAGCGTGAGTTCCACAAAATTGAGGGCATACTCAGAAAGCTCCTATGGGGAGGGGGACGCCCACGAATAGCGCTCACTACTCTTCAGCAGTCCATCGGGGGGGGGGGGGGTTGGGCTACCTCGCCTGCAGACATATTACTGGGCAAGTCAGGTGGCAGTAGTGAATGATATGCTACATGGCGATACATCACTGCCACACATTAGGGCGGACACCACCGCAAGACCGAAACTAACCCCATTGGAAGGTCTATACCAGACAGTAAGCAGCTCGTCCCCCCGGACAATGTTGACTTCTATGACGCTAATATGGGCGGAGACCCACAAACATATTGGTTGGGACAAAAAATCACACCTCTACAACCCTTATGGGGAAATGGGAATCTCCCTGAGATATACAAACTTTCTAGGTGGCCGAGCTGGATATCGGTGGGGATAACAAAAATCGGCGATGTAATCACGGTGGGTAGACTTATGTCCTTTGAGAACCAAGCCACTCGGTTCAACCTCCCTGATACCGAAAGGTATCATCACACACAACTACGACATGCACTACAAAGCCATCTTCCGGCCCTGTCCAACATGCCAGATTGCACTCCCAGGGAAAGAAACATCGCCCTAGACCGTATTGACAATAAAATCACCTCTACAATGTATAGTGCTATAACCTCCTTTGTTACTCCGGAATTAGCAAGCTTAAAATCTAAATGGGAAGTGTTGTTGGTGAGATCCTGCAAGAAGACTGGATCACGATCCTGATGTACCCCTGTGAAATGGCCATATCATCCAGACTTCAGCTATATAGCTAAAGGTTTTACACAGAATATATTACCCAAGAGTAGCACTCTACCTCTGGGGCAAAACCACAGTTCCAAACTGCCTGTGTTGCAAAAGTGAGGAAGGCACATTTTTTCATATTTTGTAGGATTGCCCCAGATTTCAACATAATTGCTAGCAATGTTGTGATATGCTCTTGAGAGTTTTGGGGCATGCATTTCCCAGAGATCCGAAAACTCTGTTACTGGGAGTGGAGGCTGAAGAAACCATGATGCATAAATTGTTTTTCTCACCACCACAGCATTGATCAAAAGGAATATAGCACAACTGTGGGGCTCTGAACTAACTTGCAGTTTGCACAATGGGTCAACGATGTGAGCATATGCATAGCAATGGAAAAGAGGGTATACACGGCTAGAGGTTGTCTGCAGAAAGCTCAGAAAGTCTGGCAGAAATGAGAAGATGTCATTGATATGCTATGTAATGATGGATGTGCAACCCGTAATAACGATGTGCTGATCATATGTACAGAATATTGTGATTATGGCAAATGTTTTCTTGGATCCAAATTACAGTTGTTATTGGCTGACTCCCTATGAGTCTAATGTCAAAGGTTGCATTGTGTATTGTGAAAATCAATAACATATGTTATAAAAAAAATTACAGTCTAGCCCCATTATAACACTTATCATGCTTGCTTTATCAAAGATGCCCAATACAAATTATCTTGACACATTAAGAAATGGCTAGACTGCCTACACCAGGGGTGCACAACTAGTTTTGCCAGAGGGCCAAATGTACCTTACAAGCTATCTACCGGGGGCAAGATTGTTTGTGTGGGGTAGCCAGGCGGGGCACGTGGTAAATTTACGACCCCCCCCTCAGACATTTATAGTAAGTATGTGGGGGAACAAATGGGCATTTTGAGGTGTACTTCTTGTCTTTATTGTAATTTGTGCTTTCAATTCTGTAGGACACGTTATTAACAAGCTAGAAGAAAAACGGATTTGGCCCTGGGCTTCAAAATGTTATCAATAGTGTGAGAACAAAATCATCCCCACACGCCCAGCAGCAATAACCTAACAGAACTGGCTGTCCTGCAGGTGAAAAAAAAGATGTGCAGATGTGGCTGATGAGTGATCTGCCCACATTGACTACATGACTCCACACGCCACCACATAACACCTCTGCTTTCAGAAGTACTGCCACAAAAGGCTTCAATACCCACTATCAACATTGCTTTGTCACCGGGGCAATAAATTAATGTTCTCTTTACAATACTTTTATTTGAAGCATCATACAAAGGTGGTGTGTACTGGCCATGAAAGAAAATATAACCAATATTTACACCCCTCCAATTTAGTACACAATTTTATCAACACTAGCGCTATACTGCTTATCACCATGCTTTATAGCGCTAGTGTTGATAAATTTGTGTACTAAATTGGAGGGGTGTAAATATTTCCCCCAAATATGCCAGTGTGATGGAGCGTAGCGAGGGAGTCCAAACCAATCAAGAGGTGTTGAGGGTGGCAGGGGGCTTCCTCCCTACCACCCCGGGAATAATTTTAAAACGCAAGCACACACAATGACATACACAATTTAAATGAAAGTACCTTCTGCCCTGGTCCTGATGTTTCCTCCCACTGCTACAGCTTCTGCGTAGCATAAAAAAGAAGCAAAGAGCGCTTCCTGGTTTGTGCACATGAACCCAAGAGCCGGAGTGCTGATGACTAAGAGCCCATCTCCCTTTGTATATGGTAGGAGGCGCAGGAGCCCCTTCCTCATACATACACACATGCAGTTTATCAGCCAGCATCCCCAATGGGCCATGCAAGGTTGGGGAAGCAAAATGCCCCTTTTTTTACATGGCTCACTGGATAAAATCCAATGAGCTGCAAGACTTATCCTTGGCCTCAACCCCGGGGACCACATGTCTCCAGCCCTAAAATGTCTCCACTGGCTCCTGGTTGCTGCAAGGATTAAATTCAAATCCCTCTGCATCATCCATAAGGCTTTCTGGGGCTGGGGACCACCTTATCTACAATAGGCTCTCACCAAATACTCTCCCTCCAGATCTCTATGCTGCTCCAGTGCCAACTCTCTGCGTGTCAAGCGCTTCTCTAAACAGCAAGCTGGTGCCCGATCTCTTTCCTCGGCTGGCTCCCTACTCTGGAACAGCCTCTCCCTTCCTCTCTGTTGTGAGCCGTGGGTTGGTGCAACCTTGCTCATTATGGAGAAGTCCCACTGGTGCACCGTCAAAGAATGTATGCACAGGGTCGGTGTGGATGCAGATGAAATACTGTTTACTTTGAAGTCATGGACATGAACTGCACTGTTGGTAATAGTGATTTTTGAATACATTAATGAACTCAGACAGGTGCTACAGAAGAAAGCTACAGGGGTAGCTCACCAGGTTGAGTGACTGTTGCTAAAATGTATCTTTAAAACTGTCTGCAAATCCTATGACTTTGCAATTACTTATAAAAATAAGTGCTATAAAATGTATGCGGCCAGGGGATATGTTGGGCTGCTAGCTTGCTTATATTCAGGGTGAAGGTGGGGGGAATTTTTGCTCACGCAGTGAAAATCAAAAATTGGCACCCATGAACCCACAGTTTAATTTCCTGATAACTGCTGTCAGTGCAAAGAAGCCTTTATTTGCGATTACGCAGCTTGACAAGCATATAGGAGCTTTAGAAATATATCCTGTGAAAAAACACAAAGGAAAGGACAAAAACAGGGTATTTGTGACAGTCAGACAAAAAAAAATAAAATCATTTCAAAGGACACTAATGAATGTAAATTCCAGAAGCATGTTTCAGTTTGGAAATGTCTTTTGTTGTTTTTTTTTTTTTTTTAACCATTGTAAATTGCACATTTGGTAAACTAAAGTGTGCCCACCATGTACATAGCCTGCTTTTATCAGTGATAGCCCCCACCCCAGTGATATTCATGGCCCATTGCTTCCCGTGGTGTCCCTTTCAGGCCAGATGAAGGAACAAAGGCAGTGCAAATGGAGCCTGCTAGGCGCAAATGATGGCTGAGCTAAGGAGCACCTTTAAGGCCCTTGCAAAGAGTTCTTTGCCGGAGGTCTGGGAGGAGGGGAACAGGCCATCAATTAGAAAGGCAATTACCCCCCTCCTGGCACGCCTAGCCTATGCCAGCAACATGTCAGGCTTCAAAGACTTTCATAATGAAGTGCGGCCAGCTTTGTTTTCTGTTGCTTGAAGTGGGCCGCACTTCATTAAGAAAGTCCTGTTCTTCAGGGAGCCCCAAAGCGCAATACCGCGGGCGGCATATGGCCCGCGGGCCGTATGTTGTGCACCCCAGGCCTACACCAAGATGGCAGTCTAGCTACATAATAACATCAAATTTGCTTTATCAAAGATTCCAATACTAAATGGCATACCACAATAAAAAAATGGCTAGACTGACTGCACTAAAAAGCCAGACTAGCCACTTAATAACATGTGCTTCCTTTATTAAAGATGTCCAATACAAAATGTCATGCCACACTAAGAAATGGCTAGACTGGCTGCATTAAAATGCCAGTCTAGCTCCATAATAACCCTTATCATGCTTGCCTATCACAGTAAAAAAAATGTCATGCCTGTCCGTAGCCATCAGCGCCTCTCAAACACATAATCGGTGTGAATCATGATAATTTTTGACTGTGCTGTACCTGGCCCTTGGGCCTCCAGCACCGAATGTGATTGTGTGGATGCAAGGCACTGGAGGGCCTAGAGGTCAGGCATGGTATTTTTACTAGGCATCTATCATAGATACACAGTAAATAAAATACCAAGCCTTCCCAGTGGGGCCCCCAGTGCATCGCGCGGGGTGCTGAATTAGACCAGTGGGAAGGCGGCTTGTGCTTCAACAGCATTTTTAAAATGCTGTTGTTGCACAACCCCTCCCTCCCACTCATCAAAATCAGCTCCCCGTCCCAGCACAAACACATGTGCACACACATTCACACACAGCATACATGCACTCTTTTACACCAGGGGTCGAGGCCTAAAAAAAAAAAGTAGGGGTGTGGGGGGCTCGGACATGCATTGGGAAGTGATGTCATGGGACGTCAAAGTGAAATATGCAAATTTCATTTAGGTTGTCTTTCATGGTTAGAAAAAAACACATAGGAAGAAAAAGCATTTGTCAAGAGAACGGGAGGGATGTTTCATTTCCTACTTGATCAGACGACCAGACACTGCAGCAACGAAGGAACAATATAGGATTTCAGCAAAGCATAAACCTATCATAGAGCAAGCCTGCAGTTAAAACTATGTACCGCCAACAAGAATCACATTTTATTCAATAAACCTCTTCATTGTCAGTTAAAAACACAACATACAAGAAATGTAATGTTAACAAGTAGATGTAAAGATTTGGCATTGCACCTGCTATGTATTCCCGGTTTCTTCTGTACTCTTATTAACGGCATTCATCCGGATGGCGTGCTGCTAAGCATCTCCTCTGGTAGCTCTATGCCAAATGTCATACAGGGTTTCACAGGGCTAACTAGTGAACAGAGAAGGTATAGGCCCTCTATAGGCCACTTAGAAAGTCCTTGTATCTTTATTTTACATGTTTGCAGTTACTCTTGAATAATGCATAGATACCACCAGGCTAGCCTCATGGACTCCAGCTCAGGCCCCCAACTAACACAACTGGAATGTTCACACAGCAAGTATTCATCAACCTTCTCCTGAGCGGTCACTCAGACTTCCACCAGCATTCTACCAGCATTCAGGACAAGACCACGTTAAGCCGCTTTCAACATCTCGCTTCCTTACAGACAACACAACCACTACATCATCCTACTGCACAACATTCAACTCAGTCACACTAACCAGCACACACACCTGCAACTGAGTGTACACCAGAGCACAAGCAAACACTGAAGAAATACTCTGGCATTGAGGCTTGGATCTAAAGGGCACCACTTTCAATGCCTCTGCCCGTGGGTGCAGAGCCTGAGCATTCCAACCCAGAGAGCCTTCTGCCTAAACAATACTACCAGCCTCCGGGTGGTGTAGCACCTATCCTCCCATGCGAGGAAAGGTGTGCCATAGACAGCCTTCCGCTATCCAACAATTAACTAAACTAAATTAACTAAACCAGTGCATCCACCTCTTAGACTTACTTCACCCGTTGAAAAAAAGCCCTTTTATTGTCCTCCGCCTTAAAATCCACCTCATTGCATGTGCCCTATCCGATAACTGCAGCTGACAGCTTGGATAATCTTTGGCCTGAATAAAAGGAACCATATCACCCCAGCCCTGAAATTCCTCCAACGATTACCACTAGAACCAAGGATCGAACTGTGAAGGCCACCTGCTCCACACGTGCACACGAGCTACTGGAAAAGACAAGTGTTTATCTAGTTTTGCCTAGGATCCACTGATGGACACATCACCCCATCACTTCCTCAACGTCTTGTCACTGACCTTACCCAACTGATTAGTCTTCCTCTCATGTTGGAATATTCCCAGGAAATGCGGTCCTTGCAGCACTACAGAGAAAGGTATTTATTCTGTTGCACCTTTTGTCCCCCCAGGTTTCCTCTTCCTGGCTCCTTAAAGCAAATTTTACTTGCACAAGTCGCATTACTAATCGAAATATATATTTTTTAAACTCCTCACTGATACATGGAAATGAGTACATTATGCACAAGAGAAGAGACGGGACTGATCTGGTACTGCGACAGACATCCCTACAACACCAGAACCACACATTCGGGAAAAGATCAAAGCAAACCTGCACACATTCAGCTGTGTCATAGGACACCATGCGCCATCTGACATGTCACACTTGCCTATTAAAGCACCTAATGCATAGCCAAATCTTGATGCACCCATGCCCAATGCACCTGCTACCGTGCTAAGTGCCCTGCCAAACACTCTTGAATCATGCTACACTCATGCACACTATGCCTGTTACTGAACAAAGTGTACTGCCGAATTGTGTTGCATTCCTATCCACTGTGCCTGTTACTTCCATGCCTACTGCTGTACAAAATGTACTTTTGAATCATGCGGCACCCATGCCCCACTATGCCTGTAACTGCACAAAGTTTTCTGTCTAATTGTGTTGCATTCCTATTCACTGTGCCTGTTACTTCTACCCCTACTACTGTACTGAATGGGCTTTTGCATATGGTTGATCTCTTAACATCTGTGCTAAATCATGCTGCCCCATGCCATGTTGCCTGGTCGCTTACCAAATGTAACGGCTAGGCCAGTCACACCAGAGAGCACTGCTCCCAAGAATGCGCTACCCCTCAGCTGCACCCTTATCATTGCCCGCTCGCTCCCAGCGCATGCCCTGGACACCCATGACCTTATTACCAGCCATAATCTGGATTTATTATCACTGAAACTTGTCTGCATGATGCATCAGGACCTGCCCTCTCACTAGCCCGTCCTCAGGGCTACACCATTTTCAGACAAGACCGCTGTAAAGACCGGAGGTGGGGGTCTGCACTTCCGCTCTCTATATGGTAGAGGGGAGGCACAGAGACCCCTGCCAAGATTCTCTATTACGGTAGCAATGAACGAGCAACTAAGGCCTAGCTTCTCAGGAGGTGATGCGAGCTGGTTCTTAAGTACAGTGTAGTCCCCAAGCCCCCACGAAGGAATGTCCACATACTGTATCGGTTAAAACAGTCTTTATATAATTAATATTCAAAGTCATATACACGATCACGATAACTCACTTTGTACTCCGAAAAGCAACAATGGTAAATATGTACAGTTCTAAAGTGGTACCACTAACGTTACTCAATCTTATTAAAGTGCATACGGTCAGAATGACACACAGATCAAAGTAAAGAGGAAACCAGCAGTAGACAGAGGAAGGAAAGCAGGATTGTTGAGCAATAGGCAGAATACTGGTAACTACCGTTAAACACAGCTCTGTGTGGAGATCCCCCCACCTGGGCAACCTGTAGAAGAAAGATACAAGCCCAGTCCATATATTGTTCACCGTTAGACTTCCCAATAGTTCTGAACCCTAAAGTACCTTGGTGTTGTAGCGTTCCGCGTCGGGGAAATCGACAACCCTTCTTGAGTGTCCTCCCTTTCAGGCAGGAGTCACGGGTCGTCAAACGTCCGACGGAGAACAGGTCGAGCTACGACGGTGAAGTGGCCGCATCGTTCCTAATGGTGCTCGTTGACGGGGAAGCGTAAACGTCCTGCAAGGAAGAGGTGTGCGGGGCACCTCAGTGTGGATAGTTCTGGAACCGAAAGAGTTGAAGAACTTTGTCCCAGCAAGGGCGTTGAGTCGTCGGCGTCTGTGGTCTTTGGGTGGCGGGAAACCCACCAGTGGATGCTACTCCAGCGCGTCGACGGTCAGGCCTTCTCCAGCAGGATACAGCAGCGACGATGTGGATGAGAGCATCCTTGGATCACAGAAGTTTCTTAGGCAACGGGAGCACGGTGGCTCCGGTCGGCGATGGCAGTCAGCGACGGCGGTCGGCGACAGTGGCGGACAACAGTCCGGGCGCTTCTCCTTGGAGTTCCGCAGCAATCCCCATATCGGGTTGGCAGCCTGTCAAAGGTCTGTCTACCAGGGAGCGTAGGCAAAGATCAGCTGTGCACGATGGTCCCTCGTAGCTCGGGAAGAGGGCGCCTTACCAGGTCCTCTCTGGGTCAGTTCTTGAAGCGCAGCAGCTTTCAGATTGCGAAGGAGAGCAACAGCAATTCTTCTCGTCCAGCAGGGCTCAAGGTTAAGCTTCACTCCAGTTACTCGTCGTAGTGGACTTCAGCTTCTGAACACGATTCCTAGCAGTGAGAGGTCCCCAGATATACTGTTGATCTCCCATTCATTCCGCTGGGTCGCACTCAAGCATCCAATCATGACTACGGGCATTCATGCAGGCAGGCAACCAATCGGGTACACGAGGTATTCAGGCCATTCACTTCTCTCCAGACACTCACAACAAGTTATGTGTATTGGGACAAGTACCGAGACATTGAACACACCAAGCTGCATTCATACCGGTTTCGGGCAGGGCTGTCTCAACCATTGTGTCAAACACCAGATACTAGACAGTCACAACATAGAATGTATATTCGTCACACACTCCATTCACCCAGGTCCCACCCACAGGCATACCCACAACATACGGTCGTTGAGAAGGCTCCAGCCAGTCTGTTCGGCACTTCCCCACACTACCGTATACGGAACTTCCACCCAACAGCCAGTCAGGGGGAAGGGACAGAGACAGGACTTCCCGGGACTTTGGGAAGATCAGGGTAACAGGTGATAGAAGGCAGGAGGCCATGGGGGTCATTTTGTCTCCATCAGGAATCTACCGATTCCAATGACGGGGCCTGGGCATCCCAAAATGGAGGACGCTCGGGGGCACCAGTCATTTCAGCACGGAGCTGCCACCAGCCCGTACCCTGTTCTGTGGGTCACACACAGGTGCCCAAAAACATACACTAGGGGCACAGGGTTGTACCCCTATCCATGGGTGCCATAAGGGTATCCCATGGGTCTGTTCACCAAACCAAAAGAGAGAGAGCTGCACCGCTAGGAGTCCCACATGAACTCCTGCGCAGAAAACACGACAGAACATACGATAAAAAGCAGTAAAGGACAAGGATACGGAGGCCCTGTCCCTCCGATGCATTTCCAGCATCACAGTCGCCCACCCCTCCCCCCCAGACTGAGGTGGAGGGTGCCTAATCTCCCACGGGATAGGCACCCTCATCCAGACGGTCAACATACCTTCTGGAAAGGCCATCTGCATTATCGTGACTCTTCCCCGGTCTGTGCTCAATGGTAAAGTCTAGTCCTTGCAAACTAATGGACCACCGGAGCAGGGGCTTATGATCGGTTTGGACCTTGAAGGTAGACCCGGTAAGGTAGGGTCTAAAACGCCTAAGGCTCCAAACAATACTAGAACATTCCTTTTCAATAGTAGCCCACCTAAGTTTCCTACCCTTAAGTTGTCTACTGATGAATATGATCGGATGTTCTCTTCCTTTGTCATCTAACTGGGACAAGACAGCTCCAATTCCGGTGTCGCAGGCGTCAGTTTGAACGATAAAGGGCTTGCTGTAATCCGGTGCACACAGCATGGGTGCCCGACACAGACTTCCTTTCAAGCCATCAAAGGCCCTCTGACAGTCTTCAGTCCAATTAACCTTCCTAGGTTGCTTGGGCGAAGTCAACGCTGTCAGGGGTGCAGCTATGGTTCCATAGTCTGCCATGAAATTGCGATAATACCCAGTGAGACCGAGAAAGGCTCTCACCTGGGTTTGAGTAGTGGAAGTCTCCCAGTCCTGTACATCCTGTACCTTACTGGGGAGAGGTTAGATTTGACCCCCTCCTACCTCATGACCAAGATAGGTGACTTTCCCCTGAGCTATCTGGCACTTGGTGGCCTTGATAGTGAGGGTAGCCCTTTTTAACGCCTGCAACACTTTGAGGGTCATTATGACCCAGGCGGTAACCATGGCGCTAGTAGCACCATGGTTGCCGCCGGTATTTTACCGATTGTGCCATGGTGAATGGTAGAATTACCGCCCCATTCCAAGGTTGGCGGGGCTGTAATTTACCATTGGCCCTTCCCCATTCCCATTTTTGTCCCCATTGGGCTCAATGGAAATGGGGAAGGCGGTAGTTACGGTACCTCAAATTGCGGTACCGTAAATACCTCCAAGGTCCCTTTTGCGGGTCCAATCCTTAACGGGTGGTAAAAACCAGCCGTTAAGGTTGGGACCCACAAAGGGACCTCGTAATTAGGCGGTAAGGGGTTAATGACGCCGCCACCTTTTACGGCACCGTTAACCCCTTACCGCCTGGGTCATAATGAGGCCCTTTATCGAGATGAGTCAAATGCTCTTCCCAAGTGGAACTGTAGACGGTAATGTCGTCTAAGTAAGCCACACAAAAGGCTTCCAGCCCACTGAGCGCATGGTTGACTAATCTCTGGAAAGTGGCAGGGGCGTTCTTCAGCCCGAAAGGCATGACCCTAAACTGGTAGAGTCCCTCTGGTGTTGAGAACGCCGTCTTTTCCTTGGCATGGTCCGTCAGAGCGATTTGCCAATAGCCTGAGGTAAGGTCGAAGGTGCTCACAAATTTGGCAGCACCTATGGTGTCCACGAGCTCATCAGCCCGGGGCAAACGGTGCGCGTCAGTTTTGGTGACAGCATTGACTCCTCGGTAGTCCACACAGAACCTCCAATCCTTGGTACCTGCCTGGGAACTTGCCTTGGGGACAAGGACCACAGGACTGGACCAGGGACAGGTTGAGGGTTAAATAACACCCAGATCCAACTTCTTGGCGACCTCAGCCTGGATGTGGTTCTTGACGGTATCAGACATAAGGTAGCACCTGCTTTTGACAGGCACACTGTCACCAGTGTCAATCTCGTGCCTACACCACGGCATAAGGCCTGGTGTCGGTGAAAACAGAGAGGCGTACTGTCGGAGCAAAGCCCGGCAGGCCTTCTACTGCTCGGTCGTCAGATCGGGAGAGAGATGCACTCCCTCCATGGAGCCATCCTGAGGGTTGCTATGCAGCAAATCAGGAAAGGGCTCACTCTCATCCTCCTCTTGCTCTGAAGCTAGCAAGAGGCATGAGACTTCGGCCCGCCTGTGGAAAGGCTTGAGCCTGTTAATATGGAATATCTGAGTGGCTACCCCAGAGGCTCCCATGTCAACCAGATAATTGACCTCACCCATCTTGGAGATTATCCGGAAGGGTCCAGTCCATTTATCCGCCAAAGCCCGATGCTTGGTAGGCTCCATCACGAGGACCTCCTGTCCCGGAGTCCAATCCACTTGCGATGCTTTAAGGTCATGCCAGTACTTACTCAATTCCTGGCTGGCCTTAAGATTTGCTGTTGCCTGACCCATCATCTGTGTCATCCTCCGTCTGAGGCCTAACACACAGTCCCCCACTTGCTTGGTGGGACCTGGAGGGGTGGCCTCCCAACCTTCTCGGATCAAGGCGAGGGACCACCTCACGGGATGTCCAAAGAGTAACTCAAAGGGGCTGAAACCAACACCCTCATGAGATACCCCTCTGTAAGCAAGCAGCAGGCATGGCAGGAGAAGATCCCACTTCTTCCTGAGGGGTTCTTCCAAAGCGCCTATCATGCCCTTGAGAGTTTTGTTAAATCTCTCAACCAAACCGTTGGTCTGGGGTGGTAAGAGGTGGAGAACTTTTAAGTTACCCTGCATTCTTTCCACATGGTTTTCATGTAACTTGACATGAAGTTGGATCCTCTATCAGAGACAACCTCCTTAGGGAATCCAACATGGATAAAAATGCCCAGGAGGGCCCTGGCAACCACCTTGGCCGTAACCGTCCGAAGGGGTATAGCCTCAGGGTACCTGGTGGCATATGATCTACCAAAACTAGGATAAACCGATGCCCACCCGACGTGGGAGGGTGAAGGGGACCGACAATGTCGATGCCAACCCTCTCAAACGGTGTGCCCACCACTGGCACCGGTTGCAGTGGGGCGATGACTCTACCTCTAGTCTTGTCAGACAGCTGACAAGTTGGGCAGGTCCTATAGTGGGACTCCACTTCTACTCCCATCCGGGGCCAGTAGAAATGGGCAGAGAGCCTCTGCTTAGTCTTCTTGGTACCAAGATGACCAGCCAAGGGCACCTCATGCGCCAATGCAGCTGGAAGGGCCGGAAAACCTGGGGTACCACCAACCTCTTGAGGGCACCAGGTTCAGGCTTAGTGGGCTCACTAACCAGGAGCTCACCCTCCCAATAAATCCGAAATGTCCTAGGCACTTCTCCCTGTGCCTGGGACAGGGCCTGTGTCCTCAGACCCTCGAGAGAGTGGCACTCTCTCTCTGTCCTTTACAGAAGTCCACCCGTGAGGGTCCCCGTTCAGCCAACAAGCATTGAAGGTCGGGATGATCCTCCGGGTTAAGAGCCTCTCCCACAGGAAAGTCTTCTGGCTCGTCTCCCACAGGAGTTGAGACGTGATTTACCACTGGACCCAGCCCGTCCGTAGCATGGATCCCAATGGGTGCTGTTGGAACAGCGGGAGGAGTAGGGGCTCCCACAGAGGCGGCCTTCTTACTCCTCCATTTCTTTCGTGCCTTGGGTTTCCCCGTTGGCAAGGGTACCGGGCTCGCATCCGGACCCTTTGTGACCTGCGATCGGGTTACTGCCACAGCAGCCATGGGTAGACCATCCGTGATCATCCCCAATTCGAACAAATCGTTTCCCAACAAAATATTCGCAGGCACATTGTCCTGAACCAGGACCGGAAGCTTTGCTGTCTTGTCTCCAATCATAATGGTGACTAAGGCTACAGGTGATACTTTGGGAGGCCCACCAGCTAACCAGGTGGTTCTCAGAGGAACACCTACATAGTCCTCTGGCTTGAGCAGGGTCCTGTCCACCACTGTTGCCCCAGTGTCTCTCAAACCAGTAGAAGGCTGGCCATTCAAGAGGACACTTCTCAAAAAACTATGATTGTTTTGCGGGATAGTCGCCAGTACTTCTGCGTACTGGTCCCAGGCCCCAAGGGACACTAAGGAAATCTCTACGGGAGCACCGAAGGTGATCCCAGTAGAGGAGGGGAGGACGGTGGCCTCCACCTCAGGTACACAGAAGGGATAGGTCAGGCTGACAGCCTGGACTCCAAGTGCCTACACTTGGGGTCACCCCTTCGGTGATCCAGAGCCCCACAATCCCAGCATGTGCCGGGCGTGCGGGGTACGGTACTGGAACCACTGGGACCCTGCTTTGCAGCAGGCGGACCACTACTCTTACTTCCACCCACAACAGACTTAACCCCACTAGGTTTTGGGGTCTTCGGAGAGGAAGGTTTTGGTTTACCCGACTGGGATTGCTTTTGGGACTCCTCAGCTTTCTGAGAGGCCCCGTTTTCTTTGTCCTTGTCCTTCCCACCGGAGTCCTTAGGGGACACCCGGTGGGAGACCCAATTGTCAGCCAACCTAGCCAGCTTAAAGGGGTCCAAAATGTTCTGGTCAGCAACATACTGACCCAGCTCTGGCTAACAGGCTTCTGAAAAATGCTCAAAAAACAAGAGGCGAGACAATTCAACAAACGTTTTCACTTTGTAACCATCAATCCACCCCATCATGTTCATGTGCGCCGCACTCGCCCAGTTAACCCAAGACACATTCTCTCGTTTCTTAAAATCCCTGAACCGTTTAAGATATTGGGTAGGTGTTTTGCCAAACTTGGCGATTAAAGCAGACTTCATGCACTCATAGTGACCCCTTTCTTCCACACTCAGCTTCAGAATACAGTCATATCCAGTTTGAGGCACTCTGCTTAACAAACACTTAGCCCAATCTCTCTTATCAACATTGTGAATTGCACAAGCCATTTCAAACGCTTCAATCCATTGGAGGATATCAGAACCCTCCGCATACACACCAACCAAATCTTTCATAAACTTGGTTGCTGGGGACCTGACACTCTCAACTGGTTTCGCTGAAGTCTCCACTCGAGCTTTCTCTAGCTGGATTCGCTGACATTCAGTGTCCTGGTTCTTGAGTTCAAGGTCCTTATCTTTGAGTTCAAGATCCCTATTCTTGAACTCCACTTGCTGTGCCATCCTCTTTCTTAAGCTCAGCCTCTAGTTCTGACTTGCGATATTCAAAGGCTAACTTCATCCTCAATAACTCAAGCTCTAGAGAATTGCTGGGGTTCGGAACAGAGGCAGCAGGAATGGCGGCATTCCCAGAATCAGTTTCGGCGACGACCCCCGGGGTAGAGTCCTCATTGGTTGCATCCCCCCCCTTCAAGAGTTTCACAATCGATCTGGTAGTCCGCCAGGGCGGCTATCGGCTCCGCCCTAGACTTATCCACAAAGTCTAATTCCCTAGCTTCACAAGCACTCTGGAGAGCCTCTAAGCTCATCCGAGTCAATTTACCATTCGCAATAGATTCCATTGCTTGTAATGCAGTTATCTCGTACACGACTAAACCTTAATTTAACAAAGTGCAGATATCCTTCGTAAGTGGCACGGTTATACACTGAGTCTTAAAACCATAAGCATCCCACCCCTGCCACCAGCTGTAAAGACCGGAGGGGGGGGGTCTGCACTTCCGCTCTCTATATGGTAGAGGGGAGGCACAGAGACCCCTGCCAAGATTCTCTATTATGGTAGCAATGGACGAGCAATCAAGGCCTAGCTTTTCAGGAGGTGATACGAGCGGGTTCTTAAGTACAGTGTAGTCCCCAAGTCCCCCCGAAGGAATGTCCACACACTGTATCGGTTAAAACAGTCTTTATATAATTAATATTCAAAGTCATATACACGATCGCGATAACTCACTTTGTGCTCCGAAAAGCAACAATGGTAAATATGTACAGTTCTAAAGTGGTATCACTAACGTTACTCGATCTTATTAAAGTGCATACGGTCAGAATGACACACAGATCAAAATAAAGAGGAAACCAGCAGTAGAGAGAGGAAGGAAAGCAGGATGGTTGAGCAATAGGCAGAATACTGGTAACTACCGTTAAACACAGCTCTGTGTGGAGATCCCCCCCACCTGGGCAACCTGTAGAAGAAAGATACAAGCCCAGTTAATATATTGTTCACCCTTAGACTTCCCAATAGTTCTGCAACCCCAAAGAGTACCTTTGTGTTGTAGCGTTCCGCGTAGGGGAAATCTACAACCCTTCTTGAGTGTCCTCCCTTTCAGGCAGAAGTCAGGGGGCGTCGAACGTCCGACGGAGAACAGGTCGAGCTAAGATGGTGAAGTGGCCGCGCCGTTCCTAGCGGTGTTAGTTGACGGGGAAGCGTAAACGTCCTGCAAGGAAGAGGTGTGCGGGGCACCTCGGTGTTGATAGTTCTGGACCGCAAAGAGTTGAAGAACTGTGGCCCAGCAAGGGCGTCGAGTCGTCGGCGTCTGTGGTTTTTGGGTGGCGGGAAAACCACCGGTGTATGCTCCTCGGCGCGTCGCCGGTCAGGCCTTCTCCAGCAGGATACAGCGGCGGCGATGCAAACGAGAGCGTCCTTGGATCACGGAAGTTTCTTAGGCAATGGGAGCACGGCGCTCCGGTCGGCGACGGCAGTCGGCGACAGTGGGGGACAACAGTCCGGGCGCTTCTCCTTGGAGTTCCGCAGAAATCCCTGTATCAGGTCGGCAGCCTGTCGAAGGTCTGTCTACCAGGGAGCATAGGCAAAGATCAGCTGTGCACGATGGTCCCTCGTAGCTCGGGAAGAGGGTGCCTTACCAGGTCCTCTCTGGGTCAGTTCTTGAAGCACAGCAGCTTTCAGATTGCGAAGGAGAGCAACAGCAATTCTTCTCGTCCAGCAGGGCTCAAGGTTAAGCTTCACTCCAGTTACTCGTCGTAGTGGACTTCAGCTTCTGAACACGATTTCTAGCAGTGAGAGGTCCCCAGATATACTGTTGATCTCCCATTCATTCCGCTGGGTCGCACTCAAGCATCCAATCACGACTATGGGCATTCATGCAGGCAGGCAACCAATCAGGTACATGCGGTATTCAGGCCATTCACTTCTCTCCAGACACTCACAACAAGTTATGTGTATTGGGACAAGTACCGAGCCATTCAACACTCCAAGCTGCATTCATACCGGTTTCGGGAAGGGCTGTCTCAACCATTGTGTCAAACACCAGATACTAGACCGTCACAACATAGAATGTATATTCGTCACACACTCCATTCACCCACGTCCCACCCACAGGCGTACCCACAACATACGGTCGTTGAGAATGCTCCAGCCAGTCTGGTCGGCACTTCCCCACACTACCATATACGGAACTTCCACCCAACAGCCAGTCAGGGGGAAGGGACAGAGACAGGGCTTCCCAGGACTTTGGGAAGATCAGGGTAACAGGTGATGGAAGGCAAGAGGCCATGGGGGCCTTTTTGTCTCCATCAGGAATCTACCGATTCCAATGACAGGCCCTGGGCATCCCAAAATGGAGGACGCTCGGGGCACCAGTCATTTCAGCATGGAGCTGCCACCAGCCCGTACCCTGCTCTGTGGGTCACACCCAGGTGCCCAAAAACGTACACTAGGGGCACAGGGTTGTACCCCTACCCATGTGTGCCAAAAGGGTATACCATGGGTCTGTTCACCAAACCAAAAGAGAGAGAGCTGCACCGCTAGGAGTCCCACATGAACTCCCGTCGTGTTTTCCACGCAGAACACATGATAAAAATCAGTAAAGGACAAGGATTCGGACGGAGGCCCTGTCCCTCCGATGCATTTCCAGCATCACAACCGCCCACTCCAGAAGGGAGGAGGGGTGCCCTGATAGCGAAAGAGTCCATTCCGATTAGGATAATGCACAAAGACTTGGGATCCAACAGCGACTACCTGCTCCTCAAAATCAATCTTATCACTAAGCTCCACCATGGCCCTTCACATAGTTTACCGACTTCCAGGAAGCCCTCCTACATGTCATCTCCAATAACCTTAAAAAAAAAAACTCCAAAGCCATTCTGCTAGGGGATCTTAATTTCAGTCTTATTGACCCGTCAGACTCCCAAGCCACTTCCGTCAACAAATCCCTAGCTCCCTTAGGTTTCCAACAAGTGGTCAAAATTCCCACCCTTATCAAAGGTTGCACCCTACACTGGGTCGCACACCACAACTTCCGCCCCTCCCCCCCCACCATTTCAGGCATTTCGCCCATTTAATTGTCGGACCACCACTCCATCTGCTTTAATCTGAACATTGCCAAAGAGCCACCCCGGCCTGTCATCCCACATCCTCCTGCCGCATGCAGAAGTGCCCAGCTGCTCACCAAGGAGAGGCTGCTCCCCTTCCTTTTGACACTGGTCCTCCAAGGTCCGTTCCCTTAGGAACCTGAAACCTTTGCCTCCTTCTATATCGACTCTTATCACCCAGGCAGTGGACGCCATTGCACCACTGACCCTCAGAAAAGCCAAGCGGAATAAACATACAAATACGTGGTTCTCCTCTGATCTTTTCGAGATGCGCGCGAGAAAAAGAGCTGCACACTCTGCATGGCTAGCCAATCCTTGTGACTCCACCAGAACTACATTCAAATCTATTGCTAAAATATACTATGAAGCCATTATCAAAGCCAAAAGTACTTCCTTTCACACTAGGATGGCAAATGCCAAATCCCGCACCAGAGAAATCTTTGCTATCTTCCGAGAATTGGAATCACCAGCCACTGCTCCCCCGTCCACCTCCAAAAACTCAGTGGTGTAACAGCATCCAAGCAGCATTGCTGGACAAGCTCAACATCTTGCAAAACAAAATCATCAGCCGCCAACAAGACCTGAGCCAACAAATGGCAGACATCCACTGCAGGCCCCTCCTAGTATATCCCCCCTTCTCATTCAAGGAAATTAATGAACAGGAAGTCATAGCCCTCATTAAAACCATCAAACCATCCAAATGTAAAGGTGATATTTGTCCAGCACAACTGATCAAAGAATGCTCCTCCACCCTGGCCCCTTTTCTGGCGGTTTTTATCAATTCCTCCTTCACATCTGGTCTTGTCCTGGGATGCCTCAAAGAAGCGTGGGTACGCCCTCTCTTGATAAAAACCACACCGGATCCATCCATCCCAGGGAACTATAGGCCCATCACGACAGTCCCCTTCCTACCGAAGCTCCTTGACAAAGCCTATCCACAGGTCCAAAACTTTCTGGAAGCCAATCACCTTCTAGGTCTTCACCAATCAGGTTTCCGTCCCGGCCATGGGACAGAATCCGCACTGCTTGACCTTAAGAATCAGATTGATGATCTCAGAGAAGCAGGAAAACCGGCACTCCTCCTACTCGACCTATCGCCAGCTTTTGATCTGGTGGATCATGATAACCTCTGCCACCTACTCTCATCGTCTGCCAACTTCTCACTGAAGGCCACGGAATGAATCGCGTTGTTCCTCCAGGGTAGAGTGATGAAAGTATTCTCAGACCAAGCATGTGCCGACCTAATCAAATGCGTCGTGCCGCCAGGATCCTACATCTCTCCCACGCTATACAACCTCTTCATGATGCCACTTTTCAACCTCTTGGACAAATTAGGGATATCATACACCAACTATGCGGATGACACCCAGGTGCTCATTCCCCTCTCAGGTGACTGAGGCTGATAGGGAAAATATAATCTCCATCTATGCCAAAATTCAAGCATGGATGGCAGAAAACTGGCTCTGCCTCAACAGCGAGAAAACTGAATTTATAATTATTGGATCCCTGGCAACCTTAAAGAAACTGGATGGCAAATACAACTGCTTTACCCTGGACAATACGAATATCCCTGTTCTGCAGGCAGTCAAAACATTGGGGGTTTTCTTGGACTCCAATCTAACCATGAACACACTGGTTGGCTTTCTGAAACCAACATAACTCATTTACTAACTCGATTCACCAATACAGGGAGGATGGGAGTATAATCTGCCTCCTTTCAAATTTTCTTTGATTTACTGCAGAGCAAGAAATTAAAGCAAGGTTTCCTTTGCTTTCATTGATGGGCATTGCTACATTTTCTGAAACCAAGTATAGTTGCTAACTAATTCCCTCAGCAACCTAAGTAAGTTAGGTCCCTTTCTTTGCAACATTTCTACTGCTGGGGTTTTAGGCTGAGACAGCGCGATCGCTTCCTCAGCAGCATACCACTGAAAACTGCTCAACGCAGCCAGACCCTTCCTGTCTACGGAGAACTGCCTCACCATAGGTGGGGCCATAATCGGTTGCCGGCTGGACTATTGCAACGCTCTCCTAGTAGGCACCTCCAGAAAAAACATCAGGAAACTTCAGACCATACAGAACATTGCCCTCTGGGCCGCTACCAGCATTTCTAAAAGGGAACACATCTCTGCTACCAGAAGGCTAGTCCACTGGCTCCCCATAAAGCAGCGCATCGCCTTCAAATCCCTCGGTATCACGCAAAAATATCTTCAGAAGAAGGCCCCACCATACCTCTCCCAGAGATTTTCTAAACCCATCTCTGAGAGACCCACAAGAGCCGCATACACAAACATGGTCACCATTCCCAAAACCTTGAAGTCTAGGGCTGGAGGCTCCAGCTTCCCTTTCATCGCTGCAATGCTACGGAACTCCCTTCCTCCGCACCTCAGGATCATACAATCCCACTTAGCCTTCAGGAAAGCCATTAAAACACTCTTGTTTGTATAAAGATGCACTCAGAAGTCCCGGATGCCTCCCATCGCCATGCCTACCTGTACCTAATGAAATGTAAACCCAATGCCTGCTGGCTAGTATTAGGTATGCAACTCTGTACATGTATTTATTCTCTTGCACTCTCTGCGTAGGTTTCTGCTCAATGTAACTAAAGAGCGATCCCTTGTACCTGTAATTAAGTCACTTGCTTGCAACAGCGCCTCGATGCCTTTGGGCTGCAGTGCGCTTTCCAAATACAAAAAATAAAAATAAATAAATAAGGAGGTCCCGGATCAGTCCCAGGCTGTGGCCCAAGCCATGGAAATTCCGTCCACGGATGACAAGGTCTTGGAGTCCCCTACACACGGTCCACAAGGACATGGAAGAGGAGGACAGCAATGATGGCGCGGGTCTAGTGTTCCAATCATGTCAGTTCTACCGAGGGATGTCTCTCTGGACATCCTATCAACCCTCCACACCTTGGTGTTGGAGATCCAGAAGAGGATGTCACAGGGTCCTATTCTAACGGTCCCCCAGGCACCCGACCAACCTCTGACGAAGAAAAGGAAGCGCCATCCGCTGCCCCCATTTCAGCCTCCACATCTGCGTTGGGCCCCATATCCCACAGCAGACCCAGACACTGGGACGGATACGGCTGCGACGACATCATCGGCGCGGGCAGCGGGTCCCCGCAGCCTAGAGCATCCCCACCGGACGAGGTGGGGCGTTCTATTGCATGATCGCCAGAGCCTCCGAGCTGTTCCAGCCTGTGCCCGAAGAAACCAGGAAGGAAGGTTTCCTATACCAGAGGCGCAAGGCCAAGAGAGAGACAATCATGGTGGTACCCCTCCTGGACGATGTGTGGGAGGAGGGCCTAGCCCTCTAGACAAACCTTTGCACGGCTCCACTCGAGCAGGATAGGCTGGAGTAGTACTGGGTACCGGAATCCGCACCAAAGTCGCAACCATCGCTGGATTCAGTGGTTTCGGCGACCACGAGGAAGCGGTCATCTAACCCGCGCTCGTCTTCAGTCCCTCTGTACAGCGAGGGTAAGAAGTTGGACGCCATGGGGAGGAAATTGATTTAAACACTGAACACCATCAAGGTGGCCAACGCATTTGCGATCCTAGCCAGGTACAACAGGGAGCTGTGGTACAAACTGGGCCCGATTCTGGAGTTCCTCCCCAACGACAAGATAATGGAAGCGATCGCCCTCTTCCAGGAGGGAGAGTTGGCGTCGGATCACACCATCACAGTGGCACTGGACGTTACTGACACAGGGTTCCGGCAGATGAGGAACAGTGTCTGCCTTTGTCGCCAAGGCTGGATGAAGGCCGCAAATTTCCGCCAGGAGGTCCAAACAAAGGTACTGGACATGCCTTTCGACCATGAGAAACATTTTGGAAAGTTCATCGACGAGTCCCTGCAGGCCCTCAAGGCGGATAGAGAGACGGCCCGTGCCCTGGGCACCATCCAACAGCATTGCTCTTCCTTGTGCTCCTCCAGAGGAAAGTCGGGGAGGTCTTCGAAAAATGTTTCTCCTCCTTGTACCATCAGCCTTCCAGATCCATGACCCAGGAAGTCCACAGAGGCCGGTCCCAGGCCTACGGGGAGGAGGACAGTGTCACCAGCAGTGCAGGGCGCCGGTGCCGAAACGAGCTTAAATCGTCCAAGATGTTGGGCTCCCACCCATGCACCCCAGTGGGAGATCGGCTGACAAGGTTTGTCAGCGAGTAGGAAAAGATCACCACTGAAAGATTGGTGCTCGACGCTCACCCCCAATTACATACCCTGGAATTTCAGCACAGGTGTCGGCGGATCCCTCCGGTGGCACGTCAAGAGCAGCACATTCCTCACCTCTTGGAGGAAATGCAGGCTACGTGATGAAAATGGGTGATAGAGCTGGTCCTCCAATGACTCTGGGGCTCTGGAGTCTATTCCAGAAACTTCTTGGTAAGAAAGAAGTCGGGGGCTGGTGGCCCATTGTAGACCTGAGACGTCTGAACAAGTACCTCAAGTCTCAGAAATTCAGGATCGTCACATTGCAGCACGTGCTCTGCCAACTGGAAAGAGGGGATTTCTTGACGTCTCTGGACCTGGAGGACGCCTACTTCCACGTCCCCATTCACAGGAAACACTTCCAAGTTTCTATGCTTCGTAGTGCAGGGACTGCACTACCAGTTCAAGGCCATATCCTTCGGCTTGAGGTCAACCCCCAGAGTGTTCACAAAGTGCCTGGCACCGGTGGCAGCTGATCTGCATCTCTGAGGGATTCACGTACATCCGTATCTCGACGACTGGCTCATCCGGGCCTACTCGCGAGAGTTGGCCGCCGGACACACAGAGGCAGCCGTCAAGCTGCTGACTGATCTGGGATTCTACATGAATTATCCAAAGTCCTTCTTGACACCATTGCAGAAAGCACTGTTCCTGGTGGCCAGACTCGATACAGTGTCCTGCCTAGCATTGCCCTCGGAGGAGAGGGTAGCGGCCATTCGGGGTAAGGTGCAGTGGCTGTTGACGATGAAGACGGCCACGGTGCGGACCATCAAGTCGTTGCTCGGCATGATGCTGTCCTATGTTTACCTCATGCCGGGTTACAGATGCAACCTCTTCAGGAGTTCCTGGACGCTCACTGGGTACAAGTGTCAGAAAACTTTGCAGACAAGATCACTCTGGATGATGAGTTCCGTCGGGTGATAAGGTGGTGGGGTATCCGATCCAACATCGCCCGGGGCACAGGGTTTCAGAACACTCGGTTCCAGGAAACGGTCACAACGGACGCTTCCATGGAAGGCTGGGGAGCCCACTCGGATGTCTGCACATCAGAGGCATGTGGCTACTGGAGGAGAAGGAACGACATGTCAACATCCTGGAGCTACGTGCAGTGTTCTGGGCCCTCAAGTAATTTCTTCCGTCTCTGAAGGCCAAGGTGGTGAGGATCCTGATGGACACCACCACCAAAATGTTCTACATCAGGAAACAAGGGGGCACTCGATCTCCAGTGCTCTCAGCAGGGAATTGCGCTCCTGCCACGAGTGGGGATCTTCGGCAGGACCAAGTGGACCACATCTTCGCCAAGTGGGGCAGGCCCCAGATCTGTCTGTTTGCGACGGCGGCAAACTCCAAATCTCAGAAGTTTACCAGCAGATTCCACCAACCGAGGAGCCTGGGAGACGTGTTCTCCTTCCCGTGCGAAAGTATGTTTCTGTACGCGTTTCCCCGATTGCCTCTCGTGCTACGAGTCATCAATGCACTCTGACAGTGCAGGATTATACTCATCGCCCCGGGGTGGCCGAGGTAGCTTTGGTATCTGGACCTTCTCAGCCGGTCAGTGTCGCCTCCGATCAAGCTACTGTCCCGGATCTTCTCGCCAGAGAAGGAGGCTCAATTCTGCATCGCGACCCAGGATTGCTCAACCTGAAGGCTTGGCTGCTGCAGTCCTTGGGTTTGGAGAATGAGTTGCCTGCAGGCTGCAGGGAGGTCCTCGCCAAGGACAGGGTGTCGTCGACTTGGAAGTGCTATGGTCACAAGTGGAAGCGTTTCACTACATGGTGCCGGTCGCAGGAGATTACCCCTCTGAGGGTCACAGTCCGCAGATTCTTCCATATTTGCTATCCTTGGCAAAGGCCGGACTGGCGCACGCCTTAATCAAGGTTCATCTGGCTGCTTTATCCGTTAGACCATGTCCCCAGGAAGGTCTTCACTTTGGTCTCCTCGACTAGTCAAGGAATTTCTCAAAGGACTTTTTCTTTCTTTCTGTCGGTGAAGTCTCCTGCCCCGGCGTGGGAACTGAACGTGGTTCTGACGGGTCTCATGGGGCCCCCCATTGAACTGATGCATCAGGCCCCTCTCACATTGCTCTCATGGAAAACGGATTTCCTTGTGGCCATCACCTCCTCCAGGAGGGTGGGTGAGATACAGGCCCTATCCTGCAAACAGCCATACCTGACTTTCCACGAATCAAGGGTGGTGCTGCAGACGCACCCCTCTTTCATGCCGAAGGTTCAGTTGAAGCAGGCGTCGTATCCCACCATCCCTCCTGATAGGGACGACAAACGGTTTTGACGGCTGGACGAAGAAAGTGTTTTCTTCAGGGGGTATGGCGCTTCAGGCGGCCAACTCCATATGTGCCTTGTCTCGTTTCACACACACTCTGTGGAACTGTGTTGCAGTAGCGGCTGAACATATTCCCGAAGGGGACGTACGGGATGGTTTCCTTGCTATGGTTCAGGATGGCAAGGATGCCATGTGTGAGGCCGTTCAGTCGGGTTTGGACATGGCATATTGTGTCAGCCGGTCCATGGCGGCGAGCACCGTAATACGCAGGTTTGCGTGGTTGCGGAAGTCTGGGTTCGCTCCTGATGTGCAGTCCCGGCTCCTCAACATGCCCTTTGACGGTGAACATCTTTTTGGCAGCAAGGCTGACGAGAGCCTTGAGAGGTTGCAGACCTCCAAAGCTGCAGCGAAGTCGTTGGGCGCTGCAGTTCGACAACCTCTGCCTTTTCGTCCTAGGGGACAACAATGGAGGGGAGGTTCCTTTCGCTATTACTCCTCCTTCAGTAAAGCGTGAGGAGCTAGCATTCAAAGAGGCCACTGTAAGAGTGCCAGAGGTGGAAAACAGGGTACTCGAGGTGCCAAGGCTGCTCGGGCAGTTGCCTCTTTGCCCTCAGGCAACGCCACAGCCGCTACCACTCAGTCATGAGGCCAGGTCCCATGGTTCGCCGGTTGGGGGAAGGCTGGCGTAGCATCTTGTAGAGTGGCGAGCCATTACTTCAGGTGTGTGGGTTCTGGAGATCATAACCCACGGCTACTGTCTTCCCTTTCGGCAGAGGCCTCACGACAATCCACCTGGGAACCTCTCTTTGAAGAGTCCGGATCCGCTCCTTGCGCAGGAAATTCAAGCCCTGCTGGAGAAAGGCGCCATAGAACTGGTGCCTGTAGCGGAGAGGAACAAGGGATGGTATTCCCCTTATTTTTTGATTTCAAAGAAAGACGGGGGATTGAGACCTATCATGGACTTGTGCAGTTTGAAAAAACTCCTCAGGAAGGACAAGTTACTCTCTCTCTCAAGTCCTCCAGGCCCTTCAACTTCAGGATTGGTGTCTCTCGACCTCAAGGACGCTTACTTCCATGTGCCGATCCATCCCAAGCAGAAGAAGTACCTGAGGTTTGCGGCTGGCGACTCGCACTTTCAGTTTCGGGTCCTGCCGTTCGGATTGACCTTCGCCCGAGGGTTTTCACCAAGCTCATGGTGGTGGTGGCAGTGCATCTCAGGAAAGGGGGGATTCACGTCTACCCCTACCTGGGCGATTGGTTGATCAGGGGGAGCTCTCCCGAGCAAGTCCTGGATCATCTGTCCGTCACCTGCCACTGCCTTCACAAGCTGGGCTTCTCCCTCAATTTAAAGAAGTCCCATTTGACACCAACACAGTGGCTCCAGTACATCCGAGCAGTGCTCGACACATCCCTGGGGCAGTGTTTTCCTCCCCAGGTGAGGGCTCTTCACATTCAGCAGATGGTGCACAAGTTTGAACTTGCCCAGAGTCTTCCAGCGTCGAGTTCTTGAGACTGCTCGGCCTCATGGCATCCTGCATTCTTCTGGTGCCAGAGGCTCGTCTGCGGATGAGATCTTTGCAGTGGGCACTCAAGCTCCAGTGGTCTCAGTCCTCCGGCAGGTTGTCGGACCCTGTTCAGGTGCCGCCCTCGGTCGCCCAGGACCTTCTGTGGTGGGCTGTCAAAGGCAATCTGATGAAGGGGGCCCCATTTTGGCTGCCCTGGCCGGAGGTGACGATCGTGACGGACGCATCCCTCACGGGATGGGGAGCTCATGCCAACGAGTTGACAGTCAGCAGTCGTTGGTCTCTGTCGGAGTCCAGACTCCATATCAATCTGTTGGAGCTGAGGGCTGTCAGGCTTGCCCTGAAGGCTTTTCTGCCGACTGTGCGAGGAAAGAGTGTTCTGATTCTAACGGACAACACGATGGCCATGCACTACCTCAACAAAAAGGGGGGGCAGGGTCACTTCCTCTGTGCATGGAGGCGATGCAGCTCGAGTTCTGGGCCATCCAGCAGAAAGTTTTGGTCTCGGCTGTTCATCTGGCCGGAAACGACAACGAGACGGCGGACGCTCTGAGC
This sequence comes from Ambystoma mexicanum, assembly GCF_040938575.1. Classification (NCBI taxonomy): domain Eukaryota; kingdom Metazoa; phylum Chordata; class Amphibia; order Caudata; family Ambystomatidae; genus Ambystoma; species Ambystoma mexicanum. The sequence continues at coordinate 292,254,380 of NC_090926.1, read as the reverse complement.
AGGCAGATCACGATCTCTCACGAGTGGGAGATGGCTCAGGAGATTCTCCTGGAGATCTTTGCCCTTTGGGGGACCTCTCAATTGGATCTCTTCGCCTCCAGTGTCAACCGGAAGTGCGAAAGGTTCTGCTCATGGGAATTTCCTCCAAAAGGAGCCTTAGGAGACGCATTCGTGGTGGAGTGGTCATTCCCACTGCTGTACGCGTTTCCTCCAGTCCCCGTCATCCCGCAAGTACTGCGGAGGTTACGGCGGTTCGGTTCCCGGATGATCCTCATTGCTCTGGCTTGGGCCCGGAGGACATGGTACCCGGACCTTCTCGACTTTTCCATCTGCCCTCCACGTCGTCTTCCCTACCGAGACGATCTGCTCTCACGGGAGGGGGGGTCAGGTTCTCCATCCAGAGGTCAGAACCCTCAACCTTCACGCTTGGCTTCTGAAAGGTTGAGGCATAAGGATTGGGACCTCCCTGAAGACGTGATGGAGGTGTTGCTCTCGGCCAGGCGGCCGGCAACAAAGTCTCTGTACTGTTGCCGTTGGAGAAAGTTCTGCGACTGGTGCAGAGTTAAGGATGTGGATCCTTTTGAATGTGACATTCCCATGGTTCTGTCATGTTTGCTTTCCTTGGCCCACAGGGGCTTGCAAGTGGGGACCATTGAAGATAACCTGGCGGCGCTGTCCATCTTTAAGCGCTCGTCTGAAGAATGTTCCTATTTTAAGATTCCTTTAATTTCTCAGTTTTTGAAAGGGCTCACTAATGTGTTTCCTCCGTCACCTTTTCTGGTGCCCGGTTTGGATTTGAACCTTGTTCTTAAGTTTCGTATGGGTGCTCCGTTTGAGCCTTTGCATTCTTGCCCTTTGAGACTGTTAACTCTGAAAACTGTTTTGGTTGCGGTTACTTCCGCTCGCAGAATGAGTGAGTTACAGGCACTTTCAGTTAAGCCACCCTTCACTGTGTTTCATAAGGACAGGGTTGTCCTTCGAGTTCATCCTTCCTTCCGAAGGTGGTTTCGGAATTCAATTGAGCCAGAAGATTGTTCTTCCGGCGTTCAATCCTCCTCCACATCCTGGTAAGGAAGAGAAGAGGCTCCATAGGCTTGATCCTAGGAGAGCGTTGAGCTTTTATATTTCACACATGTCCCGGGTCAGAGTGGACGATCAACTTTTCATTGGTTACGCTGGAAAGCGTTTGGGACAAGCTGTGACGAAACAGACTTTGTCTCGTTGGATTATTTTAGCTATCTCCGAGTGTTACCGCTTGGCGGGTAAGGACCCTCCGGCTGGCTTGCGTGCCCATTCTACCAGGGGATTGGCTGAGTCTACTGCCCTGCAGAGGGGTGTTCCTATTCGTCAAATCTGTGATGCAGCCACCTGGGCTTCAGTACATACTTTTGTACGTCACTACTCCCTCGATTCCATCCGAGGGCAGGATCTGGCCTTTGGCAAGGCAGTCCTTTATTCCGCAATTTGATTGGGCATGCTAAATTTGTGTTCTAAATTATTTTCCCACCTCCTTGCTTGGCACTGCTTTGGGACTCTGTCATAGATATGGAATATGTCGGAGGACCCAATCCCCTCGAACAAGTTACTTTCTTACCGGGTAACGTTCTTTCGATGGGATGGTCCGACGACGTATTCCATATCGCTCCCTCCCTACCTTCCCTGCTGCAGAATTTCTTTTGCGATTGCAGCTTGCGTTCCGCAAGGCCTTGTGTGTTTGACTGGCAGAAAACTGGTGGCACACGTTCTGGGGGAAAAAACTACAACTGAGGCTATGGGCGTCGTGCGTCCTACTTATCACATCGGGTGACGTCGGCCATCGGAGGAGGTCCTCGGGGAAGGCGCATCGACGTCATCGACGCAGGACGCAGACGCCGAAGATTTTCTGAGGCAGCACAGCTGTGAACATTACCTGTCATAGATATGGAATACGTCGTCGGACCATCCCATGGAAAGAACGTTACCAGGTAAGAAAGTAACTTGTTCTTCGCCAGCATGGGTCTGGCATGGATTCACATGCCACTTTACGTGCTTACCAAATCTGAAGATGGCTGCCAGAAGAGGGGCTTTGGGAGAGGGCTGTCATTGGATGGGGGTAGTATGACCCAGAGGACAGTGATTTCTTTAGAGGAGAAATACAGTTTTCAGTGAAAGTGAAACTGTTTTTCTTTTATTGATGATTTCCAACCTGACGGGGAATATTCATGAGCATGTGAATCCATGCCAGACCCATGCTGGAGAACAATAGTTACAGGTAAGTAAGTTCCATCCCCACACCCTAGGTACATGAAATCCAAACACTAAAGGATACTGACCTGTTTCCTAAAGGTCATAGCATTCATTCAGTCCAATGAGACAAAGACTTCGAAAGAACTAGAATCCGAGATGGAGAAAGCCTATAACCAGCCCGCACACTATACCGAAGAGCAAATAATAAACCTAAAACCCAAACACAAGTGGGGTGTAGCGTGACCTAGAAATACCACTCGTTTTTCTAAACGCAGTGCCTTTAACCACTAATCGCACAACCCCAAACATGGGACATCAGTCACAAACATACATACCTGTCCCACACACCTAAATTACGTCAGATTTGTGGAGGGGGCACAGTGAGTATTGCTGAATTCAACAGAGACCGTAAGAGGGTTATGGTGTACATTTTGTCCATGCTGGTGTTGCCTTGAACCAGCCACACCACGTAGGGAGGATTATTCCAGTGTTCCCAACCGAAGATCTGCAGGTCGGTCCGCTGGTCGTATAAACCCTGGCCTCATTAACGCTGCCGTAGATCCAATGCAGACAAGAACATCAACAATGCCCTTGGTGTACACACTATATTTTTTGAGGCACCAAGAACTGCAGACATTGCAATACTTGCCGGAACCTACCTCTTTTCAGGGCGCTACTGCATCACACGTACCTTGGAACTGACATACCTGCAAGAAGGTATGCCATGTTTATCTGCATCATCACTTTTCAAGTACCCTGGACAGAGCCAAGCTCCCAGCCACCCTGATGACTGGCTTAAATGCTACACCAGCCTTCAGGCGTGACTTACTAGGAGGGAATTCCAGCTCACAAGAAGATCCCCAATGCTTGTGTGGCTCTGCTGCTGTATTGCTGGCAGCCTCCTCAGGGTAATGTGGCCACCACCCACACCTTAGTTCTTCCCTAGCTAGCCATTTAAGATAGGTGTTAGGCAGACTCCTGTGCAGTTCCCTTGGGGACCACTGCAAAAAAGATTAAGACTGCAGGAGTAAGCAGTATACCCAATTGGTAGCAGTCTGCACCACCCAGATTTACCTGGTAGCTGTGGTTGATCAGTCAGACTTCCCTCAAGAAGAGTAGGGCAGTATAGAGAGTATACACCATAGGGCTAAAAACACAGTAGAGCAAACAAACACTGACCAGAGCTTTGTATCAAAAGTATATAATTATTTATTTAAAACACACTTTAGGCAATACACTAGCACTCTAAATCAAAAGCAATTTAAAACACAGTCAGGTAAAGTATAAACCCCTCCCTTGATAACTATTAGACAAGTCAGAGTTAAAACACCGCTATTTGTTAAAAACAGATGTGAGCGCGTAACCTAGATGGCACTCCAATAGTTAAGTTAAAGGGAGAGAAAAAGGCAAGGCACAAAAGTAAAACAGTTCCCAACACTTTTAGAAGTTCAAAGCAAGGGAGTAAAGGCAGTACACAATGAAGAGCCAAAGTTCATAGGCCAGGCCCACTTTAAATGGAGCAAAGCGAAATGTGCCCAAGATCACACAGTTTAAAATGCACTAGAAATCTTTGCAGAATGTTCAAAAGAGGTTGGGGTGATTCAAGAAGTAAAGTTAGAAGGTCTGGGGCCAACCCAGGTGGAAAGCCAAGGATTTAAGGGTCACCTTTAGCAATCCGTGGAAAGGGAGGCCAGGCAGAACACAGTACCTTAAAGAGAGAGGAAGCTCCAGCGGTGCCAGTTGTTCCTGGCAGTGGTTGCAGTTTGTTGTTTCGACCAGGGGAAGGGAGGATCTCGTCGAGGAGGAAACTTGGAGTCGTTGCACTGCCCAGGGATGAAACCAGCCGCGGAGTTCGTCGGTTAAAAGGTGTGTCCCTTTTATTGGCGGTCAAAGTGGTGAAGCTTGGCTATCCGGCTGCCGGGGTGCTTGGCACGGGTGATTCGGCCAAGAGACGTCTTTGGAAGGCGAAAGGTGCGAACTGGTGGATCCAACCAGCTCAAAGGAGGAAGAAGACTCGTCCAGCAGAAGGTCTTCTCTTGTCGTTGGGAAAGTGGTGAGTTTGTTGCAGCAGCGCTCCACCAGTGGTGTCGTCGTTGCAGATGGCTCAGCTTCTTCCCTCTTCGGATTCTTAGGTCCTGTGGCGACTTCTGAAATTCCAGTCCCAAAGGCCCTGCTTTTATGCAGAAAAAACCCCATTCAACAGCCTAACTGTCACATAAACATGCTAAGTGGTGAGCCGCCCGGCTCACCACTGGGCCAATTAGAATAGAGTGCAACTTGGGTTGCTAAGGCAACGCAGTCCAGGGTGCCAATTCCCCTCTCGACACATTCTGTGGAACCCAGACAGAGTGGCACCATTTGGAGGGCTTCTGTGGAGAAGCCCGCCAAAATAGTGGAACAAAGGACTCGACCTTGGTTAGAGTTACAGAGATGGACACGAATGCCATTTTAGAAAAGAGTTCTGGCAAAAAGACTCCACCGTTGATTTAATATTAAATAAATAAACCGGCGGTATCTTTAACATTGCACCAAAAAGTGGTGCGTTTAAAATCAATGGGAAAATCCCATAGGAAATATTCCGGTGGAATATTTTGCGTGGTAACCACTGCCACCAGCCAGAAACTCGACAAGGGGGGACTGGACAGTGCCCCCTTGAAAACAGACCCAGGGGCAATCGAATTAACCCCTTCCAGTACTTCCACAATATGATGGTTTGTACTGGTTCTGTTCACAATTTTGGACTAGTACAGTCAATGGTGACTTTACATGCCCTGGGAGACAGTATCAGTCCCGGGGTATGGAGTCTGTTTGGGGGTCACTATGACCCCCCCTGTGTTACTGCACTGAGGGTGCTGTGTAACACATACACAAAAAACAGATGATACCCTATGGAGTAAAAGACCCCATAGCCCATAAGCACACAAAGAGTCAACGACATACCTCAAATCATGCCTAAGAGTGGGAGGAACAGAGTCTCACTCTTAGCAGGAGAAAAAAACAAACCCCAAAAATCCAGCAAAGTTGCTGGGGGACTCACTAGGTTTGAGAAATTAGCCTTATAAGAGAATTCTCCCTAACAATAGGGACTTGATTTAACAGTAGTTTCGAATGGATGTGTCCTCCAACGTATTCCACATCTTTGACATGTAATGTCCACAGCTGTGTACTTCAGAAGCTTTTTCGGCAGAGGGCGTCCTGCGTCGATGGCCCTCGAAGGCCTCAGTCGAGGGCGATGTCACTGGATGTTATAAATAGGACGCACAGCGCCTGTAGCCTCAGTTCCGTTTTTTCTGCAAACGTGTTTGCTTCGAAGACTCTCTGCGCCTCATGTATTCCTCATGAATATGTCGTCTTCGACCCCTCCGACTCCGCAGTCTAGCTTCAAGACTTGCTGAGACTGCAAGTATAAAATCTTAATTACTGGCCCGCATCGCATTTGTTTGTGGTGCTTGGGCGAGAGTAACAACACCGATGACTGTTCCAAATGCCAGTCGCTGACTGCTAAGGCCTTGAGGGAGCGTAAGGTGAGGCTTCAGGTACCAGCCTTCAGGCGTGACTTACTAGGAGGGAATTCCAGCTCACAAGAAGATCCCCAATGCTGGTCTGGCTCTGCTGCTGTATTGCTGACAGCCTCCTCAGGTTAATGTGGTCACCACCCACACCTTCGTTCTCCCCTAGCTAGCCATTTAAGATGGCACTTGATTTAACAGTAGTTTATCTCACCATCCTGGTCAATGCATGTGTCAACGTTGCTTTGCTCTCACAGAGCCACCAATGTATATCATAGTGGGTTCGCACCATTGCCATATATTCTAGGATACGTCCCTGCTGTGCTAATTCCTGGCAGCCTCCCCCAATACTTGAACTGTGCTTTCATAGATTGGTGTCACATGCTTCACGTTGCTACCTTCTCCAGTCCCTAACTGCAATTTCTGCACAGGGGTCCATGAGAGCTTCTGCTTCCCTGGCAACTAAGAGGCCAAATGGGAACACTTATCTGGGCCTTGCCTCATTTCTGGGCTCTCTGCATTTTGTGGGATACAGTGGCTGCTATAGGTATGAGTAAATCTGATATGGGGAACACGCTCCCTTATGTAGAAACTGTTCATTTTCTTCCCCTGTGCTCAGCTTGCATTGCGCACCTGTTTGAGGATGGTTTTCTGCTTGGGTGTCAATGGGTGGGCTATTATTTTTTTGTCCCCCACCACCTCCTGCAGCTCTCCTTACAGGTTTCTTGAGGCTTCTGTGGGTCCCTTTTACGCTTGTCGCCAATTTTGTAAGAGGATTGATGTAGTCATGGATAGGCAGCAGGGTAAGACAACTTTCAGCCAGTCACATCCATCTTCCTTACGGGCAATACAAACACATCACCCCACCACTCTTGATTTGACTCGGTCACGCCAACATGACCAAACACTGTAGAAATACACTCCCGGCAGGTCATGTAGCTTTATATTACATATTGAGTTATTTTGTAGTTCCTGTTACTCTTGGCTCTAATAGGAACACCAACCAGGGGAGTTGCTAGGTCTGGAAAAGACCCGAGGCTATGCTGATGTTGGAACTGTTGGGACTGGGGGCTAGCTAGTCTTTTGGCTGTAGCTCCTGAGATTCTATCCGGGGCTACAACGAAAAGATCAGGGGCTATAGCCCCCTTAGCCCCCCCTAGCAACGCCCCTGACACCAACCATCCTATAGCCCCCAAATGATACATTCAGAACATTCACACACCAAGCACTCGCCAACATGTTGATACTAAGACTAGCACCAACTTTCTAACTGCTTTCAACCGGTAAAACATACTAGTGTAATTAATGAGCTCCGACCAGTATCTAATACAACTAGTGCCATGCTTACTTGTGTGTTAGTCCTACTCATCAGTGCCTAGAACAGAAGGAAAGCACGTTACCTGAGTAGGACATGTCTCGCCCTAAAACCTCAGCAGTTGGAATGTTGCAAAGAAAGGGACCTAACTCACTTAGGTTGCTGAGGGAATTAGTTAGCAACTATACTTGGTTTCAGAAAATATAGCAATGCCCATCAATGAAAGCAAAGGAAACCTTGTTTTCATTTCTTGCTCCGCAGCAAATCAAAGAAAAGTTGATAGGAGGCAGATTTTACTCCCATCATCCTTGTATTGGTGCATGGAGTTAGGAAACCAGTTATGTTGGTTTCCGAAAGCCAACCAGTGTGTTCAACCCGTGTGTTCAACCCGTGCAAACTAATCTAATCCAAGCATGATGAATCGAGTCCTGACCGGCTCCCACAAAGCAAAAACTGCATGTGGGTGCCGGCGGAATAGGGAAGCCTTTAGGCCTATGGGGTTAGCACATTCTATGTTTTGCAACATAGTAGGTGTTACTATACACAAAGGTTACATGCTGCAAATTATCAACCTGAGAATGAGGAAAGGCTGTGCCAGCCTTGCAAGGATTTGGGGATTGTGTTCTGGCACGTTAACACAGACCTCCAAGTGCTTAATATACACGCAGTGGTCTTCTCAACCATTTTGGAACTCACTTATCAGTATATATTTGAACTTGCACGTGATCAATATAGCGCAACTTGTGTACTGCTTTCACCTTTATTTGGGGTATACATTGAACACACAAACTGTATTTATTTTTATTTCATACCGTGGCAACTTCAACACAAAATAATTTTTCTTTGCTCCAAAATGGGAGGAGTGTGAGGGGGAGAAAGCCAAGTCCGGACGGATATAGCTGATCATTTGCAGGTGTTGCTACATTCAGATCAGTGTAAGCACCATAGGGTTGCAGCACGGGGGCACGTTCAGTCAGTGCCAATGGAATAAGCAGTACATTAAATGGAAAATTGGAAGTGTAGGTACTCGCCAATGTAAGCTTTAAATGGCCTGGGTTCAGACCGCGTAAGGTCCAGAAACTGCTCTTGTACGTCTCCCCACCCTCAAATTCTCTGTCTTTCCGTCCAGTCATGAAGCTCTCTTGTGTCTCACTTTATACGTGTGTCTTGCTCTTTGTGTCTCATTATCTATTTGTATCACTTTCTATTTGTCTCTCTTGCCACTTATAATCACATTTGCACCCTCTTTCTCTCTAAGTCCCTTTGTTGTGGTTTTGGGCCTTGGGGACCCTGGCACACTGAAACATTACAATACGTGATTCCAACCAAATTCTCAGTATAAAGGTGTACTTTTAAGTAATTCGCTTGAAATTTGATTGTCAGCCTAATGCAGTCACCTCTCAAAGACGTCCAATCACAGACGGAATTTGCCCTGTTTTGGCACAAATATTATCATGTATAAAAGTTGGCAGGCTTTGAAGGAAAGGAGGGTCAGAAGGACAACTTATACCATTGAGTAAGCATGATCTATGGCTAATCTAGGGTGCTTAGAGAGAAAGGTAACTGATGAACTCTCACAATTCCCACTGAAATCTGTGGAGGGACCCAGGGTATATGTATAAATTAAATCTTTAGGGACTTGTTTTTCCTTAGGCCTGAAAAAAGGCACAATGAGAGTAAATGGTTTGCCCAGGATCACACACTTTGTTTAAGTGTTATAACAGGGATTTGAGTTCAGTCTGTGATTTAAGCTCTTGGCTACATGTCTTCCATCTGTAGTTAATATAGGTATGTGTTCAGGTTTGGGTTTGAAAAGACATATTTGAATAGCAATGAATTCAGAAATACAAAAATTGCATAAAACACTAACTTGACATTAAATAAATCATTTAAAAAACATGTGGAGCAAAAATAGGATTATAGCCAAATTTCATCCATCGTGACTAGAAGATTACACTACAAGCGTACAAAGGTGTGTACGTTTTAAAAACAGTTTTCACTCGGAAAGAACATTATTTTTAAATTGTATTCACAGTTAAAGAAAATGCAACACAGTGTAATGTCGTCTGTTAAAGTCTATGCATGCAATGTTATGCTTCCCTCCCGTCTATTATTATCCCCCGGTCCCCCATTCACACCTCTTAATGGACAAAATTCCTCCTTCAGGCACCCCTCTGCCTGGGCTATCAACCTCTAATTGCCCTTATTGTAATGCTTTGTTGACACAGAGCGAACTTCAGGGAGCATTTTTTCCTGCAGGTAAAAGGCAATCAGTTTTTTTAGGTGGTATCTTTTGATATGAGCAGATAAGTACTTTGACAACTTGCCATGTGTAATGCTTTATGGATAAGGCACAGGAACTTAACCTCAGTTCTTTTTCTCCAAAAAAAGCGGGTACAGGGATGTCAGTCCTGGTTTAATGTTGTCATACACTTGTCTTAGGATGCCATGCTGCTTTCATTTGTATCAGTTGAAGGATGTGGTTAATTTGTTTTGGGATGCTCATGTTTGCACAGCAAGTCTAGCCTGGATAACACTATAGCCCTGGTAAACTACACTTTATTGTGCATATTGAAGAAAAGCAGGAACCGTTTGATCATATGCAGGTTAAAATGACATGTTTTGAATTCCTGTCTGCTGAAAGAGTTTGCAATCAGTATTTAAAGGAATGGTTTGGTCGAAATGTTTTATTGTCCCTACGGGTCGGCCATGTGTTTTTAAGCCTAAGTCGCTCGATTTTAGAAAAATTTCCTATGGATCTTACCTGAGTTTTCGTCCATTAAACGCACGCGAAAACAGGCATCAGGGCGATGCCATTTTGTGATAATCCTATCACTTGCCGCATTGCCTTGGCTGACCTGCTTTTGCGGCACTAAATCATATCCCCCGCCCCTGAGCCTGACATTATCAAAACATTCATATTCCCCGCCTCTCTCCATGACGTTACTGTGCTGCGTAGGCAAACGCGCCCAGTGGTCTTCTACGTGACTTCACACACAACCCAGAAACCAACACAGATCAACTCACAACACAGTGTGCCACAATTCGGAATATGAAACTGTATTTTCAAATCAAACAGCAACACGGTACATTTGGTAAAGTACATTTATTTAGCATTAAATCTTTATAGAATATTCAGCAATTGGCATATTAAATCGGAATGTCATTTTTTTTCTTTTCTCTCTATCCGCAAATCCTGTTCCGTTTTATCGTGAGTCACGTGCTGTTACTTTATGGTACACAGGGTGTTGGTTTTCGTTAAAAGAAGCACTTTGGTCGCATGGTGAACCGCAAGGCAACTAGGTCAACTAGGCACCAGGCCAGCGTAAAGGTTGATATGTTGCTTCTAGCCGCTAGTACCGCGTAAGGGCATATGAACCCTTGGCGATCGTCCCATAAGATCGTCAAAGTGGTGCAGTTGTTTACGATAAGCTGCAGCTGGCGGTTGAAGAAACCATCTGCCGGGGTCTGAAACTGGTGGCAGTAGCAGTAGGGTAGGATATACCTGTTTTGAAAACATAAAAATTATAATTAGTCTCGCCAGCCGATCTTTATTAATATTATTCATTTTATTTATTACGGCCGATCTGAAACTATTTGCTTTCAAGGATAGTGCAATGGAGTATGTTCGGCTCTAAAATCAATGCGAAAACTAACGAAATAAATCGAGGTTAACACACAATGAGAAACCACTGTTTGTCTACATGCGTGTGGAATGTGGACCTGCATGCCCATGTGCCCGGTACAAAGACGATCCCACAAATGTTTTACTTGCTCTTCATTCATTCATTCATTCTTCATTCCAGTATAAAAGCGTCTAAAGAGTTACTTACATTATATTTGCAATTTTCATTGTGTCTCTGCGTAATGCAGTCCGTAAATCCCACTGTGCACTTGACAACGATTTTTCGTATACTGAACTAACATGAAACTCGGTCTAGTTTCAGAATTTTCTGCCTTATCGTCTTTTAGGTTATTGCACCCCTCCTTCAAATGAAGTCCTTTTGGCATGGTCCCTGTCTCTCAAGGTCAAAAAACAATAGAACCTTATACTGCCAGTGTGAGTTGTGGGCCTCTTCAGGCCGCCAGCAGAAAATCAAAGCTGCTGACCTTCACTCTAAACGAGCATACATTCTTACTTTGCAACATCCCGTAGTAAAGCCATCTGTGAGAACTTGAATTTTCGAATCCATCTATGTACTAGGCCTCAATGTGCAAATGTGAACTGGCTTCTCTCCGATCTGCAACGGCTCGATTTGCGCGTTCTGAGGCCCCCAATTTTGTCCTCGTTGTCCTCGTTGTCCGCAAGCTTTGCAGCCCTAGAGAACCATAACTATGGAGACATTTACTTTTTGGGGGAAGGTCAGGAAAAGTATAACGAACCCGTGGAGTTGAGTTGAAAGTGAGATTTATTGTTTGTTTGTTTTATTATTAGCAATACGCAAGCCTTGCGAAACTTAGTTACAGCAACAAAAATATATACATACACATATTCACAAGGTCAGCGATATGAGGTGAATAGAGAGAGAAGTCAAACATGACACCCAGGTTGTTCGCCACCCAGGATGGTGAAGGGAGGGGTTAGGGTTAGCATACTTTGTATGTACACTGTACAATAACATTTATTTACAAAAAGACAATCATATTACAATTAATTAAACCGCGATGTGTACTTCACAACCAGCTCTGCTTTGGGTGGACATGGCACAGTGGCAATGTTTGGTGGCAATGCATCAGTGCTCTGCACAGACACGTTCAAAATTCCATATCTGTGCTTCTCGAGTACAGCAACAATAAGGCTTTTTACAAAGTCGAACTCCATTTCCTCATAGACTGGTTTGATGGCCCATTGCTTACTTCTTTTAGAAAACACCTTAGTGAAGCGAGGCATCCTTACATTACCCGTAGTCCTAGATTGTTCACGGCAGAGATTCTCGTTATGGGCCAAGACTGCAAGTAGAGTCCTATGTTTCATGCCCTGTATGCTGAAATGCAAGCTCTTTGGCCTGTACTTTAGGCATATATTGTGGAACACCTCCAAACCTCCTGTGTGACAGAATTCTGTCAGTCCCCTTAAATCTCTTGATAGAGTTTTATCGAAAACAATCTTCTCAATTTCTTTGTGTGTCGGTGAAGATGGAATCAACCACTTCTTCTTCCTTGCCTCCTCTGGGGATAAGGGCCATGTTCGCATTGGTGTAAATGTAGGTTTTCTGACCAGCGGTGAACGTTGGTACAGTGGTGCATCAGTGACTGCCATTTTTCAAGTAGTATTTCCACTGACCCTTCACAAGTTTTGGAGCTCCACCAAAGATGGTTGCTGATAGACTGGGACCACTGTGAAATACTTTCCAAACCTTTTTATTTCCCTGCAATCGAGATTTTCTTATTGATTGATTTAGCAAGATGCCATAAATCAAATTGATGTTCAATATGTGGGAACTGCTCTCTCATTGTCTTGGCAATTGAAACGTGTCTGTCCGTGGCTATGAGGTCGATGTGCATTCCCCTCGATTGTAGATATTCCACTGATTTTATAAATCCTAGTTTCTCCATGGCCACTGAGGATGTACATTGTGTTACCTGCACGACCACCGAACTCACAACTTTTTTTTACTATCCATGTCCTGAAAGTGGTAGGTGCAGTACTTGGCAGAAAATCCAGGGCTGTCGCACTGTCCATCGCCGGCTAGCCTGAATAGTTTCCCTTCGAATGTACTTGCTAGAGACAATTGTTCAATTTTCCAAGCATCACTAATGGCCGGAAACAGATAATCATGTTGGTATTTGTAGTACTGCGTTTTAGAAATGAATGAAGTCCCACAAACTGAAAGAAAGACTCTAACTTTCTAAAACTGGACCCACTAAAAAGTGATGCAGCTGCACACAGTAGATTGCCTGCTGGCAGCTTCCCCAGCATCGGTTGTGCAGACCATGAGAACGCATGATTTAATCTACAGGCGGCATGTATTTTGACGTTTCTGCCTTGTTTTTGACGAGTCACATGAATCAATGGGCTCTGACATACTTTCCCTCTGACGGAATGCCAACATTTCAGCATACCTCTAATATCCATCAAACAACTGTCGAATACTATGTATTTGCCCTCTTTCATTAGACTGTCATCCGGTGTCACACTTGTTTCGGACTGCATCGTTGAGGACATTTCACCACAACTGAAAGAAATATCGCCAATATCAGGTTCTGATGCGTCGGTGAATGCTGCTGCTGGTTCATTCTCTTTAATTTCAACATCTGTTCCTTCAACATTGATGGGAGAACACAACATTGTCGACAGCTTTTTTGGTGGCAATTTTTTGGCGGGTGTAGATTGTGTGAATTGATCTGTGACTACTTCCGAGCTATCCTCAATACATTCAGTATCATCTTCTTGCGGTGGTGCAGTCGTACTGTAGCAATGGTCCATTACAACTTTACTGGATTCTCCGGACACATTCATTTCATGTTCTGGCCATTGGATATGAGCATCTCTAGTCTCAACACACGGCGTCTGAATTAATAGTTCCTCCATAGTGTAAATGGTCTGGCAAGCAACATCTCTCATTCGCTTCACTGTCTCTGTATGTATAGTTCGTAGACCCACGGGAAACTACAGGACAGATTGGAAAAGGGATGTTCAGTTTAAACACAAGATAGAGTATAGTACAATTGACTGGAAAAACATAAAATAGTCCCCAGAGCAAAGAAATTCTAAAGTTATGAACAGTTTGTAACTAACCTTATTTTTGTTTCTTTTCTTTGCAACTTTCTTGACTCAGCCTTCAACATCTGCACGCTGTAGCTCCGATTCGTTTCTGCATCTCTTCCCTTCCTCTTGCCCTGCAACGACTATATTTTCTGTATCCGCATAGACAGCACGGAATGAGGCTCCATCGACTCCCTGAAACATAGTACTTTCATTACTATGTATCACAATATTGATCACATAAAACACACGTGAGGACGAACACACAGGTACATCTCAATAGCTCAACACGAATTAAACATTGTGTAGAACAATCAAACGACAAGTATTCGAGCTCTGATGACCTAGTTCCATGGAACTGTCAGTATCCATACCTCTGGCTCTGCGTGGACTGCCATGAATGATTGTATTGGAGAGGAGGCATCAGCAACTCCCTGAAACACAGTGCTTGCGTTAGTATGGTTTTCAATATTGTAAACATAACACACACTTGGGGTCGACGGCACAGGTACATATAAAGAGACAACCACAAATGATGCATTGTCTAAAAGAATCAAGGAATATTTAAATATGATCAGATTTAATCGACTTATTTCTCCGATTTCTTTACATCTGCATCATCTGAATGGGATCTTGTTATTGTAGTGGAACTCCATCATCTCCCTGAAATACATTAGTTGCGTTAATAGGGAAGAAAGTATAGCAAATGGAATCACGTTATATGATCACGCTCGATGGAGCTGTAAGTATCCATAACTCGTGCTGCTGAAGAATATCTATGGATGTTGTAAATGTGATGCGCACATCCGAAAGCTGTTGCGCTGATTCGTATCCGCATGGTCCCGCTTCCACTTCCCCTGGAATTACTTGAATGTCAGGCTCCGCATCAAGTGCGTGGGTTGACGCTTCAACAACTGCCTGAAACATAGTATTTGCATTAGTAAGGATTACAATATTGAAAACACAACACACACTTGGGGTCGACCGCACAGGTACATATCAATGGCTAACCACGAATGAAACATGGTGTAGAACAATCAAACGACAAGTGTTCCAGTCCTGATGATCACGGTCGATGGAGCTGTCAGTATCCATACCTCGTGCTGCTGAAGAACATCTAGGGCTGTTGTCAATGTGGTGGACGCTTCAGCATCTCCCTGAAAGACAGTACTTGCATTAGTATGGATAACACTAATTATAACTGAAAACAAACACCAGGGGACGACAACTAAGGTGTATATCAATTGGAAAGCACTAACCAAACAATTGGTAAAATAATCACACGATACATAAAAACTATTACTTGACATGCATAAAACAAGTCTGTAGCGGAATAGCCAAGTATGATTACCTGATACGCGCTAGAAGTGGTTGATAACTGCGGGCACGTCACGGATGTAGAATGTTCTTGCTTCAGATTCAGTGGATAGTCAAGCAGTTGTAAAGGTAAATTATTGTTTGATAATGAAATGCAAATATTAAAAAATTGCCATGTGAACCGACAGAATACTTGAGAATAATGCTATTGATAATGCGCAATATAGCACAGTTCCCTGTGCCCATAAATAGATTTCCTTTGGGGGTTATAAAATCGAAAAATAATTTATTGATAAATGTCATTATTCAAAAAGCTAAACACTCATATCAATATTGAAAGTATTACAAGGGACACAACACCTAAAATATCAATTAATCCATTTGGCCACCTACTCACTACCGCAAGGCCTAAAGCTTAATCCGGACACTTGACTCACCAGGGCGGAATGTGGACGAATAGAGTTGAAATAGCGTTTGCGAGCAATTTTCGTGTCGTTCGCCGTTTATTCTCCTTTGTTACCCAAGATGTGGCGTACATGTTCGAGGAAAAGTGCCGGCTGCAGATGCGGTATCGATCACCCCTCTTGTCCTCAAAGACTTGCTGGACTCTACTTTCAAGCTCTTCTGGTGGATATCCGACCCATTCTCTTATTCGATCAACAGTTTTAGGGAATACATGCATTGTAGTGCCCTCAGATTTAGCATGGGTCTTCGAAGGGCAACCGCTAATCGAACAGGCAGGCATTGTTGAAAATTCTGAAAAGTAAATATCAAGATTATTATAAAACCTTGATGAATAAAAATGTCATAAAAAAGTAAATGAACCATACCATGTTCAATGCAAGGTTTGTTTTGGTCGCCGGAACTACACCAGTTCATCATGTGTGGCTTAGTATTTGCATAAATTACAGACATTTTTTAAATGATGTGACTAAACTCTGAACATGTGACTCGTCCTTGGATGTTCTGTCTTGCACGAGAAGGAAACATGCTTACATTATAGACTGGACCCACAAAGGATGCAATTCGATGACAATTGACACAGATGAAAATAAATAGATCTATTGATAGCATAACAATTGAAACTCAAGTCAATAGCAATGAGAGCAATGACCATAGCATTATTGGGTACTGTAATCGCAAATAGACAGAAATGTAAAAATGACCGAAATATGACTTGGATACATGGGGCCTCATTACACGGACGGCGGTGGACCGAGGTGCTCTTAGCACCTTGGTCCATGGCCGTAAAATACCGGCACCGCCTTGGTGGAAAGGGGAATTACCGCCTATTCCAAGGTTGGTGGGGCGGTAATTCCCCTTCCCCCCATTGCCCTTCCCCATTCCAATTTTTGCCCCATAGGGCATAATGGTAATGGGGAAGGTGCTAATTACGGCACCGCAAATTGTGGTACCGTAATTAGCTCCCTGGTCCCTTTGCGGGTTGGTTTTTAACGCCTGCAAAAAGCAGGCGTTAAATTCTCCAACCCGCAAAGGGACCTCGTAGTAAGGCGGTAAGGGTTAACGGTCACCGATACCATTAACGGTGACCGTTAACCCTTACCGCCGTCCGTGTAATGAGGCCCATGGCCTTACATTGACCAACAAACAGTTGGATTCAGCAGGCCAAGCAGTATGTTGCAGGAGAACAGGTAGATGGCCACAAGTAGCACACTGACGAGTTTGCTCGAAGCGGTCACAGATAGCACGACGACGAGCAGATTAGCATAGATCTCAGTGCTTCTCAGGTAGAAGGTTCAGGGGTTGACTTGCAAAGCACAAAGATGTTCTCATGAGACTTATCAAGAGGTTTATAAAGTATTGGAAACAGGGGTGCGTTTGTGAATGAATGACATGTGGATGTCGTGGTATTATGTGGTTTGCAGGGGGGCGGCCTGCCTCAGGGGAGACCTGCCTGGAGACACGAAGTCTGATGAGGCCATGTGAGCGATGGCCCCTGGGCGTGGGATACCTTTTGAAGTGTAGATGCTGATGCTGTAGAGGCACCTTAGCCGTTTGCGCCTGTGACAGCCCCCCATGCCAGCGCTCATCCCCGGGTGCGAACCGCATTTGATAGAGGGGGGTGGGATGGATGGGCCGGTGGGCGTGCAGGCAAGTGTGTGGGAGTGAGGGGCCATCAGGCCCCTCTCATCCTTTACTTCTCAGTAGAAACTCGGACCAAGTGCCTCCAGTAGTGGGTTCGCCCCTTGCCCTTATGTGATGTTAACTTTGGTTTACATTCGCGTAGATGGGACCACTGAGCAGGACACGGGGCATCCATTTTTGTACCCCCTTTCCACTCCATCTTGGTGACCAGGCCTCACTGTGCAGAGCACATGGCCCCCACCCTCGTTCCGACTCTGACTGGAAAACTCCAGAGGTATTTGCAACAGCTAATAAATGTAACACATCACTCTTCCACTGAGATCACTGTCCTGCATGTGAACCAGCCTGAACTAAGGACATAGCTCGTTCATCTCCACAAACGTGTCCTTGCCCACGCACCATCGCCAGTGGAAACTTACTGCCATTCTGACCCTGTGTCCCTGCAAGGTATTCTCTACATGTGCCAGACCACTGACCACGCCATGATGCCCACCTAGCAGATCCCCCAACTAACATTAGACCCCTACTGCAGTATATTGTTGCCTATCAATAACAAATGCCACATACCGGAGATTCTTGTGAGCACAGACCCACACTTCAAACAGTGTATTATAGTGGTCAAGACCCTTAACCTAAGGCCTGTATAATCCAATGTTAATTGATAGTATAGATATATGTGTGACTTTTATAGAGACATAACCGACTGAAAGACTTTGAACAAGTGTTATTTAGTGCATGCATTATTGAGAATATATTATGTTAGCTTAGATAGTGACCACCCTGCTTCACAACGACCTGACCTTCACCCATTCGAAGCACAGATGTCTGCCGTCCATCCTTGAATGGAGACGCACTTGATTCATTTAAAAAATCGAAACAACCGTTGTTAAAATATATGTGATGTTTTACTTTGTATCTTATTTTGATGACACAAAAATACAAGACTTTACACATTGTACAGGTCAGGTTGCAGCACAGCGAGAGAAAATCCCCTGTACTGACCGCTGTCACTTGGGAAAGTTTCTCTTATGACACGAACAGCACAGGCGGATATTACTCTTCGAACGCAGTGTCCAAGCCTCCTGTGAAGCCACCATGTAAAGGAACGATAGGCCTCCAGCCTGTACCACCTGTGAAAAGGAATGAAACAAACTGTTTTTAAATGACCAAGATAAGTTTAATAAAAGTTTGTTGTCAATGACAATTCTTGTAACTAATGGCATTCTGCTCGGACAAATGCTATCTAGACACTGCACACTATTGAACGACTTTCATGCGTTACAATGATATGTATATGTAATTTTGGATATAGTAGAAGACCATGAAATAGGAGTGGCATGACAAGCAGAGTACTTACTCGTTACTCGGATTATGAGGACGAACAGTTGCGCGTGCATAAGCACCATCGTTATCCTCAACACG
Source organism: Ambystoma mexicanum (assembly GCF_040938575.1). Lineage (NCBI taxonomy): Eukaryota > Metazoa > Chordata > Amphibia > Caudata > Ambystomatidae > Ambystoma > Ambystoma mexicanum. The sequence continues at coordinate 292,235,779 of NC_090926.1, read as the reverse complement.
GACCGTGTGAGGTAGGCTGCCCTGAAGTCTGGCAGCTCGGTGATGCATTGCGGTCGTGGCTCGCCTTCCGAAATGTAGGCCACGCATCCCGAGTTTTCACAGCAGCAGCAGTTCTCGTCCTCGGTTGGCATTAGCTCACACCGATTGCATATGCACCAGGTGGAAACACCGTCCATGCGACTAGGTCCGGGCTCTTCAGCTGTTGAATCGTCCTCCCAACTGCCGTCCGAAGACCCATGTGTGTTTCCTTTTCCAGTAGTTCCTCCTCGGTATACTCGGGCCCGTACATGTAGGGCATTATTGTAGCCATTGTGTGTTAAACAAACTAAAATGTATTTATAGTGGTGGTACTGGTATCTGTTCACACGGGCTACAAGCAACAAAGGTAACTGACCAGAGCACAGAAACCAGTCACAGAATACTCAAAGTAACACAGAGAGAGGAATGGAATCGAAAATCTGATGCTGTGTGTTGTGAAACGGTCTGTTTATACTTATTGAGGAAAGAGGCGTCCTGCCATTTCCATGGCGACACATCATTAGCTGAAGCGCAGTGAATGTTGACACGCGACGTGCTTTGGCGTTGTGAAATGGGCGGTACGCGTCTGCTGATGACAGGCTCAGGGGCGGGGGATATGATTTAGTGCCACAAAAGCAGGTCAGCCAGGGCGATGGGGCAAGTGATAGGATTATCACAAAATGGCAGCGCCCTGATGCCTGTTTTCGCGTGCGTTTAATGGACGAAAACTCGGGTAAGGTCCATAGGAAATTTTTCTAAAATCGAGCGACTTAGGCTTAAAAACACATGGCCGACCCATAGGGACAATGGCATTTTTTGACCGAACCATTCCTTTAACTTAACGACGGCATAGGAATGGGTCTTTGGAGGAAGGCCAGGCAAAGGGGAGGGCGTAGGGCGTAGGGCGTAGAGCGTGCTCATGCATTGGAAAATGATCTGTTTTTATAGCATTTAAGCAAAGGTGGTTATCAATTGTTGAGTTTGAGAGCTATCAGGCACTTTGTGATGTCTTGTGAAGAGTTGGTTGACTTTAGTGTCTTGACGGCTATCTGTGCACCAGAATACCACTGGGAAGATGTATTGAATCTCTCCAGCATGTCGACAAGGGCTTCATGTAGCACTTAAAGGAGTGGAGCAAGAACAGAGCCTGGGGGACACTGGAGGGAAGTGGTGATGGTGTTATAGCAGAAGACAAATTTCACATGAGACACGTGTCTTGCGGGTAGGAGGATATCCATTGTAGCTGCAACCCCTGGGTGGCAGGTGAATGCCGCAGTCTTTGGAGTAGGTTAGTGTAATTTATGGTGTTGAAGACTTTAGACATGTCGAACATGCAGAGAGTTTTTATCTGCCATAGACAGGAGACGCTTCTTTATGTGCAGTAGGGTGTATTGCGTGCTGTGTGCTTGGTGGTACCCAGATTAGAAGTTGTTAGTTTCCATGTCCCTCTTATTGAGCATTTTCTTCAAGATCATGCCCTGGAATGGATTGCTTGTGATTGGGCCATAGTTTGCCAGCACTGAAGGGTCCGCTGTTGCTTTATTTTCAGAAAGGGCACAATGATGGCTTTACAGTTTAAAGGTAATTTCCTTTGGGAAAATGAGCCAATGTTTGTTGATTTTTGATGATGGTAGGTGGGCAGGGGTGGTTTTGCTGTGCAGGGCACTCGTTTTGGCAAGTTTTACTCAATTCTTGAGGGATGATTTGCCAGAATAAGGAAGCGGGGCTAGACGGCTGTGGGGCAAGTTAGTCTGGGTACTGATGTTTGGGATTTCATTGCTCTTGTACTGTAAGAAAGTTGCAAGCTCTTCATTCAGTTTCGGAGAGTGGGTAGTTGTATTGCATTCTATCGTGTTTGAGTTACTGGCAAATTTGGAAGACTTTAGCTGATTTGTGTGGTGGCTTAATGCATTAATGGAGGAACGCCTTATTTTTCCTGATTACCTGATTATGGCATAGTGGTACCTTTTCTGGTTTCCATTGCAAATGTCAGTCTGCTTTCTTTCGTTTTGTCCCATTTGTGTTAAAGTTGCCCTTTTAGTATTTGCCGCTTACCATTGAAGGACTTGTTTTTTACTTGTGATGTAAATGTTTTGTTCTGGGATGGAGCCAGGATATCCAGAGTTCTGGTGATGTCTTACTCAATGTGTGGAGAAGAGGTGTGGTGTCCAGGAGGATGGGAGGTGTGGGGTTGTGAAGTAAGGAGTCAAAGGGGGTGGCATATTTCAACCAGTTTTATTTGAAAAGATAAAGAAAATGTCCTCCATCTCCCTATTTGTAATGGGTTATCCCTACCTAAACCAATATCAACTCTGGTGCTCCTGGCCAGGATATTTGTCCAAATGAAAAGTGTCTGTCCTCTAACCAAAAACCTACTCTAACCCTACCACTAGTTTACAAAAGGAGTTCTGTATCCAAATGAACGTAATACCAGGAAAATGGCTCCCTTCTGCTGAACTGGCTCAGTCCATCTCTTATCCAACAATCCTTGACACTAGATTCTGATTCAACAAAGAAAGTATGGTCAGGGGAATGACTCCCTTCTCCCAACCCACCTCACACAGACCTGACCTCTGCCTTGGGCTATTCTTTAGTTATAGTCCTCAAAAGTCTCCTCACTTCTTCCCAAGGGTATCTTTACAATTCCAGCAATTCTTCCCTGTCGTCCTACATTAAAAAAATGATTTCCAGAAACCTCTTGTTGTCTAGTGTCCTCTTTAAACTTAACTAGATTACCACTGTTATGAGGGAGATTCCTCCCGATGTACTCTTGACTCCTGATTCTCTGTATATCACTACTGTGATGAGGGAGATTACTCCTGAGGCTTTTGTGACTCTTGGGGTATCCCTACTGTGACAAGGACGATTCCTCCCGATGCACTCTTGACTCTTGTTTCTCCGAATGCCAATACTGTGACAAGGTAGCTTACTCCCGAGACTTTCTTGACTGCTGGTTCTTGGGGTATCACTACTGTGACGAGGGTGATTACTCCAGAGGCTTGCTTGACTCTGGAGCTGCCCCAAGCCCCTACTGGGTCTCCCGTTACCTTTTGTGCCTTCGAACTGTGTTGCCGGTTCTTCCAGGGGTGATGGGCTGCCCAAGTTGCTTCCTGCTTTCTTCACTCTGCTCCCCGCTCCGTCCATGCGGCCCTGCAGCGACTTGTGCAACACACAGCTCCGGCGTAGTTGTAGAACCACACAGCTCACCTACCCGAGGTCTAGCCGCTGCTGGCTTTTCTTCCCTTCTTGCACTGGTCAGGAGCTTGGCCTCGACCGCAGAGCTCCTCTGACTATTCCTGGATATCCCCGCCACCGGGGATCAGCGTATCTGCAGCTTTGTGTCACCAGGTTTGAACTTCCCGGGCTGGGCTAGCTTCACGCCGGCTGCTCTCTATTTACCAGTTCTTTCTCACTCCTTCTTTCCTGTAGCTGGATTTTCCCCAGCTTAAAGTCACAGTCCTTCTTTACTATTGTTCCTGTAATCTTTATGCCTCCTTGGGGCCAACACTTCTCAGTGTTAGGGTCAGGCAGCCTGTTATTACCCTGTAGGTCTCTTTGGTTCTTCATCGTCTTGGTTATATTAATTGGTGAATCAAAGACTGAAGATACACTACCACAACAGACAGTAGTGTTATGAGTGATTTCTGACAGGGACTTAGTCCCAAGGGAAAAGGGGTTTGGGAGTTGCCTCACGGAACGGGGGTCCTTTTCCCCAGGAGGGGAGTCTCTCCCTATGAAGTTCCGCTTCCTACCACCCCTAGGAGGACTTTTAGGTAGCGACCTCACCACCCTAGCATCACAGGGAAAGGCTCCTCCTTGGGTAGAAGTGATGATATCCCGTGAATCGTCACACAAGGGAATTAAACACCTGAATAGTTTTAGGTGACCCATTTCATTGGGGGCAGACATAGACAAATTTGTCTGGAGATTGTTGTAGGATTTTTGCCAGATTCCATTGGAGACTGAAAAGTAAGAGGTGGTGGTCCAACCAGGAGAAGGATGGGGGTCTGAGAGAGACAGGTTGACAGAGATGATTGCATCCAGCATGTGGCCTCCCTCATGTGTCACCAATAAGGGCAGAACAGAGCAGTTCAGGCTGTCTAGGTAGTTGAGAAAGGTTTCAGTGGCCTTATTCAGTGGGAGTGGAGACAGATATGTTTATTTCCGTGATGAGGAGCTTTTCATATCTCGATTGGAGTTGACTGATGTAGTCTGGCCGTTCTTTCAGAAAGGTCAAGGTGTTGCCAGGTGCTCTGTAGGTGACGACCATAGTACAGTTTGAGTTAGTTGAGTGATCATTTGTATTTGTATTTATTTGTATAGCGCTTTTGCCAAAGCGCTGAACATAATGGAAGACAAAAAAATGCACTATCAGGATGGGTAATACATTCCAGGAAAATGCTGAAAAACACAGCAGTTCATTTTAAAGCTGAGATAGGAGATACGTCTTCAAAGTAGTTTGAACGATGCAGAGAGAGGTAGAATAACGAATAGGCTGAAGGAGGGAGTCACCTTGCTTGGGGGCAAGGAAGGAGAAAGAGCAAATCCAAAAGACATGTAGGGGTTTTAGGGACGGAGAAAAAGAATTGGTGCTGACAGTGTAATGCAATGGCAGGTGAGGTGGGGTAGTAGATGGAGACTATTGAAGAGAGAGACAGGGTGTGAGACCATTTCCATTCCACTCCTTCAGAAGAGCAGGTGCGTCTTGTAGGATTCGACACAAAATTAAGGTATGCATGATGGATCTGAGCAATGCTGGTCCTGGCAGGCAGTCCTCATTTTTTTTTTGCAATTATTTTTTGCCAACTGGAAGGTGATTGTCCAAAAACGCATGGAAGTTGTCCGAGAACCACATAGTTCTAGCCAGGATTTTCATTTTCTATAGTTAACGCATTATAGGAGTAATTGCGAAGATCAGGAACTTAGGTGAAATTTGAACTGCCCTTTTTGGCTCACCTGTTTCTTACTTTGCCAGATTTGCACTCTCTTTTTTGCTAGCTTTTTGGTTTCTTGACTTTTTTTGTGGCTGACTGACACTTCTGCAGATTTCTTCCTGGAAACTGTAACTCGTGTTTGGTGTGCTGCCCTTAGTAGCTCACTTAGCCCACTGGGCAATGCTCCCAAAGCACCCTGTTTTGTCCCTACCTAAGTTTTCTCACCTAGAAGAAAAGGGTATCTGGGAGTAAGGCTGTGTATTGTACTTTTGGCTACACCACTTGTATCCTTTTTACCGTGTTGGTAGCCACTTGTTCCCTGAACAGGGCAAAATGACTGCTAATGCATTGTAAATGTCCTACACCCTATCTATTTTGTTTTTGGTATTTACTCCTCCAAGTGCTCAAAAAGGCCTCTCTGTATGACAGTTATCTGATTCAAACTTAATGCGGATCTCAAACACATGTGTGCGTCTGTGTGTCCGCGTGCGCGACCGTGAAAGTTGGATGGGCACCAAAACTTTGAAAGGTGCACTGTTGTGGACTGTTGGGCTCGACTTAACTACAGGTTTGTTTGTGTGTGTGTGTTCCTTGGAAGACCCCCAGGTCATTCTACCGATTGGTAATTGTTATAATAATGGTTATTTTATAACACGCTTAATACCAGAGAGTGGTTTCTAAGCGTGCGATTGGGATTCAAACCTGTGTTGCACTGCAATGTCTTCCTTCCCCTGAACTATCCTTGCTTTAATGGAAACTAATCTGGAAGCTTCTCAAGAGATGAGACTTCCCTGGAGGTCCTAGACCTAGAGGCTGGCTGGACTTCTGATTTCTGCAGGTTATACTCTACCTCTAGAGGCCTGCTTCAGACTCGTCCTGTTTGCCACCATGTTGGACTCTGAGCATGCATGCCTGTAGCCATGAAGCCTGAAGCTTCTTGGGCCCATGGTTCTCACTGGATCTGGAGTGTGAGTCTTTGCTGCCTGGCTGGACCCAAGTGGTGCTGTGCTGCTTCACAAAACTCACCTGAGCCTTTGTTAAGCTAGCCTGGCCCCGACATCTGCAGCTTCTCTTCTTTGTGGGAGGGTCCTATCTCGTGCCCTGCAGCCCATTGTTCTAAACGGAGCATCCTTGGAACCTGCTTTAAAGTGTCTACATTGCTTTATTTTACTACTGCTTCAATAGTCATCCAATCTGGCTTTTGATGGATCAGTTTGAGGGAATCCTTCAACATTGCCAGTGGTGTTCTCTTCTCTTAGCCATCATGCAGAACTCTGCATGGAGACCCTGGAACAGGAATCGGCACTCCGACCAACATTTAAAACCCGATATCCAAACAGACCTTTTCTCCCCTGGATTCTGATCCTCGAATACTTCGAATGGCCCGAGTCACCTTTCCGGGGTCTTCTGACTTTGGATCATTTGCTGGTGTCATCCTCTTGGGTCTTAATCTCCACCTACAGACCTGTTCAGAGAAATACCCCTCTCGCCCCTTGATTGCTATACTAAATGAGTTTGGCTTCTGCTGCACCTCTGCAACCTAATCTCTTCGTGCTTCTAGTCATCTAACTTGGACTTGGCTTCTGGTGGGGTCCTGTAGCCTCCCCAGATCAAAGGCTGCCTCCACTGCAGCTCCTGGGACTCGCCGGTAAGACTTAACTACATTTTCACTAAAACCGTAAGCTGCCTATAGACTTTGTTCCATAGAACTCCATGGACCAGCTTTTTTACAAACTATATAAACGTCTTATATATATACTTTAAAACTACTTACCTGGTCAATTGTGCTCAATATATCTTTAGATAGGGATGGGCCATTTTGTTTAAACCTTGTTTTGATTTCCGTCAATTATCCTGTGGTTTTTAAAGGTCTTGTTTGCATTTGGAAACATTTTCTAATACTGTTAATCTCTAAAAAGGCTAATGGATTTTTTCATACCATAAGTGTGTGCTACTGATTTTAGCTGTCTGTGACTCTTTATAGGCATGTTACTGTTTTTATACATCCTATGCCTATACATTTTCTGTAAAGATTTCTTAACAACTACCTTCATTGTAGACTATATTTTTCACAAGATATGCTGTGTGTACATTTTGTAATTGGGACTACTTACACCTTAGTTCCACCCGTCTCACCTTCTAAGAGTGAAGCCAGACTGCTCAGCCGCACTACCATTCATTCAGGTCTAACTTGGGAAAGAGTCTGCCTAAAACTACAGGTTTTTTTTCTATACCCTCACCAGAAGACGCTTTAAACTTCTTCCTAACAGTTGTTAATAATAGCCAGGCAGCAGTGGCCGAGCCTAAGCTATGCTCTATAAAATGTCATGAGACTGCACTGCACTGACTGCTTTGCAACACACAGGTAGGTGCAGAGGCCTGGGGCACGTGAACTATTTGTCAGCATATTAACATGTGCCTGCTGCTTGCCAGCTTTGAGAAGTCCTAATAACTGCTTTGGACTCTTTCCAGAGGAAACCTTTCAGTTCTGCTTTGCATTTGGTGCTGTATGTATTCCGCTCCCACAGGTCACTTGGTGAACGTTTGGGCAGGTGCCGACATCGCTCCATTTCATGCTCGCACCCCACTGCCGACTTTGCAGGGGAGACATGTGAGCGCTTGAAAGAGAACCAGACAACTCAGATGGCTGGTCTAGCAGAAGAGAGATGGATGCACACAACATCCCACTGGTGTGCGCTTTGCAGTGCTGCCGTGCAAGGCTGGACATCTGACGATGTGACTGGTGCTCTATTCAGTGCTGACATGTCCCTCATGCGGGGCCTGCGCTGGAATGTCGTGCCAGCCTTTCTGTGTTCACTCACCTTCAAGGCCGGCTTTAGGCTTTTGTCAGGTGCTCTTCTGACATCTCTCATTCAATGCTAGTTGTGGGGTTTCTCTACATGCTCTCTCTCCAATGCTGGAAGGCTGGCTGCAGGATGTTGTCGGGTGCTCTTTGTGCTCACTTTAGTTCAGACATCTCTCATGCAATGCTCACTGTGGGGTTTCTCTACATGCTCTCTCTCCAATGCTGGAAGGCTGCCTGTGGGATGTTGTCAGGCGCTCTTTGTGCTCACCCCAGCCGAACCTCTCTCATGCAATGCTAGCTGTGGGGTTTCTCTACATGCTCTCTCTCCAATGCTGGAAGGCTGCCTGTGGGATGTTGTCAGGCGCTCTTTGTGCTCACCCCAGCGGAACTTCTCTCATGCAATGCTGGCTGTGGGGTTTCTCTACAAGCCCTCTCTCCAATGCTGGAAGTCTGGCTTTGGGATGTTGTCGGGTGCTCTTTGTGCTCACTTTAGTTTAGACCTCAATGCTAGCTGTGGCATTTCTCTGCATGCTCTCTCCCCAATGCTGAAAGGCCGACTGCGGGATGTTGTCAGGTGCTCTTTGTGCTCACTTTAGTTCAGACATCTAGCTGTGCGGTTTCTCTACATGCCCTCTCTCCAATGCTGGAAGGCTGGCTGCGGATGATGTGTCTTGTTTTCGTCATGCTTGTCTTATCTGCAGAGGTGTTTGTGTGATGTTGTGGGGGAGGGCACTCGCTCATTACTGACTTATCTACTATAAGGCCGACTTTGGGGTGTTGTGTGGGGTTCTTTTCATGTTGTTTCAATTGCTGACCTATAACTCCTGTAGGCCGAATACCTGTTATTTATCAGACTGAATATTTAGTATGTTAACATAGAGGAAGAAAGATTGTCCTTTTCTTATGGTTACGCTCTTCGATGTGATCCCACATGGCAGAGCAAAAGTGCCAATTGTCCTATCGGGTGGGATCTCTGTTCTGCATAGTGTAGAACTTGCAAAGTGTGCGCCACGCCAAAGTGCTGAAAAGATATTGAATTTGGAGAATTCTGAGGGTTTTTTACGCCCTCACTCCGAGTGGGGATGATTCTATTCTCCACGGTTGTTCTTTCCTTTGCATGTCCCCTAATGTTCACGGTTAGCAACACAGAGCGTGGCTGAAGTCGCTGGCTAATCAATCCTAAAACGATCCCAATGCACAGAAGATCGTATTCTCTCGTGAGGCATTCAAAACACGCCCATAGTTGCAAAGTTAATTCCTCAAACACTTGGATTTTGTGCAGCTGTAAAATTACAGCAAATATTGAGCTTCAGGTCTACTTGTACCTGTCAGGCTCCTCAAACTTGTAAAATATTACTCCAGAGCCTCTAGGAATGGTGAGTATTTATATTTTGGAGGTCATGGTTCACCTACCCTTGCATAGCCTGTGGATCCAGATCCGCTCGCTTAGCACTACGATTGGCCTCCTGTTCACCAGAGCGGACAGTTTTATTTAGCAACAGGGTTATTCTCATTGATTACTATGATATTACATAAACAGTATTTTGCTCTTGCTAGCCATACTCCTCTTCATGCAAGGTGGGAGGGGACTTTCAACGCTCCCCCCTGCATTACTTTTATCTGTGGTTTTCGTGGTAATGCCCATATAGCAACAGTGGCCTGACCCCTGTTCACTGATTGCATTGGCCACCTGTTGGTTGCCTTCACATCACACTGTTTACTTGCACCATCAGACACCCTTAGCCCCTTTGCCTCTTCTTGCATTTTATGTCTGTGATCTCTGTGAAATTGTTCATGTAAAGTGACACGGATCCTCTTCTGGTTGCGGTGTGCGCAGTGGTGATCAGTACAGCGCTTTGCGTGTCCATTGCCTTTGGTCCTGGGTCCTCAGCGGCACTCACTGTCATTTGCATACATAATTTCCACCTACCTGAATGTGGATCATAAACCAGCAGGGACTGTCTTCATGGCTCATCCACCTCTGTTATCTTGAGGTCCTGAGTCCTAAAACACTTGTTGAACGAAGCCGCATTTTTCTGAGAAAAACGGACAGCAATCCATGAAAGTGGTTTTGCTGAATGTTTGTAAAACGCTTCAACTTCTTCTTTTAGGATGGTTTCCTATTGGATATTGGCTGGTGACTCCTTTCTCTGAATAGCATTGGAATTTAACTGCAAGTATGTTCAAGTTGTAAGAGATTTGCAGATCTCTAACCTTGTAAAGGATTGTGTGAAGGACATTGGGTGCACTTAGCCGAAAGCCTGCACCTGAATGGGGGTTTAAATCTGGATTTGGGAGTAGTTGGAGGACTTTTATTATAAGCATTTTGGTCTGGTGCTCTCGGCTATTGCTTGTCTGAAGGTTCAGTGAGGTGCATGAAGTGTTCCAAGACCAAATGTTTTTCAGAAATAATCCTCACATTTTGCGTGTAGTTGCACCTCATGTTTCCACATTACACCAGAGCTCATCTCTGTGCCCACTGCCTCCACCTTAAGAAGGGTGCTAAAAGCTGAATGCCTATTAAGACTTTGTGTTTGTATTCTTTTTTCAGTATTATGCGGGGGCATATAGGAAAGCAATCGCAAAAGCTATTAAAAAAAAGTATTTTTAAAAATGTTTTTATTTAGACATTGCTATCAAGTGATTTAAGGGACCAGTCTCAAGATCTTAACATCCCATCTTTAAGGGCACATGCAACCTCTACTGCTTGGATCAAACATTCTTTCTGTTGGAACTCTTCACGCCTGCTCTGCTCTTGGATTGTCACACTGAGTCTCATGGCCTGCTGGACGGAGACCCCCTCCATCAGTACCATGAAGTTGCTAATGTTTTTTCTCTGCACGCACAATCACTGGTTGTGGATTCTGTCATGATGATACATTCCAGGGATTTAACTCTGAGTAGTGTGCGGTATGGAGAACTTAAATGTATCTTTGGAAGCTGTGTCACTGCATCTCTGAGTGACTTGTGCACTTAAAGCTGAAACCCATTCACCTTACCTTTTGCAAGGAACAAAGTGATCTATCGCAATCCTTGATCTTAATAAATGTTCTAAGCAAGAGAGGTACTCACCCATGTACCTGCCCCACTCATGGGATAACATTACAGCATCCAGAATGGAAGGGACCTGTTTCCAGTAAATTCACATTTTCCGCATTTATAGTCATATGGAATAAATCTCCAGAGAGACACAGTTAAGGCAAATCTATCAACCATTTGAACAGCAACCATGTACATGATGTTAATTCACCGTTTTAGTGCTATAAATGAACATTATTCAATAGACCATTTTAAAAGTCACAGATACAAAGAGGCATTATAAGTTTAAATCCTGAAATATCAAAAGTATTAATTCATGTTGTAATGATAAAAATGGATTAGAAGATCATGTAATCAGACAATACATGCTTCAATAGGTACAACATGTGACTACATGCTTGAGTAGTACACGTTATTTCATTAGGCAAGATGTAAGATTAAGAATACTTGGTTGCAGTACACATTTTCATAAACATTTCACCCTGATGAGTTTGGTGAAAAATGTGTCCCAAAACATATGTGAACATATGACAGTGTCCACAACTTCATGAAAGGGCTATGATTTATACAGGTAATATTTTCAAATGGGTTGATAACCAGAAGGCGAGGTATGAATGAAACAAGCAGAATTGTTTGATTTTCATGATCTGGTTCTCCATTTGTATCACTGTAAGATTGAGGTTTTAAGTAAGAGATCCTCTGGAGACACAGGACGTTGCAAACAGTAAGTATGTATTGGATACAAATGGAGCCCCCTCCCCTGTCCATCCTGTTAACTGACCAACAAACACTTGCCAGCCCTTATATAGTTCTTTGCTTGGAACCTTGGTTGATTTCTTGTGTCCCAGGATACCAGGTAAACGGGTGATGTTTACTAAACTGTAACGCATAAACAGGGTAAACATGTGATGCTTACTAAACAGTAGGATACCAACAAGATATACATGTGACCATATGAAGCATGTACAGTATAAACATATGTACAAATTAATTCAACACATAATGTCTTTTGGTATTTCATGATTGAGGCTTACATGTTGTCTTTGCATAGGTTCATGCAATTTTTAAAATTGTTTATTGAATAATGTTCATATATATTTGTACAATAAAATGGTGAATTAAATATTATGCATTTTCTTGGTGTTTGAATGATTGTCTTTCGAGAATCATTCCATATAATGAATAAAGTCAGACATGTAGCATATACAACTGTAATGTGTTTGAAAAAGGGAAGTTCCTGGAAAGAAGTCCTTTCCCTTTTAACAGTGAGAAAGTGACCCAATGGGTTTGGGGGTTGGTCACAAAATAATGTGTATTCCCCAGACGGAGGTCTGCATTGGTGATGCCCCTGCATCCCAAGCAATGAAAACCTTTGTATGGAGCTGGAAGAAAGGCCAACCGCATGTTTCTACCATGGTGTTTTCTGGAGAAAGGTCATATAATGTCAAGGCACAAAATGTGCACTTGCCACTAGCGATAGGCTAGTGATATTTGTCTCTTGGCGATTAAGAGATGGTGCTGTGTGTATGTATAGAATTGTGGTGTAGCTTGAAACTAGTATTTATGCCCATTGTGAGGTACCAGAAGTAAGGCTCAGACACAGGGGGCCATGTTTTTGGGTATGGACTTTTATTGTTCACGAAAGGTTGGGGAAAAAGGCCTCTATCCTTAAAACTAAGAGAGGGTTCCCTGCCTCAACAAAACTAGTGAAAACAGTCAGGATGTCCAAAAGTATAAAGTCTGTACTGTCACGTCCCCAAAACCTACCTCTGTCCCTCATGCTACAAACTAACAAAATGGTGCAAGGGTGATCTCGCCTAAAAGAAAAAAGTGTTCATCAAGGCAACAAAAATGTTCGCAACCAGTCGGCTTCCAAAAAATTCAAGACAATGTTCAAGAAAATATTGTTCCTACTTAAAGGGGTTGCTCCTTTCCCCTAGACTTAAACAGGTCAAACGTCTTCCCAGTCTCTTCGTATGCAAAAACACAAAGGATTCTCCATGAGTACAACACATTCCTCGGTCCCAGGGTTCTAGACCACTTTGGTTTCAACCTTTTATTTGGGTGTGAATACCATACTTGAAGGGTCTTGTTATACTCTCCTACCAAGACCCAGTTATGTCCTCTATGGTCTTTGTTTCAAGTATAAGGTTCTAGCCCTTGTTATTTATGCTTAGGGTTCCAGACGCTTTTCTCCTTGCTCTCTTCTATGTGCGGGCCCCAGACTTTAAATGAAACCTTTGATTCATTTGGTTTACTCTCCTGCCAAACCTAGTGTTCCTTATTTCCAATCTTGCTTTCATACAGAGTCTTTGACTCCCATATACTTTCTGCTTTATATGGGTGCGGGTCCCAGACTTGCAATTGGTGCCTGTAGCAGCCTGGTTCACTCTCCTGCCAAGCTAGTTTTTCAATGGTCCTGTTTTCACTTGTCATGCATTTATTAATGATTGGGGTATTTTATCCTGTTGCCTCTCTGTATTTCGTTTATTTTTGGGGGAGGGGTCATGGTTTTTATTTAACATTTCACATCATAAACCATCACCAACAAGTAAATCATAACCAACCAACAGTGGTACAGTTACATTTCTTGACAGTCTTTCATGACCCAGAAACATTGTGCTTGTTCTTATTTTTGTTCAGTTGCCTCTACCCCCGCACATCTACCCCCCCTCCCTAGTCCACTGTCCTGTCCCCCCTACACATCCTCCTACCCGGCCCGCTGCCACTGATATATACATCCACTTTGAGTCTACTGCTGCCCTTCATTGCCCCTCAAACAAGTACTACACACCTATATATGTATTATAATAACAATAGTAACCAGATGGACGCGGGCCCCTCTTTCGAGACCTATAGAATCGGGTGAATAAGTGGATAGAGGACCTGCTGGCTGGCTAAAAGGAGAACATCAAACAACAAACAACCAACCAGTTGACCCCCCCAACCCCCTAACCAGGATGGACCCTAATCAGCAGCCTAACTCGAACCAGCTTGAGAGCATAGAGCTATTCCCTCTTTCAGCCTCTCCTACCCACAGTATCCATGTCTAGTTGTCCTAAGTGTCATAGTTATGATTGCCCCAGGCAGGCGGCAAGCGTCACAATTCACAAAGTAATGGTTCTCACCCCCAGCTTAGCATGTCCTGTTGAGTGCTCCATAGGAGGTCTCCTGATGCTTGTCCTGCTCTGACCCTTGTCATTCCAGAGTTAAATGTTTACCCCATGTGCGTGCAAACTCTGCTTCTCTATCTTGCATTCTATATATCAGCCTTTCATATGTTGACACTTTTATCACCGCCTCCCAGGTCGCAACTCTGGATACCCCTGGCATGGCGCATAGCTTTAATATCCTCTGCTAGGCCAATAACGGAGCCTTATTGAGCCACTTCACTTCTTGGGTAGAAAGGCTATTTCGAATGGATTGTGTCCACCAACGTAGTCCACATCTTTGACATGTAATGTCCACAGCTGTGCTGCTTCAAAAACAATTTCGGTAGAGGGCGTCCTGCGTCGATGGCATCGGGTCGATCTCCATCGAGGGTGACGTTACCGGACCAGATGTTATAAATAGGACGCACGGTGCCCGTAGCCTCAGTTCTGTTTTTTCCGCAAACGTGTTTGCTTCGAGAACTCGGCGCACCTCGTGTGATCTTCTTAGAAGAAAACGTCTTCATCTTCTACCCTCTGACTCCGCGGTCTTGGTTTGAGACATAACGGGACTGTAAATTCAAAATGTCGATTACGGACCCGCTCCGCATCTGCTTGTTGTATCTGGGCGAAAGTCATGATTCCGACGACTGCTCGAAGTGCCAGTCGATGACTGCCAAGGCCTTGCGGGAGCGTAATGGGAAGTTACAGGTCGGTCGGGTTTCTAAACCTCAAAAAATCCCAAAAAGCTACAGGTATTTCCACCAACAATTCGAGGGGGGACTCTCCGCGTTGGAAGGAGTCCCAGGTATCTCGATCCCGGAGTGGGACTCGTCGTCCTCGTCTCGGCACTCCCGGAATCTGCGTCACCGGTCGCCTTCTCCGTCCTCGTCGATTATAATGGCTCATTAAGGAAAGTGGCTTACCCCACTAAATCCTCGACTCTTGAGGAGTGGGAGGCACTCAGGGAGCAAATGCTGGCGATTTTTCAATCCCAGGGCACAGTTACATCTGTGCCTTCGTAAGAAGCCCGCAGGGAACGGTCTTGGTCCGATGCTCGCGCACCTTCGGGCACGGGCACTCGGCGTGATAAACATCGGGAACCGTCGAGGTCCCTTTCGGACAAGGCTTCGGTGGATTGCCAGAGCTGTGCCAAATCCAGGTCTCGGTCTTCAACCCCAGCGAAACAACAGAAATCTGGAAAAGGCTCGAGGTCGGCGTTGACACCGTCAGCGCGTGTCTGTCGAGTGCGGCTGTCAGAGCTTTGCCTTCGATCCAGCCCTCTGCCGTCTGCATCTTAGGGTGAATTCGGCCGGAATTTGCCAGTGGAGGCCCCTGGTACTGTGGAGCCTCTGAAAAAGGCATTATCCAAGACTGTGAGGCCTGTTGTGGACTGCAGGGCTGCTCCTGTCCCTAGGAAGGAGTTCTTTCATTCTCTTCATGATATTTATGAGGATGAGAGGTCCAATACGGAGCTTGAGCCTGTTGAAACTCATGACGCTCCTGACATGGGGCCTCATTACGACCCTGGCGGAGTGGGTTTACACCAGCGGTATTCGCAGCGGACCCGTCCGCCCTACTACGAGTTCCTGTAGCGCCATGGAGCGTTTTCCGCCTGGTTTTTCCGGGCGGAGAAATCCATGGCGCTACGGGACCTTGTTGTTAATTACGCCACCGTATTTTACGGTGGCGTAATTAACGCCTTCCCCACTCCCATTATACCCTATGGGGCAAAAATGGGAATGGGGAAGGGTAAAATGGGGAATGGGGATTTACCGCCCCGCCAAGGTCGGAATGGGGCGGTAAATCCGCCAACCCCCATGGCGCTATCGGCAGCTTTCCGCCGTGCTCCATGGTGCATTTTGCGCCACGATTTCCGCCAGGGTCGTAATGAGGGCCATGGTCTTTTCTGAATACAGTCAGTTGGAGGAGTTGCGTCAGTCGTTACATGATGCCAGTGGCCTTCACACATCTCCTGAGGTGGAGTTTGGTAGGCCAGAGGCTGGGGCTCATGCTGAATTCTCCTATAGCAGGTTGATGTCTAGAGTTACAAAGTGTCTCTGGTGGTCCGGTCCTCGGGTTCCATTTGATCAGGATGACCTGACTGATATTTTGGATCAGTGTCCGTCCTCTGACCCAGTGTTGCCTTTTCATTTGGCATTGCAAATAAGGGTGGCGGCTACTTGGCAGACCCCGAAGGCTCTTCCAGCGGTCAACAAGTCGTTGACTAAGAAATACCGCCCACCCAGTAGCGACCCCAGCTACCTATCCACTCGCCCCACTCCTGAGAGTTTGGTGGTTCAGGCAGCTACGGGCACTTTGAAGCAGGCAGCGTACCCTACAATCCCTCCTGATAGGGACGACAAGCTCTTCGATGGTTGGGCACGCAAGGTGTTTTCTGCTGGGAGTATGGCACTGAAGTCGGCCAACTCCACTTGTGCCTTGGCAAGTTCTCTCTAGCGGCTGAGCATATCCCAGAGGGGGAAGAAAGGGATGGGTTCCTTGCTCTTATGCAGGATGGGAAGGATGCCATGTGTGAATCTCTTCATTTTGGGTTGGACACGGCTGATGGTGTTAGCCGGTCCATGGCTGCGAGCACCTTGATTACGCAGGTTTGCGTGGTTGCGGAAGTCAGGTTTTGCTCCGGATGTGCAAGCCCGTCTTCTGAACATGTCCTTTGATGGCTCTCATTTGTTTGGCAGCAAGGCTGACGAGAGCCTTGAGAGGTTGCAGACCTCCAAAGCTGCTGCTAAATCTTTAAGCGCAGCTGTGTGTCAACGTCTGCCTTTTTGTACTAGGGCACAACAGTGGAGGGGGGTTCCTTTCGTTACTACTCCTCTTTGGTAGAACAAGAGGAGCCGCTAATCAAAGGGGCCACCGAAAAGGTACCCATGGTGGACCGGGAAATGGAGGTGCCAAAGCCGCTCAGGCAGCTGCCTCTTTGCCTTCAGGCACTGCCACAGCCGCTCCAAAACAGCTATGAGGCCATGTTCCATTGTTCGCCGGTTTGGGGGCAGAATGTCTCAGCATCTCGAAGAATGGCGAGTTATTACTTCGGATGCGTGGGTTCTGGATACAATAGCCCACGGCTACTGCCTCCCCTTGCTAATGCGGCCTCACGACAATCCACTGGGGAATCTCTTTGAAGCTTCCAGATCTGCTCCTTGTGCAGGAAATCCTGACCCTGCTGGAGAAAGGCGCTATAGAACTAGTGCCTGTGGCAGAGAGGAACAAGGGATGGTATTTCCCTTATTTTTTGATTCCAAAGAAAGACTGGGGACTGAGACCTATCTTTGACATGCGTTGGTTGAACAAGTTCCTCAGGAAGGACAAGTTCAAGATGGTCACTCTTTCTCAGGCCCTTTGACTTCAGGATTGGTTGGTGTCTCTTGGCTTACAGGATGCTTATTTTCATGTGCCCATTCATCCAAAGCACAGAAAATACCTGAGTTTTACGGCTGTCAACTCGCACTTTCAGTTTCGGGTCCTGCCATTCTGATTGACCTCCGCCCGAGGGTCTTCACCAAGCTAATGGTGGTGGTGGCAGCGTATGTCAGGAGAGGAGGGGTTCACGTCTACTCCTACCTGGACGACTGGCTGATCTGAAGGCGTTCTCCCGCACAAGCCTTGGATCATCTCAGCCACACCTGCCGCTCCCTTCACAAGCTGGGCTTCTCCCTAAATTTCAAGAAGTCGCATATAACACCTTCCCAACAGCTACAGTACATCAGGGCTGTGTTGGACATGTCCTTGGGGAAGTGCCTGCCTCCCAAGGTGAGGGCGCATCACATTGTACAGATGGTCAACAAATTTCAGCGTGCTCATAGTCTTCCAGCTTTTGAATTCTTAAGGTTGCTCGGCCTCATGGCATCCTGCGTTTTTCTGGTGCCAGACGCCAGACTGAAGATGAGATCCCTTCAATGGGTTCTCAAGATGCAGTGGTCGCAATTCTCAGGCAAGATATCGGATCCCGTTCAGATTCCACTCACGGTCTTGCAGGATCTTCTGTGGTGGACCAGCGAAGGGAATCTGATGTAGGGGGAGCCGTTTTGGCAGCCGTGGCATGAGGTGACGGTGGTGACGGATGCTTCCCTCACAGGATGGGGAGCTCATGCCAACGAACTGACCACCAGCAGTCGTTGGTCTCCGTAGGAGTCCAAACTCCACATCAACCTGTTGGAGCTGAGAGCCATCAGGCTGTCCCTGAAGGCTTTTCTGCCATCTGTGCGGGGGAAGAGTGTCCCGATCATGACGGACAAAACAGTGGCCATGCATTACCTCAACAAAAAAGGGAGGGGGTTGGGTCACTTCCGCTGTACAGAGAGGCGATGCAGCTCTGTCACTCTCAGCAGTTCATCTAGCCGGAGAGGAGAATGTGGCGGTGGACGCTCTGAGCAGGCAGAGCACGGTCTCCCACAAGTGGGAGTTGTCTCAGGAAGTCTTTCTGGAGATGTTCGCCCTTTGGGGAACCCCTCAAGTGGATCTGTTTGTGGCCGGTGCCAACCGGAAGTGTGAGAGATTTGGCTCAAGGGAATTTCCTCTGAGAGTAGCCTTAGGGGATGCATTTGTCATGGATTGGTGATTCCCATTTCTATACGTGTTTCCTCCGGTCCCGGTCATTCCTCAGGTGCTAAGGAGGTTGCGGAGGTTCGGATCCCACATAATCCTCATTGCTCCAGATTGGGCAAGGAGAGTGATGCCCGGCCCTTCTAGAAATGTCCATCTGCCCTCCACGCCGTCTTCCTCACAGAGAGGTTCTTCTCTCGCGTGCGAAAAGGGGGTGGGTGTGTGGGGGGGGGGGTTCGTCAGGATCTCCATCCTGAGGTCAAGACCCTCAACCTTCATGCTTGTTTTCTGAAAGGTTGAGATATAAGGATTGGGACCTCCCGGATGACGTGAACGAGGTATTGCTTTCGGCCAGGCGGCAGACAACCAAATCCCTGTACCGTTGCCGTAAGTTTTGCGACTGGTGCAGAGGTAATAATGTCGATCCTTTTCAGTATTCCACTCCGATGGTTCTTTCTTTCTTTGGCCCAAAGGGGTCTTCAAGTGTAACCATTAAAGGTTACCTGGCGGTGCTGTCTATTTTCAAGCGCTCGTCTGAAGAATGTTCTTATTTTAAGATGCTTTTGATTTCCCAATTTCTAAAAGGGCTCACAAATGTGATCCCGCAACCCCCGTTTCAGGTGCCATTTTGGGATCTGAATTTGGTCTGTAAATTCCTGACGGGTGCTCTGTTTGAACCACTGCACTCTTGTCCTTTGAGGCTGTTGTCTTTCAAGACGGTTTTCTTAGTTGCAGTTACATCTGCTCGCAGATAGAGTGAATTGCAGGCACTTTCATCTAAGCCACTCTTTACTGTGTTCCATAAGGATAGGGTTGTACTGATGGTATGCCTTTCTTTCCTACCTAAGGTAGTGTCTGAGTTTCATCTGAGCCTGAAAGTAATACTTCGGGCTTTCTATCCTCCCCCTCATTTTGGTAAGGAAGAGGAGAGACTTCATAGGTTGGACCCTAGAAGAGCTTTTAGCTTTTACATCTCTAGGATGTCCAGGGTCAGAGTGGACGACCAGCTTTTTGTGGGATACACTGGACACGGATTGGGCAAGGTTGTTACTAAACAGACCTTGTCCAGATGGATAATCCTCACCATTTCTGAATGTTACAGATTGATGGGCAAGGACCCTCTGGAGGGGTTGAGAGCTAACTCCACTAGGGGCGTGGCTACATCAACCGCCCTGCAACAGGGAGTTCTTAAGAATATTTGTGACGCAGCAACATGGTCTTCCATCTACACCTTTGTCAAGCATTACTCCCTGGATACGCTCCATGATCAGGATATGGCCGTTGGTAAAGCGGTGCTTTATTCTGCCATCTGATTGGGTATTCTAAATTCTTCTCCCTCCTCCTTTCACTGATGCTGCTTTGGGAGTCTGTCAAAGATGTGGAATACGTTGGAGGACACAATCCATTCGAAGAACAAGTTACTTACCAACTGGTAACCTTCTTTCAACTCGGTGTTTCTCCAACATATTCCACATCGCCCTCCCAGCCTGCCCTGCTGAAGAATTTCCTATGCTATTGCAGCTTGCATTCCTGCAAGGCTATGTGCAGTCAAGCAGTCGTGGTGTACGAGCAGGTTCTACGTTATTGAGGAAAAAACGTAAACTGAGGCTACGGGCGCCGTGCGTCCAATTTATAACATCCAGTGATGTCAACCTCGACGGAGGCCTTCGAGGGACATCGACCTGACGCAGGACGCCCTCTGCCGAAAAAAAATTCCGAAGCAGCACAGCTGTGGACATTACATGTCAAAGATGTGGAATACGTTGGCGGAACATCCAGTCGAAAGAGAGTTACCTGTTTGTAAGTAACTTGTTCTTTTCTGTGACATATCCCCTAGTACCGACAGCTCTGGGTAAGTGATGGCCATTTTCCCAGTGTTGCCTGCATTGAGATGCGCTTATCTGTCTAGTACAGTTCCAACCTTGGCCATGACCATAGTACATGTAAGATATCGGCTCCTCGCACTGAACACCTCCAGCCCTTAGTTTGTTGTTTAAGCCCTGCCTTTGCCTTTTCCAGCGGCTGTGGAGTCCAGTATCATCACTCAACGATTTTGAACTGCGTCAGCTTGAGCTGCACCTTCTGGCTTCCCGTTGCATAATTTTCCATTTTACTTTTTGCCGACTCCTCGCTGATCTGCGTTCCTAGCAGCCCCTACCTCTCCACTATCCCCTCCCTGGTTTTGTACCCATACAGGGAGTCTCACAGCACCGCATAGGGGCCCCCGTTGGGGCCTTCCTCCCTTTCCTGCGCTCTACAACTGTAGCCACCGGATAGCCTTTTAGTGTATGGCCGACGTCTTAGTGCTGCCGCCACACTATGCTGGAGCTGCATATATTGCCATTGCATACAGCGACCGAGGTTAAACTTGGCCACCAGTTCCTCATAGCTGAGGAATCTATCCCCATCGAAAATATCCTGGAGCCGCAGAACTTCCTTGGTGGCCCTCCCGGCCCACAATATGCACTTCCCTCTGATCTTAATGGCCCGTTATTCCAGATTGGGGCTTTGCGGTGCCAGTGACAGTCTACTTTAAGTAAGAGGTGTGCTCGTTCCCAGGCCTTCACAGTGGACCTAGGGATCGGGTGCTGCGAGCGGACCATTTCATCATACACAATGGCTATGCCCTTTGTGTTACTTATGCTTTGTTCCATCCTGGCCCATCCCTGTGTCTCTTCCAGTTCCCCAGATGATGGCTAGCTGAGAGATATGCTGCACCAATTAAATTAGTTCCACATTGGGTAAATTAAGACCGGCCGTCATTGGAGGGGCATATAGCTTGTCTAGTTTGAGCCTCGGTCTCATGCCACCCCATACAAAATCTTTAATTCCGCTTAATATTTTCTTCATGAGAAGAGGTGGAACCTTCCGGGGCAGCAGCGCAAAGATATAATTGAGCTTCGCTATGATTGTCATTGTTAAAATTTGCACTCTTCCCAGATGGATAGGTTGAGAGCCTTCCATTTGGCCATTTTAGCCCCAATGTTGTTCCATATATTCTCTGCGTTATCCTTCACCATATCTACCAAGCCCTGATTTAGATTCACCCCAAGATATCTAATTCCCCTCTCGACCCACCAAAAAGTTGTGATCGGACACGCTCGCCTTAGTGGTATTCTCATTCAGTGGCATCACTTCACACTTATCCCAGTTTATCTTTGAACCGGAGAAGGCCTGCACCTCCTGTTTCAGGGAAGCTATGGAGGAGCCAGGGTTTGCTAGCGCGAGCATAATATCTACATACAAGAGAGATTTTACCTCCCCTATTGGCGTCTCTATTCCAGTAATGCCTTTCTTCTCCCTTATGGCCACGGACAGGGGTTTCAGAGCCAGTGTGAACAACAGCGAGAGCGGGCAGCCTTGCCGTGTTCCTCTCGTGACACTGAAGGGTTCTTTGACGTGCCCTCCCGCATTCACCCTTCCACTAGGTTTAGAGTATAGCAGCTTAACCTTCCTGATGTATTCCCCTCCTAAGCCAAAGTGTTCAAGCGTCCTGAACAGGTCCCCCCACTCCACCCTGTCAAAAGCTTTCTCCGCATCGAGGGAGAGCGCGCCCCCGGGCTGCCCATCCTTTTCTGCCATAGTGTGTGCAACAGCTGCCTCATATTATCTTGCGCTAAATGGCCCGGCATGTATCCTACAAGCATGTCATGCACCCGCTTTGTTATAACATTTCAAAGCCATGTTATGAGCACTTTGGCTAGTATCTTAATGTCCGCATTGATCAATGATATTGGCCCGTAGCTGCTACAGCATGTTGGGTCATGCCCAGGCCTAGGCAGCACTGTTATTAATGCCCTATTGAATTCTGGGTCTAGCTCTCCCTCCTCCACTGCTTAATTTATGAAGCCTTGACGGAAGTTCTGCAATTTCCCCCTCCCCAGCCCCCTGCCTTATAAAACCCTGCGGGAAACCCATCTTCTCCCTGGGAGTTACCTGCACTCCTTTCTTTGATGGCCACCTGAACTTCCTTCACTAAAATGGGCCTCCGAACACCTTATCCTCGCTTCTTAGGGTAGGGAGAGCTCTGGAACTCCTAACACTATCCTCTGCCGGCTGATCTAAGGGGGCTTTGGCCGTGTAGAGGCTCTCATAGAACTTGCAGAATGCTTTGCCTATCCCACCATGGTCTGTGATGTTCCCACATGTGACTTCATCCCTAATGAGAGCGATCACAGTCTGCTCTACCCTCTGTTCCAGCTGGGCTGCTAACAGGCGCCCGCCTTTTCCCCCTGCTTGTAATGGGTTGCCTTCAAACGAAATAGCGCATACTCTGCCTTCTTTGTAAACAGTGCATTTAGCTCATGCTTCGCTCCTCTGACCACCACTAAATTTGCCCTGAAAGGCATCTAATCATAGAGGTGTGCCAACCGAGTAACTTCTTGCTCCAGCTGTGCCTGTCTATCCCAATCTTCCCTCTTCCGCCTTTAGCTCTTTTGCATGAACATCGCCCTTACATATGCTTTCCTTGCTGCCCATAGGCTGCTCGCCTTCTCCACCGATCACTCGTTGAAGGCCAACTACTTCTCTGCCATGTCTCTAAGGGCTTGCTTGTCTCAGGGGTGTTTAATCAAGCTACTATTTATTCTCCATCTCGGTGCATGTGGCCTAGCTAGCGTTATGTCCAAATCTAGATTGATTGCCCATGGTCTGACACCCCCCACCCCTGGTATATCACATCTCACTGTATCACATCCTGGCTAGCCCTGGCTGACAACAAAAAATAATCAATGCAGACCTTGTGCCATGCACACACGATGTGAATGTGAAATCTCTGCCTGAGGGGTTGATCAGCCTCCAAGGATCGCATAGTCCTTGGTCTGCCATTAACGGCTGCAGGTGCCCTCTTTATAAAACCCATCCTAAATATATATGAACAATAAAATAAAGGGGGTTGGCAGATTTATCCAGGAAGGGGGTCTACTGGCAAATTCCAATCCCCCCTAACAGCGCCGGGGCCTTTGTCCCTCTCCACTATACCCCTATAAAGATCTGCAAAGAAGATTTGTTTGTCCGCCGTGGGGGCGTAAATTGAGCCAATGCCTATGCTATCATTAACCATATGTATCTTAATTGCAACAATCTTCCCCCCCCCCATCATCCTCCCAGACCTTTGTGGCTCTGATTTGGATCACCTTGTGGATAAGAATTGCCACTCCACGTTTTCTGCCCTTCTCAAGACTACTATGGTAAACCTTCCCCACGCACTCCCTATACAGTTTAGCCGCTTCCTGCTTACTGGGATGCGTCTTCTGTAGTAGCGCAATGTCTGCTTTTTTGGTACTACATATTGAAAAACCTTCTTCCTTCTAATATAGTGCCCAAGAGCATTGACATTCAATGAAAATATTTGGGGGCCTTTACCAGTTGTCGCTGACATCCTTGTTTTTAGATCCTGTATTTAGTGAAGGTGTGCCCCATGCTCCCTTTCCCTCCTATGAATGTGTTCACTCTCCTGCTCTCTGCTGCAACCATAAACTATACAACCAGAAAAACCATTTTGAACCTATAACACAATGCAAGACAATCCAGTCTCCCTTGTCCCCTCTGCCCCCTCCGGTGACACCCAGGCCCTTTCTTGCCACCACAGGATTGGTCCCTGGATTAATCAATGGGTGCATTCCCTTACTATTTCTATCTCTGGTCTAGTGGCCGGCCCACTCTTCAGGCCTGCTCATCCCCCGCCCCAACCACCTGCCACTCCGTTAATACACTTTGTCCGTGTGCGGCCGCCTCCACTTCACTTGGAGTGCAGCCCTCTCCGTAAACAGTCTCCCTTCATGTTAACGGCGACATGCCAAACTCCCCTCCTGCAGGTCAGTTAATGACATTCTTTCTTGCCCATCCGTGCCATCTGCACATCTCTTGTCTCCCAGCCAGTTCTCATCGAGCTGCTCCTGAGCAGTGTCTCACCTCTGTAAGGGAGGCTTGGTTTCACAATTATGACACTGACACAAAAGGTACAATTTTAAAAGCTTTATTCAATTTTTGGGGTTTGGCAAAACTTGGGAGTAGTCTCTACCATCAACTAATAGATAAATCAGTCCTAGTTGAGTCTGTTAAATCAAAATGGCCTATACTAAAAAAACCTAATGTCTGCCCTATCTCCTATACAAAAAGTGTGTAATGGGG
Organism: Ambystoma mexicanum; assembly: GCF_040938575.1. NCBI lineage: Eukaryota > Metazoa > Chordata > Amphibia > Caudata > Ambystomatidae > Ambystoma > Ambystoma mexicanum. The sequence continues at coordinate 292,211,135 of NC_090926.1, read as the reverse complement.
AACATGTATGCAAAGGAAAATTAGTGTTACAATGTAAGGAATCAATCTGACTGCATCAGCTCTCCTCCCGGCGTTAGACAGCACAGAGTAAGGCGGTCTCCTTAGACAGGGTGACGCACTCTGGCTCAGTTCTCAAAACAAAGGCAGTTCAAAACTTGGTTAGAGGCCCACCTGGCCTTACACGTTAAAGTCTCTATTTCCAACTTTCACACGTTAATTTACAGTTCAACAAAAAGGCACTGTTCAACAAAAACTGTACGTAGGTCTAAATCCGTGGGGCTCAGGCCTTTCAATCAGAGCACTTGCAGCACTTCCCCAAGCTTAATTCAACTTCTTTAGGGTTCCCTTCCCCTAACTTATCACACTTCCGTTCTCCCTCAGCCGGGCTCAGACCTTTTCCTGATGTCGAAGACTTTCGAATGTTGAAGGCTTTTACTATAGACTTCTGCAGGACCACTTCGACTTTCCCCTCAGCTCACACTTGTTTTATTTGCCCCAGTGTCTCTTGGTCTGGGTAGTTCAATATCATAAGCACAAAAGTTCAACATTCACCTTTTACTTCCCCTTTTCCCCAGGGTTCATCTTGATTATTACGCCTTTTAGAGTTCATTCACTTTGTCACTTCATAACAGAACATTTCTCCCTGCGCAGAGACTTTCGAGTGAGCTACTTCCTTTCACCGGACCACTCTGCTACTCTGTATCACTTGCTATACAGTTATCTGTAATTTCACCAAAGGTCTGCCTTCCTTCGCATTTTATCCACACGCATGCAGCTTTCAATTGTGAGGCATACTGTTGCAACTTCAATCTTCTCTTAATACACACTAGTCTTTTATGTTGCTCACCAACTCACCGGCTATGTGCATTCCTTTCTTGTCTTTATGGTTTTAATTCATGAGTCAAGATTAGTACCACAGGCTTGGTCTCGCCGACTTTGTTGTTCACCCGGGAGGGTGGCGGGCGCCCTTGAAACAAAATGCAGTCTTCTTGTCTGAGATTTGACCTTCTCCACGTATCTTTCACGTCTCTTTGGAGGCAACGACCCCCTGCAGAGAATTCCTGGGTTTGTTTACCCCTTGCTCTCGTCCCTCTGTCCATCGCTCTGCTCCAGTAGGATCGCCTTCGCCCCAGAAGTTCTGCTCCTTCTCATGTTCCACCTTGCTCAGAATGTGCTTCTAGGTTCTGCCTTTTATCATCCGCGTGGGGAGAGCTAATGGGTATCAAATGTAGGTGATTAAAGTCAAGTGCCTGACTTCGCCTGACCCCATTAGGGGGACATGCAAGATGTAATGCTCAGGTGTGAGTCTGTCTTTTCCCAGAGAGCACTGTCTATGTGAAAGTGTTTGTGTAGGGAAGGGGGAGGGGAGTTGAAGTCTCACGATATCCTACCTGGTAGGATGGGGCATGGGTACGGGAAAGGGGGCATACCGCGTCTCACCACAGGTTGCCTCACCCGCACTCCTCGAAGGTTCCTCACCCAGGTGATTCTCCCCCACTGGTCCACTCCCAGGAAGTGGATCCAAAAGTGATGGCTGTGTCCTTGACACCTGGATTACAAGTCCTTGAGGATTAGCGGGCGAGACACCACTTGGTTTCTCTCACCTCGGAGTTTGTATTTGTATTTATGTAGTTTATATAGCGCTTTACACCAAAGCGCTGCACATTTTAACAACAGGATACATATAAAAATTAACAATATAACAGTAACAGTGGAAGCAATTTACAATTGAGAATCAGACCAACAAAACAATAAGTAGAACAATTAACTGGAGGGGAGAAGGAGCGTAGTGCAGTAGAACGGAGAGGGAGTGGGAGTGGAAGAGGAGGAGATGGGAAACGGATGGGGTGAAGGGTGAGAATGGGGAGAGGGGGGAAGGAGGTGATCAAGCAGGTAAGGCAAGGTGGGAGGGGAGCAGGAAGTGGGGAGGGGTTTCATGGTGGGGAATGGAGAAGGAGAGATTTGAGGGAAGTTCAGAATGAGGAAAAGGTAGAAATAGAGCAGAGTGAGAGAGGTAAGGAGTTCCAGTGTAGGGGGGCTAGGAGATGGAAGGAGCAGAAACGGGATGTGGCACAAGGGGAAGGAAGAACAGTGAGAAGGAAGTGGGCGGCAGAGCGAAGGGAGCGGGAGGGAGTGTAGAACGAGAGGAGGGAGGAGAGATAAGGGGGAGCAAGACCGTGGAGAGATTTAAAGACTAGGCAGAGAAATTGAAATTTAAGTTGGGAGTGAAAGGGAAGCCAGCCAAGGGAGGAAAGGGAAGGAGACATGGAGTCACGGGGGGAGAGGAGATGGAGGGTGCGGACGGCAGAGTGGTAGATAGATTTAAGGGGGGGGCGAGATGAGAAGTAGGAAGTCCAAAGGGTAAGGAGGAGCAGTAGAAGAGGCGAGCGAAGATAAAGGAGGAGATTAAGAGTTTAGTAGCATGGAAAGTGAGAGAGGGGCGGACTTTGCAAATATTAAAAAGGTGGAAGCGACAGGCACGAGAAGTGAGAGAGATGTGATGGGAAATGGTGAGAGAGGAGTCAAAGTGAATGCCTAGGTTTGCGAGCGTGGTCAGAGATGGGGAGATTAGAAGGGTTCAATTATTCAGCGACAATCTGGTTTTTCTTCTTGGTCTGTCTGGGTCAGGGCCCTCCCTCAGTGCCTGCTTGCAATTTAGCAGTTTACGACACACCTCTTGGCCCCCTCTCCGCTATCCCTTCTCGTCTTTTCCCTGATGTTCCATCCGACTGGTGCCCCTCTCTCTTTTCTCCTGTTATTCTTGGGCAGCGCCGTGTCCATTGCCTGTGTCTCCAACTCTTGCAGAAAATCCCAGAGCTCAGACGGCTCAGTAAAGATCCTAGTCTTCTGATCTTTCGTGAACAGCATGCTAGCTAGCTCCAACGGCCCATGTTGCAAGTGCGATTTCCGCAGTGCCGGTCTCATACTCAGGAACCTTTTCAACGTCTCCCTGGAAAAATCTGGAGATATATAGATTCTGTGTCCTCCCCATACTAGTGGGCTTTTGTTCTTGACTGCCGACAATATTTGTTGCATGTGCGGGTAACGCAGGAAACGGGCGATCATAGGCCTTGGCGCTTTCAGGTTGCCTCCATTCCTCCTGCGCACCCTGTGTGCTTGCTGTATTTCCAATGGCTGGCTGAATTTCATCTGCAGGTTGACTGATATCCAGGTCTCCAGGAAGCCTATAGGGTCAACCCCTTCAACTGTCTCTGGGAAACCGAAGAAAAACGCAGGTTGCAGCGCCAGCTCCTATCTTCCAGCTTATTAGCTACCTTCAATTGACCCATTTGGGCCTGAAGGTCAAACACCTTATCCGCCACCTCATCGACCTTTCCTGCTCGCTCCTCCACTTCCATCAGCCTGTCTGTAAACTTGCCCATCTCTGCCCTTACGCTCACCACCTCTCTGTGCGTATCCTTAGCTCTCGCATCCATGCCTGTCACCACCTCACTGAGCTTTGCAATTTGCTGCAGAAGGAGGTCTAGTTTCAACTCTCCCTGCGAGGCGCTGCCCTTATCTAGTCCTTTAGGCTCCATTGTGCTCACTTAGTGGCCCCTTTGTAATTCCCAGATGCTGCTCCGTCCCCCTCCTTTCGTAGTCTGACTTCCTACCTGCTCACTCCTTCTGTAAGCACTGCGTTTTCCTTCACTCTTCTCCTTTACACTGTCCCTGGCCTTCTTCTGCCGTTCAGCATCCACAGTTGCTTTAGAAGTCCTTATTTAATGATTCTAGTCTGTTGGCCACCTTTAGCCTCACCCTTATCCTCTAGCGCAGATCTCGTTCTACTCCGCAGCCTGCCTCCGACCATAATCATGACTCTATATGCCCTTTAGTTCTGCCAGTCCCATGACACTTTAACACAGGAGACAGCCTAAGGAAAAGAAGCATTTAATCAGCCATTCTGCACTTGGCCTGTGTTGTGCAGCTATCCATTCCCCAGACGTGCTCCCTCCTCTATTGTGGTCCATAGCTTTTCCAGTCCTCCTTTCCCTCTCTGCACTAGTTCTTTGCTTCCTCACTCTTGGCTTCTCACTCCCATCTCAACCACCGGCTCACTCTGCAAGGCTCCTTGGCCGCCCTCAGTGTCAGGCAGGCTCTCCTGGTTGCTGCTCCACACCACGGCAGTGTCACCCTCCTCTCCTGCTGCTGCCGTCCGCTGCCGCTCCACGCATGCAGCGTCCCTCTGCTGATCAGAACCTCACTGAGTATGTTTGCCGCTCCTCTTCAGCACTTCCTGGCTGCGCAGCTCATAGGGACACTGGCGAGTGGCCTGTTGCCATTTTCCAGGGCAAGCTGTGCCCGATGTCATTGCCTGCTTCACAACACTCTATACGCACTGCAGCTTTCCTTTGGCACCCGCACACATATGCGAAACGCTCCCCTTCTCTTCCGCCACCTGAAACTGACTTTAGCACTCTGGTATATGCCTCACAGCCGCTCATCATTGGGCATGGGGTCAGGTGGTCTGGAGGTCCCTCTAAGCGGCCACCTTTCTGGGCAGCCGGCCACGCCTCCCCTGTATTTTGTTATAATGCATTAGTCCATAACAGATTCTGACCTTCATTCAGTCCTTTCTGCGTTTTCCTCAGACCTCATTTTAATCCCCATCAGCCCACGTACCTCTGTTTTCGGTTTGCGTCTTTTGGGCAGCGGGATCTCTTCTCAAGGCTCCGGTAGCCATCTGACTTGTTTTCCGTTCGGTTGTTCGTCCCACAGTTGGCTCTCGCCACGGCATTGCTGTGAACATAGCAAGATGCTCTCGTGTCTCTTTTGTAAGTGAGCTTCAGAGTAGCCGGCCGCCGGGCTACGTTCATTCTCTATTTTGCCTGCAAACAGAGTCTTGTCCGTATTGGCCTCATGTCTCTGTGCAGCTGACAGCGTTGCTTGTCTGGTTATCACTACCCAGAGGGATTCTCTTTTGATTCTCAGCTGTAGTACATTTGAACTCCTGCATTGGGAAAGGGACTTGTTGTGCACCAAGCCAATTCTCAGTCCTCTTCCTCGTCTCAGTACATGGTTTAGATGCAACAAGTCAACGTAAATATTGGTTAGCTCTTTACTCTGCATGAATGAACTATTTGCATTGGTTTCACAATAAAACCTATCGGTCCTATCATGGCCGATGGGAAGGGGATTGAACTCCTGAAAAGTAGTTGAAGGACTTTCAGCAGGATAATACCCCGTCTGCTGAAGATGATTGTCCCTAATCCCATAAGGGGACTTCCCTCCCCCGGTGATCTTCCTGCTGTGCCGCCACCCCCAGGGGGGTTATTGTACTGTGGACGCACCGCCCTGGCCCCCTGGGAAAGGTCTCCTCCCATAGAGGAGAAGGGGCGATTTGCTTTGATAAGAGATTTAACTGAGTGCTTGTGTTGATTGATTACCTAGGCTCACCTAGGCCCACCTAACATTTTTGTTTCATTCCCCAGTGGTTCTATGGTCTCTGCAGTGATAATTTTCCCAGGGTGCCTCATATAAATTTTTGCCCCAAAGCCAAGAATGACTACGTACAAACAAGAATAGACTTTGACCAATACATACGCAAGATACGTCTAATGAAATTCTTTGCGACCAACATATACAAAAAACGCCCTAAAGAAAAAGAAACTGGGCAAACAGAGGTAAAGATCAAGGAGTTGAATACATTAACAGATCTGGTAGATTTGGAAAAGGGAACAGAAGTGGGTAATGATGGTGAACCCATAGATTTTGATGAACTTGACATCAGAACAGACTGGACAGTTAAGAGCCAACTGAAATTGAAATCAAGGTTTAACCCCATGGCCAACCTTGGGAACAACATTGAGGCATTTCAGAGTATGGTAGTCGAAGACCTGAAAAAACTACAGAGGAAAGAACAAAAGCAAATCCCAAAGGATAATATGTCAGCCAAAGATAGACAAGCATTACAGGAGCTACAGGAACTAAAAAACTGCATTATCAAACCATCTGATAAAGGGCGAAATATAGTCATACAGAACAGACTATATAAGAGAGGCTCAATGACAAAAAATGCTATATAAGGATCAAAACCAACCCCATTAAAGAATTGGAAAATAAGATCAGTATGTTCCTTGCAGAATGGGAAGAAAAGGGCCTATTAACCGAAGAGAGTCACAAGTTCTTATCGACCACTAACTCCATTACACCAACAATCTATTTTCTCCCCATGGTACATAAGAACATGAGAAAACCACCAGGGAGGCCCATTGTTTGTTTGATAGGGTCGGCTTTGGAAAATATGTCCAAGTATATAGACAAAGTCCTCTTTGCTTTTGTCTCTGTGCTTCCGTCCTACCTAAGAGACACGACGGATTTCCTATCTAGGATCGAAGACATACCATGGGAAAAGGAATATTTGTTGGCCAGTATGGATGTGGTTTCGCTTTACACATCTATTGGCCATGAGTACGGGAAACAGGCGTGTCAACACTATCTTCACACCAGATCCCTAAACTATTTGGAAGACACGCAAATGGTACTCTCGATGATTGAACTGTGCCTTACAAACAAGGTCTTCCTCGTCAACAATGAGTACTTCAAGCAATTGCAGGGAACGGCTATGGGCACCACCTTTGCGCCATTGTATGCAAATCTAACGATGGACGCTTGCGAGGAACTTAAAGTCTGGACATACAGTAATCGTGAATTCGAGGGGATTGGGTCCTCCGACGTATTCCATATCTATGACATGTAATCACCACAGCTGTGCTGCTTCGGAAACTTTTTTCTGCGTCAATGACGTCGATGCGCCGTCGTCGAGGACCTCCTCCGACGTCCGACGTCATCCGATGTGATAAGTAGGACGCACGACGCCCGTAGCCTCAGTTCCGTTTTTTCCACGAACGTGTTGCTTCGTGAATCTCGGTTAACGCCTCGACTCTTTGGAGTTCTGTTCTTCTCGGTTCTTCGAACCTGTTCGTTTGTGTGAAAATCCTTTGTGTGAAGATGTCTTCTACTTCGCCTTCGACCCCGCGTCCGGGCTTCAAGAAGCGCAGGGAGTGTGGGTCCAAGATGTCGGTGACGGACTCGCACGACGCCTGCCTCTGGTGCCTCAGGGAGGCCCACGACATGGATGACTGTATCGACTGCCAGGCGCTCACGTCCAAAGCCTTACGCGAACGTAAGAAGTTGTTGTCGGTAGGTCGGGTGTCCAAGCCCCGGAAGTCGAAGTCTGCGGGGCTTTCGACGGATGAGTCGAGAGGTGACTCTCCGCATCATCGTCGGAAGTCTCGTGGGTCTCCTTCTAGGAGTCGGTCTCGCCACTCCTCAGCCTCTTCGAGGCATTCTCGGAAGCGCCGACACCGGTCGTCTTCCAGGTCCTCTTCGGAGGACTCTGCCCGGCACGTCGCTTACCCCACCAGCCGTGCGACGCCGGAGGAATGGGCTTCCTTCGGGAAGAAAATGCTGGCGATTCTCGAGTCGCAGGGTACTAATCCGTCCGCGCCCCCGAGTGGGGTCGGTCGTGAGAGGTCGAGAGACCCCGCTCGCAAGAGTGGTCGGCACGAGTCACGGGAGAGGTCCCGTTCGGACAAGGAGACTCGTTCTCGACGTACCCGTTCCAGGTCCCGGTCCTCGACGCGTTCGAGACCGTGTGCACCTGTGAGGTCTTCGAGGAAGACATCGACGTCTGAGGCGTCGAGGGCGTCGACAGGCTTTCTCGAGGCTCTGGCTTCGAGGAGGTGTCGAAGCCGTCGACGCTCAGGTCGTCGAAGGACACGCTCGGGGCTCCGGCTTTGAGGGCTGTGTCGACGCCGCCGATGCTGGCCGCGCCTTTCGAGGCCGGGGTGTCGGAGGTACCCCGTGGCACGGGGGAACCCCCTAGGAAGGCTCTGGTTAAGAGCAAGCACTCTCGGGTGCCTTCTTTTCGCCACCTGGAATATATTTCAGAGGCGGATGAGGATTCTAATGGCCTGATTCCTAGTCAGGTTCCAGATGAAATTGTCTCGGGCCATAGTCAGTTTGACGATTTGAGGCAGTCACTGCATGATGCCAGTGGACTGGACACCTCTCCGGACGTGGAGTTTTGTAGGCCTGAGCCTAGCTCTCATGCCGATTCCTCGTACCGGCGCCTTATGGCTAGGGTTTCTGAGTACTTGGGATGGTCTGCTCCCCCAGGGGAGTTTGTGCAGGATGATCTAACGGACATCCTTGATGTTGGTCCCCCAACTGACCCGGTACTGCCGTTCCATATGGCTTTACAGAGAAGGGTGGCGGCGGCGGCTTGGACTGCTCCGGAGAGTCTCCCGGCGGTGGGCAGATCCTTGTTGCGAAAATACCCTCCAGCCAGTAGCGACCCCTGCTACTTGACCAGGCACCCCACTCCGGAGAGTTTGGTGGTGCAGGCGGCCCCGGCCCCGGCAAAGCAGGCGTCGTACCCTACCATCCCTCCTGATAGGGACGACAAAGGTTTTGATGGCTGGGCGAAGAAAGTGTTTTCTTCTGGTGGTATGGCGGTTCAGGCAGCCAACTCCATTTGTGCCTTGTCTCGTTTCACACACACTCTGTGGAACTGTGTTGCGTTAGCGGCTGAACATATTCCCGAAGGGGACGAACGGGATGGTTTCCTTGCTATGGTCCAGGATGGTAAGGATGCCATGTGTGAGTCCTTTCAGTCGGGTTTGGACTTAGCTGAATGCGTCAGTAGGTCCATGGCGGCGAGCACCGTGATACGCAGGTTTGCGTGGTTGCGGAAGTCGGGGTTTGCTCCTGATGTGCAGTCCCGGCTCCTCAACATGCCCTTTGACGGTGAACACCTTTTTGGCAGCAAGGCTGACGAGAGCCTTGAGAGGTTGCAGACCTCAAAAGCTGCAGCGAAAGCGTTGGGCATTGCAGTTCTCCAACCTCAGCCTTTTTGTCCTAGGGGATAGCAGTGTAGGGGTGGTTCCTTTCGCTATTACTCGTCCTTCAGTAAAGCGAGAGGAGCTGGCAGTCAAAGAGGCCAACGCAGGGGTACCAGAGGTGGACGACAGGGTACCCGTGGTGCCAAGGCCGCTCGGGCAGTTGCCTCTTTGCCCTCAGGTAACGCCACAGCCGCGCCCACTCAGTCATGAGGCCATGTCCCATGGTTCGCCGGTTGGGGGAAGGCTGGCGTAGCATCTTGTAGAGTGGCGAGCCATTACTTCAGATGTGTGGGTTCTGGAGATCATAACCCACGGCTACTGTCTTCCTTTTCGGCACAGGCCTCGCGACAATCCACCAGGGAACCTCTCTTTGCAGAGTCCGGATCCGCTCCTTGCGCAGGAAATTCAAGCCCTGCTGGAGAAAGGCGCCATAGAACTGGTGCCTGTAGCGGAGAGGAACATGGGATGGTATTCCCCTTATTTTTTGATTTCGAAGAAAGACGGGGGATTGAGACCCATCATGGACTTGCGCGGTTTGAACAAACTCCTCAGGAAGGACAAGTTCAAGATGGTTACTCTCTCTCAAGTCCTCCAGGCCCTTCAGCTTCAGGACTGGTTGGTGTCACTCGACCTCAAGGATGCTTACTTCCATGTGCCGATCCATCCCAAGCAGAAGAAGTACCCGAGGTTCGCGGTTGGCGACTCGCACTTTCAGTTTCGGGTCCTGCCGTTCGGATTGACCTCCGCCCCAAGGGTTTTCACCAAGCTCATGGTGGTGGTGGCAGCGCATCTCAGGCAAGGGGGGATTCACGTCTACCCCTACCTGGACGATTGGTTGATCAGGGGGAGCTCTCCCGAGCAAGACCTGGATCATCTGTCCGTCACCTGCCACTCCCTTCACAGGCTGGGCTTCTCCCTCAATTTAAAGAAGTCCCATTTGATGCCAACACAGCGGCTCCAGTACATCGGAGCAGTGCTCGACACTTCCCTGGGGCAGTGTTTTCCTCCCCAGGTGAGGGCTCTTCACATTCAGCAGATGGTGCGCAAGTTTCAGCATGCCCAGACGCTCCCAGCGTTCGAGTTCTTGAGGTTGCTCGGCCTCATGGCATCCTGCATTCTTCTGGTGCCAGAGGCTCGCCTGCGGATGAGATCTTTGCAGTGGGCACTCAAGACGCAATGGTCGCAGTCCTCCGGCAGGATGTCGGACCCGGTTCAGGTGCCGCACTCGGTCGCCCGGGACCTTCTGTGGTGGGCCGTCGAAGGCAACTTGATGAAGGGGGCTCCATTTTGGCTTCCCTGGCCGGAGGTGACGATCATGACGGATGCATCCCTCACGGGATGGGGAGCTCATGCCAACGGGCTGACAGCGGTCGTTGGTCTCCGTCGGAGTCCAGACTCCATATCAATCTGTTGGAGCTGAGGGCCGTCAGGCTAGCCCTGAAGGCTTTTCTGCCGACTGTGCGAGGAAAGAGTGTCCTGATCCTGACGGACAACACAGTGGCCATGCACTACCTCAACAAAAAGGAGGGGGGAGGGTCACTTCCTCTGTGCAGGGAGGCGATGCAGCTCGAGTTCTGGGCCATCCAGCAGGAAGTTTCGATCTCGGCAGTTCATCTGGCTGGAGACGAAAACGTGACGGCGGACGCTCTGAGCAGGCAGAGCGCGATCTCTCACGAGTGGGAGTTGGTTCAGGAGATTCTCCTGGAGATCTTCGCCCTTCGGGGGACCCCTCAAGTGGATCTCTTCGCCTCCAGTGTCAACCGGAAGTGCGAAAGGTTTTGCTCGCGGGAATTTCCTCCAAAAGGAGCCTTTGGAGACACGTTCGTGGTGGAGTGGTCATTCCCGCTGCTGTACGTGTTTCCTCCAGTCCCCGTCATCCCGCAAGTGCTGCGGAGGTTACGGAAGTTTGGTTCCCGGATGATCTTCATTGCTCCGGCGTGGGCTTGGAGGACGTGGTACCCGGACCTTCTCGACTTGTCCATCTGCCCTCCACGTCGTCTTCCCTACCGAGACGATCTGCTCTCAGGGGAGGGGGGGTCAGGTTCTACATCCAGAGGTCAGATCCCTCAACCTTCACGCTTGGCTTCTGAAAGGTTGAGGTATAAGGATTGGGACCTCTCTGAAGACGTCATGGAGGTGTTGCTTTCGGCCCGAAGGCCAGCAACAAAGTCTCTGTACCGTTGCCGTTGGCGTAAGTTCTATGACTGGTGCAGAGTTCAGAATGTGGATCCTTTTGCATGTGACATCCCCATGGTTCTGTCCTTTTTACTTTCTTTGGCCCACAGGGGCTTGCAAGTGGGTACCATTAAAGGTTACCTGGCGGCGCTGTCCATCTTTAAGCGCTCGTCTGAAGAGTGTTCTTTCTTTAAAATCCCTTTAATTTCACAGTTTCTGAAAGGGCTCACTAATGTGTTCCCTCCGTCACCTTTCCTGGTGCCCGGTTGGGATTTAAACCTTGTTCTTAAGTTTCTTATGGGTGCTCCGTTTGAGCCTTTACATTCTTGCCCTTTGAGGCTATTAACTCTGAAAACTGTGTTTTTAGTTGCGGTTACCTCCGCTCGCAGAGTGAGTGAGTTACAGGCACTTTCAGTTAAGCCACCCTTCACTGTATTTCACAAGGACAGGGTTGTCCTTAGAGTTCGTCCTCCTTTTCTTCCGAAGGTAGTGACGGAATTTCATTTGGCCCAGAAGGTTGTTCTTCCGGCATTCTATCCTCCTCTGCATCCTGGTAAGGAAGAGGAGAGGCTCCATAGGCTTGATCCTAGGAGAGCTTTAAGCTTTTATGTTTCACACATGTCCCGGGTCAGAGTGGACGATCAACTCTTTGGTTACGCTGGAAAGCGTTTGGGGCAAGCTGTGACAAAACAGACTTTGTCTCTCTGGATTATTTTGGCCATCTCGGAGTGTTATCGCTTGGCGGGTAAGGACCCACCGGCTGGCTTGCGGGCCCATTCTACCAGGGGTATGGCTGCATCTACTGCCCTGCAGAGGGGTGTTCCTATTCGCAACATCTGTGATGCAGCCACCTGGGCTCCAGTACATACATTTGTACATCACTATTCCCTCGATTCCATCCGAGGACAGGATCTGGCCTTTGGCAAGGCGGTCCTTTGCTCTGCTATTTGATTGGCTATTCTAAATTTTGATTATAAATTCTTTCCCTCCTCCTTGCTCTGGTACTGCTTTGGGAGCCTGTCATAGATATGGAATACGTCGGAGGACCCAATCCCCTCGAAGAACAAGTTACTTTCTTACCTGCTAACGTTCTTTCGATGGGATGGTCCGACAACGTATTCCATATCACTCCTGCCCTGCCTTCCCTGCTGCAGAATTTCTTTTGCGATTGCAGCTTACGTTCCGCAAGGCTTTGTGTCTGACTGGCAGTTGACTAATGTCACACGTTCTGGGAGAAAAAACTGCAACTGAGGCTACGGGCGTCGTGCGTCCTACTTATCACATTGGATGACGTCGGACGTCGGAGGAGGTCCTCGACGGCGGCGCATCGACGTCATCGACGCAGACGCCGAAAAAAGTTTCTGAAGCAGCACAGCTGTGGTGATTACATGTCATAGATATGGAATACGTCGTCTGACCATCCCATCGAAAGAACGTTACCAGGTAAGAAAGTAACTTGTTCTACACAGACAATCTTATTTTATGGCTGAGATACATTGATGATCTCTTCATTATCTGGAAAGGGACGGAGCAGGGTTGGGTGGACTTTGTCAACCGTTTGAACCTCAACAAGAACAATCTCCAATTCACGGAAACGCATAGTCGCACATTAATCACCTTCCTCCATGTCAACATGAGAATTATGAATGAGAAGATAACTTGTGAGCTGCATAGAAAAGCTACAGGGTCAAATACACCACTGCATGCGAACAGCGGACACCCCAAAAACCTTATTTGGAGTGTTCCGTATGGAGAATTTATCAGGTTGAGAAGAAACAACACCACACTGGAATCCTACGACAGAGAAAGTAAAATTACGGCTCATGGCTTCTCCAAACAACTGTATCCCAAGAGAGTGATTGAGAGAGCAGATCTCAAAGTCAGATCGAAAGAACGATCAAGTCTCATAGCAGGATCCGAGAGGAAGGACCTGACGAAGACGGAAAAAGACAGTACTCACCTGATCCTAACTTTTGACACTCAGGCACCTGCGATTAGGCGAATTCTCAACAACCATTGGAAAATCCTCATGGTGGACCAAGATCTTCGTAGTAACCTAAAGACCGGCCCTCAGATAACTTTTAGAAGGAATCGATCTATAAAAGACTCTCTGGTTCAAAGTTATATGATCAAAGAAGAAGACACCAACAAGAAAAGCTGGTTATGAAACCAAAAGAAGGGTTTTTTCAAATGCACTCGATGACGCATCTGCAAGTATGCTAAGAACTGTGGTTCTTTTAAACACCGCATTACAGGCCAAACTGTTTCGATATTGGACAAAATCACATGTGAAACTGAATATGTTGTTTATGTCCTCACATGTTCCTGCCAAAAATGTTACATAGGCAGTACGAAATGTAAATTAAAGATTTGCATACAACAGCACGTACGAGCCATCATCAACAGTGATGCTAATTACCCTATGGCCAAGCACTTTGCAGATTGCCACAACAAAAACATGGCGAGCTTTGGTTTCTTTGGGATTCACAAAATTGATACAGGACCCTGAGGTGGTAACAAAGAAAAACTTTTACGACAAAAAGAGACTAGGTGCATTCTAGACTTTGAAAGCAAATTCCCGTATGGGCACAATATAGACAAAGAACTGTACACTTTTTTAGGACAATGATGTCTGTACCACCTGGATTTTCTTCCCTCTTTTGAGTCAACAAATGTATGAATTAAGACAGAATGTTATAATTTCCGCTATAATATGCCACTTTGTAAGATTACAAAATGTGCTTTGTGATTAGGAGTCAAAGTTGGACACTGCTATTTTAATTCAGTTTTCTTGGTGATTGTTTCTTTCGTTTTATATTCACACGTGTGATAGTTGATATTTTTAACATGTGGTGCAGAGATGTTGGGAACTGGTGGATTTTAAGGAGCCTTAAGAAAATGCAGTGGACAAAACTAGTAAATGTGCAATTTGGTAAAGAATGATACGATTAGGTTCCATGCGCGACACACTGGATGCAGCAGTTCAATGCATTTTGCAATGGGAAATTCAGAAATGATTTTATGGAATAAGTATGCAACTGATAAGAATTGCTGCTATTGCACCTTGCACTTTATGGATACGGATGCACTTTATGAGTCTAATGCAATTTTGCACAAAATCAACTATGCTGCCAACTGAAAGTTTCAGTCGTGATACATTGTTATGCTGACTAATACTGCTGCTACTGCACTATGCACTTTACACATTTTAGAACATCAGAGACAGGAACATGATCACAATCATTGCTACTGCATGATGTGGTTTCCCGATATATTGGCACTTAAGGATTCCAAGGCTTTTATATGAACAATACCATACTGCTAAATCAGGAAAGGTTTGGCTCTTGTCGCTATTTGCACTATGCACCTTATGGAATCATCATAATTGTTGCCACTGCATGATGTGGTCTAGCAACATGTTGGCACGCAAGGATTCCAATGCATTATTTACGAATAATATCATACTGCTAAATTAGAAAAGGTTTGGCGCTTGTCACCTTTTGCACTGTGCACCTTATTAATTGGAGAGCAATGAAGACAGCCACACTATCAGAATGACTGCCATTGTAGTATGCATCATCTTGCTACCCACAGATCATAGGATCCCAATGCACTGCGTAGTATAAGAAGTGTATTGCCGATTGTAAGCCAAAGATGGGACAACTGGATCATTAACCAACATAGCCATTGGTGCAATATGCATTTCATGAAATACAAAGGTTTCTGAGAAAGTCGATGCTATGCTGATCAATGAAGCCACTAGGCGTTAATCGCACTTTGGGGCTGGGTGGCCCATAACCCTGTTAGTGCATTGTGCACTTGTTTGGTAGAACTCTGTGTCAAAATACTGTTAAATGTCTATGTGGCTGTTTATAATTTTGTGGCAAGTCGGGCATCTAGATGACATTAGATTTGAAATGTCAGATACTGTGTTTTCAAAAATGCACGGAATCCCCAAAACAGAGGATACTCAAGCACAATTCAAAATATTCGATGCACGAGGGGTACTGTTCATGTGTCTTGTGTAGAAAAGCTGCATATAAGAGTCAAAAGCACTACCTCTGTCACATTATAAGATGGCCACCATGCTTTTGCTAGACAAGATGTGCATTGGCTAAGGGAGTCCTTCTATTTTGACTAAAATAATCTCCAGTGTTTCCCGTATGCTCTGCACTAATGTTTTAAAACTCACTGGGGGCTTGCAGTTGTGAACAAGCGGCGAGATTTGCTGCGAAACGCGTTAACGCCCGAAAACGCACACTTTTTTGCACTATGGGAGTGCCATATTTTGATGGCCTGTAATTTTAACTTTTAAATTTTGCTTGCCGGGTTGTAAGGATCCAAATAAAGAAAACTTTTTTCTACCAAACGACATTTTTGAATCCGGATGCTTTATTTATCAAAACGACTGTGAAGAGTGGCATTCACTTTGCCTGATGAAAATCAGTGCCCCAAAGAGATATATATATATATATATATATATATATATATATATATATATATATATATATATATATATATATTTCTAAGGCTTGTGGAATCTGCTTAGATCACATGCTGTGCATAGGCCGCCATCTAGTGGAAGCTGCGGAGTATTACAGTTTGTTTTTCGAAACTCGAAAATGGGCGTCGACACAGGCGTGCCAGTAATACTATCCCTAGTGTGACGTCCACTGTACCCAAGATCCCTCACGCGTCTAGGATCCTCAGATTGTTTTTTTTCGCCATACTGGTCGGAAGCATCTTGCGGAGTCCCCTGGCCTTAGCCATACTTTTGCTAATTATTGAAGTTTAAAATTATTTATTGACATCCTTCCCCACCCCAACGTCGACACTCGACGACGGCTGGAGAAGACATCGACCGTCGGCTGCTGCACGACGGATCTGGGCCTCGAAGGCCGCTGGCCTCGGCCCTGCAAGTAGGGAGAGTAAGGGGTGGTACATACTCTTCACTCTTGGTATATAGGTACACCTTATATATTTCCTACACTTACCAGCCCGCTGCCTCAAGATGCGTATGGAGGGTACCCCTTTCCAATTCTGCCCCAAGTGCAACCGCAAATACCCTTGGGTCGACAGGCACGCCACGTGCAATCTCTGCTTGCCGAGGGACCACCCCGAAGCGAACTGCAGAGCGTGTAGTAGGTTTAAGCCTAAGACACTTAAGGACCGTTCGACAAAGCGTTGGGCCCACCACGCCAGGCAGGCGGCCATGGCAGCGGAGGGCGCCTTCAGCGATGGCAGCGACGCCGTACTTTCGGACGGCGAGGGCATTACGGCGTCGAAAGACTGCCGAGCGCAGGTCCCCGACCTCGGAAGGTTGTCCGGCAGGGCGGCTATGGGGAAGACCCCCGGCGACGCAAGCGCTACACACCCTACACACACTAAGCACACTAAGTCCAACCGAACCTCGACAACGTTGACTTCTCGGAAAGAGGCACAGATAGAACGGTCCGACTCGGTGTCCTCTGGGCGCTCTCGAACGAGATCGCCTCATGACGCAAGGCAATCATCCACTCTTGCCAAGAGTGCCTTGCTCCCTAGATTAACGGAAGTTCGATCGTCGGAAGACGAAGACGACTTCCACCCCCAGGCCGCGCTCCAGGAGACCGAGGCCGCAGTTAACACCAGCGACGCCCCACGCTCGAAACACACAGATACCTCTCCCGACCCTCGACGCCAGGCGTCGAAAGTCTCTGGGGCCTCCAAGGGGCAGGGAAAACATTTTTCCACGCACGGGGAGGGGGGGAAACAGCGGAAAGCACAGCCTTCCACTCCTGTAAGACCATCCTTCCACCCTAAGCAGACAGAAAAACACAAATCTACTGGGACATCAACATCCAGCAAGGGTACCCTTGATAAGTCCCCTAAGTTGCCTACTAAAGTCATACCCTGTTCCAAAGAATGGTCCAGTGAAGACATAGACGGGGTCATGTCAAGGATGTCTTCCTTGGCTGATTTTTATGACAAAAACCCAGAACATTTCCTTTCGTATGACCCTCAAGGGGCCACACCCTCAGGCTCCTCTGATCCTATCCCCCTAAGTAAAAAGGCCCGGTTCGAAAGACCTGAACCCTTCGAGGTGCAGCCTTACTCTACTCCATACTCTACTCCATACTCTACTCCACACCTCAGATACCAAGGACAGCCTTTCCCTGAAGGGGACCAGGAGTTTGAAATTATGGAGGAACAAACCGGGACTGAATACTATGCGGATGATGAGGACCTGGAGGAGGTAGAAGATGAGCAGGAAATTTACAGAGTAGATTCCCCGGTAGAGAGCGAAGCCCCAGTTACCGACTCACCAGTTGATAACCAGCCCCTCCTGAATGAAGTTCTCGCTCGCGCAGCAGAACATTTTCACATCGACACCCACGGTGTACAGGAGGAAAGGGACTTCGCAGAAGAGTTGGTGGGAGAGAGGAGGCCGGTCGCTCAGACCATCCCTATCCTTAAATCCATCCAACGTAGAATAGATCCATCCCTGGTTACGGCAGTCGGGGTTCAAAACAGAAACCCAGGCTTCATTAATAGACAAGCCGGTGGAACCCGATCTATTGTTTGGGAAAGCGGTCGAAGACGCACTTAAGAATGCCAAGGACGAATACGAGACTCTCAAATCCCTTGGCCAGCTTACCAACAAACCCCCTAACCAGAGGGGAAATAGTAATTTTCGTCGCCCACGCGGCCAAAATTCACAAAGAGGCAACTATGCCCAAGGACAGGGTACACAATGGAGCAACAACCAGCAGTCTACCCAAAGTTACGGCAGGGGTAACAAGAGAGGTCGTGGAAGAGGCAGAGGCAGCCCCAACAAGGGAGGTGGCACGCCTCCACCAAAGCAGTGACGCTCAGTTCAGGGTCCCTTCTCACGCAACCCCAGTAGGGGGACGCATTTCCAACTTCACCCAGGCTTGGGAAGGGATCACCTCGGACAGATGGGTGCTGTCAACAGTGTCCACAGGATATTGTATAGAATTACTGCAGCGTCCCCGGAACCACCCTCCACGACAAAGAATACACTCCTTAGAACATCAGAAGATCCTTCTCGAGGAGATCGCCATTCTGCTAGAAAAGGACGCGATAGAACTCATCCCAGGACACCAGGTAAACAAGGGTATCTATTCAACTTACTTCCTTGTGCCAAAGAAAGATTTGACAATGCGCCCAGTATTGGACTTACGGCCTGCCAACAAGTATGTCAAGCCCCAAAAATTCCGTATGACCACGCTACAAGAGGTAATCCCCCTCCTAAAAAAGGGGGATTACATGGCAACCTTGGATATGAAAGATGCCTATTTTCATATTTCCATGCTCCCAGCGCACAGAAAATACTTGCGCTTCAAGGTGGACAGTCGCCACTACCAATTCAAGGTACTGCCCTTTGGGATAGCTTCAGCTCCAAGGGTATTCACCAAGGTACTGGCGGTGGCAGCTGCACACCTACGCAGGGAGGCAATCCCAGTGTACCCTTATCTGGACGACTGGCTCATAACGGGGGAAACCCCGGGAATTTGCAGGTCAAACATTCAGAGGACCATCGACCTCCTCCACGAATTAGGCTTCTCTATCAACGAGAAGAAGTCAAGTCTGGTGCCAAGCACCTCAAAACAGTTCCTAGGAGCAATCCTAGATACTCAGAAAGGGTTGACCTTCCCTTCGGAAGAGAGAATTCGGAATATACTACTGCAAATTCCACATTATCAGTCAGGTCAACAAATAACGGTACGCAAAGCTATGCGGTTACTGGGCATGATGGCGTCATGCATTTACCTGGTCCCCCACGCGCGTCTGCGCATGCGTCCCATGCAGGAATGGTTGGCGAAACAGTGGTCTCAGGCAAGTGGTCAGTGGGACGATCTAGTGGTCGTTTCGCCAACACTCGTACAGAGCTTACACTGGTGGACAAGAGAGAATCTCGCAAGGGGAAAACCCTTTTACGATCCCGAAGTACAGGCAGTGGTGACTACAGATGCATGCCTAACTGGGTGGGGAGCTCACCATCTCCACCACACAGCTCAGGGTCTCTGGTCTCACTCAGTAGCCAAGAACCACATCAACCTGCTAGAGCTTCTGGCAGTATTCCGAGCGCTTCAGGCGTTCGAGCCCCATCTGCTAAACTTGTCGGTGCAGATCCGGACGGACAGCACGACAGCCATGTTCTATCTGAACAAACAAGGAGGGACTTGTTCGCCAAATCTGTCCAAGCTTGCCCAGAAAATCTGGATATGGGCACTCAGACGGAACATCTTCCTGTCATCACAACATGTTCCAGGGGAGCTCAATTCCCTAGCGGATGCCCTAAGCAGAGACTCCCTTTCAGAAGAACACGAATGGGTCCTTCACAGAGATATCGTAGAAGATCTCTTCTATCAGTGGGGTTTCCCCACTATAGACCTATTCGCCACAAGCGAAAACAAACAATGCCCAGGATTTGCATCCAGGTTCCCCCAGCCAGACTCCCAAGGGAACGCCCTGTGGATGAACTGGTCAGGGATGTTTGCGTACGCTTTTCCACCAACTCCTCTCATCAGGAAGGTGGTGTACAAGATGAACAAGGAATCGATGACGCTCATACTAGTTGCTCCCATGTGGGCGAGACAACCATGGTTTCCACACCTACGCAGGATGGCGGTGTGCGAGCCCATCAAACTCCCAGCCTGGTACAACCTACTGTCCCAGCAACAAGGTCAAACAGTGCACCAGAAACCCAACTCAATGAACCTGGCAGCATGGCTCCTGAGGTCATAGAGTTTGGCCATCTCAATTTACCACAGAGGTGTATGGACATCCTAAAAGAATCCAGGAAACCAACCACAAGGCACTGTTACTTTGACAAGTGGAAGAGATTCGTTATTTGGTGCCAGAATAAACAAATCAACCCGGTTGATTGCACTCCTTCTAACGTTGTAACATACATGCTCCACCTGCTGGACGCAGGTTTGGTTTTTAACTCTCTGAAGGTACACCTGGCAGCCCTCTCGGCTTACACCACATCCCATAACAGAGTATCGTGGTGGAAAGTACCAGTAGTTAAAGCCTTCATGGAAGGAGTAAAGAGACTTCACCCTCCTATTTCGAACCCACCGCCAGGATGGGACCTCAATGTGGTGCTAGCTAAGCTCATGGGCCCCCCCTTTCGAACCCATGCATAAAAGTAGTCTCAAACACCTGACTTATAAAACGGCCTTCTTAGTAGCCATTACCTCTATAAGAAGGGTCAGTGAAATTCAGGCTCTGTCAGTGCAGGATCCTTTCTTTACTATCCACAAAGACAAACTGGTTTTACGCACACACCCTAGGTTCTCACCTAAATTTATATCTAAGTTCCATGTAAACCAGTCCATCGAGCTACCGGCTTTCTTCCAGAACCCGCAAAGCTCAGCTGAGGTGAAACTACACACCCTTGATGTGCGTAGGGCGGTCCTCTACTATGTAAATAAAACCAGACCGCTAAGGAAAACAGATCAACTGTTTGTCTCCGTAGCTACAGGCAGAGAGGGAGATCGCGTCTCTAAAGGCGCGATCTCGAAGTGGATTATCAACTGTATACAGCTGTGTTACTCTCTTTCTGAAAAAACTCTGCCTTTTACGCCAAGGGCCCATTCTACTAGAGGCATTGGGGCCACTCTGGCTTTCATTGCAAATGTTCCCCTCGACACCATTTGCAAAGCAGCTACTTGGAGCTCTATTCACACTTTTACTCAGCATTACTGCATTGACACTCATTCCAAGACAGATACACAAGTGGGACAAGCGGTTCTAAGACACCTGTTTGCTCATGACCCTTCTCACATCCCACTTCCATCTTATGGTACTGCTTGCTAATCTATGCACAGCATGTGATCTAAGCAGATTCCACAAGCCTTAGAAGGGATACATTACTCACCGTAATTGTATTTCTGATGCTTGTATCTGCTTAGATTCACATGCGACCCACCCTTCCTCCCCTCCGAGAGAAGGCGCATGATTGCTTGTAGTCTTACCTTTCTGTCTATCTGCTTGGATCATCTGTACTCGCGCTACTCCTCATGCTTCCTCATGTCAGAAAAAATACAATCTGAGGATCCTAGACGCGTGAGGGATCTTGGGTACAGTGGACGTCACACTAGGGATAGTATTACTGGCACGCCTGTGTCGACGCCCATTTTCGAGTTTCGAAAAACAAACTGTAATACTCCACAGCTTCCACTAGACGTCGGCCTATGCACAGCATGTGAATCTAAGCAGATACAAGCATCAGAAATACGATTACGGTGAGTAATGTATCCCATATATATATATATATATAGATATAGAGATAGATATAGATAGATAGATAGATAGATAGATAGATAGATAGATAGATAGATAGATAGATAGATAGATATATATGTATATATATTTGGTTATTTCTTTACTCGTTTGATACCCAGATGTTTCTAAGCGCAGACCGGGGGATCGAACCAGTTTTGCGCCGTGTCGTCTTGCTTCCAAGTCAAGCGCGTTGCCCCTGAGCTATCCTCCCGAGACGAATATGGTAATGGTTGTAGATTGTGGTTATCTTTCTTGTACTAACTTCTGGAGTACATATGGTTTCGGCTGTGGCATTGTGTGGGTATCTCAGCATCTGTTGTGGTGCTCTGAGTCGGATTTGTCTGGCCTCTTGTTTGATCATGTCTGTGCAGTGTCGACTGTGGTGATATGTTTATTTCATGCCTGAAGCCCCTCTGTGCTGCTGACTTTTCTTCTCCCTTTCCCCTCAGCCTCATGGACCGAGAAGTGGCATTATTGGCAGAAATGGACAAAGTGAAAGCTGAAGCAAGTAAGTGTTTTTTTCCAAATTGCTGATTATGTTTATTCTGGTTTTCTTAGATGCAGGGTAATCACCAGTTAGGGACCTTAATGGTCCCTGTTGGTGGGGAGGAGACTGGTTGAATTGGTATCACTCTCAGCTTGAGCAAAACACGTTTCTGTTCAGAATTAACTCAATTTAACTTCTATATAACCGTTCACATCAATATCAGCCATGCTATCTCCTTGCCTGTTACTGATCACATTCTCCTGGATTATTCTTTTGGTATAATGTATGGGTGCAGATCCTCTCAGTATAGTACATGTGTACAATCTGCCTTGCTCTTCCTACTTCTGCCTTGCGATCCTGACTGATGCACACTGTTTTTTGATGCAGACAGCGTTCATCCTCTGTACTGGTACATCCAGTCCCCCTTTTTCATGCCCAGGTGTTATTCTGTCCAAAAAGGATAACACTGACGCATCTCTGAATTATTCATGGGCAATGTTCCCCGATAACCCGACCAGCTCCCCACACCGCTGTCCTTTGTATCGGCTCACAGTGTTTGGGAACTCGTATTGACTTGCAAACTTAAAAAAAGAAATGTCCTTGAAAACTTTCAGGTGTTCTCTCCATCCTCCCCACCACGATACCCTTCTACACCTTCGCCTGTCGGGCATTGAAATAAGGATTTGTTGAGCAGGAGTTGAAAGCAGCTTCTAGGTACATGACATTAGTCTGCATGAGTTCCCTCTTGGCAGTGTGAAGAAAGCTAGCACCTTGCCTGCGGGATATCTGATTTCTACATGAGCTGCAACCCGTACATTTGTATTTGACCAATTGTGATATAAATGGCTTTCATGTGTCCCAAGGCTGTTATGCACATTCCGAAACACACAGAGTTAGTGTCACTTAGGTATGTATAACCTGGGAGTCAGAAGTTTCTCCTTGAAGCCGTTGGTGAAGCCAACTTTCTCACAGACTATAACCTGGAATTTCGAACCCTGACTGTTAAGGCCTTCTTAGAGTGATGCTATTAAAAGTCAGTTCACAGTTCGGCAGAGATGACCTGCACATTGCTGTGCCTTAAGGGTCTGAGCTCTCCACACTGGACTGCACCCTTTGCTGTTCTTTTCTTTGGTGCAGTGAAACACACATTCTTGCAGTGGCCACCTCTCTTTGTTATAGGAGTGCCAAGAAAGTTTCAGGAGTTGGCAAGGAAACAAAGGTGGCTTCTTGCTTGCACAGGCACAGGAGTTATGTTTTGTTCCAGATAAACTTGCCGATCATCTGGATAGTGCTTGTTTAGGGGATACTTGGGACACCGCAGGGGTACAGCAGGCTGTGACCCACTAAAGATGCATAATTATACAGTAGATTACGAAGGCATGGCCATGATGGGGACAGAGATACAGTGAAACCGTTGATAGGATATTTTGGAATCTATTGTAACCCTTTTCAAACATCATAAATGCCTGCATAATAAGTACGGTTGTCCGCGCAACTACAGATTGGCTAAACATAGGGGGACAGCCTGTTAGGTGGATTTTTCTCTCCCCCTGTGTTCAATGAATAAGGAGAGTCGGCCAATAACAAGGAACAGGGCTACCTGCTAGTCCCCCTAACTCTCCCAGTGCATTCAAGAATAAATTGCCGGTAGGGTAGCAGGGTGGGAAAAGCTACACTAGACACTTCATAACATTCAATACGGCAATGGCCATACAATATAATAGGCAATATATATCTTTACCTGGTTTACTGTGAAATGGACAAGGAGTGGCCAGGCTAAGTAACTCCAAAAATGGCTGTTCACGTTCAGTGATCATAATGTTTTGGTTGCCCAAGGGTACTGGGGCAAAGGCTAAGCCTATTAGGATTCCCAGAGTCTGGTTCATTCTAAAGGAAAAAAGCCTCTACCATATACATAAGCGCAACACTGTAAAGACACTAGGCAAGTGCTCACTGTTCTGGGAAAGCAATCTCAAGCTGCTCCTCAGTCTCCTAGTGCTTAGGTCCTTGTGCAGATCCGCACAGCAGAGCTTCCTCATAGCATCTTTGGGTTCAGCTTGCTTCTCATTGCATCGAGTCTTATCCCAGCCATTAATAAGGGTTAGGTGCAGGTTCCCATATATTATTGGAAGCCGAGTGTAAACTCTGTCTCTGATCGCAAATATTTATTCTTTCAAACGTTTGGCGACCACCAAATCGTTGGGGGTTGCCACATTCAATCTTTCCCAGGCTTAACTGTAGGAGAATACTCAGGATGTCGATACAGCCTTAAAACCCAGTCATCATTGACCAATACTCTCAACGTCTGGACTTGGCTTCTTGGTGGTGTTCATTTTGTGCTCTAGGTAGCCAAAACCCTATTTGGGGCCCAACAGTTTCCTTTCATATGAGGACATATTTATCTGTGCAGCCTCTTCTGTGGAATACTTATGCAAGAAAGAGTGCTACTTTCCAGATCTCTGCCAAGGAGTCTATAAGTTCCTTCAATAAAATGGACTCTGCAAGTGCTTGAGCAACTTGACACAGTTCCTTGCTGCCACCACCGCCCATGGCACACATATTACACTCTGCCAGTTTACTAGCCTAGGAAGACACTGGGTACCTTTTGAGAACTCGCCCTCAAAGGGCTTAATCTGTCAGGGGGCACATTTCAGCCTAGTTACCTTCGAGAGGCCCGTCATGAGTACTTACTAAGGAAAAAGATGGGCATACCATTCAGGATCAGCAAATATATCAGAGAGCTCATGTCAGAGCCACATTTCAGGACCTTTTCCCTAATGCCGCCCACATAATCTCTCAGCTGGTGAGAGCTGGACCCCTGATCGATGTTCAGTGGTGAAGTGGGCAGCCACATAATACAGCTAACGATACAGAGAGCCTCCTGTAGTGAGTGGTGTCTGGAGAAGGGTGCTATCTTGCAGAACAATTATGAGAGATAGGTACATGAACTCCTACTGGTACCGGTCCTACCATCCGCTGGGATTGTCTACCCACCAATATGGATATTGTAAGTATTGCCAGTGGCAAGGCAGGAATTTCAGGCTGGCAAGGAGCTATACCAAAGTTCTAAAAAACATAATTTGCCACTTTGAAAAACAGGGTTGTATGTATTTGCCACTTGCAAATTTAGCTTTCATACTCTGATGGGGTTAAGTATGTATGTGCAGCGCTCCTGTTAGTGTTACTTGTGTTGCTGTTGTGGTCTTCAGAAGTCAAACCCTTTTAAGGCTCTTTATCTTTCACCTCTTCAGTATCTCCCCCACCTCTATCCTTATCACCCAAACTGCCATATCATCTTTATCTCCCACCCAACTTGCGTGATCTGCTATGCATTAGAGATGGCTGTGTCTGCTATGCATGGGGAGCACAAGCAAACTAATACCTATTTTGGAATTGTGTGGACTGCATCAATGAGTTCCTCCTTCAGTCCCCAAGCACAGCATGCAAATGACCCATATGTGGTAGATCCCGATGAAACAGGTCTCGGGTAGCTTGAACGTTGGGACTGACGTCTGGTTGTGTATGATCTGTGCAGAGGGGACTCACCCTTATACTTTATGCTAAAGTGCTTCTTTTGTGGACGGGGCCAAAACTGGTTTGCAAGTATTTGCCACTCTTCTGCAATGCCATTAGACAGTGGAGCAGAAAGTTGTCCAGTGGAATGTTCAGTGGTAGTGATTAATTCAAAGCCATCACATTTGTTTAAAAGACATGGGTCACAACATACCTGCAACAGCACAGTCTTTCAAGGCATCTGCTTCAGAACTTTGTGAGCAACCGTGGGGCAAAGATTGTAGTGCCAGCAAGATAACTTAAAATGACCACTGCTGGACCTATATTTAACCTGCAGGTCGGTATGCCACAAGGGTTTCCTCAAACTATCACCCCAAATTGTGTGGTCCTTGTAAAAATGATTGACCTCTGGCTTAGATGTAGTATGATAGAGGACACACATTATTCTCGGTACCTCTGTTCCCCAATTTGCTACAATTGTAGGAGTCCCTGGAAACACGCATGGTGGTGTTCGTGTTAGGTACAGGGGTGGCTAATCCATCCTGTGCAACAGGGTGCTGACCTGACACCTATTATGGAGGGGCAAAGTCATGTCCTCGGCTGCAGCAAGCAGCTAAGAATGCTTTTGTGGGCTGGCTTTTGACTGTGTAGTGAAACATGGTTTACCTTTTCGAAAGCACATTTCCCCAGGGTGCATGCCCAATTGACCTTGCAAGACCGCAGGCATTTTTCTTACTTGCACGGTTATTTGGGGATGCAGGATGGTGAACTGCCAGGCAACATGGCGCTCCTGCTCATCCCTGCATATTTAGAGTCTGGGGCGTCAAGATGGTGGCCCTCTGGCTTGCCACGTGTGTACAGGAACCAGTAATCTCACCTGGTGCGGTGGAAGCCAGAGGTTGTGGTTGGCAGCATGAGGACACAGGTGTGTACAGTCCAAAGCTGCAGGTAAGAAAAATAAAGCTTGTGTGTGGGGGTAATTGGGGAAGGGGCTACTTTAGTGCAGCAGTTGCCTGCATGGATATGTTGTGTTTTTTGTTTTGTTTTTTAAATTGGTTTATTGACATTATGGGCAAAATCTACATGAGTGTTCTTGGATGGGGCTGATGGAGGGTGTTAAAATGTTGCAGGCAACTTGTTTTCTTTCAGTGGCATACCATTCTTACTGGTGTAATGGGCAAAGCCAAGAGTGTTAAGTGGGGTTACATGCATACATTGGTGCAGCCATTATAGGCATGTTTCGAGGGGATTGGGTCCTCCGATGTATTCCATATCTATGACAGTAATCACCACAGCTGTGCTGCTTCGGAAAATGTTTCTGCTTCCTTCGTCGATGACGTCGATACGCTGTCCTTGAGGGCCTCCGTCGAGCCGCCGTCATCGGATGTTATAAGTAGGACGCACGACGCCCGTAGCCTCAGTTCTGTTTTTTCTGTGAACGTGTTCGCTTCAGAGATTGTTACGCTCACCTGGCTCCCACAGGGGTGTCAATCTGAACTGGACAGCTGCGGTCTCCACCAATGTGACGCATAGTGCCGAGAGGACGGACTGGACTGGCCCACCTAGCTTCGTTTGCTTGGCCCGTAGGAGTATTCTTCTGCAAATGGAGAAAGGGAATTAACCACCAGTGGAGTTGACCGTAAACCCCGCACCCCCGCTGTTCTCCCCCATTGATCACCCTTGATGTCCCCTTTTATAGTCTCACCTGATGGTTTGGAAAGATGAGCTCTCCATCCTGCATTGAGCGCAGGGGCGCGTAGATAACCAGTTGCTTCACTGGTTCGAAGGAATTCCAGAACAATATTGACTCTGCGATTTCCGGCAAGACGCCGTGAGTATGTAGTTCGTAAAAGTTCAAATGTCTGACTTTCACTCTTGTCCGATTCCTTGCAGGTTGCAGCTTGACCCTAGCGAAGAGTTCCTCGTGCCAACCGGTAATATTTAGGTAAGGATTTGTATTATCCAACACAGTTTGATAAAATGATGTCAGTATCTAACCTGTTGCTTTCTCCCTTATTCAGGTGCTGAGAGAAAGTATGAAGTCTCGGGGAATAATGTCTCCAGCGGTAAAATTAGGCAAGTCTATTGTGGTGAGGAGGTTTCCCCTTGTTTGTCCCTGTTTCACCTTGCTGTCCTTTAGTTCCCCTTAGGGGCCGGGGTACGGCAAGGATGCGGTGGAGGCTGCGCCGACCCGTGAAGAGGAATAGTACCCCCGGTGGTAAAATCAGGTAAGTCTATGGGGGGTTACTAATATTGCCTCTGTTTATTCCCTTGGCTCACCTTGCTGTTCTTGTATGTCCCTTAGTTGCTGGAGTACGACGGGAATATGCTGAAGGATGTGGTGGATAGTGAAGATGCTGCGAAGGCCGGTGAGTTCAGCGCAGGGCTGCAGCAGGCGAGGCGACGCGCATAAAATAACTTCTTGCTTCCAGATCGAAGGCGCGGTGGATCGGGAATTCAGGTAAGGATCAAAGGTATTGCTCTTGTTCTAACCTTTTCTTCTTCTTTCTCCCTTTTTCTAGGAGCTCCAGACTCGAGGCGGGCGTGGCAGAAGACTGGATGCAGGCTTGCAGGCACGGTGAGCGTTACGCTGCTGGATGCAGAATAACGCGAAGCGTGTGCTGCTCTTCAGGCGTGATTTAAATAGCCACCAAAGTAGTCCCAGGTAAGTAATACTCCCAGACCCCACCCGAGTAAAAAATAGCCCCAAGGTAAAGTAGTCCCTTTCAAGCCTCTTTTGGCTTGGAGCTCTTGCAGCATGGTCTGCATCAGGTAAGTTTGCAGCATGGTCTGCATCAGGTAAGTTTTAATCTATGAGCCTGGCGCCAATGGCGCCAGGACAGACTCTCCATATGAGTCTGGCGCCATAGACGCGAGGACTGCACCAAAATGGCCCCTAGCAGGGGTTGTTGGGCTTGCTTCGAATAACTTGATGCCTGCTTCTGGGGCTGCTGGACTTGATCTGGTTCCCGGGGGTAGGCATCATGACAGCGATCTCGGCGCGCCTCAACTCTTCTGAGTTCTGTTCTTTCGGTTCCTCGAACCTGTTCATTTGTGAAATATCTGATGTCCTCGTCGTCTTCTACCCCGCGGCCGGGTTTTAAGAAGTGTCAGGAATGCGGGTCCAAGATGGCGTTGACGGATTCGCACGACGCCTGCCTCTGGTGCCTCGGTGAGGACCACGACACGGATGCTGTGTAGACTGCCAGTCGCTTACCTCGAAGGCCTTGCGGGAGCGTAAGAAGAAGCTTTCTGTAGGTAAGGTGGCCAACCCCGGAAGTCTAAGACCGCCGGCCTTTCGACTGACGATTCAAGGGGCGACTCTCCTCATCGTCGGTCCGAGGGGTCTCAGTCCCGGAGTAGGTCCCGCCATTCCTCTGCCTCTTTGAGGTACTCACGGAAGCGCTGTCACCAGTCGCCTTCCCCGTCCTCGTCCGAGGACTCCGCCCGTCGGCGGATTGCTTGTCCCAGCAAGCATTCCACTCCTGCCGAATGGGATTCCTTTCGGCAGGAGATGATGGTGATTTTTCAGTCGCAGGGCTCCGGTCCGTCCGCGCCGTCGAAAGACACCAGCCGCAACCGTGCTAGAGACACCACTTCGGGCTCGAGTGGTCGTCGCGATCATCGGCTGCCTTCGAGGTCCCGACAAGGTTGGTCGCTCTAGACATGCCGTTCCAGGTCCTGGTCCTCGACGCCCTGGAGACCGTCGGAGCCTGTGAAGAAGACATCGACGCCTGCGGCGCTGAGGTCGTCGAGGGACTCTCCCTAGGCTCTGCCTCCGAGGAAGCCGTCAATGCCATTGGCGCCCAGGCTGTCGAAGGACACGCTCGACGCTGGTTCCATCGATGCCTTTCGAGGCTGTTTTGTCGGAGGTACCCAGTGCACGGTGGAACCCCCTAGCAAGGCTCTGGCCAAGGCAAAAAATGTCTTTGTCGCTTTTTCTGTGCCCTCATTCTAGCCTCTGGATTATATTTCTAAGGTGGATGAAGGGTCTGAGGAAGGTATGTTTCCTGAGGAGGTACCTGACGAGATTTTGTCTGGGCATAGCCAGATTGAAGACCTGCGACAGTCTTTGCACAACGCCAGTGGTCTGGTCACCTCTCCGGAGGTGGAGTTCTGTAGGCCTGAGCCTGGCACCCATGCTGAGTCCTCGTACCGGCGCCTTATGTCGAGGATAACGGAATACTTGGGGTGGTCTGCACCACCAGTGGATTTTCTGCAGGATGACCTGATGGATATCCTCGACCGAGGTCCGCCAACTGACCCGGTACTGTCATTCCATATGGCCTTGCAAAGAAGGGTGGCGGTGGCTTGGACTGCCCCAGAGAGTCTTCCGGCAGTGAGCAAGTCTTTGCCGTGAAAATACCGTCCAGCCAGTAGCGACCCCTGCTACTTGACCACGCACCCCATTCCGGAGAGTTTGGTGGTGCAGGCGGCTACGGCCCCAGCAAAGCAGGCGTCGTACTCTACCATCCTTCCTGATAGGGACAACAAGGGTTTTGATGGCTGGCCGAAGAAAGGGTTTTCTTCAGGGGGTATGGCTTTGCAGGCAGCCAACTCTGTGTGTGCCTTGTCACGTTTCACGCACTCTGTGGAACTGTATTTCGTTAGCGGCTGATCATATTCCCGAAGGGGAGGAACAGGATGGTTTTCTTGCCATGGTCCAGGATGGCAAGGATGCCATGTGTGAGTCCGTTCAGTCGGGTCTGGACATGGCAGATTGTGTCAGACGGTCCATGGCGGCGAGCACCGTAATACGCAGGTTTACCTGGTTGCGGAAGTCGGAGTTTGCTCCTGATGTGCAAGCCCGGCTCCTCAACATGCCCTTTGATGGTGAACATCTTTTTGGCAGCAAGGCTGACGAGAGCCTTGAGAGGTTGCAGAGCTCCAAAGCTGCAGCAAAGTCGTTGAGTGCTGCAGTTCGCCAACCTCTGCCTTTTCGTCCTAGGGGACAGCAATGGATGGGAGGTTCCTTTCGATATTACTCATCCTTGGGAATATTGAATTGTGAATATTAGAATGTCCACACCTAGATAGAATTGTGAATATTAGCCTGCATCGCATCTAGATGGGACATTGAATGTTGACATGCCCACACCTAGACCAACATCGGCCTACGCCGCATCTAGATAGGATTAGGAACGCAAACAAGTGCAACATTTAGACAAAACTGTGAATGTTAGCATGCTAAAGGTCAGGTAACCCACTAACCGATATAAGCTCAAACTCTGCATACTTTTATCACACAAAAAACTCACCCAACCATCTCTCGCACAACAAGCTGCATGCACTTCACAACACTGCAACAACACATAATCAGGAGCAACAGCACACGCGGACTGACACCGATCCAATACCCGCACCAAAGCTCAGTATCTGGTGTATACCGAGCTGAAGCTGCCAACAGAACACCACTCCTCTCACTATCCTACCCCCTTGTCACCATACTAACCCATCCCACCTTATCATTTGCAGATCCGCCAGAGCGCCTGGGGACCAATTCCGTTGGTGACGGTACGCGGTACAAATACCTTTAACAGATCGAGAGGAGCTGCAAGTCAAAGGGGCCACCTTAGGAGTGCCATAGGTGGAAAACAGGGTACTCGAGGTGCCAAGGGCGCTCGGGCAGTTGCCTCTTTACCCTCAGGCAATTCCGCAGCCGATTCAGCTCAGTCATGAGGCCATGTCCCATGGTTCGCCGGTTGGGGGAAGGCTGGCGCAGCATCTTGTAGAATGGCGTGCCATTACTTCAGATGTGTAGGTTCTGGAAATCATACCCCACGCCTTTCCGGCAGAGGCCTCATGACAATCCACCAGGGAATCTCTCTTTGAAGAGTCCAGATCCGCTCCTTGCGCAGGAAATTCAGTCCCTGCTGGAGAAGGGCGCAATAGAACTGGTGCCTGTAGCGGAGAGGAACAAGGGATGGTATTCCCCTTATTTTTTTATTTCGAAGAAAGGCTGGGGATTGAGACCCATCATGGACTTGCACGGTTTTAACAAACTCCTCAGGAAGGACAAGTTCAAGATGGTTACTCTCTCTCAAGTCCTCCAGGCCCTTCAACTTCAGGACTGGTTGGTGTCTCTCGACCTCAAAGACGCTTACTTTCATGTGCCGATCCATCCCAAGCACAAGAAGTACCTGAGGTTCGCGGTTGGCAACTCGCACTTTCAGTTTCGGGTCCTGCCGTTCAGATTGACCTCCGCCCCAAGGGTTTTCAGCAAGCTTATGGTGGTGGTGGTAGCGTATCTCAGGAAAGGGGGGATTCACATCTACCCCTACCTGGACGATTGGTTGATCATGGTGTGCTCTCCCGAGCAAGTCCTGGATCATCTGTCCATCACCTGCAACTCCCTTCACAAGCTGGGCTTCTCCCCCAACTTAAAGAAGTCCCGCTTGACGCCAACTCAGCGGCTCCAGTACATCGGAGCAGTGCTCGACGCATCCCTGGGGCAGCTTTCCCCCACCCCCCCCAGGTGAGGGATCTTCACATTCAGTAGATGGTACACAAGTTTCAACATGCCCAGAGTCTCCCGGCGTTCGAGTTCTTGAGGTTGCTCAGCCTCATGGCATCCTGCATTCTTCTGGTGCCGGAGGCCCGGTTGCGGATGTGATCGCTGCAATGGGCTCTCAAGACGCAGTGGTCACAGTCCTCCGGCAGGTGCCGCCCTTGGTCGCTCAGGACCTTCTGTGGTGGGCCGACAAAGGCACTCTGATGAGGAGGGCTCCATTTTGGCTACCCTGGCTGGAGGTGACGATCGTGACGGACATTGGGGAGCTCATGCCAATGAGTTGACAATCAGCGGTCGTTGGTCTCCGTCGGAGTCCAGACTCCATATCAATCTGTTGGAGCTGAGGGCCGTCACGCTTGCCCTGAAGGCTTTTCTGCCGACTGTGCGAGGAAAGAATGTCCTGATTCTGACAGACAACACGGTGGCCATGCACTACCTTCACAAAAAGGGGGGGCAGGGTCACTTCTTCTGTGCAGGGAGGCGATGCAGCTCTGGTTCTGGGCCATCCAGCACGGAACTTCGATCTCGGCAGTTCATCTGGCCGCAGACGAAAACGAGACGGCGGACGCTCTGAGCAGGCAGAGCATGGTCTCTCACGAGTGGGAGCTGGTTCAGGAGATTCTCCTGGAGATCTTTGCCCTTTTGGGGGACCCCTCAAGTGGATCTCTTTGCCTCCAGTGTCAACCGGAAGTGCAAACGTTTCTGCTCACAGGAATTTCCTCCAAGAGGAGCCTTAGGAGACACGTTTGTGGTGGAGTGGTCCTTCCCACTGCTGTATGCGTTTCCTCCAGTCCCCGTCATCTCGCAAGTGCTGCGGAGGTTACGGAGGTTCGGTTCCCGGATGATCCTCATTGCGCCAGCATGGGCCCGGAGGACGTGGTACCCGGACCTTCTCGACTTATCCATCTGCCCTCCACGTCGTCTTCCCTATGGATCCTGCCCATGGGTCCATGAGCAGGATCTGGCCTTTGGCAAGGCGGTCCTTTACTCTGCAATTTAATTGGGCATTCTAAATTTCTATATTATAAATTCTTTTCCCTCCATACGTTGGTACTGCTTTTGGATTCCGTCATAGATATGGAATACGTCGGAGGACCCAATCCCCTCGAAGAACAAGTTACTTTCTTACCTGGTAACGTTCTTTCGATGGGATGGTCCGACAATGTATTCCATATCGCTCCCTCCCTACCTGCCCCGCTACAGAATCACTTATGCGATTGCAGTTTACGTTTCCTCAAGGCTTTCTGTGGTCATACTGGCAGAAGATTGGTGCCACACATTCTGGGAAAAACTATATGGGCGTTGTACGTCCTACTTATAACATCCGGTGACGTCGGCTCGACGGAGGTCCTCGAGGACAGCTTATCGACGTCATTGACGCAGGACGCAGACACCGAAAGATTTTCTGAAGCAGCACAGCTGTGGTGATTACTGTCATAGATGTGGAATACGTCGTCGGACCATCCCATCGAAAGAACGTTACCAAGTAAGAAAGTAACTTGTTCTTTCTGATGCTGGCATTATGGGCAAAACCAACAGGAGTATGTATTTGCAAGGGGGTTGTGAGAATCCTGAGGGCGTCTTCCCATCTACTCCACTTGGGTTCTCTTCTCAGGTGGACAGGGAAAATCCATCGCTTTTGGATCCTGACCCTCTGGGTGGCTAGGCCAGGGAGGATCACCTGGATGGAGGGTCCTTGGGGAGCGGGGCTGAGATGTCCTTAGGTGAGACACATTATCCAGCATTTCCATTTCTGAAAGAACCCTCTATCTCAGAAGCAGTTAATGGGTATTGCTACCCCTATGCCATTGACCAAGAAAATGCCATGAGATGTTACCAATCTAGAAACACTAGAAAGAGGGTAAAGAGAAGTTTTAAGGGTATGACAGGTGAAATATGGTATCCCCCTTTTCCTTCTGAGAACCAACCTAGCCCTCCCCTCGCCTTTTATAGGCTACTGTGAACTAGCTCCCCTCAATTTTCCCCATTCAACCTACTACAGTACTGGGACGAGGAAGAGGTGCCTAGGACTAGTGAACACTGCTAGGTATTTTCACCACTCTAGTACTGAGATGAAGAAGACGACTATGAGTGACTACCAGTGGACAGGTCGGGCATGTCCAACAAATAGGCTGCATAGAGGTCAGGCAATTAAACTTACTGACCCACACCTGTGGACCTTTAACACTCCTAGGAAGTATAAGAGGTGGGGCTGCACACCATGTCAGAGAGGAGAGAGAGCAGGGAACATAATGGGCTAGAGAGAAGCATGTCGGAGAAACCAGAATCAGAAACCATGTGAGTCTGGAGGAGGAGAGAGACACACCCAGGCTGAGTGCGGGTCATGAGAGGGTCCAACTGTCCATCTTGGCTCCAGTTGCCTATAACTACAGCGGGAGGCTGTGCTCAACCCGAAGCTCACAGCTGCCGCGGCAAGCATGAGAGTGAGGGAAGCTCTCTGTGGCAGCAGCGAGAGAGGCAAAGCTCATGGATCCGGGAGGATCGGACAGAGAACCAGCGAAGCAGTAGAGGGCGGTCGCGCACAACTGATGAGTGCCATCCAGGGAACACTCCACCCGGGACGCCCCACTAATACTGACCTGTAGCTGAGAATGCTGAACGAACTGAAACAAGTTATCTGTGACTGCTTAGTGATGTGAAAGTAATAGTACATAGTTGTGCATGATATATTGCAAACCTTTGAATACCGAATGAATTGAAAGTCCCAATGATTACCTTTTGGAAGGACAATTGAAAGCCAAGCAAGTAATGAACACTTGAGAGTGAGATGTTAAGCAACTATTGAATACCGAACTGAACGAAAACTCTGAGCAAAGCTATGGTCTAATGAATGCTAAAATGTAAAAGTACCCATTTGAAAACAGCATACACAATAAGAGAGCAAGTGTGGAAGTTTGCGAAGGCGCATTAAAGCAAGGTGGGGAAGAAATAAAACCACCACACCAGGAGAAGGCAATTGAGTGTGAAACTGCACATAAAGCCAGGAGACTGACCAGGAGAAGCTAAGTGAGTGTAAATATTTACACTGGGGCAAATACAGAAGGACCTGTGTCGGCTGAAGAATCTAGGGTTCCTGGCTGTGCTACCTCTGATACGTGGACCATGTGGTCTGACGACTGCGCCTAGACCAGGTGACCCTCAATTGTGAAAGCCATAGACATTGTGAAACAAACCAAGAAAGAGCACTTTAGGTGAACTGTTAATGCTATCCTGAAGGAGTGTCAAGTTGAACTGGAGTTGTGTTGAATATTGAAAGACTGAAACCAAGTTTCTGATGCTCGTTAATCTGCTTAGAATCGCATGCTGTGCATATAGTCCGACATCCAGTGGTAACCGCGCAGTATTGCATCTTGTCTTTCGTGAATGTCGATATGGCCGTGCCTGTAACACTATCCCTACCGTGACGTGTAGTGTACCCAAAATCCCTCATGCGTCAAGGTCCCTCGGATTGTTTTTTTCCACACAGCTATCTGGTCGCCCTAATGCCGAGCTCTTCATAAAACATTGCGTTATTGTTCTATTTCTCGAACTTTGGTCGTTTATTCTTATTGTAGCTCTTTTCGACGGTTGATTCCTGTGCCACCGCCGAAAGCTGCTGATGACAGAATTTCAACGGCTGTTGATCCGGTCGCCGCTGCCGACCACGTGGCCGAGCCTTCTGGCCAACCTGTACAGTAGGGAGAGTGGGGTCGGGGTGGTCATATATTTTTCAAAAATGCCTTTCCTTTTCCCTTCTCTTTGTTCCCTTGGGTTTGTCGTCGCTATCACGATCCTGCGCTATGGACAGGACTCCATTTAGATTTTGTCCTTCCTGTTAGGCAAAATATCTGTGGAAAGACTAGCACCGTTGGTGCAATATTTGTCTTCCCCTCGACCACAACGAGGCATCCTGTGCGGTCTGTAAACTCCTACGGCCTAAAACTATTAAGGAGCGCCGATATGTCGCAGGCCGAAAGTAATTCCCCCGCCGCCACAGCCGCCGAGTGTGACAAAGGGATTAGCGATGACCAAAGTTCCACTTCGGAAGCCATTGACCTTACGGCGGAGAGTTCTTGATCCACAGCGTCCGTCCCCAGCCCCTATAGGCACGACGTGAGTCCTGCTATGGGGACAATACATCCCGGCGACAGGGATGCACCCGATTCCCACACTAAGCACACAACCCACGGTTCTGCTTCGGCGGTCCAGTTGAAGCGCTCCAAAGCGCCAACGGGCACGTCGGATACTTCGGCGGTGCCTGCTGATCTTTATGATCGGCAGCCCCACCCCCATCCCCGAAACCAGCGGCATGCGTCCGGGCAGTCCAAAAGTAAGGGCACTAGCACCAAATCACATGGGCCGTCGAGACGCTTCAAAAGAAAGCGCTGACTCCGATTAAGGACCGGTGGCGCGAAATCCACCGCACAGCCACAGGCTCAACCTTCACACCTCCCTGTAACCCCGAGCATCAGCGATAGTATCGCAAGGATCGCTTCGGCGGTTAAACAAAAATAACAGTCGAAAAAGACGTTGAAACAGAAAGAACGGCCTAAAGACGCGTCTAGAGACACATCACAACGCCCGCAGCTTCGAAAAGAGTACTCTGAGTGCCCTTTGTCTTTATCCAAGACTTTAGAAGGAAAATCTCAACCTTCTGGAGAGGAAAATCATCAAGAAGATCCCTTTCCTCCCCTGGACTCCTCTGGTTCATCATCATGGACCAGGTTGAAGTTTGAGGGGTGCATGAACAGACTGGAGAACTTTGTTGAATTCTCAGAGAGGTTTGCTCCCAAGAGGCCTCGTGAGGAGTTTCCTTATATTCCTAAGTTTCAGAGGGCCTTTGAGGATCCTCATGAAGCGAATGTTTATGGCCTTACTGATAACAAGGTTCCTATCAATACCTACGTACAGGATGATCATCCCTTTGGGGACCCCACTGATGATCCTGCCGATCCCATGAATAATTGGGAAGACAGCCATCCAGTTGAGAATTAACCTTGGGCGTCCCCTACTCCTACCCCGGACCTTGATGCTCTGCGTATGGATTCACCTCCTACCACTCCAGTCTGTCATGCTTCACCTGTGGATGATCAGATGGTGTTTTAACGCCATCTTAAAGAAGGCAGCTGAACATTTTCAAATTGCCACATAGGAGGCTATATAGGATTCGGATTTTGTAGAAGACATACTGAAGGAAAAGCCTCCTGCCAGGCAGGCCATTCCCTTACTGAACTCTATCAAGAGACGCCTGGCACCTTCATTGTTAACACCAGCCCAGCCCAGGGCGGTTAATCCCAGGTGTGAGAAGTTGTTTTGCCCTTCTCCTACCAACCCCCTTTATGTTAAAGGGCTTGAACTCCTGATTCCCTGGTAGTTACGACTACGAGAAAGATGGCAGGTGTCCCCCTGTCTACAGGTGTGGCACCACCTGATAAAGAAATCAAAAAGTTGTATGCACTGAGAAAAAGGGTTACAACTGCGGCTGCATTCTCCACCTGAATAGCCAACAACACCACTCTGTTGGCTAGCTACTCAAATGTACAGCTACTCAGATGTACAGTGGAACCTGCTGCAAAAGGGCCTTCAAGAGGTCCCTGAACTAATGTGGGCTGGACTGCTCACGATTGTATCGGAAGGCAAGCAAGTCAACCACAACATTCTTAAATACTTTTCAGACCCTGCTGAAAAAGTGGGAAGCCCTTGGCCCAGGGTACACTACTAAAACAGCATGCCTAGTTGAGGAACTCTGGTTTTAATCCTGAAATCCAAGCAGCCTTAATAAACAAGCCAGTTGAGGAGACCAACTTGTTTGGCAAGGCTGTGGATGAAGCACTTGAGACAGCTAAGAAGGAAGATGAGACTCTCAAGACTTTAAACCAGATTACCCAAAGGCCTTCCCAACAGAGAGGGGACGGCTCTCGTTCCTTTTGTGGGCAATCTCGCTCCCTTCAAAACCAGTATGGTTCAGGAAAAAACTGGTCTCCAGGACAAGGATCTAACACCACCACGTATCCACCTAGAGGACAAGGCCGTGGAAAGGGTAGAGGCCGGAATTCCACACCCAGAGGCTCCCCGGCCTGAGGTCAGAAATGACCCTCAGATCCGGGTCCCTTCCCATGCCTCCCCGGTCGTGGGACGTTTAACATCATTCCTTCATGCATGGGAGGGGATAACAGACCAGTGGGTACTGCATAGAATGTTGCCGACCACCTCAATTCAGACCGCCACAATCAAGATGCCTGACGCCGGAACACAAATGCATCCTGTTGCAAGAGGTCATGATCCTGCAGCACCATAGAAGTTGTCCCACTTCTACAGGTAAACAAGGGTATTTATTCAGTGTACTTCCTTGTACCCAAAAAGGATCTCCCCATGCGCCCTGTGCTAGACTTGCACCCAGCAAACAAATTTGTCAAACCTCAAAAGTTTTGTATGGTCACGTTGCAGGAGGTAATCCCTCTGCTGAAACAGGGAGATTACATGGCAACAGTGGATATGAAAGATGCATACTTTCATATTTCAATGTTGCCGGTACACAGAAAATACCTAAGGTTCATGATAGAGGACAAGCACTATGAGTTCAAAGTACTCCCCTTTGGCATTGCCTCAGCGCCATGGGTGTTTATGAAGGTACTGGCAGTGTCAGCAGCGCACCTGCACAGAGATTCCATTCCGGTTTAGCCTTCCCTCGACGACTGGCTCTTAAGAGGGGATTCCTACAGAACATGCCTGTTGAACACTCAAAAGACGATAGACCTCTTATTCAGCCTGGGATTCTCCATCAACGAGAAGAAATCCAGCCTAGACCCCAGTCAAGTCAAACAGTTCCTAGGGGCTCTAATTCAGACAGGGGACTGCCTGGTCTTCCCCAGCAGCGAGAGGGTTCAACACATGCTGTTTCAGATCCCTCAGTATGTAGCCGATCGAGATGTGACGGTACGCAAAGCCATGCGACTGTTAGGAATGATGGCGTCCTGCATTTACTTAGTTCCTCACGCGCGTCTGCAGCCCATGCAAGAGTGGCTCAACAGCCAGTGGTGTCAGGCCAGCGGACAATGGGAAGATCTTGTAGTTGCCTTGCCAGCCCTCGTTCTCTCTCTGCAGTGGTGGTCGAGGGACAACCTCTTGAAGGGAAAGGCCTTCACCACCCCTGCAGTAGAAGCCACTCTCACTAAAGACGCATCTCTCACGGGGTGCGGGGCTCACCTGCTTCAGCAGGCATCACACGGCGTGTGGTCCCCAGATGTAGCATCCAACCACATACATCTGTTGGAGCTGTTAGCCGTATTCTAAGCACTGAAAGCCTTTCTGATACAGTTACAGGGAAAGACGGTCCTGATCCTCACAGACAGCACCATGGCCATGTACTACTTGAACAAGCAAGGGGGCACACACTCTCCAGGGCTCTCCAAGCTGTCCCAGAACATTTGGAAATGGGCTCTCAAACACGGGATGTTCCTGTTGTCCCAACACGTTCCAGGGGAACTCAATCTTCTAGCGGAGGTGCTCAGAAGAGACTTTCCACTGCCCGTAGAGTAAGAATGGTGACTACCCAAAGACATTGTCTCCAATGTTTTTGCACAATGGAGTTTCCCAGAGATCGACTAGTTTGCAACTCTGGAGAACGCTCAGTGGCAAGATTACACCTCCAGGTACCCACAGAACCGATCCAAGGGGGAACAGTCTCTGGATAGCATGGTCAGGGAAATTAGTTTACGCTCTTCCCCAACTCCCGTACTCAACAAGATCGTGCACAAGATGTACCAGGAACCAGTCACCATGATATTGTTGGACCCCATGTGGGCCCGCCAACCCTGTTTCTCTCATCTGATGGAGATGTCCCCATCTCCTCCAATGAAACTGCCTTGCCCCTACAACATGTTATCTCAGGACAAAGGGGAGACACTTCATCCATGCCCGCAAACCCTGAACTTAGCAGCCTGGCTCCTGAGGTCATAGAGTTCGGGCACATACAACTCCCTCAGAGATGCATGGACATACTTGGGGAGCTGCGGAAACCTAACGCCTGATGTTGCTACTCCAGTAAATGGAAGCGCTTTATTATCTGGCGCAATTCCAAGGGGGCAATCCCATTGACTGCTCTCCTGCTCACATTGTATTGTACCTGACTCACCTACTAGACTCAGGCCTGGTTTTTAATTCCCTGAAGGTTCACTTAGTTGCTCTCTCAGCCTACACTACGTCACAACAGAAGGTGTGTGATGGAAATTATCAGTTATTAAGGCTTTCATGGAAGGGTTTAAAAGGATTTATCCCCCCATTTCTAACCCAGCTCCCGGATGGGACCTAAATGTGGTATTGACTACACATAGGGGGTCTCCTTTTGAGCCTATGCATAAAGCAAGTCTCAAGGATCTTACCTATAAAACAGCCTTCCTAGTGGATATCACTTCTATAAGGAGAGTTAGTGAACTACAGGCCCTTTCGGTTCTAGACCCTTTTGTTACAGTTCAGAGATAAGGTGATTCTGCGCACTCACCCTCGATTTGCGCCTAAATATTTTTCCAAGTTCCTTGTGAACCAATCAATAGAACTGCCTACTTTCTTCCAGAACCCCAATAAGGTGGCCGAAAGAAGCCTACACACATTAGATGTGCGCAGAGCAGTCATGTTTTACCTGGAAAGAACCAGACCACTCAAAAAAACATTTTTTTTTTGTTTCAGTGGCAGCTGGTAGAGAAGGGGATCCTGTCCCTAAATCAGCCATCTCAAGGTAGATTGCCAATTGCATCACACTTTTTTACGCTCTTGCTAAGAGAGAACTGCCCTTCAAGCCTAGAGCACATTATACTCGAGGCATTGGAGCTTCCATAGCTTTCATTGCAAATGTTCCCCTAGAGTCCATTTGCAAAGCGACAACCTGGAGTTTACTGCACACCTTTACAAAACCCTATTGCCTAGACACTCATTCTAGATCTGATTCTCTGGTTGGACAAGCAGTACTAAAACATCTTTTCACTACTGTTCTTTCTCAAAACCCACCCCCAACTCTGGGTACTGTTCGCTAGTCTATGCACGGCATGTGATTCTAACAGTGTAATAGCATTTTTGAGGATTGGATCTGCTTAGATTCACATGCGCCCACCCTTCCTCCCCGCTCGGGTGGAAGGAACATAGACGTCTTACTACTGCTCTCTTATGTACTCACTCACAATAGTCATTAGGCTTCCTCATGGCAGAAAAAATACAATCGGAGGGACCTCGACGCGTGAGGGATTTTGGGTACAATACACGTCACGTTAGGGATAGTGTTACAGGCACGCCCATGTCGATGTCCCCATTCAATTCTTGAAAGACAAGATGCAATACTCTGCGGTTAACACTGGATGTCGGACTATATGCACGGCATGTGAATCTAAGCAGATACAATCATCAGAAATGCTATTACGGTGAGTAATGCATGTCATAGGGTGATATGTTGAACTTTTATGCTGTCTTGAGGACAGAGCCCTCAAGACCCTTTCCTTTGGAACGGTATTGCCTTGAACTTGGGGAAGGGAATGGCAAGGGTTTGTGGAACTGTTTTGGACTTGACAAAGGTAATCACAAAACCTTTGTTGAACTTGCTTGCACTTGGGAAAGAGGAGCTGAAAAGAAAGCTAGGAGCTGGAAGCAGCTCAGAACCTTTGTTTGATCACCATTGTGCTTATTGTTGATATCCCTACACATTGTTTAGATGAGGGCAAGGAAAGGTTTTGGGGACACAGACTTTTAAGTTGAACTTTCTGGCTCAGA
This sequence comes from Ambystoma mexicanum, assembly GCF_040938575.1. NCBI lineage: Eukaryota > Metazoa > Chordata > Amphibia > Caudata > Ambystomatidae > Ambystoma > Ambystoma mexicanum. The sequence goes on along the minus strand of NC_090926.1, from coordinate 292,169,551 downwards.
CTTTCATTAGTTTCATTCAGGTAGGGAAATTCCACCATAGCATAGGGCAAGCTTGGCCTTCAAACATCCTGACATTTGAGTTAAAATACCATTTTATTTGCGACTTTGAGTCTGTTGTCTGTGTCATGCTTCATGATGCCTTCACAGGGTACTTTTGAATAAATTGGCAGAGCCAGAATGGTTTTCTTTTATTATCATTACTGGCATTATGGGCAAACAGGAGTATGTTCTCATGTGGGACTACTGGTATAAATTGGTGCAGCCAGTATGGACATGTGTGGGCGCAACCAGCATGACATTTTCATATTGCTATTGTCCACAATATATGCCAGTATTCTGCCAAGGTAAAACAAGTGTTAGACAATGCTCCTTTGCACTCTTGATGACTTGGCATCTATTGACTTTTTATCCTGCATAACCGATTCTAAAGTGATTATTCACACGATTTCTCACAGAATGTGTTCTATAAAATGCAGCATTTTGAACCACTATGCAAAATGTTTCTGGTGGGGTGGCGGCAATCCCTTATTATACAATTACACAGAACATGTATAAGGTTAAATAAGTTCTTGGGGATTAAACCTAACACACAGTGATAAAATGCATGTGTAAAAACAGTAAAGGGGCCATTGGAAGACTCTTCCCGCTCCTAAACAAAATGTATGCCCAGTACCTTGGGTAAAACAGTACACACAAGGCTAAGGGGAATGGGAGGAAAAAGTGAACCCTGGACAACAGTAAGAATTTACATAGCGAAAAGGCCAACACATGAATAGACTATGTAATCCCCACAATGTGCACATGTGGATCCTATACTAGATATACAGCACCTAAAAGGAGTAAAAGGTGTTAAGTTTCCCTACAGTGCCCAGAGAGCTACATAAGTTGGAACAGGATTACAACTGCATTACCAGGACTATAGGATCTCTATACACACATTGAAGCAAACAGATGGGTACAACTCTTACAAAGTAACCTAGTGCATTTCACTAGGCAGGCGTGTAATGCAATGATTTTGAACATATTTAGTAAATCTGTGGTTAAGCGCGACCTTCTAGTTCTTGGTTGAAAACTCCAATGACACAAAGCAGCGATTTCAGTGTTCAGGCAATTGATTTCACTAGTCACTAGTGAGGTGTTTGAAATTTCCAAATAAGGAAACACATGACAAATCAAATAGGCAGAACCAGTTGTGTAAAAGGCAGCTACGTCAGTAATTTACACCATATGCAACCAACTCCAGTGGTCGCCATACGACAAAGCCCTTAAAGAGCTCTAGTTCCAGGTTCGAGACCCAGAAGAGGGAGAGAAGGAAGGAAGGGAGGATGGATTCTGTGCACTGGACGTCAATGGTGAACCGCAGCAAAGTGGGACCTGCAGAACCTTAGTAACACTAGATCTAGGGGACCCCGGATGGGAAATCTGACAAATAACCCAACTGCTCAGCACACAGGGCCAATGACTCAAGGTGCCAGATTTGAGAACTTGGCTCAGGGATTGAGAAACAACCTGTTGGGTACAAAGCTTCTTTTTCAGACCAAGTTACAGAAACCGGTACTTGCACCCCAGAACAGCAATGAACCAGGAGACCCAAAAGAATAGTCCTTCCCAGGTGGGTGACCTACCAGACAGAAGCATAAGTAACAACCCAGAAGGCACCAGGAAAGCATAGGACCCTAATAAAGCAGAGCCACATTGGGCCACAGTGAAAAACTAAACAAGCAACTAGCAAAGAATGGCCCTGTGCCAGGAGTAACAGTGGAGGGGACTCCAGACCGCCAAAGGCAGAGTAGATGTGGGGTAGTGGTATCTCGCCACCCATCTGGATGACGAATACTGCCTAACTCGACTCGCTAGGTCCACAAGGGAGACAGCATGGCCAAAAGCAATCTCGGCATGATACAGCTGATCCATCCAGTGTGGAAGGATGAATAGGAACAGCCCATGAAGGATATCTGTTAGTCAATAAAATACACTGGACAAAGGCAAAGGCCCTAGGGCTCAGCCAATATTCAGCAGCCCAGTTTTGTGGCAAATCCTCCAGTGATCTAGGTAAGACTGCTGAAGAATTGAGAAATGCACAGGGTCGCCCCTAGGTAAACCCATTTACTCCTGGGCTGGCGTATGCCAGCCCTCCAACCAAACATCAGGCAGACACGCAAAGGTTCCGGTAGCAACTCGATCTGGCTGGCTCTAAAAACCCACCAAACACACCCCCACCCATACAGTTTGTGTGTTGGCTTGCCTGGGGATCAGTCCAAATCGGGACACAAGGTGCAGGGCTGGGCTCAGTGACCTCCTGTGTGCACAACTAGTATTGTCCACTTTCTGCATCAAAGGTATGGCCCAAAACGAAATGGCTGACTTAAAAAATGCATTTGATCCTCAATAGCTTTGAAGGAGCTTAAGAAGTTTCCAAATGGGAAATAAAGGGGCCACCTGATTGGCCTGCTGTGGTTGTAGGGAAAGTAAGGTAAGTTCTTCTTTTACCCCACAGGTGCAGCAGAAGGGGCAGCCAGCCACAGGGGACAGTAGAGTGGACCTCTAAAAATAGTTCCAGGCCAAGCTTCAAGAACCCGCAGGTCAGCAGCACAAATCCCACTCCAGGCAAAGTGCATCAACATTCAAGAGGGGAGAAAGGGATGGGGGGAGGCAAGGTTCCAGGTCAGTTCTAGGGGAAAGGAAGGGGCAGCCAGTCAGCAAGAAATGGTCCCATGATATGGGACAATGGCAGGAGATGAGTCAGAGCATTTCAAAAACAGAGCGGAGGCAGAGCATCATCCAGCCACTATTTCTAGGCAGGGGAAACTTGAGGCACGTGGACCAGAAGGATTTGCCAGGGAGGCAGCATAAAAGGCAGGGAAGATGTCCCACAAAGGAACAGCCAGTTCAACCAGCTAGAATGACAGAAGGAAGCAAGGGAAAAGCCCTGGATGGGATTCCACCAGCAGGGAAGGAGTAGGATGCAAGGTCCAATAAGCCATAACCCGGGCAATATGGCCACACCAGAATCCTCGGCTGCAAATCCACCTTCATCAGCAGTCCTCCAGGATTTTGTTACAGATCTGATGAATGCACAGGGCCTCCAATTGGATATGCACTCACAAAGGGGCTGGTCTTTTCCGCCCACCAATCAGATCGCTGGCAACCACACAAGGGGTTTGGCCACCAGCCAATATTGGAGGCACAAATAAAAACGCCAAATGGACATGTACTCCCACACTGGGTGTATATTGGGAAGAGGGCTTTAAACCAATGTAAACCTGTTTAAACCACAGCCAAGGGTGCCTGTGCGGTCTCCGGATGAGCCCACATGAGCAAAACAGCCTTGTGGCTGACAAAGTGATGGGCCCAAACAAAATGGCAGGAAGCAAGACTTAAAAATGAATTAGTAAGCCAATGGCTAGCATATAGGTTTATTAAGCTATGAATGTGGTAAAAGTAGCTACAACTCATTTGTAACCAAAAACAACTCACAGCTGGCATCAGTCTATTCCACATCACGCTTTCATGGCGACAGTCAACTTGTGACTGAAATGAGGTGCTTTAAAAGCACTCCTGCCCTTCTAGCCAAATGGGCTGCTAAGTGCACCGTGCCAGAAAAGGGTTTTAGTGGCAGAGGGGACTTCGGTGGAAGCCTCCCCATCCCCAAAATCAAAGTTAAAAAAAGATTGAAGCTAGTAGACGGTTTAGGGGATCCAGAAAGTTAAGGAGCCAGAACACCAAAAATAAAATTGTGGACTAGCAGCTCTTTTTTGCCATATTCAGGTTTTACCTCATTGCCTGTCGTTGGGACTCACCCAGAGAATGGGGTCCCATGGACTGCATCTTCGAACAAGTGGTGGATCTTACAAAACACACAGCACTAAAAGTATATTGTGGCACGATACTCATTAGTTTCATTGATAGCCGAGAGCAAGGTTTCCTGTGCGCGACAGAACTTTTTTGTGTGCTTCGAGCGAGTGCTGTTTCGCTGACAGCGCACAGCAGTGATTGAACACTTTGTCTTCAGTAAGTGTTAATATTAAACTTATTTTACTATCGACTTCATCCAGATTGCTGCATTACTTTGCAATTCACCACGACATTGCTGTTACCTAAAGGGTGGGACAATGCTGAGCAATGCCGCCAAAATCTAAAAGTAAAATGGGTGGCTAAAATTTGCTAAAAGGGAAGGCGTTGGGAATGTCTGTAAATTAATAATTAATTGTAAATATACACTTGTGTTGGGGAGTGACAAACCTCAGGAAGCTGAAGTTGAAATACACCACATGCCTACGAGAAAGGGGAAAATCGCAGCCTTTCTTCCTGTTGGGTCACATGTAATTACTGTTGGAGACTGCCTCCTCACCGGGAACTGGGATAACCTGGGATAACAGGGCCACATATTAAGGAGATTGCTGATGATGGCCCTGAAGAGGAGGTTGGCACTACCTTTAACAATATCGACAATAACTCTTTATTAGACCTCTGCTACTCTCTGCAGGAGAGCATTGCAGCAGCAGAGAAACCTTTACTGCATGTGAACGAACGCACACCGGTTGATATAAACGGGCAAATACCGGAAAGAGACATGACTAAAGAACCTAACAAATTATCAGCATCCCCAAACCTCTTTCCACAATTAGACTCGTTGGCTTCAAGAGAAGAAGAGGATACAGATATTGAACCAATCGCTGAAATTCACTCCAGTATGGTGACGATGCAATTCGCCATGACATTTTTTTATTACCACTTTGTGGTCAAATTCATGATGAATGATTGCACCTATTATTGCTATGAATCAAGAACTTCCAGCTAATAATGAAGACGTAATAGCATGCCAGTCTAAGAAAGACAATGATTCTTTACAAGACCAGTCTGTTGATGATGGCCTGACACTTGAATGCGTGAATACAAAGCTGTCTCTGGTGTTTCTGAAATATTTATGTCACGCAAACAAAGACTCCAGACCACCCAATACCTGGGGGCAACCAGACGTGGTCTCCCTGCTCAGTGTGTTCAGAGAGCCAAAGCTTCACCTCACTGATGAGGCCCATCAAGGCTGAAACACGTGTATGGGGTTGCTTTTGGTACTCTTGTTCAGAGAGGAATTGCCATAGCATTTCGGTGCTGGACTGCCCATGTGGGTGGGACAAAGACTGATATGCAAATGTAATCTGTGAAAGGTACAGTGAGCAAAAAGCATGTGCTGCAAACTCTCATCTCAGAACAGGTTATCATGCCATGTTCTTTCTGGAGAGGAGCGCCTGCTACCTTCTTTGAAACACCCAATACAGATACCACCAAATCCTGTCAAAGGTACAAGGAAATCTTGAAAGCAACTATTGCGTAGGAAGAAGCGACAATCTGAGAATAGGGGTCCTTTAACTAGTTGGTTACTGAAAAGCAGAAAATCGGACAACAGCATAAACATGGATGAGGTTCCCGATGTCCCTGGCTGTGAACCGGAAATTCTTGAGCCCAAGGGTGGAGCCAAAGTTGAATGTAGCTCCCATATGGATGCAAGTCCATGAAACAAATTCCACTGCTGCAAGTATTCAAGACTGAAAATTTGAATTTGTTGAACCATTGCAAACCACTAACCCTAATGTTACAAATCCACTGTAAAGTTAGAGCTTCAATGGAAATGATTAAAAATTATACAGCACATTTGAATTTTTTGGGTGTGGAGCTGGATGTGAATGTGGATGAGATTGCCCTAAATACTCCATGTACAGTCGACCACAATTCACTTTGCCTACTACCGCCTGACAAATTGTGAATACTAGAGGGGAGGTGGTAAAAATAGATGATATCCAACGAGTTCTGAAGGGGCTTGCTAATGCATTGCCTACACTTCCTGGGAATTCAAATTGAGATATTTTGATATCATCCTGGAATTCATGAGGATTTAAACATCGCCTGAAAAATGGGTGGTCGCTACGAGTGTTGCACCAAAGGCAAATCTTTTTCTTACAGGAGACATGGATGAGGTCAAAGACATATGTAGATGGTTATTGGATAGTGCAGACATTAGCCAGAAAGGGTAAAACAGGTAGACCCAATGGTGGGTTATTGATTGGAATAAAGCGCTCATTCCCCACTCGTAGGATTGACATTGTAGAATGTAATTATCATATTTTAACAGTAGAGATTGATGGTATCTGCCCACGGGATGACAGCCGTTTATTGGTCATTGTCTATGACCCTCCTGGTGGGGATGTTGCTGATTCTATATTTGATGCAGTCACTGATCTGCTGGAAAACTGGATAAAATGAGATAATGAAGATTGAGTTGAGATTTAAATGTCCGCTGTGTGTGCACTAAAGGCCTCTAAGGAGTGGCATACGGTGGAGGACAGAAGTGTTATGAAGCCGACCCTCTCAAATAGTCAAGGTCGGAAGTGGGCAAGATATTTAGGCGACTGGGAATTAAGTATGCTAAATGGTCGTGCCCAGGGTGACTGCCCAGGGAATCCTACTCGGGCCTGGGGAGACAAGCAGGCCACTTTGGATTATTTTTTTGTGAACACCAATCTTCTAGATTATATCCAAAGTATAATTGCGGTTAGGAATGATTTTAGTGATCATGCTATTCTCACCCTGTCTCTCTACCCTAGTAAACTTAAGAGCGTGCAACAAAGGATTGGTTCAGTTGATGTTAATGATGCTGGAAACCGGATAATGTGGTCTGCACAAAATGTGGAGAGGGCAACCGATCTCATTAGTAAGATAGGACCGGATCTGTTTACACATCCCCATATTAGATATAGATGAGATTGAAAACTGGCTATACCAGTTTTCTAATAAAGTGGCTGCTCCTAAATCAACTTGTATTATAAACAAATCTGAATGAGGCTTGCCCTACGATAACATAATGAGGGATCAAAAGAGGCATGCTTCAGGATAGTTATACAGCCAAAAGCAAGGGTTGTAACCTTGCGTTACTTGCTAATATAAGGGTGTTAAAAAAACAAATACAGAAATTGGGTGTGTTGGTGGCTTGCCTCCCACAGGAGTGCTGGCTGGCAAAACATCGTAGCGGTCTCAAACTCCCATAACCCTAGAAACATTTGGAAAATGCTGGGGGAGGCGAAGGGAAATAAGAACGCTATAAGATTAAATCCGGAAAACAAGCAACAATGGATCAAACACCTGGAGTCCAATATGGATCCAGTGGAAGTGCACACCAGCTTGTGCCATAAAGTTCCCAGTAGCAAGGATTGGATTTCTATTGAAAAAGTAGTCATTGTAAATAAAATTGGCCGATTAAAGGCATCCAGGTCTCCTTGTCACTATGGCCTAGCGAGGATAGTGCTGAAGGATGACTCTGAAATATGGGCTGGTATCTTGGAAATAAAGTATTGGAAATGGGTATTATTCCACAACTTTGGAAGACTGCAATTTTAATACCAGTGTATAAAAAAGGTGACCGAACTGAGCCTGGTAATTATAGACTGTTGGCTATTCTAGATGTAACCGGCAAACTGGTTGCATCATATTTGTTGGAGGAGCTTCAGAAATGGTCTAAGGCATACAGCATTCTTGATAGTTTTCACACTGGTTTTAGGCACGGGTCCTCTGAATCTGATAGATGTTAACGGTAAGTGCAAGCGCTCGGAATATTCCTGGGCTTTCTGCACTTTTCGTTGACTTCCAGGCGGCCTTTGATTCAGTATTTAGGGAGAGGCTATGGCAAAAACGTGAAGCCCACATCTGCCCAGACCATTTATTATACTTTCTGAAGATATTTCATGAGGGCATTACTGTGTGGGTCAAGCTGGATGAAAAGTGGGCCCTGTTGCACCCGTTTAGTATTAGGGGGGGTCAAGCAGGGCTGCGTCTTGGCCCCCTTACTCTTTCATTTATATCTGCCAAATTGTTTAAAAGTAACATCTGCCTTCCGAAGATCAGAGCACATCATGCTGTAAGCCTCGCATATGCTGACGATCTCGTGATACTAAACCACACCTTTTCAGGCCTGATGAGGTTGTCAACTGAATGCTGAAATATGCTGCAGTAAATCAGTTATGTATAAATCTGAGTAAAACTGAGATTATTCTGTTTTCCTCTGGGAAAGTACATAGACTTAGGCTAATGGCATTGGGGGTCTGTGTGGCCTACACTGAATGCTGTAGATATCTGGTTGTGGAATTTGAGTCTAAACAAGGCTTTAATGAATGCATAACGACTCGTACTTGAAAAGGTTGTGTAGCTAACAGCATTAATATATAATTTTATTCAGCGTACCGGGGTAAACAGCCTAGAGGGAACTATTTGTCTTTACAAACAGTGGGCCTCATTACGAGGTGGGCGGGAAGGGTTAACGGGCACCGGTAAGGAGACCGGTGCCGATAAACCCTTACCACCCTATTCCGAGGTCCCTTAGTGGAGCCGCTAAGGGACCAGGGAGCTAATAACGCCCTATGGCGGCTCGAATGGGAAGGGGGAATGGTTCTCGGAATGGGGACTTACCGGGTCCTCCAAAGTAGGAATGACCCGGTAAGTCCCTATTTCGAGAAGCCGGACCCGGAATGCGGTAAGGCGGTAGCCATGGTGCTAATAGCTAATAGCACCATGGCTACCTCCTACCTCGTAATGATGCCCAGTGTTTTATGCCCGTCATCGTATGTGGTCTAGAGTTTCTTTACATTTTATTTGTTTATTTATTTAGTGAGTATTTATAATGCGCCTATACACAATGTGTTTCGAGGCGCAACAGGACAAGAGGGTGAGAGAACAGGGGGAACAAAACAAAAAACAATCCTACTGGACCTTGTGACATTTGGATCGTGCAAGTACAGTAAAATGAAGTGCAGGGGAGAGGGAAGAAGAGGGTAAGTACCGGTCAAGGCGGAAGGGCCCGTGAGAAAAGCGAGTGCCAGGGGAGGCCAGGTGGACATTTGGATTTGACTTGGCTGCAGAGGGTGGAAGCCAGTTTCTCGTGACAGATGTTAGGTCTTCCACAGTGGATCCCCATGGAGATACTGCGACTCAAATTGGGTCTTCGCTCCAAGGTGGCTTTAGTACTAAAGAAGCGTGGTCCATTATACATAAAGGGCCTCATAACGACACTTGCGCTAATGGGTTAACGGCGCCGTAAAAGGCTGCGGCGCCGTTAACCCATTAGCGCCTTAATACGAGGTCCCTTTGCGGGACCCGACCTGAACGGCTGGTCTAGACCGGCCGTTAAAGTAGGGACCCGCAAAGGGACCTTGGTGCTAAGTACGGTACCGCAATTTGCAGTACCATACTTAGCACCCTCCCCAGTCCCATTGAGCCCTATGGGGCAAAAATGGGAATGGGGAAGGGCCAATGTTCAATGGGGAATTACCGCCCCGCCAACCTTGGAATGGGGTGGTAATTCCCCATTGAACATTGGCGAACTCGTTACGATACCGGCACCAACCATGGTGCTAATAGCGCCATGGTTTAGCGCCAGTATCGTAATGAGGGCCAAAGTCTTTGACTGACCCGATACGTCCTTTGCTACACATACTAGTCCAGAACATGCAACTAGTGTGTCGTGGTATATATGAAAAGTCGGTATTAGCATGGTTTGAATCGATTGGCTGGATCTCGGATTGTGATAAAGGATAATATGAATTTAAAAGGACGTTTGAGCAAAACATTGAGAACTGGGACTTGTGTAATAACTTCTTGCATATAGCTAAATTAAAATCCTATGCATTTGTTTCAGATATGCTATATGATTACCACAGCCCTACTTGATCTTATGTCCTTCTAAGAATTTACATATGTTAATTCTACTCCTTCATATTAATCATCTTCCTGTTATTTCTGTGATGGGCCCTGTATTAACAATGCCCCAGGAAAGGAGGTATTGTCGTATATTCCATAATGCTAGCGCTTTAGAATCTGTGAGGTGTGTAATGACTGAGTGCCGAAAATTAGACTCCATTTACATGAAACGCGTTGGTGAATATGTTCATGATCTCTATTAAATCAAAGAGATATCATTTTGGCAGTATTGTATGAATTCCAAAACTAATACCTTGCATTTGGCACTTTATAGAGTCTGGCTTTTAGTAACTGCAAACTTGAACCGGATTGGTATTATTGATAAATGAAATAGTTAATGTAATCGAATGTGCAGTTTGGATTTAGATTAGATTTTATGAGGTGTTTTATGGATCATATAAATGAAATGAATGTTTATTTGGTTTAGTATAGAGTTGTTATATGATATTGATTATGACATTTTATGAAATTGAATTAATGATTGATCTTATGCATGTTTTATAATGTTTAATGTGTAAAGTTTTTAACTATAACACATTAAAATAAAGTATATTTTCAGGACTTTATTTCACTTTGTCAGTGTGGGGATATGATGAACGTTTATGGGGACTGGGCCTAGATCTACAACTGAAAAGGATATTCTTTATTTATAACCATCTGAACAGTACTACAACCGATTAAGTAGATGTTGCAAGGGCTTACCTACTACGATGCTGTCTCGCTCAGGTTCTCAAATCTTCTAATTAGTCACAGATATATAATGTCCCAGCATGTTTCTTGGTCCACAAACAGTTAAAAGGATATAGTGCCTAGCCCTTCTTTGCTCAAATCGCAGCCACTGGAATATATTGTGTAGCTTACTATTTTTCAGGATTGCAGTCAGTGGTATTTGGCCTAGCTCGCTATTACCACCCAAAGACCTTTAGACACTCATGCTGCAGGATGACTAGCCCTGAAAACACCTATGAAGTTCCGGGACTGCTGCATTGGAATGCCTGTTCCAAGTCATGCTTCAAGAAACGATGTAAGCTGGATGTATGTTCACTCTCTCTGTACAATGTCATCACCTGTAAACCCCTGCAGCGAATACCTTGGGCTGTGCATCTTGTATAAATTACAACACAAGTACAGTTCTTCTACTAAAACGAGAAGGATTGTGCCTAGTTCTTTTCTTTCTAGTTGGTGGTTCTAGTGCCCCGGTTCACTGGTAAGGTATATGGTGTCCTTCTCACTTTCTAGGTGGGATATAATGCCCTTCCCTTGACAAGCAGTTTCTTGTCCCTGAGGCAGCCAAATGGGTCCAACTGTCTGGAGCCCTCCTGCTGTCTTGGCATAGCTGGTGGGTTTGCTTCTGCGGGAGAATATCCTTCCGGACCCTCTCAATAGGCCTCAGGCACTGTCAAGTTCTTTCCTCTGGTCTGCAGCTTCCACCCCTTCTGGTTGCTATTTGTCCTGCCTTTGACTGTCTCTCCTGCCACCTCTCCAACCTTTGGCCTACCCAACCATCTCTATGTAGCACACCTCGTGTTTACTTCGTCGTAATCTTAACTAGTTATCAGCCTTCTCTATTTGGGGACTTTGGATTGGTTAATGATGTTCCTTTCTGTCTCTTCCCCTACTTCAGCAGGTCTATGGAAGCGTGAGCCTTTAAAGGCTTCGTAGATGTAGTGTCAACCAGAAGTCCTACCCTGATGCTGGCTCGGCATTGCTCCACCCCATTGAGCCTCGGCTCCCGATGGCTCTCAGCTGTTTACTTCTGTGGCACCATACCTTTCCTCTGCTTCCACATCAGGAAGGACTTTGGACATAGCTCGGGTATACCCCACTCCCTCACTCTCCACCACGAGAGGGCCTGTAAACTCAAGAGTCACATGGTACTCTCGTGTCTTTCTCCCAATTGAAGATTGGGTGAACTGACTACCATCGACACCCTCCCTGACGCATGATCTCGCTGGATGCCTTTCATACGGTAATCTGCAGCGAAAGCTTGGTCCGGTCTGGCAAGTCACTTCACATAATCAATCTTGGGGTTCTCAGAAGTGGACTCAAAACCAGCATTGCCTATGGAGTTTCTACCACAGTTTTTCTCTCGCATTGTCATAGGTGCTAGGGACATGTCTGATTGTATGGCGTGTAGCTGGATTTCTTCAGTCTGAATCTCTCAACTCTTACCAAGGGTATGGCAGCGGTGGACTGGCCTACAAGGAACTCTGGAGGTTTCCTGGTAGGTGTCGGCACACTGGGCCTCTTTTATGTGGTTACCTATTTTATTTCCATATGTTCTCATATGAAAAGGGTTGAGCTTGCTTAAAATGTGTAATATGGGGCGACTTTGCGAATTATTTTCATAGCCTCTCTTGGTTCCCAGTCGATCTCTGGAGTTGGGGGGATGATGGCCACGGTTGGGAGAGCTCTGCAAATCCCACCGTGCGCTGTCTCTAGGTAGCTCACTTCTCTGACAATGCCTCATTTTTCGAGAGTTGCAGTCTCGACTCCAGGCCATGGGACCACATAAGACCTCTATTCTCAGAGAAATCCTGATGATCCCCTCCCCTCCTGGCCATCTCTTTCCCTGGGTCTCTTGGTTCTTATGGGCAACTTGACAGCATTGTCGAAGTACGTACGGTTCGCACGAGGGATTGATTGCCTCTTTGTACTTCTATGTAGGCATTAGGGGCCGAGGCGTTCCCCATAGTGTATAGCTTCAGCCCAAGTTCGGAGATCCATCTGTCCGGTTCGGGCACGGCCACCAGTGTGGAGGTGGACTTTGGGACAAAGTCTGGGAGCATGCTGCCACATAACAGAAAATGGAACCCTATGGCACATCAGACGTTTTTTGCACTTCAGAATACTGGACCCCAGTTAGACCAGCATTCTCATGGTATGAAGATGCTTTAAGTGCCTGCAAATAGGCAACTGTTAACATGAAAACGCTGAGAGCAGATGCACAAATGTTCCCAGAGATATAAAACACCTTTTTATGGATTTTTATTAAGTGGCAGCATGTCAATTGAAAATGAAGTACACTGAAGAAATGTCAATAAAATCGTAAAAATGGCAGTGTTTATTTAATGATAATGTTTGACGACGCTGGATAATGCAGACGGTGTGCAGCATTGCGAAGTACACGTCTGCTGAGCTTTTGACAGATGCAAGTTCATCATGAAAAAAATATGTCGACTCTCAGACTGATCTATCAACAAACGGTAATTGGTAGCAGGCTGCGACGCCAGGGCCTTCTGTACCACCGTCAAATGACACCCTTTAGAGTAGGCTTTGGGCATTTGTGGATGAAGTATAGTTGGCTACTGCCGTTCCAAAGACTGTAATAATCTCTGGGTGCATTTTAAAATATGTGCTGGTGTATAACCATAGTCCTGTTCAAGGTTCACTTTGACTTTCACATGTGTTTGAGATTCATCCCTCATCCTTTATGTATGAGAAGATCCTGTTATGCAACCCCAGTGCCCACGAAGAGAGGGGACCACTTTACTCTGCTTCTCGCTTCAGACACCTACTTTATGTATTGTCCACCTCGACTATCCACATTGGTGTTCTCTGATCAATATTCGATTTCACGAACACCCTAAATAACTTTCTTTTTTCAGCAAGATGTTTTTGCTGGAGTGGTCACTAATGGGCGTCCTGCAGATAGTCTGTAGGACTAGAGGCGAGTGTAGAGAACTGATAACAGGGCAGCCTGGCCTCGGGTTCGAGGCCTGTGTTCAGTGGCAGGTCTGTCAGATGTGCAGGGAGATCTAGCTTTGATTTGAACTTCTTACATTCCTTGACTTTTTGCACTAAGTTCCCATGTGAAAACTTTAAACATATTTATTTTCCTCTTTGTCCTTTTGACCCAAGCTCCCCCTCCCCACTCCCTGGCAGTCATCAGCGTCCACTCGCCTATTGACCACACTACTCGATTTCTTTTTGCATCCCTTTTCCAGTTTCTCCTTTCAGCAAATAGTTGACCTTATTCAGTCAACAATGAATCTTCACACGTTTTGTTTCCCCACACATCTATTGACGAATAGGAACGCTATCAATGGAATGGTTTTCAGACGAACAATAAATGCAAAAAGCCCCAATTGATTTTAGACGCCTGTCAAAAGTGCTGGAATGGTGGCTGAAAAGGCAGCCCAAGCCATGATTTCTGTACAACAGCACAAAAGTTAGCAAGAACTGCAGGATTGTCGCACAACTTTAGCACTCTGCAGAGGATGTTTTCCATGAAATTCCGGGCACTATTGGCCCGTATTTGCTCGAAAATCCTGATAAGTAACCAGCTAGGCTGATCAGAAGGTCCTTGGTGGCAGCAGCCCTTGTCCTCCTTACCATCTCCTTGGCTCACTCCACTGATCTCCTGCTGCCTTGTTCCACAGAGGCTGTGATCTTCTACCGCTGGGCTGCTTCCTTAGTGCGATGCAGAATCCCCAAGCGCTGCCCTGTTTCCTTCGCTGCGCTGTGCAGCTAGGACACCGCAACCTCCCATGGAGGATATTTTCAGAGGCACGGGTGTTACGGGTTTGAGGGATGGGGGAAAAGGGGATAAGCCACACATGGTTGCTAAAGGTGCTCAGGGGTGGGTGGTGTAAAGGTAGAATTTCCAGGAAATAGGTGCCTAAAGCTCCCCAAAATGCCCTTTATTTGTTCTGGAGATTTAGTGCTTTCTGGGCACCTAATGCCTCGGAATTCCATTGCCCCCCCCTGGGTGCTATGGCTTTAGGAACTCCACTTAACTCCTGCACTATATAGTCTTGGTACAGATTACATGTACTACGCATCAATGGTTGTACCAAATTTCCCTGGCAGTAGATCTCAAGGTGCCTCCATAATGATAAGTAATTGGGCTAAACATGCCCAACAATTATCCTGCGACCTAGAGCTGCAGAATGTACCATTCTGCACTCATCCGTTTAGCCATAGTAAATTCTTGAGCGGCAGGATCAATTAATATTCATAGGATTCTAGGTCAGTAGTCTAGTGAAGGGAGGATAGCACAGGGGCAACGTACTGATCTAGAAAGCAAGACCACGCAGAGCAACAGAGGTCTGAATCCTGGATCTGCGATTAGAAACCGAACTCGGGTATTGGGCGTGTTATAAAAAAACAATTAAAATGAATAAAACATCACTTTTACCCAGGGGCACAGTATATTTCTGAGGTTCCATCATTAACTCCAATTCTGGTGCATTTAGCTGCCTCATCAGCAAAGTCAAGTATAATGTAGATGGATTCACTCACGGTTACAACATGTGAACTGTGCAAATAGCCTGTACCATTGTTTCTTTTTAAAAGTGGCATGTATAGGCAAGAGCATAGCCTGGAAAATATATACAGTAATCTAGGAAGCATATTTTCAGCAAATACTGAAAGTCTAATAATAGACTGTAAAATCAGAGAAGAATTGGTCTACATTTCCTCTAATTGTCAACAGCCTTGGTTAAATTGTACTGAGGCTGTCATAATGGGCATCAATGCAAATGCCTAGGTATCTAATTGTTTCATATTTACTACCAAAGGGAGTTTTTATTTATTTCATTTGATATAGCACCCAAACCCAGAGGTATCGCGGTGCTTGTACATACTAAGTGGCTACAGACAAAACAGGTAGTGAGAGTAGAACATTGCATGTTATACATGTTTATTAAAAAGCCAGGTGGGTTTTAACAGCTTTTTGAACACTAGGAAAGAAGGTTCATTTTGGATATGTTCAGGAAGCGAGTTCCACAAGGTGGGGGCAGTAGCACATAAGCTACCCCCCCCCCCGTTCACTTACGGTTGAATCTGGGTGTAAGCAAGTCCAGGCTGGAGGAGGATCTGAGTGCACGAATCACGGTTTTGCTGATATACGTGGGATGAGGTAGGAGGGGGCTTTCTTGTACACACATTGGTGGGTGATGGCCAGCGTTTTAATTTCAATTTGTGCTTTTATAGGAAGCCAGTCCGCTTCCCTTGTTGTTGTTGAGATATGGGCCTTGAGATGTAAACCCAGGGCTGCTCTGAGGCCTTGTTTTGCAGGAGTTGTAATTGTGCACGTTTTTTGCAGAGGTCCCAGAGAATAACACATTGCAATAGTCGAGCTTAATGCCAATAATGGCTTGTGCAAGAGTCATGCATTTCTGTGTGGAAATACATTTCCTGCTCAAAGAGATGGGTTAGTAGTATCAGCATTTTCAGATCAGTCCATGAATGGGTGTACATTGTTAAAAATGTAAAGCAAGTAGTCTTGTATAGCACCCTCCTTCTTATTCTATTGATGCTCTTGCTGCACATGCACATGGCTCTGTAACAAAGAAGTTGATAGGCAACGTTGTAATGAGCCAAAGATCATCTATAGTATTGGACATGTGTTAATACTGTAAAGAAATATTTCGTCGGCAGGCACATGTGGCACACAGCCTACTTTTATCCCATTGTTCTCGTACAATGTTCTAATCAGATGCCAATGGCTCCATCACCCTAATAGCAGAGATGACGGAGGGAAGCCCTGCCTATTGCCCTTTTGTCTATGGCATACCTATGACAGTAGTCAATGTTGGGGTCGACCTGTATTTTAATAACTGTGCCAAAAAGTTTCCTAAGTCCTGAACTCTGAAATTTCCACAAGTATTCCATCAAGGATCGCTATGACATAACGATTTATTTGTTAAGGAATAACTAATCCAGCAATGGCAACAGCCAGCCTACCTGTCAAGACCTTGCTCAGCATTTTGGCTTGCATACATGTGAATCAGGTTTCAGCAGTAAAACAATGATTGTGTCCTTATTGGTTTGTCGGAGAGATCCAGTTGCTAGAGCTTGTGTTTACCCATGAAGTTGGGAAGCAATAACGTCTACATATACAGCATAGACTTCCACTGGTAACCCATCCTAACCCAGTGCCCTTTCCCTGGCCAACTGCATAACGACCACGACACCTCCTGAAAATCTCTATACAAGTCAAGTGATTTAGGCTGTACTGCTTGATGTGGGGCTACTGAACTGCCTGAGTCCAGTTAGCTACTTGCTCCTGACTTGTGAGATCTTGTTGCGTGTTCAACACCTTATGATACTTGTTGAACTGCAAATTGATTTGTTTGATCTTGGTTTACTCATTACCCACCCTTGTCACTTAACCTGGAGATTAAATATCTCCTTCTTTCCTTCTTTCCTTGTCGCCTAGTATGCCAAGCAGTTTACACGTCTTATTACCTTCCCATGCTTGGAAGTCCTGCATTCCTTGTAATCAAGTTTACCCAGTCTGTCTAGACAGTGAGCTGCCCCTAGGCTATTAGTTCTTTTGTGTTCCTAGTTAAAGTAGGATTTAGTCTATCCAATGTTGAAGTGACACATTGTCTTAAAGAATACTACAAATTGTCTTTAAGATGAGAATATAGCCAGATCTTGCAGTGAGGCTGCCTGCATTCTTCAATTAACGTTACCATTCGAATGGATTGTGTCCTCCCACGTATTCCTCATCTTTTGATAAATCGTTATCTCCAGCTTCGCTGCTTCGGAAAAAAAAATTCTCGGCAGAGGGCGCTGTGCTCGAGGTCGTGGCGTCGATTGTCCCTCGCCGTACTCTGTCGACGTCACCGATGGTATAAATAGCTCGAGCCGCACCCGTTGCTTCAGTTCCGTTTTTCCGATCGCTTCGCTATCGAGAACGGCGCGCTTCTATTTTCTGTGAAGAAAATGTTGTCATCTTCGACACCTTCGACACCCAGAAGTGGGTTTAAAAAGTGTGCAGATTGTGGATCTAAGATGTCGATCACTGATCCCCATCGGATTTGTCTCTGGTGTCTCGGTTCCAGTCACCGAACCGACGACTGCGGGTCCTGCCAATCGATGACCGAAAAAGCTCTTCGTGAGAGGAGAGGTAAACTGTCGGTGGGGAGGGAGGCCTCAAAAAAGGTTTCGTCAAAAAGACACAAGAAAGCGACTGATTCTAAGGAATCGGATTGCCATAGGCACTCGAAGAGATCTCGATCTAGGAGTAGATCGAGACACTCTTTGTCGTCATCGAAAAAAATGAAGAGGAGACCTAGATCTCCATCATCATCTTCTTCTTCAGAGTCGACCGAAGAAATTTATTGTCTGACTAAATCGGATTCTCCCAGTAAGTGGGAAGAATTCCGCAAAAAGATGATGGAGGTTTTCGAGAATGCGGCCCGACCCCCTCGAAAGACCCTCAAAAAACCCATACCCCTAAAGTCGCTCCATTGGACGACAAAGGGAAGTCCAAGGCTACTATGGCCAAGACCAGTAGCGTCGAGGAATACAAAAAACCTTGAGTCGACTTAAAACCGTCAAAGAATCTTCGAGAGTCGAGCACCTCTCCAGTGCCGGCCAAGAAACACAAGTCGTCGAAGACTTCGACAACTTCGTCGACGCCCTCGACGTCGATAATTTCGACGCCAAAGCCAAATGCATCATCAACGCCATTATCGAAGTCATCTTCGAAAACTTCGAAGACACCCTCGAAAACTTCGAGGGATTTGCCATTTCCTTCGAAGCAGATGGAAGAGGAAGAAAGGAGATTCACTCCTTTGCCCAGATCAGACTTTTTCAAATCTATGTCAGCAATCTATGAAGAGTCTGCTTCAGAAGAAGACGAGGTTACTCCTTTGGGAGTTACTTATGGTACAAGAAAAGTTCCTGAGGAACTTATTGACCAAGAATCTAGAATGAGAGACCTGAGTGATACTCTACATTCTGCCAGTGGAGTTGACACATCCCCAGAATTAGAGTTCGCCAAACCTGATCCTGCAGAGCATGCAGATGCTGGGTACAGGGGTCTTATGACCAGGGTAGTTGAATATATGGGTTGGGGTAATACTTCACCCATTTTTGAACAAGATGACATGACGGATATTATCGTCAAGGGACCTCAGAAATATCCTGTTCTCCCTTTTCAGAGGGCCCTTCAAAGGACTGTGGAGAAAAACTGGGAGAAACCAGAAACTATTGCTGCTGCAGATGGCACTTTTCCAAGAAAATATAGACCAGCTGGAACGGATACTGAATATTTGAATAAACATCCGACTCCAGAGAGTTTAGTCATTCAGGCAGCATCTACTTCAAAACAAACTGCTTATCCAACTATCCCTCCAGATAGAGAGGATAAAAAAATTGATGCCTGGGCACGTAAAGTTTTCACGTCAGGCAGTATGGCACTTAAATCGGCAAATGTCACCTGTACCCTAGCCAGGTTTACCCATACCCTGTGGGACTGTATTTCGGCGGCGGCTGATCATATTCCGGAAGGCGAGGAAAGGGAAGGCTTCCTGAATATAGTCAGACGGGAAGGAGGCAATGGGGGAATGTCTCCAGTCTGGACTGGATACTGCTGGTAGTATCAGCAGATCCATGGCTGCAAGCGTTGTGCTACGTAGATTTGCGTGGTTGAGGAAGTCGGGATTTGTACTGGACGTGCAAGCTAGACTCCTCAACATGCCCTTTGATGGCTCGAGGCTCTTTGGCAGAAAGGCTGATGAAAGCCTAGAAAAACTTCAGACCTCGAAAGCGGCAGCTAAATCACTTAGCGCCTCTTTGCACCAGCCTCTAAAACCCTATTCCAGCTCATCTTCCTGGAGGGTTCGTTCTTTGCGATACTACTCCTCTTTTGGTAGAGGAAGAGGACAGGCTTCTCAAAGGGGCAAAAGAAACTTCCCTCGTGGAGCACGAGGAAGAGGTGCAAAATCAGCCTCAGGAGCGGCATCTGTACCCTCAGCCACTCCTGCAGCCGCCTCCAAATCCCTCTGAGACCTTGTTACACAAAACACCAGTGGGAGGCAGGATTTCTCAACATCTGAAGGAATGGCGGGGCATTACCTCAGATGCTTGGGCACTGGAAACAGTAGCCCAAGGTTACTGTCTCCTCTTTCTAAAAAGGCCTCAGAATCATCCACCGGGAGCCAATTCCACCAAAATTCCGGATTCGCTCTTGTTGCAGGAAATTTTAACCCTGCTAGAGAAAGGTGCCATAGAACTGGTACCTGTAGCGGAGAGGAACAGGGGTTGGTACTCCCCATATTTTCTCATCCCAAAAAAGGACGAAGGACTGAGACCCATCTTGGACTTGAGAAACTTGAACAAGTTCCTCAGGAAGGACAAGTTCAAGATGGTGACTCTTTCTCAGATTCTTCAGGGTCTCCAACTCCAAGATTGGTTGGTATCATTGGACCTTCAGGATGCTTACTTTCATGTGCCAATCCATACAAAGCACAGAAAGTACCTGAGGTTCGCGATTGGCAATTCTCATTATCAGTTTTGAGTTCTGCCATTCGGGTTGACCTCCGCCCCGAGGGTTTTCACCAAACTGTTGGCGGTTGTGGCAGCAAGTCCCAGGAGAGGAGGTATTCACATATATCCCTACCTGGACGACTGGTTGATCAGAGCAAGTTCTCCAGAACAAGCTCAAGAACATCATTCGATCACCTGCCACTTCCTCCACAAACTGGGCTTCTCCCTCAATTTCAAGAAGTCCCACATGATACCATCCCAGAAGCTCCAGTTTATCGGAGCAGTCTTGGACACTTCATCGGGAAAAGCCTCATCTCCCGAAGTGAGAGTTCTCCACATCCAGCAGATGGTAACGAAGTTTCAGAATGCCCAACGTCTACCGGCCTTCGATTTTCTCAGGTTGCTCGGCCTCATGGCATCCTGCATTTTCCTAGTACCAGAGGCCAGGTTGAGAATGAGATCCCTTCAATGGGCACTCAGAACTCAGTGGTCCCAGTTCTCAGGGAATATGTCGGATCTTCTGCAAGTGCCGAGCGCAGTTGCTCAGGATCTTCTATGGTGGGCTTGCAAAGACAACATTCTCAAGGGATAGTCTTTTTGGCAACCATGGCTGGAGATAACGGTAGTGATGGACGCCTCACTCACGGGGTGGGGAGCACACACCAACGATCTGACAATCAGCGGTCGTTGGTCTCCATCGGAGTCCAAACTACACATCAACCTATTAGAGCTGAGGGCAATCAGACTAGCTCTGAAGGCCTTCCTCTGTACAGGGAAAGAATGTCCTGATAATGACGGACAATACAGTGGCCATGTACTATCTCAACAAGAGAGGAGGTGTAGGGTCACTGCCACTGTGCAGAGAGGCAATGCAGCTCTGGTTTTGGGCAATACGAGAAGGAATCTCTCTGTCGGCAATTCACCTAGCCGGAGAGAAGAACACGGCGGCAGAAGCTCTGAGCAGGCAGAGCACGGTCTCTCACCAGTGGGAGCTGGCTCAGGAAGTCCTTCTGGAGATCTTTGCCCTTTGGGGAACCCCTCAAGTGGATCTGTTCGCCTCCACGATCAACCGGAAGTGCGATCAGTACTGCTCAAGGGAATTTCCTCAAAGAGGAGCTCTGGGAGACGCATTCGTAGTGGAGTGGAAGTTTCCACTGCTGTGCGCGTTTTCCCCCAGTCCCCGTGATTCCTCAAGTAATCAGGAGGTTGAGAAAGTTCAGGAAAACCATGATCCTAATTGCCCCGGATTGGGCCAGGAGAACGTGGTACCCGGACCTTCTAGACATGTCCATCTGCCCTCCAATACGTCTTCTGCAAAGAGAGGATCTTCTCTCGCAAGAGGAAGGTCGGGTTCTCCATCCAGAGGTCAAGACACTCAACCTTCACGCATGGTTTCTGAGAGGTTGAGATACAAGGATTGGGATCTTCTGGATGACGTAATGGAAATCTTGCTTTCGGCCAGAAGACCAGCAACAAAGTCTTTGTACCGATGTCGCTGGAATAGGTTTAGTAACTGGTCCAAAGACAAGGATGTGGACCCTTTTCAGTGTGGCACCCCAATGGTGCTTTCCTTTCTGCTACATCTAGCTAATCTGGGGCACCAGATAGGAACAATCAAAGGATACCTGGCTGCGCTGTCCATTTTCAAGCGCTCCTCGGAAGAGGTTTCATATTTCAAAATACCGTTAATAATTCAATTCTTAAAGGGGCTCACTAATGTATACCCTCCAGTACCTTTTCATGTACCAACTTGGGACTTAAATTTAGTATTAAAATTCTTGACTTGCATACCTTTTGAGCCTCTGCACTCATGTACATTGAGGCTTTTGACTCTAAAAACTGTCCTCCTTGTGGCCCTAGCTTCAGCCCCAGGATTAGCGAACTTCAGGCTCTCTCATGCAAACCACCATATACTATTTTTTATAAAGATAAGGTAGTCCTTAAAGTTAAACCTTCGTTTGTGCCAAAAGTAGTCTCGGGCTTCCATTTGTCACAAAAAATGGTACTACCAACTTTTTATCCTCCTCCTCAATTGGGCAAAGAAGAGGAGAGATCACACAGATTAGATCCCAAGAGGGCTCTTAGTTTTTACATCTCTAGGATGGCTAAATTGAGACAAGATGACCAACTGTTTGTGGGTTATACTGGTCAAAAATTAGGCTTATCTTTGACAAAACAGACCATTTCCCGCTGGATCATATTAGCCATAGTTGAATGCTACAGATTAGCGGGAAACGAACCACCAGATGGGCTTCGTGCCCATTCTACAAGCGGAATGGCTACTTCTGCGGCTCTAAAGAGGGGAGTCCCGGCAGCAGACATTTGTGCAGCTGCAACCTGGAAGACAATGCATGCTTTTGTTAAACATTATTGTTTGGACACTGCCTCCTCTAGCGAGCGTTTATTTGCAAAGGCAGTTCTGCATTCTGTCCACGAAAACTGAAATTGGTACTCCCACCTCCAAAAATTGATACTGCTATGGGAGCCTATCACAAGATGAGGAATACGTGGGAGGACACAATCCATTCGAAGAACAAGTTACTTACCAACTGTAACATTCTTTCGACTGGATGTTCCTCCCACGTATTCCTCATCGACCCTCCCATCCTACCCCACAGTACAGTTTACGTTTTCTTACACTTTCCTCTCACGAAGAATGTATTGGTCAAGGGACACGCCTGGGTGTTCCTCCTATATATATATATATATATATATATATATATATATTTCATCGAAAAAACAGAACTGAAGCAACGGGCGCGGCTCGAGCTATTTATACCATCGGTGACGTCGACAGAGTACGGAGTACGTCGAGGGACAATCGACGCCACGACCTCGAGCACAGCGCCGTCTGCCGAGAATTTTTTTTTCCGAAGCAGCGAAGCTGGAGATAACGATTTATCACAAGATGAGGAATACGTGGGAGGAACATCCAGTCGAAAGAACGTTACAGTTGGTAAGTAACTTGTTCTTCTAGTGCATCATGTCCATTGATATTGAGTGGTTAATTATTGGCGTGCAATGGCTCTATTTATTCTAAATCCTGCACCATATACATATCAATATCGTTTACACACAACATGCCGATCCTAGAGAAAGTGCTGTGCACATGGCAGCTGTAAAAAAATATCCCACTAAGGCTGACGATCTGTTCTCCAGAACTCAGCTAGTCCTAGATCTTCCTCTAAGGCTAACAGTGACATAGACATTGTACCTCTAGACATAAGTGTGCGAGGTCGTTCAACCTAGCATGGTATCGAGCACACATCCATAATAAACCCACAGCACAAAGTGATCAATGTGATGCATTCTTATACTATTCATTTTCTGAACGAAAACATAATATTTGTTGTGAGCATATATATTCACAATTGAAATCCGTTTGCCATACACCCTCCACACCAACACGATAAGCCTTCCGAAATCAAAGAAACGTGCTGTCAACTGAAAAGGGATTGATGGATTTACATAAGCACTGCATGGTAGAGGAAGTAAAGGATGAGGAATTAAACATTTCAGAGCTAGTTTGTCATGCAGTGATCTGGTCAGCTGTGCCCCTCCAAAACACGAATAGCACCTTTCTTCTGCCTAAATAGAAACCAATTATTTGCGTCTTAATCACCTCATATATACCCTTGACCTTTCATTTAATATAATCAATAGGACTCAAATGGAGTTATGGAGCGGTTTATTCGACATTCTGCATCATTGTACCACAGAACCAGCTGCACATTCGACACCTTGTGAAGTCAAAGCAAACGAGATACAAACCCCACCCCTCATATCCTACCTCCTGAATATGTATCAAACCGGCTGCATCCTAGAGATGAGCGTCTCATGCAGACAGTCTCTCCTTTGTACATCCTGCCTCAATCCCAACTCTGTGTGAAACCAACATGATCATAAATGGCGTGAAAAAGCAAGCCCTGCAACAGACTCCACAGGGTGCAGCCCCAACAGTCTAGTCAGAGGGACCCTTCACATGCTTAACAAATTCTAGGAGGCAGCCCAGGCCAAACGTGATAATTCCCTATAGGTGCCCCTCCTTTAGTAGTATACATCATAAGAACAGCTCAAGAAGGTGAAGAATGTATCAGCATCCACGAACTTTATTCTGCATAGTGCAATGCAGCTTCAGCGTCCATCAAGACCTGCCTCTTCAACCAAAACTATGCAGAGCGCAGCCTGGGGGTAGTAGTTCATATTTGATGTTCTTCTCCAGTGATTTCTTCTTTACTCTACCAACTTGCCTGATTTTTCAACCTTCCTGTGCATTCCAGCTACAAGGCCAGCCTGACTCCATTTAATGTCTCCCCTATTCCATTCTTTGCTCCCATTTGCTTGGTAAAGCAGCGTTCAAATCATCATGGTTTCCAGAGCCGAACTTGGCAACGAGTTAGGGTATGATGTGCTCTATCATGATACCAGTCAACAAATCCCATTTGTAAAACCGTGCTGGTGTCAATATTTCTAGAAATTCTTCCACATTGCATGCCTCTGCTCTGCCAGGAGCCTATTCTGGTTTTTGTCTGGATCTTGCTTCCAAATCGTTGAACTTGTGTGCGATTCTTCGATGGTCTCTTGCATGTTCTTGGCCATTGAGCGTATTGACATTCCCAAATAAGCACTATTCATAAGCTTCTCTGCCTGCCATTTCAGCTCATGTATTGCATCATGATAGATTGGTTCAGAGCTAGGGTATTCCTTATAGCTTTTTGCCTTCCAGTATGAGTATTTTAGGCTCTCCAATAGATGTGCGACTGAGTAATTGCCAGTGTTATGTCCCCTAGCAATGAGCTCTGCCAATGGGACCCTTTTGTTTGCCCTTTGCTCACAAAGCC
This sequence comes from Ambystoma mexicanum, assembly GCF_040938575.1. Lineage (NCBI taxonomy): Eukaryota > Metazoa > Chordata > Amphibia > Caudata > Ambystomatidae > Ambystoma > Ambystoma mexicanum. The sequence continues at coordinate 292,144,739 of NC_090926.1, read as the reverse complement.
GAAGTCTCCTGCACACCTTTATCTTTACGTCCATTCATTGGATTCCCCCTCCACCATCCTAAAGTAGCTCCTGCAGCTTGTAGATGCACAGAAAACACGTAACACAATAGAGTACTTATTTATTTCACCCTTCAGTGTAGGTTGTGTAATCCTTTCATTTGCACTTTTTTCTGCTGCACCTTGTAATTACCATCGTTACATGCCGTCCTGTAAATATAGATATGCAATTGCTGTGCAAACGTTGCTGAGATCCAGCACATTTACCTCATAGCCTTTTCATGTTCTGTACATCAACCTTGCTAAGCGTGCAAGAACAACATTTTGTTAATTAGAAAGGAAGCTGTAGAAAAAGCAACCACTACACATACCATGCTATGAAGGCCACTAGCCAGTTTACAGAAAGTCCCCTTTCTATGTCCAAGTAAAAGTAGAAGACGTGTGCTTCTGTGACGCTATCCTCGCTAGAGATTTCAACATACCACATGCCTCGGATTTGGGGTAAGTGTTGCCTACTACTTGCTCTATTCTCATTGGCAACCTCGTCAAAGTCACTTGTTCTTATGATAATCTGATGTGCTTACGTTATCAGATATAGCCATCAGCAGTTCTTTTGCATCAAAATTATTATGAAAGTGCATAGCTCTCAACTCACCCGCTTTTGGCGGTTGTCACCCGCCTTTGGCGGGTGTCACCCGCCTTGCAAAGGGCTGACTCACCCGCCAAGCCTCCTGCATGCCCATTCATTCCAATGGGCGTCTCACCCGCCAAAAACAAAATCGGGTGATTTCACCCGCCTTTGCGAGACAAATGGTTGAGAGCTATGAAAGTGTATGGCATTGAGAAGTTGAATTATTGAGTCGACACACTTCTGTTATAATCATAAAATAAACCTGCATTATCATTGCCAGATATACTACATGCGTTTTGATTAAAAAGGACATTAGGAGTAGGAAGCACTAGTAAATCCAGTAGATCAGGCGTGTATGTATCAAGTGATTATATGCTTTGTGTACAATTTTGTAAGACTTTGTGGAAAGAATGGCACTACACTGGTTACAAGTGTGACGTGTGTGCTAGTAGAGTTGGTGCACTTTGTTTGTCCAGCGAAGTGTTCACAATTTCAGTTTTATTTTACCAGTATTTATCTAGTTTCCAAGTGCTCCACCTTAAATAGTTTGCTAGGTTTGATAAGGTAGGAAATCTAGAACGTAGTGATTTGACCTTGAGCACACTATTTGGGAAAGTTGGCAAAATACCAAGTAGAAAGACGTCTGGGTGTGGGGTTGGATGGGAGGCTGTAGTCCTGTTTAATTTTTGGACAGCCCTTGCTGACAAAAATGGTCCACTTACAAGGACTTCACCAAGCCCTTGCTCCCTGCTAGGGCAGAATTCCATTTTGGTTGTCCTGCAATAGCATTATATCGGACAGATAAACGTTTTTTCTTTTTCCATTTGGTTTTCTTGGATATTTGTCATTTTTGTGTTCAGGGGTACTGTAATGGAAGGATTGGTATTCATGAGCATTTTCAATCCACTTTCTAATAAGATTGTCAGGATTGTTTTTTTTATAACATATTGTATTGGTTATTTTAAAACATACATACAACATACCAACATTCTCCCCCCCCACCCTCCATCCCCTGGTCACCGGGTTGGTCCATCAATCTGCACGTGTCTTGCCACTCTACCTCACTTTCCAGTACAGTGTTACTTGCCGAGTTCCGTGTTGCGCTCCTGCGCTTTCTCCCCCCCCCCCCTTTTCTTCTTCCTCCCCCAATGCTGGCAGTCCTCAGGTCACACGTGCTTCCCATTTTCCCCAAATTTGTGTGGCCTTTGCTGGGTACACCTGTGCTGTGTATATTCTGTGTTCTTTCGCCGCGCAGATGTCCATTTCGTTTGACCATTGAGCCACTGTTGGGCACTCCGGGGCTCCCCATTTCTGCTATGTCACGCTTTATCAGGGCCATTGCTATGGAGAGAAAAATACCCTCCCATTTGTTTGCGGTGTACTCATCTGGGGCCCCCGGTAACATTATTGCAGGCTGTAATGCTATCGTGCAACCCAGCGTCCTTCCTAATATTTGAGAGCATTGTGTCCAGAAGGTCTTGATTTGGGGGCATTCCCAGAGGAGATGGATGAATGTGCCTTCCTCCGCCCGGTATCTCAAGCAGTTGGGATCCGTTGCCCTTCCCCAGCCGAAAAGGGCCACTCGGGGGTAGTTTAGCCTATGGAGTATCTTGAGCTGAATCAGTCTTATTCTGGAGTCTATTGCAATTTCCCGTGGGTGCATGAGAACCGGGATCCAGTCCTCTGGTTCAATGGCCCCAACATCCCGTTCCCATCTGGCTTTGAGGCTGACCAGTTCCGGGGTAGCGAATGCATTAATGGCCTTATATAGGATAGTTGTTACCTTGGTGGGGATGTGTTGTGTGAGTAGGTTGCGTTCCAGGGGTGTGCAATCTGGTGCATCGGTAAGTGCTTGCCTATAACCATTGAGGGCGTGCGTTAGTTGTGTATAATGGTAGTGTTCTGCTGCTGGGATTCCAAACCTCTGCTGAAGTGTTTCAAAGTGGAGGATTGAGCCATCGGTAGCGATATCTCCTATTGTGGTTATCCCCGCCCTCACCCACCGGGTCCATGCGTTCAGTTTTCGTACCTCTGACAACATGTGGTTGTTCCACAGCGGTTGTGCCGTGGAGATCTTGTTCCCCCAACCTATGTACATATGAGCCTGCCTCCAAATGATCGCGATGTGGGTCGAAATCGTTTGTGCTGGGGGCCTGGATAGACTCTGATATAATTTTTCGAGTGGCGGGGTGTCCTGAATAATAGGTAGTTCCGCTCTAATATGTGGAAGTTCGCGATCCCCGTGGAGGAGGTCATTGACTACATTTAATTGGCTGGCCCAATAGTAGGACCTAAGGTGTGGGACTCCTATACCCCCCTCCCAGATAGATCGTTGCAACGTGGTCAGCGCAATTCGGGGCTGCCCTCCCTCCCTTCCATATCAGCTTCCTAAGGAGACGCTCCACTCGGATGAATTCCGAATTTGGTATAGCTAGTGGGGCGTTTTGCAGTATGTAAAGGAAAGTGCCATCAATCATCTTAAAGAGGGCTGCTCTGCCCATAAGCGTAAGGGGTAGGAGCACCCAGTGTTGTACATCCCCAGCAAAGCGGTCAATTAGTGGGTGCAGGTTGTGAAGCACATAGTCCGATAGAGCCCCCGAGACCCATATGCCCAGGTAGCGGAAGCCCTCCCTCTCTACTCGGTACAGGGTGTCCCGAGGAATTGCTAGGTCGCCACCTCTTACTGGGAAGAGGATCGACTTTCCCCAGTTTACTCTGAGGCCACTGAAGTCCCCATAGGTCTTTAGCATTTGGGTTATGATTGGACATGCGTGGACTGGGTTGCTTAGATAGAGTAATAGGTCGTCTGCGTAAAGGGAGAGCTTGTCCTCTCGCCCTTCTGGCCAGTGGAATCCGGACCATGTGGTGACCTGTCTGAGCCATCGGGCCAGTGGTTCTATTGCTATGGTGAAAAGGAGAGGGGACAGAGGACAGCCCTGTCGGGTGCCTCTGCCCAGCCGGAAGGTCCCGGAGGTCTAGCCGTTCACTCTGACTGCGGCTAATGGGGCCTCGTATAAAAGTTGGACCCAGCTAAGAAAGGCTTCACCGATGCCCATGCGCCTCATTATTGCCCAGAGACTTGCCCATACCACCAAATCGAACGCTTTCTCGAAATGCGCAAGCGGTGTATTGAGAGTTGGGGCTCTTTCCAATAGCAGATGTAATCGGCGTAAGTTCATTCTAGTCGATCTTTGCGGCATGAAGCCGCATTGATCTTGATGAACCAGTGAGGATATGACCGGTTGGAGCCTATTGGCCAGTACTTTAGCCAGGATTTTGGCTTCGCTAATAATAAGCGATATCGGCCTATACGATGTGCACTGGTCGGGGGGGTTTGCCTTGTTTGGGAATGACCACAATGTTGGCCGTTCGTAGGTCTAGTGGAAGGGTGCCCTGCTCCCTGGCTGCAAGGAACAGGTCGCGGAGCGGGGCGGCCATCTTGTTGCTGCCCAGCCTCTTCCAGGTCTCGGCCGGGAAACCATTTGGGCCCGGTGTTTTCCCAGACTGTAGTTGGGTCATAGCCTCTGCTATTTCAGCTTTGTCCAGTTCCCTATCTAGGTGTGTTCTCTGCACTTCCGACAAGTGCGGGAGCACAATCTCATCTAGGAGGGATGAGTCTAAAGGGGCCGTTGGGGCGGCATAGAGCGTGGCATAGAAGTTGGCGAATGCCTCCGCTATCTCTGGGTCTGTTTGGGCAAGCTCATTTTGGCTGTCAGTAACCTGTCTGACGTGTCTGTGCCCTTCCTCCCGTCGTTCCAGCCACGCCAATAGTTTGCCTCCTTTGTCGCCCTGCTCATAAATTCTGGTCTTGGACTCCCTATGCGCCTGTCTTGCGTTGTCTAATGCCGTGTTATGGAGGGCTGCTCTCGCGAGGGAGCGATGTATTTCAGGGGTAGTGTCAGAGATGTATCTGATTTCCCATTTCTCAACCTCATCCTCCGTCACTTTCCTATGGTGTTCTCGCCTTTTATTGCACATCCAGGCCATCATTTCCCCTCTAAGTACTGCCTTATGTGCCTCCCATGGTGTCACTGGGTCCTCTACCGAGCCCGTGTTTAATTGAAAGAATTTGTTACATTTTTCCGTGATGTGTTCCACGAACTTGGGGAGGCCCAGGTAGTAATTATTTAGCTGCCATGTTTTAGGCGGTAGGGGACGTTCCGTACGGAGCGTCACCTCTAAGGGAGAGTGGTCTGATATGCCACGGGGAAGGAGTTTGTTCTTACCCTATATGCTTCGGGGGTTGGGAGGAAGAAGTAATCTAGTCTGGATAAGGATGCGTGGGCCCCAGAGTGAAAGGAGAATCCTCGGTCTGTAGGGTGGAGTTCTCTCCACACATCACTCAAGCCAACCGCTGACCCAAAAGTCGCCAGCCTCGTGGGCCTGTTTGGGTTCCGATTGCGGATGTGGGACCGGTCTAATGTGTTGCACATAACATCGTTATAATCCCCTCCCAAGATCCATACATCCGATTGTTGTTGCGCCATCAAGGATGTCGCCTCCCTCAGGAGACCCTCCTCCAACCCCGGTGGGGAATATATCTCTAAAATGGCCAATGTCTTCCCCCCCAGAGTATGCCTCGGAGCATCATGAAATGGCCACAAGAGTCCTGCGCCACAGCAGATAGTTCAAAAGGGAGTCGCTTATGTAAGAGGATCAGAACACCTCGGGAACCCATTGTGTACCCCGCGTGGTAAGCTAGTCGATAGTTAGTTCTGCGGAAGAATTGGCATGTGGAGCCTGCTAAGTGGGTCTCGGTTAGGAGGGCTATGTCAGGAGAGCGTCTATTAAGGAATTGCATGATCAGCCGTCGTTTTATACTTGTGCCCATGCCATTTACGTTCCAGGTAAGGATTTTAAGAGACCTGTGGCGTTCGTTGGGTATCATTGGGGCTTGTGTATTCCCATTAATAGAATCTACATGGTGCTGTGCGGCCATTGATGTTTAAGAATCTGGGATGTTGTGCCTGGTAGGTGCGTGGTACATTTGGCAGTGAGGACACAGCGCTCGCGCTTAGTGTGGGCATGGGCAGCGAGCATGGTGCGTTTGGTGGTGTCTTGATAGACATTGACATGGTGTGACCTCCCGGAAAATAACTAACATGAAACACTCCCCCCCCCCCCCCCCCCCCCCTCCCCCCCATACTCCTCCCCAACATGAAGTATCTGTCGCCCAAACTCTACTGGCGTTTAAAACTATATCGCCAGATTTAACTAATATGAACTGTTTCCCCCTTTCCCACTGACTTACTACTCCTTTGTGGGTTTGGTGTCTCGAGTCGGGGATGGTGGCGTCCGCCGATGGCATGGTGTGTTAATGGCAACCACGTATGGCTCATATGATCCCTTATTCAGGGGTGAAGGCAACTCGCTGCTACTGTCGCTTCAGGAGGAGTGTTGGTTACAGGTGGTTGCCAGGAGAAGGGTTGGTTCTTGAGTCCATTAGTGGTTCAGTTTGCTCCTGCATCCAGCCGGTATTTCCAGTTTAGGCCGTGCTAGGGATTGGGGCCTCCGTATTGCTCAATTGGGATCTCAGGTATAGGTTTCTGGGCTGGTCTTTCTCTCTGCGGTCGGGGTCTTGATCTACCCCTGCGGTGTTGGTCCTGTCTGGTCCAGTCGCCGCGTTTGTGGGTCTCCGCCCATTTCCAGGCTTCCTGTGGATCAGTGAAGTGTACAGTTCTGCCTTCATGTTGGATTTTTAACTGGGCTGGGAACAGCAGCACGTATCTCACGTTCATAGAGTGAAGCTTCCTTTTTAGGTGCTCAAAGGATCGTCTGGCTTTCTGGACTTCGCGAGTATAATCTGGAAAGAAAGCAATTCTGGCTCTGTTAAATGTCATTGACCCTTTTGTTCGGGCCATTTAGGATGGCATCTCTGTCACAATAATTAAGAAGCCTCGCAATGATTGTTCTCGGGGGTGCACCCGGGGCCGGGCGACCCGCGGGCATGCGGTGTGCACGTACCACTGAGTAAAAGTTCGAGAAGGTCTTTGGCGCAAAGAGGTCCGCCAGCCATTCTTCCAGAAAGCGTTCCACACTGGGTCCCTCTATGCGTTCCGGCAGTCCCAGGATGTGAATATTATTGCGGCGGGACCTGCCTTCTCCCTCGTCAACTCGGGCTTCCAGGGTTTTCAGTCGGGTTAATGCTTGTGTAAGCTGTTGGTGCACCCCTCCCCCCCGAGGTCATCCTCCACGCCAGAAATTTGTTGTTCCACCTCCCCGGTCTGAGACGAGAGTTTCTGGAGGTCATGGCGGCGGAAGTAGACCTCCGTGGAGATAGCTTCCATTTTCTGTTCCACCGAGGAGCGCGAGCTGGCGATGGTGGCCATTACGTCTTTTTAGCGACAGGGCCTCGTCTGGCCGAGGGTAGTTCCCCCCCCCCCGTGTCCTCGATACTTATTGCTGTAGATGTGCTCGTAGCATATTGGTCCATTGTACTTTTTGTGTCGAGGTTTTCTTGCTCTTTTCTTTGCCTATGATGTTGCTTTGCGCGAGTCATCCGGTGCAGGTTTGGAGGAGCACTCCTTCTCGTGGCGTTGTTCGGGCGTTTACCAGTGCTTGCAGCGCCTTTTTGGTCGGCGTGTGCAGGCGTATGCTGTGTTTTGTCGCAGTTTTGTCACAAAGGGTTCCCCTCTGGGTGCCGCGGGGATGCGTATAGATCTTAAATTCAGGCTGAGAGGCCCCACGCGGCTCACTCGTTGCCGTCTCTCACCGGTCATAGGAAGTGGAGATATAGCGCCCGAGGCGTCATTGCCCGCGTCGGCCTCACCCACAGGAGGAGTCCGCTCTCTGTCCTAGTCCCGAGCAGCTGCTCCCTTATCTGCAGGCGACGTTGCACTGCTGCCGGTGGAGATCTGGCGGTCGAGGGTCGCTATCCACCTCCGCTCGTCCCCGTCGCAGTTCAGCGCATCTCAATGGCGGCCATCTTGATTGGGCCCGGGCAAAGTTTCTGCCAGTTTTTCAACGCAGATAATTTGCGTTCCCCTTTACGGATTCGGCTCCTTTCACTGCGAGGCGTTGCCCCGAGGTTCCGCCGCCCGGGGATGTCGTTTTTAAGCATTTTCGTTTCCCATATCGCAATTTCAAGCGGCCGCGGGAGCACCGAAGAATCACGTCTCCATTGCACGCTCGCTGGCCACACCCCCGACCAATTGTCAGGATTGTTAAAAAGAATTGGCACATTTTGCTCAAAGGGAAAACTCCTGTTCCAATTCCTAGATGTTCCTTTAGACGAGGGCGCAATTTAAAGGAAATGGTGACTATGAATGATATAACTACTGTGCCCAGTCCACAGCAAACCATCACTGAACAATGGGGTCTGGCAAAACCAGTTGGTCATGCCCTCTGTGGCATGTGCAAGTGTTGTGCACTTACGAAAAGAAGCACAAGTGTAGACATTGTCCTACAAAGACTGTGGCAACAGAAAGAGTTCACCATTTGTAATACAAATGGCGTTGTGTATGCTATTTGGTGTCCATGCCCGAAGCTGTCCATTGGGAAAACAGAATGAACAATTAAAGTGCGAATCAGTGAACACAAGAACTGTATTAGGAATAAGATTCTAACAGCTCTGCTGGTGGGACACTTTATAGCCAATAACCATGGATGTGACGAATTACAGTGGTCAATCTTAATGAAAGTGCTCACTTCTAGCAATACTAACGCAGACAAAAACGCTTTATTGAAACAAGAGATGAGGTTAATATTTCTTACCAACAGCCACCAGATTGGTTTAAACAAAGAGCTAGAATGGGTCGCATAATTATAGCTGAGTAGATTTATTTTAAACAGTTCTATGAATTTAGCTTCCCCTTTCTTCTCTTTTTCCTCTTTTCTGCGGTCCATATCCTCAATCCGGTCTGTTTACAAGTCCGGATCCTAGTTGTGCTGACACCAGACATATAGATTAATTGTGTCATTTTGTTATTACCACCCGAGCCTGGTGATCTTGATAGGCTTATAGTTGGCTCCTTTCTGCCTTGGGTTTTATAATAGACAATACATTCAAACTTGGCTGCCAAAGAAACGTGTTCGAGTTCGCCGATATAACATAGTTGGTGGACAATATATAAAACGTACCTGCAGTCAGTTTTCTTACCATCTTGATCGACTAGGAATTTCCAGAGCGCTTGGCATTTTTTAATTTTCCCGGTAAGTCGTTTACCACCTGTGAATGCAGAGTAGGCTCCTTGTATGTTTTGAACAGAGAATTGTATCTGACCATGCATTGTTATCGATTTAGAGGCCAGGTGGGAGAGCTGATTAATATTTGGATATAGCTCTTTAACACACAATCAATGTGAAAATAGAGAGGGTAGCCGCATGGTTATGGGAAACGGCTGACATCAGTCCATCTCAGTCATATTGAGCTGTGACCCACGTTTTCATAACAAACACAGTTTTCCGTACTTGTTTAGGATAGTAGTTGTTTAGAGCTTTGCATATGGAATAGTTCCTATATGCGCTTCCGACAAAGGATTTTCACATATGTTTTCATTCGCAGCAGTGACGGGATTACGCTAAATCAACGCATGTGTACAAGGATAATCACAAGCCGCCATAATGATGTGGACTTGAAAAATGTTATAGGACGGTTAGAACCGCGATTCTTGTCATAAGTGCTAGAGACATTTTTCAATAAAACGGTCATTGTTTACCATCACAATTATAATGATGGCTCTGACATACGATGATTTCTCATACTATTGTAGTTCTCATGTGACACATCTATTCCCGTATTTGACCACATAATACTACCCGGCGCCTTGGACTGACGTCTGTGATACCAACTCCAGCCAGCCTCTGGGAGAGGGCGGTCACGGCTCTAATCATTAAAGTGCAAGTACTTGCTGTTGATGCATCTGTTGTGTGGCTTCTAGGTGTAGCAACTTGAGTACGGTGGAGATGCATTATATTTTCCGTCCGACTGAGTCCAGGTCACCATCTCAACATAGATGAATTCCTTTTTGTAATAGCTTTTTACAAAATTTCTCTCTCATGAACTTGTTTGCTGTTGAAGCACAGTATTAGACATCGAAGAGAGACTGTCTTTTGTTTATTTCCTTTTCTCTTGTTCCATTTACTGGGTTTACTAATCAGATACCTGTTCTTTTACTATGGCTTTCCATTAAGTAGTTTACTCTTATTAACTTATTTGGACTATTTTGATCAATTTGGTTGTTTGTGCTATTTTTCTTCTGTTTTTGTATTGTGAGATGGTCCATTCCACATCATGTAGTTTTGTGGTTACACTTCCCTCCTACTCCCTCAGATGTTCTTCACACTCATTAACACAGAGCCTTCAGTAGGTATCAAACGAAATGATTTCCTTCTTACCGAATAGGACCAGTTATTTGTCCTTTAGGTTAGCGTGATTTTGTAGTTGAGGTACTTTGACCTACTGCTTGTGACCCATTAATAGTGTCATGTTTTGTAGACTGAACTTGTTAGAATAAATTAATTTGAGTTCAGTAAACGTTTGCTTCTGTTGTACATACAGGTGATACTTCAAGGCACACGAAATTAGTGTACAATCAACATTCAAGTATTGCTGTTCCTCTGAAGACTCCATGTCATCCAAACCCTGATGAATTTCCGCAAAATTAATTTCTTACGTATAGGGAAAGAAACATGTTGGGTCTTTTTGTTTTAACCAATAGTATTGATGAAATATTGGTATTTGGTAGTGACTAGATGGTCTAGTTACATGTATTACAACATTTATCTGTGTTTGTTTTTCTGGATTATTATGTTTAATTTTTGTTAAATATTTGAAGTGATTTTTGTTGTTTTATCTCAGTATTGATATATTTTTTCTTCATTGTGATTACCATTGTTTGTATTTAGTCAATGTAGTTGAGTGAGTAGTATGGAGATGAGGTATGAGTGAAGTGTGAATGGAGTGTTTTTGAGGTGATGGCAGTTCTTTTTTGGTTTGATGTACACTTGTAATTGTGAATTGATTTAATTCAGTGTGTTTTTGATGTAGATGTATCAACTTTTTAAGCATTTACATGTTTTCCATATGACATTCTTTATGATACATTTTACAATCCAATTGTAGGTTTTTTAAACAATCTAATACATTTCTTGTCGTAGTTGTGTATTGGATGTGAATTGAATTTTTTCAGTCCCTACTGATGTGGAATTCAATGGCCCATAGAATCATGACTCTGTACTAGATAGTTGTCGCCTTGTGTTTTTTCACCACACAGAAGCATACAAAATTCTGGTCTTATTGTTTTTCTATATACACCAGTGCTTTCCAGGTATGACTAGAGTTTAGAGACACCTGGTGTCCCTGTTTTTGTGTTTTTCTTGTACTTTAACGGAAGCCACTGCAAACCCTGTCATTTTATGGTTCTATATGGTAGCCTATACGGCTCCTATGACTGGTGTTGCTTTTTCTTTTTTTAAGTACCCCAGTTTGACCACAGGGTAATTATATCACTGAACACTCCTTTTGTGGCAAAGGCTAGTGGCAGCTGTAATTTAGTCTTGGCTTCATGAGGAGTGAAGCTGATTTTACTGCATTAGTAGCCCATTGTACCAGTATGGTAGGCACCGGGATACTAATTCAGTCTTGCTGTCAGCCATTTTGTTTTCAGCCATACCTTTGTTTGTGGAAACCATGCAGCACACATAAAATACGAGTTATGCACACATGCGTGTTCTCTGAGCCCAGCCCTGCACCCAGTTCAGTGTTTGAGTTGTTGTCTGCCCCCAGAAAACCCAGTACACAAACTGCATGTGTGGACCATAGTAGTTTGTGCCAAAACCTTTGCGTGTCTACTTAGTATGTGGTTGGAGGGCCGCCATAGGCTAGCCCATGAGTGAATGTGTATATCTAGGAAAGATCCTGTGCGTTCCTCCATTCTGCAGCAGTCTTGCCTAAATCACCGGAGGAATTTCTACGAATCTGGACTGTTGAATTTGAAGACCCGGTCTGGCAATACTGGTTGAGCCTTGGGCTCCTGGTCCAGTTTCTTCTTTCCACTCCTTGAGTGGTGGACCCAACGCCTTGACGTAGGATGTCTTTTTCATCCAGAAGGATGGTAGGAAACCGCTACCCCACATCTGGGTCGCATTTGGTCGCCTCCACTTTTGACTCCGTCGTGAGATTATTCTTAGTTGGATGGCAGCTCTGCCCTTTGAGCCATGCGGCTCTGCTTGATCGGGTTCCTACTCTTTCTTGTTGCCTTCTTCATTGTTGCTTATTATGCTCGCAGTTGTTCCATTCTTCATTGTTGCTTATGCACACACCTGGGAAGTGTATATTTTTCAGTATATGTGTGCTTTATTCTCTGGGGGTGGATAACTATTGGGAGTAACTGTACTCCACTGCCAGCCTACCTCCTCCCTTGAGTAAAGCCTGGCTGCTCTGCCATTGCTACCACTTTATAAGGACTCTTAAGGCAGTGCACAGAGCCACACTGTCATGCTTGAGATGAAGCCTGGCTTGAGGGAAAAACAAGTTGCAAACCCAGAAATGTCAGGAAATGGTCTAAGAGGCTACTACATGTGGTAAAAGATGGGCACTTGTTGGCCTATTGAAGTAAAGCCATCACAGGTGTGCCCTTCCCAGGGCAAAGGTTGGGGCAGAGCCATCGCAATTCTTTATTTGTAAGTGTACTTATTTGGTGCCTACTGGCGGCATTGCCACTTTAATGATCAAATTGCATGGAAAAGGTTGGGGGGTGTAGATCAAGATTACATCAAGCAAGCTATCCCACATGCAATACAATTCTCGAACACTGTTATCTAAACAAACCTTAAGGAACACTGCGGTTCATTCTTTGAAAGATTTTCTGCTCATTCCATTGATGCTTTCTTTGCCATATGTGCATTTAATACAGTAGAGTATTAATCCTACAGATTCAGGGACTTATTCATAGTTCCAATGCTTCCAGACATCCCACTTTACTATTGCGATTGTCTTGTTACACCACAATGACTTAGACCGCGTCGGATGTGATCAAGATGAACATTCCTTGAGCTAAGACCGCCTTTTTAATTCTGTTCAACATTAAGTATGCTTAATATACTTTACTGTTAAGTAAATTCCCGAAAATGGCCTGGTGATGCTCCATGGTTTTAAACCAAAGTGTTCGGTGCAGGAATCAATCTTAAATGCCCCCGGTAAAGCTATACCTTTTTGGACACTAAAATCGTAAAGAATTTGGGCCTTACCTCAAGTGAGCCTAACTTGGTAACCAATAAAAATAGGTGTCTGAGCTAAAGATGTGCAGACCTAAAGATGAGGAACAAGCAACACTTGATCCTGCTGTGGTTCATCTAGCAGGGTGCCACCTGATGATCTGATAAGATGGGGAAGCCTTCTATTGTCCACTTTCACGCAAATACATTTGTGCTTCATCAGCCAAGAAATCAAATGGATTCCACTGTTTCAAAGCAGCTGCAAGAGGTTTTTAAAAATATAAAATTTCAGGGAGAGTAAAGAGACACACCACAACCCACCTGACAGATCATAAAATTAATAGCCTGAGTTTTATCTGATAAAACCACCCTGGCAATAAGACCAAAAACCCTTCTGGGGATGACTGAGACGAGGCTAACCTCAAAGGCACGGGTCTGGTGGCAGAGAATTGCAGGAGGACTCCAGTGATGGCACTCCAGTAGAGCACACCAGAGTATATGCACTTTTCTTATAGTTGTTTGGTTGATGTTTGTAGGAGCTGCAGGTCTCACGCTGGTCTGCCAAGGTAATAGGTGAGCAAGACTTCTTGATAGCAGAGATTTTGAGACTTTTGGCAAGGACAGTCTGAGAAATGATCACCAGGGTGGCCTCTATGGTAAATAAATTGTTTAAATAGTCACTGGGACAGATGCTCAAAGTCCAGATTGATTGTGTAAGGTTACAAGTTCAAGCATAGCTTCTGTAGATGGCCAGCATTGCCTTTCGTGTTCAGTGATTCATCACCAATGGTCTGCAGTTAAGTGAAGAAAACCCCTCATTTATTTGGATTCATGGCTGTGCGTCTGAGTCCAAGCGCCAATCATTGGGCAGTGTTCATGCAAGCATTTTGGTGACCATCTAGGGCTGACTGAGATATCAAACGTCCCCTTGTGGTGCACTGGCCTCCATTTTTGTTTCTCGCACCTGGCGAGGATGACTTTCACCTGTTCACTCTGTCCCCCTTTGCCATGTAACCCCTCATATGGGGGACACACCTATTGTGATCCTTAGAAACCTTAAATTCCCTCAATGTAGGGGTGTCCAAAGGTACCCAGTTTCCCTGTGAGTGGCTGTGGGGCTCCGCTGCTTTGTGATAGTCTTTGCATCATTTTAGTGGGATGGAACTTTCTGTTCCCCCGGGGAGAGGCAAATGAGGAACCTCTGTGTAAACCCAGTACAGAGTCAACATTGTTCCTATGGCGAGAGGGGATTGTGCTACAGATGTTGCCAAATATAGTTGTGAGTACTGCCTGCCTCAGAGCATGGCCAACAATGCCAGATTCAAAATGACCGAATCCAAATGACCTACACCACCAAATTACCGGAAATAGATACTACTAAATGTCCTACTATTTTTGGTAATTTGGTGGTGTAGGTCAGAGGTGACAGCAGTTTCTGTGGAGTGAAGAGGGCGGAATCCAGGTTGGGGGGTGGGGGGGTAGGGGGGTAGAATGGTTGGAGATGAAGGTAGAGAGTTGAGAATAGACCATGCTTTCTAGAAGTTTAGAGGGGAAGGGTAGAAGGGAGATGGGGCGATAATTGAATGCAAGATGGGTATTAACAGAAGGTTTTTTGAGAATGGGCAGGATGGTAGCATGCTCAAAAGGAGTGGGGAAGGTGGATGTGGAGAGACAGGTGTTGAAAAAGGAGGTGTGATAGGGTATTAAGAGGAGGTAGATTTTAGGGATGCGGGAGGTAGGAATGGGGTCAGTAGGAGCTGCAGTGGGATGAGTTTTAGAAAAGAGGAGGGCAACTTCAGATTGAGCGATAGGGGTAATTGAGGACATTGAGAAGGGAAGGGGAGGTGGAGGAGGAGAATAAGAAGGGGAGGAGAGGATAGTTTGTCCGAGATTGAGGACTTGGTTGAAAAGAAGGTGGCAAGAGGCAGAAAGAGGAGAGGCAATGGAATGATCGAGGGTAGGAGAGAGAAGTCGAGTTAAGGTTTGAAAGATACAGCGAGGATGAGAGGACTGAGAGTGAAGAAGGTTGGAGAAGTATGTGCGCTTAGTATAGTTGAGACAAGAGTCTCAACTTATGAGATACACATATAACCATGGCGGTCATTTTGGTAGTACTGTCCAGGTTTGACTATGCCAACAACCTCTGACTGGTCCTTTCAGAATACTTAGTACACTGAATACAACAAACTCAAAAGGCAAAAACTAGACCCTTACTAAGATTCCAAGTATAGGAACACATCGCACTCCATTGACACCCAGTGAAGCACAGAATACAGATCAGAACCCTCTGCATTGTTCATCACACCTTCCAGGGCAGGTACCCAGAATCCACCAAGAAGTAATTGATTCACTACAAGCCACTCAAAATGCTTCCATGCAGAAACACAGCCTTTGTATCCATGCAGCGATTCAAATGAAAACTTAAAGGACCTTTGTATGCCTGTCGGCTAAGCTTTGCAACTCCATTCCCAGACGCGTCCTCAATAATGAAGACCACCTAGTCTATAGAAAGTCCCTCAAACCTGGCTACTCACAAGACAGACACTGACATACTAGCATAGCACCCTACAAAAACAGACCAGTTGAAATAACCATTACAGACACTGACCCAAAAACCCAACGGAAGCAGGCAGACACACAACCCTCAAAGGCAAACAGGTCTGACAATTAAACCATGAATAATGTGCACTAATCGTGGACCAAAAAAACAGCCCAAACCAAACTACAACCTCAAACACGAGGACAAAACTGAGATGGGTTCCCCTTCAAGTTTGCAGACACAAGCTTTGCAACTACGCTCAATGCCTCAAACTCCTGGGATCATAAATAGTCTGGTTAGTCTTCCCTGCTCTTGCACGTCAGCGATAAAAGTCCAATACCACAATTATAAATGAAACCCAAAACAGTAAGAACTGCATCGTGATGGACCCCAACGCAACAAAACGCCAACTTCCAGGTCAATGGAAAACAGGAGTGCAACAGTTCAGTCTAGTACTAAAGTCCAATTACAGGAGTTTCCATTAATCCTAAATCTCTTCTCCTGCACCCAATTAACCAACTCACTTATCCATTTTCAAGCACCTGCACTTCACACAGGGACCTCCAAACACAAATCCGCTTTATGTCTACTAATACTTCTGCAGAGCAATAGAAGAGCTTTGTGTTTGGCACGTCAAAACACAGCCACACCAGTGTCTAACCCAATGTCCCAAGACTGCCGTCTAATACATCTTGGGTTGTTTCTCTCTGTATAAAAAACATACTCATGTGCCACCGCCACAAACCATTTACAGTTATAACAGCATTAAGGGCTTGGGTACTTGTAGTCTGCATTCATCAACACTTAAGATTTCAGATCTGCCTTCCCCCACATCCCTTTAATGCCCAAGCTTTCCCTTCTCTTGCAGAGACTCACACAACAATGCAGCGCAATACAACATCACTTTACATTACATTATTTGAAATTTCCACCTCTGTTCCGATGAGTGTGGATTGCTATTTTTTTCGACTGATTGATTAATATTTACTATCCCATGATATAGTGATAAATATACTTGCTTGTAATCCTAGTTCTTCATTTTGTGTCTCATTAGTAGATTCATTAACTCTTTCTTCTCCTTGTTATATCAGACTAAATAGAGAGAAACATTTGTATAGAATCACCCAATTGTCTATTGCTACTCCTATCATTCCAGTGCATTATGGGGGCTTTCCACGGGCTGAGTGTTCTGGTCGTAGGTTGAACATTCTTTAAAAATGTACACTGTGTTTGTTTGTATTCTATTCAATAACCAGGTTATAAAAAAAGAAAACCAGCCTGCTTATTTGGGAAAGTGATACTTCTGTAGGTAAATGTATTCTTGAACCCTGCTCAAGAAAGTAACTTTTCCTTTGCCGCATTCTCCATTGTCTGGGACTCCCTGTAGCCACCTAGTTGCTCCTAAACAGAACCCCCTGTGCCCTTGCTTTGCAGTCCATCTGGCTGGGGATCCCTTGCCTCAAAGGAATTCTTTTTTGGTTTGATTGGAAGGGTTGTGTGAGAGGTCAGAAATATGAGGCGGACAACATTGTCAAGGTTGTTCAAAAGATGCCAATTTTTTTTTAACTCAGAGTTGTATAAAGGCCTCACTATCCCTAACATAACAGGGATTTCCCTACCTATAAAATAAGATAAAGAAAACACTCTTAACAAAAGGACTCTGTCCCTCACACTTGTGCATACAATAAACACAACAAGGTCATGCATAGCAATTCATGACAAAATGAACAATTGTCTACAAGACCTGGTAACTGTTCCTCCCCCTTCCCCAGGTTCAATCAGGATTTCAATCAACAGTTCAAAGGAAATCTGCTATAACAAAGTACAAAATAGTTCCTCCTCGGTCAGTAAGTATCCCACTTGGGATTGACCAACAGTTAGATTGACCAACAGTTAAAAATGTTCAGCAATTATTGTGCCTCTCCACAGGTGGTAGATAGTTACACACAACTACTTCTTAGCAACAAAAAGGTGTACTTCCACAGTGCATCCATGCCATCAAAGATCCTTCTGACGGTGTGATTCTGCAACAGTTCACAATGCACTCTCATCAGTAATGTTGATAGTCTTGCCACTTCTTCTATACTGTTAATAATAATACCATCACAGTACTTAAATGATTTTTGGCTGGTGCACTCACCTGCTAGGCCTACACTACAAAGTCCCTTGCCCTGGTGTACTCTCCTGCCAGGACAACATGAAACTACTAACACTACTACGAGTTCTTTTGTGGTACAGTTCTGCTTCGTACAACTTAAAAAGTCTTTGACTTTCTACAACCTCTGTGTTGACTACTTCTTCTGGGAAAACCTGAGACACATTGGTGCTGTTTGTTCCACACATTTGATTGTCACATGAGTGCAGGTTATGCTTCTCTCCTTCTGAACACGTTCTGTCAGAAGGGCAGCCTTCCTGCCACTCTTGTTCTTCCACTCCAGTTTTAACCAAGTGCTGATACTGGGCTTCTCCCCCTCCTGCCCTTGTTTGGCTTAGGCAATGTGTATTCAGGTCAGTTCTTTCTATTGTAATTGTTTATTTGTAAAACGCTTGTACACAAGTGAAGTGCTTCAAAACGCTTCAAGGCAGGAAGGGAACAAGGGAAACAGTCGTCATTCTTAGGCATTGAAGATTCTGAATGGTCCAGCAACAATAACTAGCATACTAGGCCAGAGGCATATCTACTGGTGTAAGTGCGTGACAAGAAGTAAGGAGAGAAAAAGAGCGGGGGTGAAGGGAGGAATGTACAGAACAATGAACTACAGTACTAGGCCTGGTGACATTTCCCATTGCTGGTGGTTGGTCCTCCAATGCGCCTATGCATGAGTATTTCAGGCACGGTGAAGCTAGGGAGGGGCGACTGAGGGAGGACCGGACAGACAGACTTGCTAGGACTAGTACATTCAAGTGTGCCGAAACAGGAAGTACGAGGAAGTGTAGGGGGACAAGTGCACCAAGTCCAGCAGGGGCCTGGGTTAAGTGCAGAAGTGGTTGCCCCTCTCATGGAGCATATTGCAGTAGTGCCAAGCAAAGTGCAGAGGCCTGTGGGCAAGTGCAGGACTGGCGGGGGAGCTTGTGACCTTTAGGGCTCTGGAGATGCACCAGGCGACCAGTCAGTAAGCTGAGCAGGTTGGGTAAAGAAGGAGGGAAAGAAGTAAGGAGAGAGGAGGTTAGCAGGGGAGAGGGACGGAGAAATCGGAAGAGAAGAGGAAGGCCTTGAGGAGTTTCCGGAACTTAAGGATGTCCGGCTCAAGATGGAGAGAGGCAGGGAGGCTGTTGCAGAGGGATGCAACTGCAGATAATAAGGATCTACCCCTAAATCTATGGTAGGTAAAATGGCTCACTCACAGAGTTGGAGGAGGCCGAGCGGAAGGCTCTAGAAGGAGAGTATTTGGGAAGAGAGCACTGTAGATAGTAAGGGCCCCAGCCACAGAAAGCCTTGTGGACTCTGCAGAGGGACTTGGACTTGATCCTTGCAGCCACAGAGAGCCAGTGAGTGATTTCAGCACCAGAGAGATGCAGTCCCTGGGCTTGAAGCCAAGGTTAAGTCTTGCGGTTCTGTTCGGGATAAGTTGAAGAGGTCGGAGGGAAGACTTAGGAAGATTGAGAAAGAGACTGTTGCAGTAATCCAGCCTGGAGAGAACCAGGGCTCTGGTGAAAGTGAGCTTCTAGAGGAAGGTGAGAAAAGGTAGAATACTGTTGACTAGGTGCAGCTGGTAGTGAGATTTTATGAGGAAGAAGATGCAGAGGGAAGCCTGAAAGAGAGCTGTGTGTCATTTCCATAACACTGAAGGTTGGAGGTGAAAGTAGAGAGCACGTGTGCCAAAGGGGCCATGTAGACATTGAAAAACCAGGGGGATAGATTAGATCCCTGGGGGACACCACAAGCAGAGAGAGCGATAGCGGAGAGAAAAGGACCCAAGTTTCACCTGGAAAGGACGGTCAGAGAGAAAGGACTCAAGCCACGCCAGAGCCTGATCGATCTATGATGCCCAGGGTATCACAGAGACTGGAGATCAGGATGTTGTGGTTTACTGTATCAAAAGCAGAGGGGAGTGGTCAAGGAGAATGAGGACAGAAGGAGAGTTGGAGTCAAGGTTTGAGAGCAGGTCTTCACAGGTGTTCAGAAGAGCAATTTCTGTGCCTCTGGATGCTCTAAAACCAGACTGATGGTCATGGAGACAACCAACAGATTCGGTGTGGGAGGGTAAGCTGAGAGCCAACTTCTCCAGGAGTTTGCCCAGGAAAGGAGTGATGGAGATCGGGCGATAGTTTGCTGGAATAGAAGGGTTGGCAGAGGGCTTTTTGAGCAGATGGTGCACAAGAGAATGCTTCAGAGAAGTGGGGAAAACTCCAGTGGTGAAGGAGAGATTGCAGAGGTCTGCCAAGGCTGGAGCTAGAGAGTCAATGCTGTCCTTAATGGTTTTTGGAGTGGCTAGGTTCCACCTGTTCGGAAGACCGGACTTGTCTAGAAACCTCCTCAGGTGTGACGGGGGAGAGGGAGGAGAGAAGAGGGGGCGTGGTGGGCGCGCCCAAAGGGGGCCCAGGAGATGGTGGTGCAAGAGTGGATGAGGAGAAGAGAGAGGACAGGATTTCCTGTGTTTTGGCAGTGAAATGTGCAGCCAGGGCTACGCAGAGGGCCTCTGTGGGTGCAATAGAAGATGAGACTGCAGTAGGGTTGGCCAGCTCCTTACAGACTTTGAAAAGTGTGGCCGTGTTGTTAGATGCCGCAGAGATGCAGGCTTGAATATTGACTCTTTTTTTTTACCTGGATGCAGAGTCTATATTGCCTTTGAAGAAGGCGGCAGGCCAGTTCATCAGGGGGTGCACCTGAAGATCCCTGTTTCCGTTCCGCTGCCCTGTGTTTAAGGTCATCTAAATCAGAGTCGTACCAAGAGTTGCACTTTTTGGGAGACTTCAGTTGGACCCTCATGACAGGGGCAAGGATGTCGAGAGTATTGGAGATGGAAAGGTGAAGGTTAGAGAGGGCTGTGTCAGGGTGGGAGTCAGCCGCAGGAGTAGGAGCAGAGGAGTAAGAGGCGGCAGAGGCAGCCACTGACACTTTTTTCATGGGTCGGAAGACCTGGTAGGTGGGAGGCAGTGCAGGGTGCACCGGTGCTAAGGGAGAAGAGTGATCAGTCCATGAGAGTGAAATAGTGAGAGGGATAGAGAGTGGGATGTTTGTGGAGATGAGAGCATCCAAGATGTGGCCAGCCGTGTGTGTCGACCAGAGGGTAGAATGGAGAGAGAGTCGCATAGGTTGCGGAAAGCTCCTGAAGAGTCAAGATGGATGTTGTTCCCCCAGCAGGTGGAGTTGGGAGGAGGAGGAAAGGAGAGAAGATGCTATGTCAGCCCATTCTGAGAGGAAGAGGGTGGACTGGCCTGGCGGCCGATAGAAGGTGACCAGGGTAATAGAGGAGACAGGAGACAGGGAACCTGCAGACCAGACATTCGAAAGAGGAATAGGCCTGAATGGGAATGGTAGAAACAGGGATCCACTCTGCAACGATCAAGGCAACTCCAGGTCCTGGCCTGTTAAGCCTGGGCTCAGAAAGGTTCTTGAAGCCTTCAGCGAGAAGTGTGTCAAAACCTGTGACAGAACTGTCCTTAAACCAGGTGTCAGTAAGAGCAAGAAAATCAAGATCCAGGTGTTCAAGGAGGTGGCAGATGTCCGAGGAGTGCTTGACTGCGGAGGGGGCGTTCAGGGGACCGAGGGCACACCCGTAAGCGGCGTGGGTGCCAAAGCGATAGAAGCAAGAGAATGTTAAGGGGCCGAAGGGAGTGCAGGCAAGGGAGCCGGGACAGTAATAGATGGCAAGGGCGCCAGCGAAGGAGGGGCCTCGGAGGGCAAGGGAGCCCCAGATGCACCGGCAGTGGATGGCCAGGACACCAGCGTGGGAGAGGCTGACAAGGATGTCAGTGCTGAGTGTGTGAGCAAGGGAGCCAGGATAGTAGAAGACTTGAAAGGAGCCATATTAAGAGCGGTGGTGTGACCATTTGCTTCTTTTTCCCCTTTTACAATAGGGTCCATACACAGCTGGCTGCTTAACTGCCCCCTTTTGGCTTTGGCAATATTGGTTCTCTTGGCAATTCGTTATTGCCTTTTTTTGGCTTTGGCAATAGTTGTTTGCTTTGGTTTTTAGAAATAGTGGCCTCGAGTGTTGTTGGCAATTTTTCCCAATTTTTTATACACGACTTTGCCACTTTCTCTCCTTCGTATCAACATGATATTCAAAATAAATATCTTGCAGCTTTACACCAGTTTGATGCCCATAGTATTTACTTTTCTGCCACTTTGCTTCTTTCTCACTAGTTCTGTATTTAAAATGCCCGAGTTCGGCTAGCGGGTGGTCAGAGAGCGCTCTGGGGTCACAGGGTTTGGCTTGCGCATCCGCTTGCTCCTCTGCCATTGGGTTCTTTGCTGCTTCTGCTTCGGGCGGACTGGAAAACTTCTTTGCTAGATTTTCTTCGTTACGTGCTTTTCAAAATTGGAGCGATTCTGGCTCCACAGGCTTTCAGGTGTTCGCCTGGCACCCGAGCCTGCCTTGCTGTGGGGAAAGTGTTCCAACTTCACTATTCCCACTGCACGATCTTTGCAAACACGATCCTCAGGGGAAAGCTTTTACACAACACATTTCCCACTGCATAACCTCTGCAAACAGTCCCTGAACGTAGAGACCCTTGCAGAACCAGCATCTGTTCGGCAAACCTCAGCGGTTCCGGCATCTCTGCTTTCCTTCAGCTGCAATCTTGATGTGAAGTCAAGACAAGCACTCCACCTTCTACTACTGCTGCTACTCTCTATGGCCTGCACCTCAGGGGGGCTTTTATGACTGTCTCCCGCAGGTGTGGGTCATGTACCTTAATGGTCTGCAACCTGCACTTTTGAGCATCTGCATCCCTCTACTTTGTCCCAGTACTTTTGGCATTGTGGAACATGAAGTACCCAATGTTCAAAAGAACTCCTTTTAAGGGAATAATTTTTACAAACCTTGTTTCTATCCATAAGCCCCTTTTTAAAAGGAGTATAATATGGTTTTATTAAATGGTTTTGCTATCTGGGGAAATTTTGACTTTCAGAATCTAATATGGTAGTATTCAAAGATTCATCTTTCATATTCCCCTGTTGAACTTGAGCATTTTCACTGCTACAATTATGCTTAACCTTGGGGAAATTATTCCTACTTCCAATACAGGATTGATTAGTACAGTTTTTACCACCATCAGGATAATTCGCTTTGGGAAAGGAAGGCTTTTTCTGGCAACAGGTCATTACAGACTCCAGTATCACTAACACTTCCTCCTCCGAGGAAGAAAAATATTGCGTCTTTCCCAACCGAGTCCTCCTGTTCTCTTCGGGACCACCTTCTCCCAGGTGATCCTCCCAACTAATACCACCCCCAGGGTCATGATCAGGTAGCGGCTGCCTTCCCCTGGTCACCTGTGAGGAGACTTTAAGTACGGTTTTTGTAAGGACTCTACAGGATTCATCACAGTTGCTTCTTCTTGAAGCTTAAGTCTTCACCCAAATGCTCCAAAATCCTGAAAGCTGCTTTTTGGGCGACCAGGTTCTGCTAATCGGATCTAGTCCCCCTTGCTACAAATGCGCTTTTCGCTCTTGACTGAAAAGTTTCTCTGCTGGCTGGAAGGGCAATTTTCTCCTTCCTTGCCATTTCCTGTTTAGTTACAACTTTTGGGCACTTAAGGCTTTCAAATGTCAATCAAGTTATCTTCAGGTGACACGATAATGATATGCTAACGCTCAGAGCAAAAGACTGAAATTGGGCCATTTCATAAACAGCTAAATCTGTTTTGATTCATGCAGTCAATCACTAAGGCTGCTTGTTTCCAGTTTTGTTGGGCGCTATCCTGGGATGTCTTGCAGCCACCTTGTGTCCCATTTTTATGGGCCC